>NW_020954641.1:13425200-13592457 GCF_900497805.2 Vombatus ursinus
TGTGTGTGTGTGTGTGTGTGTGTGTGTGTGTGTGTGTGTGTGTGTGTTTGAGCGGATGTGTGATACAGAGACTTCTGTGACCATGGGAAAGTCACCTACCTTCTCCAGATCTTTCTTTCCTAATGCACGTAAATATATCTCTAGACCTTCTTTCCTAACACATCAAAAGAACAGTTTGAAGAAGTCAAGTGACTTTTCCAAGGTCACACAAGTAGGGATGTGAAAATCCATTATTTGAAACCAAGGCTTCTAATTCTAAATGGAATGACCTTTCCACTACAACACACAGCCTCTCCACTGTCTATGCATAAGAATTTTTAAATGGCTGCTCCAGATGACTAGTTTCAGTTCCCTATGGCCTCCATAGCTGGAAACTTTCTCCTAACAAGTGGCAAGGGAAGCCTCAAGCATTACAGAAGAGATGATGTGACTATTTTCCAAACTTGTTTCAGAAACCAAGAGCACTGTTCAGTGATGAGGCTTTTTTCTTGGATACTGTTCCCACAATGCTCTGCTTTTGTTATGGTCCATGACAAATTGGGGGCCATTCCCTTTTGCCCCTCCTGCCAAGATTCCTGCAACAACTACCTCACTGGTCTTTTTGCTTCTGATGTTTCCTCCCTCTAATTCATCTTGCACACTGCTTCCAGCTTTTAACCTTTATAAAATGACATGTGCAGCAAGTAATTCCCTTGCTCAAAAATCTTCAGCAATTTCCCATTGCCTACAGGGTAAAGTCCAAGCTCCTAAGTTTGCTGTTCAAGGTGCCCCAAACTATTTTGTGCCACAACTTCCCTACAAAATAATGACAGCTAACACTTCTATGGTTTATAAAGTACTTTGCATGTGTTATCTCACAGGACTCTGGTGATATTATGAGTATTATTGTATGTTACTTAACACTCTCTATGTTCTGGCCAATCTTGCCTTCTTGCTCACCCTGTATGACATTCCATCTCCCATATCTGCCTTTACACAGACTGTTTTCCCTGCCCTCAAAATTATTCTTTCAAAACCTTCACAGCTTAGAACTTCTACTTTCTTCTTTTTTTCTTTTTTTTCTATTTTTTTTTTGGTAAATAATATTTTATTTTTCCAATTACATGTAAAGATAGTCTTCAACATTCATTTTTATAAGATTTTTTTTCAAATTTTTCTCCCTCCCTCCCATAACCCTCCCCAAGACAGCAAGCAATCTGATATAGATTACACATGTGCAATCATGTAAATATATTTCCACATTAATCATGTGAAAGAAGAAACAGAACAAAAGGGAAAAGCCACACATAAAAAAGTGAAAATAGTATGCTTCGATCTGCATTCAGACTCCGTAGTTCTTCCTCTGGATGTGGATTGCATTTTTCATCATGAGTCTTTTGGAACTGTCTTGGATCATTGTTATTACTGAGAAGAGCTAAGTCAGTCATAGTTGATCATTGCATAATAGAACTCCTACTTTGTTTGAAAGTTCAGCTCAAGCACCTCCTTCTAAATGAGGCTTTCTTGTTTCCCCTAGCCACAAAATTTACCTACTTCTCATTTTTTAGCTATGTTGCAGATAGAATGTAACATTACTTGAAGGTGGGTACTGTTGCCTTTTTATCTTTTTATGTCCAGGGTGTTGTATATATTAAATACTTAATAAGTGCTTGTTCATTGACTGTTCTTGTTTCTCAGATGAGGAAACTTAAGACCAGAAAGATTAAATGATTTGTCCTCATTCACACAGGTAGTAAGAGTGGTGCTGAGGGGGAGGGGGGAGGAGAGAGGGAATGTGAACCCAGATTATTTTAGATTCCAGGTCCAAGCTCTTTCTACTATACCATGCTGCCTCTAATGGGACCCTCTACTCCAGTATGGTGATCCGATCATGCCTGTATTCTCCCTATGAGTTGCACCACTCCTCTCATATACATTCAATTTCTACCCATCTCTGACACATCATAATCATATTTTAATCTTTCAGGCTTCAGTTTTCTCATCCACACATGAAAAAGATAAAGTCCCTAAAAAACCAATACAATGAGGATACTGGACTAATATCCAAGGCCTCTTCCAGGTTTAAATATATGGTCTGTATGTATTAAGCAGCATGGTACAGCATAAAAACCACTTTTTCTGGCTGGTTTCAAATTCCATGTCTAGTGTTTACTGCCTGTATGCTGTAGGGCAAGTCATTTAACCTTGGGCCTCAGTTTTCCCATCTGTAAAATGAGAAGGTTAGATTAGATGATCTCTAAGGACCCTTCCAATTTTAAATATTGAAGTCTATATGTATTATTTTGTTAGTTATTTGCAGGAAATCTAATGAAGCAACATTAAAGCAATGAGTTGAACTAGGCAATCCAACTGTTCCCAAAATGGATATGGGTCTGTTTCACATTCCCTATCTTGAAAGTACCGATGGAATTGGGGGAGGGGCCTGAATAGATTAAAGCCTCTGAATTAAACACTGAACTTAGCCCTAACACTTATAATTTAAAGGCTTGGCCCAATTTTGAGGTAAGGTTTCCCCTCTGTATGAGCTCAAATCATATCTCCTTTGTCTGGAAAAATAAGATTTCATGCACAATCAAGTTTATCTACCTCAAATCAATAAAAGCATTAAAAAAGATATAAAAGAAATATAGTTAACCAATTTAAATATTATTGAAAGGCTTGTAGAACCACAGATATGCTGAATGTGAAATTTCCTAGTTGAAAGGTACCTTGAAAGCTTTTTAGGCAATACCAGAATGCTTTCAAACGATGTGCAGCCACTTATGAAAAGTATTCAGGTGCTTTACCTAATCTGAAAGGGAGCACTTTTTCATAGCATTAGTCTTATAATGAGCCTTTTCAGGCAAATTTCAAAGAGTGCATGGTTCACATACTTTAAACTAAATTCACTCATAATTTAGCATTTGACAAAAGCTAATGCCTAATTGTCTCAAAAGGGGCTATAGAGGGAAAACATTTTTTTTCCCTTATTCACAAACAAAGCTAAACACTGGGGCTTCTGCCTCTTGCCCCAATTTCCCCTCCTTCTAGTAGGTAACAATGATTCTGAAAAGATGGTAGGTTATGGAAAGCAATTTTTGGTGCCAAAGTGAATGGAGATGATAGAATGACTAGCTTCACCTGGACTTTTCAGCCTAGGCTGACATCTGGAATATAACAATGCTTTCATTTCAAGTCAAAACAAAGAAACACAGAAATGTGAAAATCAAAGTCAAAAGAAAAATTATTCTCTTCTATTCATTTTAATGTAGTGTGTCTTGGTTAATTCTGAAATGCAAGGTTCTCATCATGGTTCTACCAACACCTGACTAGGGTACCTTGGTTAAGTCACTTTCCCTTTTACAGCCTTAGTCTTCTACATGTAAAATGAGGTGGACAGAATAGGTGATCTCTAATGTTGCCCACATTTCATGATTATAATCTATGATCGTTGCAATTCAGATTGTCTTTAGGAGTACCAGTTGTAATCATCTTTAGACTGTCTCCTTTTCCCTTCACATCTACAACTCAGGTCAAAAGTCTTATAAAAGTGGCAGAGAACAGCCTTCTTTAAAAAAAAATTATTTTCTCAATCAAACCAAGAGTAAGAGTAGTATAGAAACAATTTTTTGTTGTTGTTTAGTCAATTAGTTGTGTCCAACTCTTAGTGACTGCATTTGGGATTTTCTTGGCAAGGGTATTGGAGTGCTTTGCCATTTTCTCTTCTAGCTCATTTTTACAGATGAGGAAACTGAGGCTAACAATGTTAAGTGACTGGTTCAGCATTACATGGCTAGTAAGTGTCTGAGACCGAATTTGAACTTGGGTCCTTTTGACTGTAGAGCTGGTGCTCTATCCATTTAGCCATCTAGCTGCCCTCATAGAAATAAATGCCAGTTATTTAACTCCCATATACCTCAGTTTCTATAGCTGTAAAATGAGGTCAGGCTAGACAACTTCCAACATCCCTTCCAGCTCTAAATCTATGGAATATAGAGGATACTATGAAGTGATAAAAAGAAAGAGTGGAAAAAAGAAAGAAGTATTATCTTATAAATGGCTTTTAAAATCCTGAGTAATTTTCATAATTGTGACACTACACAATTTGATAGTATCTTATATTGATTCTCATGTTTTAAGACAATAATCATTACATTATTATCTGCAGTCTAAGCAGTGCAGCCTAACCTCCTAATTAGGATGAAAAACTGTGCCAGCAGCAGCCCCAGTAAGTCACAACAAGTCAATATTTTTAATAAGGATTAATTTAAAAAACTCTACAAGGTTGTATTGGAAGCAGTTCTGGCATGTCTATTGATTAACAGTTGGCATTACATCTCATAAAGGGCTCATTATGTAAAGCATCAATCTAACTGTGATGTTTCCCCCCCCTTAAATACTATTGATTTGTTTTGCTGTATTTTTTAAAAGTCTCTATAGTACCCACCATGCAGACAGAGCATTGGGAACTGGTTCCTAGGATGTCACTAACCATCATTGTTTTGGGAGATGCACCTAATCTATGTGAGTAAGATGACTATGAATTCTTACTTTCTGCCTCTCTTCAAGACCTATCTCACCAACTTTGTAGGTTGGCAGAAGAAGCATACTTATATATCCTGCCATTTGGGAGGAAGTTATCACTATCTTGAATGGTCACTGAAAGTATTTGCTTTAATCCTCTCAAACTCTACAAAGTAATTCCTGAAGGCAGAATTTCCAGGACAGATAGTTAAGGTACACTCTGAAAATAGCATCAGAAATTTTTTTCCCTAAGAGTTGGGGTTGGGGCCTGAGCTTGGCAAGAGAAGTTGGGGGGAAAAGTCAAAGTAAAGGGATTAATTTATAGTTAAGCAAAACATTGTTTAACTCAGGGTAAAAAAAAACTACCACTAGTTACCACATTACTGAGAAATCTGTAAGAAGGCAGTCCAGATATGGTACCCCAAACTCATGAATATGCAGCTTTGACATTTCAGACTATTCAAGTGTATTGTCCCAACCCTTTCCTTTACTGATATCAATGCACTACACACTGGCAAGCACAGGGTATTCAAGTAAAGAACAGTGTATGGAAAATGTTTAAAACATTCACTGAAATGCTCTAGGTTTCTTAAAATGATTATGTAGAGATCACCTTAATAATGCTTTAAGTACAAAGAAATATCACTGGGGAGATATGTGTGAGTATACACACACAAACACACACATATACATTTTATTAGAGGAAAAAAAAAATGTTTGCTTGATGCTAGATGGCAGTGCCGTGCAATTAAAACTCTAAAGGATTTCACCAGAATGTGTAACTCAAGCCAGTGACTCTACTAAACATGAATTTGACACATCACAGATTATGATTAAAAGTAAAACTACATTATGAATTCCCACTTTACTTCATGGAAACTCATTAAGAAGTCATGACAAAGCCTTTACGGTGTGAAGGTAATTTTTTTTTTCAAAGACTAAGTTAAATAGGATAACTCTAAATACACATGTGATAAGCTTTTTAAAAAAGTGACTCTGCAAACAAACTGGCAAAAAGCAGAATTTAGTTAAAACATGGTATGCTTTCCTATTTGTGGTAAAATCATGCATGTATTTTAGTGCTTTAATGGCAGTAATCTTGTTATCATATGCAATGGAGAAGGGAAGCAGGCCACCAGAGACTTGAATGTCACTCTGTGGAAGTGCTCCTAATTACTCAAATATCATTCATTCATTTACATTCATTCATTAAGCACACATTTACTAAATTATTACCTCAAAAGATATTTTAACTGGGGAAGAGGGATGTAAACAAATAACTAAAATACAAAGTATTTTACAATGACAGGTATTAAGTTCAAGAGGATTCAGAGGGGGAAAACTCCACTTCCATTTGGAGTAGTCAAAGGAAGTTTCCAAAAGAAGTGACACAGCTCAATTCTGAAGGATAGATTAAGGGTTTTGATCACTGATGATAGAGAAGAAAGTCAATAAATAAGGTTATAATCTCAGTCTTCCATTTACTATTTGTGTGACCTTAAAGAAGTCTTTTAACCACTCAAGGTTTCAGCCTCCTCACCTATAAAATGAGACTGGGAGAATAGATCATTTACAAGGAACTGACCAGTGCAAACAATCTAGGATTCTGAAAAGGGATGACATTAGCAAAGATGTTGTTTGTCCTTTGTTCTCTAAGAGCACCATGACATCATGGAGGTGATGCCATGACATGCAAGTGAATTGGATTTAAGTGAGGGAGGGCAGTGCAAAGTCACCAGCCTCACTTTCCCCTCCAAGGCCATCTGGGTCCAGTGTCCAGATACACATCAGGATAATTGGAGATGGTTCCAGATCAAGACCTTGGCCTTTTAAAGTTAAGGTCTTTAGCAGGTCTCAGTTTGACTGAAGCAATACCCATTCAGCAATGGGGAAGTAGGTTTTATCATTGAGAACAGGAAAAAAACCTCTTGGCTGACATTCTTGTCACTATGGGTACCACAGATCATCTAATGGGGGGGGGTGTAGGGAATGGATGTTGTTTTCATTAACAGTAGTTATTGAACAGGCACAGAGGCAAGATAAAGTAATGATGGGAGAATTCAACTCTTTTGACACTGTAGAAGTCTCATGCTGCTAAAAAGAGTATCCTACAACTTGCTGTTGTATTTTTTTTTTAGTAATTAGAGGAAATAACTAGAGTAATACTAAAATTGAGTAGCCTTTTTAGTGCCATGGTTTCCCTCCTCCCTCTCCCTGGCAATCTAGTAAAGGCCTATGGACTTCTTCTCAAGATAATATCTTTAAATGCATAAAAAAACCATATTTATATTGAAATAACAAATTATCTTAAAAAAATTAAGTTTGTGTACCCCAGGTTAAGACTCTAAGGGATCTGATACCTTGAAATAATCACAACCAACAAAAAAGGGATGGTTGTGGATGTAGGGCTTAGAGAAATCTTGGCAGAAAATGAGGTATTAAGAGATGAGACTCCTCTGTAGGGAGGGGTTGGACAAGAGAACTGCTATGAACAGAAAACAATACTAGGCATGGTTCACATGTACCTTAAACATATAGACAGCAGACTTCCAAAAGAACAGAGAAAAGCTTCTTATATTCCCAAGGTCAGAATCTAAAATGGAGTATTGTTCAAAGGGTATGGAAGGTTCTCAAAATGAAATTCTGACTATATGTTCATAAAGGATTCCAATAAGAAAGGAGTGGCATCTAAAGATAACAATATAGCTTAGAGAATTCTATAAGCTCAGCTTTAAAAAGGATATGTAAAAAAGATGAAGGGAGGACCAAGGACAAATACAAGAGAGTGACATGACAATAGTGTGAGGGAGGCTAAAGCTGAAAGCTGAATCTTGCACACAACACAAAAAAAGATAAGGAATGAAAAAAGGGACTTTTTAGGGACTGCTTAGAGTAATGAGAACTACAAGGAAGGGGCAAGCCCTGTGCTTGGAGCAGCACGTATAACACTAACATGCCAAAAAAAATATAATTATTCAACTATTATTTTGTTTCTGCTTTCTCCATTAATAGAGAATAAGCTTCAAAATGAGAATTCTTGCTTTGGGTATGAAATTTAACTAAATCACATATTTAAAGTGAGCAGGAATTTTTCAAAGGAAACTGAGCCCTAGAGAGGTGAAATTACTTGGCCAAGATCACACAGATGATTGAAAAATGAAAGCAGTGCTAGGATTAAAATTCCAAGTTCTCTTATTCCAAATTCAATGCTCTTCTAATGGTTCGGATTCTCTCCAACTCTAAGATTGCATGATAAAAGGAATGCCTGACGAGTATTAATCTGACAGTGGTATATCAGATGGATTTGAACAGCAAGAGATTACAAACAGAGATACCACTAAGGTTATTGCCATAGGCTAATAATATCCATAAGTAGTAGGAAGAAAAAACCAGGTAAGGGGGAAAATATTTTAAACATAGATTTTCCATGAGTAACATATGAATAATATGCTATTTGTTCTTTAAAGATAAAATAGACTATTTGAGACTCTCATATTAAAATAAAAATAAGGGAAGAAAAAGAAAATAGGAATTATTATTCTAATATGATATTAAAGCACATTTCCCATCCTATTGGTCCTTTCTTCATCCAGTAACAAAATAGAGAAGAAAAACAACCAGATGTGATATTCTATGCATGGATTTAGAATGTCATATATACATATATGTGTGTATATAAATAAAACTTGACTTTTTATGAAAGGGAAGGTAGTAGTGGTACTTTCTATGGAGATTTCAAGTTACAATCATTGGGGCTTTTTCTGAACCCCACCCCACCATCAGCGAGTTGATTCAAATAGTCAACATTGTTTAGTTTGAACTTAGAATTAATATGGTTTCACCTTTTTAGGGTTCAGTTTCCTCTGAAAAATTCCTGCCCACAATAAATCTGTGATTTAGTTCAACTTCACACACAAAGCAAGAATTCTCATGTTGAAGATCATTCTCCTTTAATGGAGAAAGACCTCTGTCTCAAATTATGGAATGGTAAATATTTATAGTCTACAATTTTGGTTGTTCAAAGTAAATCCTTTTTCTCACATTTGCTTCTATCATAAAATTGGAAAAATATTATCATAGCCTTTTTTTTTCAAAAAGACTAAGGTGAGAACATTTTACAAGGAAAGAGTTAAAATTGTGAGTGACCTGTTGGATAGTATATATTCAAAGCAGTTCTGCTGCTTGTTCCATACTCCAGGATCAATTAACTAACTAACATATATTTATTGAGTTCCTACTGTGTGCCAGCATCCTGCTATACTCTGGGAGGTACAAATTAGTACCTCTCCTCTCTCATTCTATTTTTCAGACCATAGGTATTTTTGCTCATGGCTGGCAAATTTCCATGCTCTGACTGTCATTTCTTAATTTTATTGTTTCCCTTCTTCTTAATGCTGGGTATTAACCGTGTTTAACATATCACTCTGACAAGAGTTAGCAACCACCTAATACCAATAGCTCATATTCCTGACAATGATAGTCTTCTTAAACCTTACTCCCTTCTAATCTAACACCAATCTTCTTTCACCTTTCTCCTCTACAATCTACTGACACCTCTTTGGTGTTGCTTTTACAAGACACTCTAATGCCTAACTCTGTGCATTTTCACTGGCTACCCCTCGTCTGGATATTTTTAACTTCCTAATCTTTGCCTCCTGCTTTCCCTGGCTCCCCTCAAGGCTTATCTAAAATCCTACCTTTACAAGAAGCTTTTCCCAACTGCCCATAATGATAGAGCCTTCCCTCTATGATGATCTGTATGTATGTGTTGTCGGCATGCTGTCTTCCATAATATACTATGAAAACTAGTTGAAGTTAGACATGTATACTGGGAATTAAAGGTACAATACCATCATGAAAAATTCTATGAGCAAATCAGCCTGAAGTGAAAAGAGAAAGTTTCCAGATTGAAATTCTAATGAAATAATTCTTATGAGGAAGAAAAATGATAGCTTTTTTTTTTAAAAAAAAGAATGATGTGTGATTAGGGACTATCTAAAGAAATAGTCATATATGAATGTGATGTATTACAATAGAGCTATAAGAAATGACAAACATGATGAATGCAAAGAAACATGTAAAAATTTGTGTGAACTGATGCAAAGTGAAGTAAAAAGAGCTATAAAAATAATAGACACAATATAAATGGAAAGAACAACAATGCCAAATATCTATCTATCTATCTATCTATCTATCTATGGCTTTAATAAGACAGGCCGAAAATTCAGAAGGAAAGACATAACAGTCCCATAACAGTCCCACCCTGACCAGACTCCATAAGGATCAGATTTTAGGACAGACATTGATAAATTGGAAGGGTATGTTCCAAGAGAAGGATCACCAGAACAGTCACAGGAATGGAAATTATGTGTTATGAATTAGTTGAGGGAATTGGAATTACCTGGGATTAATTCTGGGAGGCATAGGGGAGATACATGCATGGTTGTTGTTCAGTCATTTTTCAGTCATGTCCAACTTTGTATGACCCCATTTGGGGTTTTCTTAGCAAAGATACTGGAGTGGTTTGCCATTTCCTTCTCTAGTTCATTTTACACTTGAGGAAACTGAAAACAGGGTTAAGTGACTTGCCCAGGATCACACAGCTAGCAAGCAAGTATCTAAGGCTAAATTTGAACTCAAGTCCTCCTGACTCCAGGCCCAGTGCTCTATCTATTGTGCCACCTAGCTGCCCATCCAGTGACTGGTACATAGAATAAACCCAATAAATACTTAATGAAATTGAACTGAATTACTACTTGAGTATGTAGCTTCACTTAAGTCTCAGTCTCCTCACCTCCAAAATTAGAGAGTTGAACTAGATCATACCAAAAGTCTCATCCAGCTCTACATCTAGGATTCTATCAGTAGTAAAACCATCCACAGCAACCTGTTACACTCTACCTTCAGTGGTAAGAAATGTAGTAACCCACAGCATCATGCCACACCTCATTTTAATCAGGGATACAATATCTTCATCTCTTCAAAGTCTTTTAGCTGTAAATTTCTAGAATACATCAAGAAGATTTTCTATGAGCCCATCTGTGCAGCACATTCATTTTCTGTGACTGTTTTGCTGAGTACAATGAAAACTGTGAGTGCTAATGAACGGGGACTCTCAGAATGGCCACGCTACTCTGGGAGGGTGATGGGAGAGTCTCATCGTCTCGGTAAAACAAACTCAGGTCTAGACTTCCATGAAAGCTTCTCACGGAGCCTCTTTCAGCTATGCTGCTTCAGAAGACACGGCCTTCTCAAACAACCTGTGAGGGAGATTTGATGTTCTTTTCCATGTGAAGATCAATACAACTGGTGGTCAAACATGATGCAAATGCTGGGCAATAAAAGAAGAGTTTTATTCTGGCTCTGAGAGATTCCCCATTTTGAAATTGCATCAAGAAAATATGCAACAATTGTGTTAGCCACAGAGCTAGGGATGTGTTCTTAGGAATTCAGTGCACTGATTATAGGGGGAAGCAAAATGAACAATCTTACTGTCATCATCACTAATCAGTGCAATGCCCAAATTGTCATTCAATGAGTATTGATTAATTGATTTTTTTTTTACTGTCTGAAGGATGATTAGCACTATACTAGGTATTCAGAGCTCTTATTGTTCCTTCAAATATATGACATTTGGAGGCGTATATAATTCCAGTCCTAGAAATCAAAAACATTTTTTATTTGGATACCATAATGGGAAAGGACAAGAATTATCCTTAAATACTCCCAAACAAAGTATTATCCCATATAGCATGAGAGAAAATAAATATATGCAATATGAAACACACCACTGGAATGAGTTCTTTCATTGAAAAACCTCTACCTAAATGAATTTTAAATTAACATATTCATTTAAATTATTATAATATCATCTATATAATTACTTATTAAAAACTCCTTATCAATTTTCCTTATCAGCACATTCAAAGAGTTATGCTGTTGAGATTTAGCTCAATACAATATTACACACTATCACATTTAATTTGGCTTATTAGTTGAAACAGTATGGTTTCCCAATTATAATACAACCCTAGGGAATGAGTTGTAGTTTCAAGTTGAATACAGCAGTTGGTGAGAGTTGTCAGAAAGTCTTGGGAAGCTGGCTGGAGGAATGGAGAACCATAAGAAAGAAACATAACCGAAAAGCTGAGTGGAGGTGGGAAGAGTTGGAAGCATGGAGAGAATGAAAGAGACTTAATGCACACCAAAGCCAAAGCTAGTAGCACATGGAAGGGAATGTGGCTTGGAGTTTAAGAATGGAACACAGAAGATTAACAGCTTTTCAGCTCAAGGTGTGAATGTTAAATGAAAATGAAACTTCATTTCTTAAAGATCAGCCTGATGTTCTAATGAAAGTAAACTTTATTAGAAGTTTTCATCCATTCAAAAAATATGTAGGGAATGTTCTGTGTATATGTAACATTCAGGCCTGGCATATGTATCATAGAGCATGGGGTTCTGGGTCCTGGACAGAGATACAAAGTAGTATTAGATATAATTCCTGCCCTTCAGAAAGTTGCAGTTTAGTTAGGAACAGATACACCATGAAACAGTTATGCAGTCAATAACATCCTGTACAATAGGAAAATTTCTGTGAACTGATGAATGAAATAAGCAGGACCAGAACAATATTCATAATGATGACAATAATATAAACAAAACATACATTAAAACAAAGTCAAAGCCTGTGGAATTATAATGAACAATCTTGGCCCCAGAGAAGAGGTGAAGAAATGTACTTCTCTCTGTTCTACATGTTGTCAGATAAAGTCATTGGGTTGGTTTTGCTGACCTATTTTCCTTTGTTCCAAGGACAGGCTTACCAGTTTTGCATGGGAGGTTGAGAAGGATATATCTGGAAATGATTGTGATGTAAAAACAAAAGGCATCAATAAAACTAAAGCAAAATAAAAGTTTTTTTTTCCTTGCTGTAAACTAGAGTCTTAGGGAAGGCTTCAGGGTAGAGGCAAGACAAAGAACAGTGTGACACTATCTGGTAGTGCCCAGAGGTCAATATGTGAATGGCAGGGAAATTCAGCTTTGCAAAGAATGGTAAATAGTTATTTAGAAAGTATCAACAACAACCTTAATGAAATACTTAATTCAATCAACATCTTTATTGAGTGCCTAATATATACAAGGCACCACTCTAGGTGCTATAAGATATACTTAATTTACTTAATGAAACCAAGAAGAGAAGAAGCCTTTCCTACCCGTATATTCTAGCTTAAGCTCTTTGAAATATAGAAAATCAGTCAAGGGTACAGCCCCAGGAGTTCTTTACCTGAGGTGTACTTTAAAAAAAATTTTGGATAATTATTTCAATATAATTGGTATTATATTGTAATTGTTATATGCATTTTTCTTAATAATATTTTATTTTTCCCAATTACATGTAATAAACAATTTTTAACATTCGTTTTTTAAAATCTTGTGTTCCAAATTTTCTCCCTCCCCTTTCCTCTCCCTTAAATGGTAAGTAATTTGATACAGGTTATACATATCTATGAATTTATTTCATTTAACAACAGTCTTCTGAGAAGGGGTCCATAGGCTTCATCAGACTGTCAAAGGAGTCTATGACACAAAAATGATTAGGAACCCCACATCTACCCAAATGGATATCACCCACAGAAAGAGTGACACATTAATGTTATTTTTGACTGTTGCAAAATGAAATTGTTTCTAAAATGCAAGAGCAATGCTATGCTATTTTAAGGTAAATGTAGACAAGGTTTCATACCTCTTCAGAGGTCAGTATGTATGCATGCAGGCAGACTTAATCCCATAAGAACTACAGATCAACACAGACATGGTTAAGCCACAGAGGCTCCTATTAACCTATATTAGTCTATATTAGTCTCAATAAAATGAAAAGAGGCTAAATTAGCCTAAACAATGTTAATTCTGCTTCAAATTTTCTCTTTAAATAAAAACCCTTAAAGGAGCTACAGTTAGGACTAGTGGTTGGCAATAAACGGTAAGCATAAGGATTTAAGCTGAATTCTGTAGTAATAAAGACATTTGTCAAATACATTCATTTTATTTATGTCCAAGTGACTCAATTTATAGTTCTTCCTCAAAGGTCTGGTTTGATTTTAGGCCATGCCTCGTCTCTCATTTATCAGCACAAATATCTGTAAAACCTATATCCTAGTAGAGAGTACGCTAAAATTGGAGTCAGAGGTCCTAGGTTACAATTCTGTCTCTGATGCTATCTGAATGGCCTTGGCCAAGTCTCATCTCCAGTTTGCTCATTTGTAAAACCAATGAGTTGAAAGAGAGAATCTTTGGGGTCCTTTTAAGGTCTACTTATATGATTTTATTCTTGGCTATGTCGCTTATTAGCTATATGACACTTACATTTTCAAGGCTCAGTTTCCCATTTATTAAAATGGAGATAATATTACCACCATCTAAATAACAATAATAGCAACAAAAACAATCAACAATGAGGATGCTGTTATTGTTAATGATGATGACAATAATAATAATAACTAGGAGTAGTAGTATACTTTCAGAACCGCAAGATGGATCATAACAGACTTGGAAACTATCGTAACAAAAATTCATGCAATATTAACAAAACACAAGGCCCATCATAAAGTGGAAGCTACTGAAAGATGAATACATCCTTGCACCAAAAAGGAAGAAGACTGAAAAGCATTCTTAGATAACATGATTAACAGATCAAAACCATATAGAAATACTTTGGGAACAAATAGACATCAACTGAACAAGCAAGTGTAATGGCTGCTGACAAGTCCACATCATTGAATTTGTTGAATATTATCAAAAGTAGTTTACATACTGTTTATCAAATCTAAAAATGGAACTCAAAGGTCCACTGAGGCAATATTCACATGAACTCAGTGAACAATATTTTAACAAAGGCGTATCTAACAGATACTTGAGTTAACCATATTTGTTTGTCAGAAGAGGGAGCTGTGATGGTAATTTAGGACCAGGTCACCACCAGAAATTAGAGATATCCTTATCATTAAGGAATCCAGACTTAGTGAGCAATGTAAATTGTGCAGGCAAACAGTAGGAATTGAGCGATATATCACTGCAAGATATATAAAAAAAAAAACACCCACTGAATATATAGTAAGACTTGACCTGCAAGCTAGAATTATACATCAGAAGCTTGCTCTGTTTCAAGGATCAATGGATGACAAATATCTATACTACAAATAAACACTTAAAATATCCTGAGAATTACAACCAATAAATTGTGTTGGAATCTAACCATTATCATACACCAAACTCTTGCCCCAAATGGCCTGAATATAATATTGATATATACAAAATATGCATAATCTCCAAGGTACATGGAAAAAAGCAGTTTTCAAAATATAAAAACCTAGCAGAGAACATTAAAATCATGTGGGAATAAGATGAGGTGAATATCATCTCTGTTTTCATAAATGCTACTGGAGTTGGACTAAGGACGTGTTTGTAGAGCCCACTGAAAAATGCATTTATATCCTAATACTTTTATTGAACTATTAAAAAGCAGTGATTTTGGAAGGAAGAGAGAAAAGTAAAGAAAAAGGAGAAGAAAGAAGGAGGAAAAAGAGAGAGAAGGAGAAGAACGACAAGGAGGAGGAGGAAGGAAGAGGAGGAAGAAAAGTAGGAGAAAGGGAAGGGGAAAGGAAAGGAAGAGAAAGGAGGACAAAGGAGGAGGAGAAGAAGAAGGAGAAACAGAACAACAAGAAGATGACAATGGTAACAACTCCCACTTGAAAGATGCTTTAATGTCCATAAAATGTTTTGTATACACTATCTTTTTTGATCCAGGCTATAAACTTGTCAGGCAGGCACTATTCTTTTACTTATTTTACAGATGAGAATGTTGAGGTTCATAGAAGTAAAATGCCTTGCTTAAGGTCAAGCCACTTTCAACTACCGGAATTTCTGAGGCAGATCTTCCTGATTCTAGTTTCCTATATTCCTATACCCAGATTCCTCTATCGACTATACTATGCTGATATTATATGATATTTAAGATTCTAAAAATTTGGTAAGAAAAGTAATACAATTGCTATTCATAGAACTGGTCTTTCACGTTTCTTTTATTAGGAGCCTTTGGGAAAAGCACTGACTCTGGAGTCAAAAGGAAACACATTTAAATCTTCTCTCTGTCACTTACTGGCTATGGGACCTTGGGCAAATTCATCTGTAAAATAAGGGGGTTGGATTAGATGACATCTTTAAACCCTAGATCCTATGAGTCTGTGATCTAAATGGAGGTGATTAAGTTATTAGCCATTTTAATAAAAAAATATGTTCATGAACCTTCAGCCCATCAAAAATCAAGTCAGGACATTAAAAAGAAAATTCATAAACACAATCTCATTCAGTTAGTCTTTTTCAAGAAAGAACTCAGTCAAAGCTTTGGTTTCCATTAATTCTTTGTATGGGAGGCTTGTCAGAGAATATATATGTGGATTAGAAAGAAGATGAGATGATATTAATAAATGTCTACTATTACTACTATGACTTCTTCTTCTTCTTCTTTTTCTTCTTCTTCTCCTCCTCCTCCTCCTCTTTCTCTTTCTCCTTCCCCTCCCCTTCCCCTACCCCTTCTCCTCCTTGATCTTTTTAATTGCATATTTCACAGGCCAGATTGGCATTCAAAGTTTTCTAAGTGTGCTGTGAATATGTAATAGTTATTTCAAACTCTAGAGGCCAAATTTGCAACTGCAACTCTGCAGCTAACGACAAAACAGGAATAAAACCTTCACCAGCTATTTTGATTGGTAGTGTTAGACTTCAGACAACTTTCTTTCTGGAAGGTTATTCTTTCCCATCTCATTTAACATATCCAAAATAAGAAAGAAAACTGCAATAGGTCAGTGATCATATCCTATACTGGAAATATGGACTCTCTGAGTCCTACAGTTTAGGGATGGCAGCTCTAACAGTAGTACTTAGAAAACACCTAGCCCTCGTTAACCCACACGAGGTTCAGAAGCTTCTGGCAACTGCTCCAAGATCTGTATACTTAGTCTAACTGTTCCTGGCAAACTGTAACTATCAAGCTCCATGAAGTATCTGTGGCCCTTAGGCCACCTCTTCCCACACTGACTTACCCATATTAATCTTCTCACTGATTTATCTCTGCTCATTTGAGCAGCTTAGATGACATTGCTTCAATTACTTTCCTTGGGAAATTACTCTGTTGTCTAATTGACCCTACTATTAATTTTATTTTCCATTATCTAATTTCTATTTTTCCCTATTTCCCCCTAGTTTCAGGCCATTACTTCTTATTGTTTTCCACTTCTTTAACACTAGAAGCAATTGCTTTCTTTTGTTAGTTATGACTTCATCATCACCTCTAGCAGCAAAAAACATTTATATAGGTCCCACTATGTAACAGGCTTTTGGATTTAAGATTCTGTTTTATATACTATCTCCCTCAACCCCACTTTTGAAATGCACACATGAAAATTCTGCTGATTACTTCCTCTAGAACAAAACCTAGGGAGATAATAGGGTGCTACTTCTTGGTATACCATGGGCATTGAACATTTATTGTCACAGAAATTCTGGTCGGCTATGTGGGGAGGACACAAGGAGTCATCCTAGGTTTGTCACTATTCATTGTCTGGGACTTCATCTATGCTTTCATTAGTCTAGCGGGCAAAGCAATTATCAATTTTTTTTTTTGTTCTCAAGACCTCCTTACACTCTTAAGAACTGAGGAGTCCAAAGATCTTTTGTGTGTATTATTTCTATCAATATTTACCATATTAGAAATTAAAACATTTTAGTATTATTATGAAAACAAATTTCACCCCACTAACCCCTTGTAAAGGTCCCAGGAATATCCAAGTAGTTTTCAGACTATACTTTGAGAAACTGGTTTTACCATAGCACAACGGACAGCATACTTGACCTGGAGTCAAGAAGATCTGAATTAAAATCTGGATTCAAGTGGCTGTGTGACCCTGGGCAAGTCACTTTTTAAAATGAAGATATTAGCACCCACCTCCCAGGGTTGTTGTGAGGATTAAATATCTGAAAAGTGCTTTGTGCAATGACTGGTACATAGTAAACAAAAAATATTTGTTTCCTTCCTTCCTTCCTTTCTTTCTTCCTTCCTATCATCCTTTAGAGGAAGACCACACCTCTGGTGTAAGAAACTTCTATGAGGAAACTACCTCTACCAATTCAGGCCAGTATCTTCCTGTCCCAGAGAGTTGTCCGGAGCAGTGGTTTCATACTCAAACAGACTAAACTGTACATAACAATTTTTTAAATTAATTTATTATTAGTTTTCAACATTCACTTTTATATGATTTTCAGTTCTAAATTTTTCCCCCTCCCCAAGATGGCATGTAATCTGATATAGGCTATACATGCACAATCATATTAAACATATTTCCACATTAGTCATGTAGATAAGGATTCTTGCAGAGGTATGTTGACTTAGAAAATTACATATTAACATATCTCTGTTCTATTGTATAATTATTTTGTTAAATATTTCTCCAGTACATTTTCATCTGGTACAGACTGAACTTGGGAAGTTGAGAGCTTTGGGTGACCCAGTGTTTGATACCTATAAGCTAGAGCACTGAAAGCTTAAGTGTCTTGCCCAGGGTCACACAGTCAATATTTGTCAGAGGTTGAACTTGAACCCTGGTCCTCCTGGATTAGAGAAGACTTTATCGATACCAAGCTGCCTTTATCTATTCATTGTATGAGCTATTTCCTCATTAATTGACTAGCTAGTTTATATTCAGCTTTAAGAGTCTATAAATCTAATCAATTTATTAAGAGAGCAGCCAATTAGCAAATCCTCTTTTGCGATTATCAAAATACAAATTCATCAAAAAACCCAAAACAGTTGTCTCCTACTAGAAATCACTGGCAGAAGCCTATTTTAGGCTTCTAGATAAATCCATCATTCATATTTGATAGTCATGGAATTGTTATTCTATTCCTTTATCCATTCAATGACCATTTATCAATAGTCTATAATGTGCAAAGTTCTGTGCCAAACCTTGAGAGGGATACAAATATAAGGAGCATGACCAATTGGATGTCCCTGGGTGATATCTCCCAAATGACTACAAATACAAGGACACTTTTGGAAGGTCTCGGTACTACCTGATATGGTTGATGAGGTTTAAGTGGTACAAGAGACAGCATCAAGTTTTAGGAGTAGAGAAGAAAAAAGATGGATGGCAAGGTTAATGGCCACCTAGTCCTAGGAAACCATTACTACCTATACCTCCTCTGGCTTCAACCTGGGAACATTAAAGGTCCTATTCATCAATTTTTTTTTGAGAAAGAGCCCAAGTCAGCAATCTTTAACTCCAGACTTTTCACCACCATCTCCTCATAGGTATCCCATGGCTACCTTTCCCAACCCTTCTACCTGCCCCCCCCACCAAGCCTCCTTAACAAGCTCTGATGTTCATCTCTTTTTTGTGTGTTGCTTTCCCCCACTGGAATGTAAGCTCTTTGGGAGTAGGGACTGTCTTTCTTTTTGCTATATTTCCATCCCCAACACTTAGCACAGTGTCTGGAATATAATAAATAGTTATGAAAGACTTGTTGGTTTGTTGACTTGACTCACCTTCCCAAACTCTGGAAGTCTTCCCAAAGACTCTGTGGGAAAATTTTCAAGTCATAAGGTTTTGCTCCCATTTGCCAGGAAGGGATGAGTTCAGAGGCAGGGTGTGGAGAAGTGGAGTTTCTGTGATCATAGATGAACCATCAGACTGAGTCATTCCCAGGTCATGTCTGCCTAGTAGTTATGCTCAAAAGAATCATCTAAACTTTCTGCATCACACTTCAAGTTCTGTTATGTGATTCAAGTCATTTAAGGCTGAAATAATCCATTGCTCTCACAATAAGGTGAAACAGAGGCTTTAATTGTAAGCCACTTAATTTTTCTGTTTATTCTTCTACATCTTTGAACCATCCAAAGAGAGATGTAAGAGACATTTGCTTAGGACATGGTATTGGAAGTACTCAATGAAGATGTATCTCCTGGGCATCATAATATTTGTCATTTAATTGTTCTTACTTTTCACTATGATATGAAATCAAAGTGATCCTTCAATAAGAACTGAATTCAAACAAGGCAAGGCAAATTGCCAGTTGGAAGAGGGAGGGACAGAGCCAATGAGAATATTTGGAGTCCTAAAGGGTTGAAATTATGGTGACCTTGTTGGAAGATTCAGAGAGGGTCTAAAGTTGAAATCTGCCTAACAGTTATGCTCCAAAAAAAATCATCTAAGCATCTTTCATCATACTTCAAGTTCTATATTGCTACCTTGCTGTGAGTGACTAAGATGATCCTTGGCTCCTGCTATGTGGAGAGATAAGACGCTAATTATAAACTGCTAAACTTCTGTGTTTACTCTTCCATAATTTGGAAACACTGGAGAATGAAGCAGGAAGAAGTCAAACTCAAGAAATCTCCATCCCTGGAAACTTGAGTGGAGACCCTAGTGATTTGCTTTAGGCACAAGGATTAGGAGTGCTTAATAACGATATTAAAAAGAGATTGCTCACAAACTGCAAGAAACTACTAAACTGATGTTAATAAAACTCAGTCTTTCCCCTAAAGCAGCTTATAATCTAGTACAGGAAAGATGTTCATAAAATGTATAGGATGTGGTAAGTGCACAAGCAAGGTATAAAGTGCTATGGAAGTTCCAAAGAAAAAGCTAAGAGTAAGGGATCAAGTAGGTTTCCTGAAAGAGGTGGCATTTGAACTGGACCTTGGATTATTTTTTGGATTTTTAAAAGTGAAAGGAAGGAAGGAAGGCATTCCAGTTGGAGGTAACATCATGAGCAAAGTCAAGTTGGCAGGAAAATACATGAATGACATATACAGGGAACACAGCATCCAGCTGAACCAGGACACAAGTTAAAGAAATACAAGGGAACAAAATGATAGCAAAAAAAAAAAATTAAGTAAATGGAAATCAAAGAAATTAGTTCATTCTTAATGATCATGTAAACACCAAAAGGAATTACTCTCAGAAGATGGAAATGGAACCATAGGACATAGTGATTACTGCAAGGAGTCAATAGAGAACCAATACTGCATCAGAGCTCAGCTTCATCAGTCAGTCAATCAGGAAGTCCACCAAAGCACCACACATCATTCATGATAAAAGTTGAGACAAAAAGGAGACTAATCATCAAAGAGTTTAATCACGAAAATAGTGAATACCAATCTTTAAACAAAAAGTCCTTAGAGCCAATCACTAACCAAAATATGATCAGACACAGGGTAAATTTATAAGCTGTTTGGCTGAAGCATCAAGAGGAAAAAAAAAGTCACATCTGATTTAATCAGAAGGTATTCTTCCCATCCAATAGAGTTCTTAGTCATTCCAATATACTATGCTAGTGGCCATTAAACAAAATGACAACATCATAACTGAAATAACCATTTGCTCAAATTAGTTTCTTAAAAAATCCATGAACTTCAGCATTATAGTCAGTATTTATGAATCTTAACTCTTGGGTATGACTATTTTCTGTTCACTATTATAATTTCTTGGAATGTAAAACCAAGGTTATTAATGTTGGGTCTTTCACTTTCTTTTTCATTGACCTGGCTTTACCTCTTAAAGGCAACAAAATGTTGTTTTCTTCCCCTAAAGAGCTCTTCAAATGCTTAGGGGTGCCATGGAAGTGACCTTAGAACCACCCCCAACCCTTATGCTATGCCTGTGATAGCCAAGCTCTGGCAGGCCCTACCAAACTTGGAGAAAGTGCCCAGCCCAGCCACCTTCAGAGCTGTTCCTCTCCAGAAAGTTAGCCACCAGGAGAAGAAAGGTTTTGGCTGCAGCAGCTCATGTGCCCCTTGTTTTAAGTACATTCACAGTATAGAATTTTCATGACACCATAATTAAAGTAAGGCATTTATTTATAACATCTGAAGATTTCATGTAAGGAAATTCCAGGCCCAAAGTATATTATAGGATATCACTTAGCAAAAAAAGGGGCCGATTTCTATTGGAAACTATTTTATAAATAAATAAAAACATAAAGCAAAGTGGAGGCAAGTCCCAAGAACTCTAACGGTAAAACACAATCTTAAGAGCAAGGAAAAATTCCAGTGGAATAGAAAACAGTAGAAAAGCCTTGAAAAGGAAATCTCAGAACACTCCCAATATTTACAGGAGTGAAAACCAAATGGTCCAGCTGCAAATCAAGTGTTCTTTCTGTTGCCTCTGTGTAGTCCACCATTATACTCCTTTGTAGGCAACAGATTAGTGTGCCTCAGTAGAAGATCATGCATTTAAAAGTGCATCAATCACACTGGAAAAACAAAGCCCTAACAACAGAATCTGATTTACTTGTGATTTTAAGGGTTAACTGTTTGTAAGACTTCAAAGACAATATCATGAGCTCCAAAGAGAAAATACACTCCATACACTCCTTTGAGGAGAATTAACTGGTAGTTTTCCTCTGCCCACCCTGCTTATCACCTATTGTAGTATGCACAGTGGCACAACACCGCAGAAGCCACAAACAAATGGTAACAAGAAAGCAAAAAAAATATTAATGCAATAAAGAGGGTGGCCAAAAATAAAAAGGGCTTCATTCAGATGAGCTAACACAGAACAGTCTTCATGCCAGGATAACGAGTGGATGAGAGCCCACACTGAGAATCAACTCCCACTGCCACTGTAAAAAATAAATATGAAAAACTCAACTTAATGCCAGTTTCTAGTTTCCAAATTAAGTGCTTTGCCTTTGGGGGATTCATGTGGGGGAAAAAATGAATAAGCCACTCTGTTTTACTATCTGTGACTTAAAGTAAAGATTCTCCTTCTTCTTTAGGTATACTTATCACTTGTGAGGCAAAAGGTGAAGTCTGTCTAATTTAGAAATGCCAACTAGGTTCTCAGGGTTATTCTAGCCATATAGTAACCCCATAGTAATACACTTATAAAGAAGTCCCCCAAACAAAGTGTCTATACCAGGCCAGTGTTGATGTTTCTTCACTTCCCGACAGAAGTAGTGCTCTTCTGTGTTTGGCTTTTAAAGCTCTCTGACTAGGGGCAGCTAGGTGGCAAAGTGGATAGAGCACTGGCCCTGGAGTCAAATCAGGACCTGAGTTCAAAGCTAGCCTCAGACCCATAATACTTCCTAGATGTTTGACTCTGGGCAAGTCACTTAATCCCAACTGACTCACTCAAAATGATTAAAAAAAAAAATAAAGCTCTCTGACCCCTTCCTACCTTTCCAGTCTTTTAACACTCTATATCCCTCTAGGGTTTTCATTTGCTGTTCCCCCTGCCTGGAACTCTCTCCCTCCTTATCCCTGTCTCCCAGATTATCTGGCTTCACTCAAGTATTAGCCAAAGTCCCACCTTTGGCAAAAAGCCTTTCCCAATCCCCTTCATGCTAGTGCCTTCCCTATGTGATCGTCTCTGATTTATCCTGTATATTGCTTTTAATACATAATTGCTTTTAAGCTCCTATTGTCTCTTCTATTAGATGGTAAATGCTTCAGAGCGGGTACTGTCTTCTGTCTTTCTTTGCAACCCAGCTCCTGAGGAGAAAGTGAGACTGGTGACTTTGCACAGTCCTCTCTCACTTAAATCCAATTCACTTGCAAGTCATGGCATCACCTTCCTGATGCCATGGTCCTCTTCGAGAAAGAAGGACAAACAATAACAACAATAATCCTAGTGCTTAACACAATGCCTGGCACGTAGCAGATACTTAATAAATACTACCTGACTGACTGAATTGACTGAGAGTTATAAAAGAATGAACGCACAGTGAGAAATAGTGTGGCATAATGAAAATAGCAAGGCAGCCATAGTCACAAAAACTTGGTTTAAGTCTGGGCTGCACTCTTAAGACTTTACTAGTTTGATTAAGTTATTTAATGTCTCAGAGATGTTTCCACGCTATAAAATGTAGGTAAGACAGTGGTACTTACACTAAGACTCTGTAAGGTTAAAAAAAATATATACAATTGTGAGTTATCACTACTGTTAAGTAAAACAAATGAAATCAATATTCAACCCATTCTAAACATTTACTTAATGATGTCAAGTAAGACAGGATATTTTTACAGTGTTCTAAATAAATATCTTATCAGTTTGTTAGGTATTAAGTAGACAAAACAAAGGATAATCAGCCTCTACCTCATAGGAATTCAAATTATATATAATGGAGTAAATGTATTTACTTATTGGGAAAGTATGAGCTAGTTGACAGTTGAAAAACATGCCAAAAACAAGTCGCTATCTTCTCAATACTTTCTCTAAAAGGCAGACAATTTTGAGATGAGTTGTGAATTCAGAAAAGCATATTGCCTAGCCTAGCACATACAGACAGACAAATGTGGAATGTGGCAAGGGTATACAATTCAATTCAATTTAACACACGTTTAAGGAGAGTCTCAACAGTTACTGCTCTCAAGTACCTACACAAGTAAATACAAAGTAACACGGGGAGACAGAGGATGCTACTAACTGGGGTGATGAGGGAAGACCTCACATGGGGAGTGGCACCTGACCTTGTCTATGGAAGGAAGTGAAAGAGCTTAAAATGAAGAGGTGAAATTAGAGGAAGGAATCTAGAGGAGATGAGAGTAGGCTGAATTAGTGAAAGAGGGGATAATGAAAAGAGGGTTCTTGTAATGCAGCTGAAAGCAAGTTTGGGGAAGATTTGATGACAATGTTAATGATGAGAAAGGAGAAAAAGAAGGAATTGAAAATGTATCTAAAGGCCTGTGCTTTGGGAACCAGAGGGATGGTGGTGACATCAAATGAGCCTAGGAAACTGATGGTAAGGTTGATCTTTCCCTCTGGGGAAGTTGAGGATACTAGTTACAAGAAACTAGACTAGCTTCTAGATCACAAGCTTAGACCAGGAACATATTACCTTCTATGCTACCGAAAATATTCACATCATGTTCACAGCCTTTTAAAACACTATGTGACTCAATAAATCCCTGCTTATATTATGCCACTGGCACTCACAGCACCCAAGTATTTTATTAGTGCTGTTTACAGGTGGAATAGGATACCGTTGAGTATGGCTAGTTTCTTTCATATCAGATAGGTACTGCCTTCCTCGTTGCTATGTTAAGATAGGAACTGAAAGGTTCTGACAGTTTTACCATACATCTTTTTATTCACAAAGACTTCTAATCTTGAAACTGGTTCTTTGTTTTAAATCAGAGATCTATTGATTAACTGTGAGACTGAGCGTGGCTCACGGGGGGCTGAGGAGGGTATACACTGTGGAATTAGGACAGTTAAACACTGAAATCGATCCTCCCTTTCCATTGCCACTGTTGCTGCAGCAAGCAGTTTCTCTAAGCTATTAATTTTATTATTAGCACACCTGGAGACATTGGTTCCCTCAGGGAAAAGCAATTCAACTGTGTGTGCTACAAGACTAGTGGCGTATGATCAATGAAACAGCTGGGACCATAAGCTGCCTATGCATCTCTTTCCTCCTTTTGGAATTTGGGGAATAATACTCCTTGTGTAATGATGTACATGACATGTTATAATGTTTCACAACTATTTCCCTTTTGCCCCTTTCAACTTCCTTTGATAATAAGAAATTACTTTAAAAGGAAATTATAGCTCGAAGAGCGTTGACCTGGAAGTCAGTTAGCTCTGGCATTAATGTGCTGTGTGATTCTGAACAAGTCATTTAACTTCCCTGGGCAGCACTTTCCCCATCAATAAAATGAGGGGTCTGCACCAGAAAGAACTAAGTTCACTTTCAGGCTCTAAGGTAAGGCTCTAGGTGGCATAGTGGATAGAAACCTTAACTTGGAGTCAGGAAGATTTGAGTTTGAATCCGACTATAGACACTACCAAGCTGTGACTCAGAAAATCACTTGACCTCTGTCAGTCTCAACTTCTTCATCTGTAAACTGGGAATACTAATACAACCTTCCTCATAGGATTATTGTGAGAATTAAATGAGATAACATATGATAACAGTTTGCAAACTTGAAGGTGCTATATAAACATTAACTATTATTATTACATTGAGTATTATTAAGTTCATTGGTTACAATGAAAAGCAGCATTGAAGGGGAGTAGATTTCACTCATTCCTCAAGTGTTCTTTTATAAACTAAGAAGGGCAAGTGCATTTTTCCAGACTATCATAAACTGTCCATTGGAGGTTTCGAACCTGATATACCACAGGTATCTCAAATTCAATGTCCAAAACAGAACTCAATTTCTTTTGCTGCAAACCTACCAATTCTTCCAGACTTTCCTGTTACTGTCAAGGGCACCACCACCAGCCTTGCAGTTACTTATATTCACAATCCCAGAGTTCTCCTCAACTCTTCATTCTCACTTACCTACCACATCCAATCAGTTGCTGAGTCTTGTCATTTCTATCTCCATAGAATCTCTCTTCTATGTCTCCTCTCCATTCATAAAGCCTCCACCCTTCTTCAGGCCTTTATCACCTCTCACCTGAGTAGTGCAGTAGGCTCCTAGTTAGTGTCCCAGCCTCACCACACTCCATCACCACACACCACCCTCACCACACATCTCTCCTTCACACAGCTGCCAGTTATTTTCCTAAAGTGCAGGTCTAACCATACCATTCTCTCACTAAATAAACTCCAGTGGTTCCCTGTCTGACTTTTAACCTTTAGGATTAAATATAAATTTCTCTTTTGGTATTTTAAGGCCTTCCAATCTTGTTCCATCTCATCTTTCAAGCTTATTACACATTATTCCCTTTCATACGTTATTATGGTTCATCCCAACTGTATTCCTCATTAAAAAAAAAAGGCCAAGGTCTCCCACTGCATCCTGGGCCATCTCCAGTCCTCCTGATCCATATCTGGCCACTGAACCAAGATGACTGGAGGAGAAAATGAGGCTGGTGACTTTGCACAGCCCTTTCTCCTTCAAATCCAATTTAATTGCAAGTCATGTCATTATTTCCCTGATGTCATGGTCATCTTTGAGAACAAAGTACAAACCACAACCTGTGAGTAGTCCAAGCTGCCCTAATGGTGACCCAGCTGGCCAGTTCCAGTCCAGCATCTTATCCTCTCCTCTCCTGTTTCTTCTCCTCTCCTGTTTCCTCTCCCCTCCCCTCCCCTCCCTTTTCTCCTCCCTTGCCTTTCCCTCCCCTCCTCCCTTGCCTCCCTCCCCTCCTCCCTCTCCTCTCCTCTTTTCTCTCTTTTCCTGCCCTTATCTGA
The DNA here is from genome assembly GCF_900497805.2 of Vombatus ursinus. Lineage (NCBI taxonomy): Eukaryota > Metazoa > Chordata > Mammalia > Diprotodontia > Vombatidae > Vombatus > Vombatus ursinus. The sequence goes on from NW_020954641.1 coordinate 13,451,901, forward strand.
GGGTGTTCTGTCCGAAGGAAGGTAAATTTTGATGGCTGAAACTACCTAGTAAACTTGGGGATTACTTGCTAGATTTCTTTCTTCAAAACCATACCTTAAACCCAATTCACTCTGGATCTCCCTGTTTGGACAACAGTAAGTCCCTGCCCAAGCACCACCCAATAGTTATTTTTTGGGCCCTCCCAGCTCAGAGTAAATGTAAATATTAACTGTTTCTCTTTTGGCAAGCAAGCCTGAGGGTCTTCCCCGCCCAGTTTGATTTGATTTTTTTTTTTTAATTATTAAAGGGACCAGTCCTTGACTCATTTTTTTTTTTTTTATGGTGAGGCAATTGGGGTTAAGCGACTTGCCCAGAGTCACACTGCTAGTAAGTGTTATGTGTCTGATGCCACATTTGAACTCAGGTACTCCTGACTGTAGGGCCGGTGCTCTATCCACTGCACCACCTAGCTGCTCCCTTGATTCACTTCTTAAAGAGGCCTATTCACTGAATGGTGGTTGCCTCACTGAAAGGATGCTCCCACAGCATCCTGGGTCATCTCCAGTCCTCCTGATCCATATCTGGCAACTGGACCAAGATGACTCTGGAAAAGAAAGTGAGGCCAGTAACTTTGCACAGCCCTTTCTCCCTCAAATCCAATTCAAAGGCAAGTCATGTCATCATCTCCCTGATCTCATGGTCCTCTTCCTGAACAAAGGACAAACCACACAACAACCACCACGCACAACCACATATACTATATTTCATCTTCAGTCTCCTTGATTTTAATTTAGCTAATTTTTGTGCCTGGATTGCACTGCCTCTGTACCTCCACATCACAGAATTCCTAGTTTCCTTCAAGTCTCAATTAGAGCACAACCTTCTAAATTAGAGTTTTCATGATCCTGCAAAATTCCAGATCCTCCTTCCCAAAAATGACCTTGTATCTAATTTTATTTCTATGCTGCATATAACTACAAATGCACATATATTCTCCCCTGGCTAGACTATAAATTCCTTAAGGGCAGGGACTCTTTCATTTCTGACTTTGCATTAACAGTAAAAGAAGTGATTATTTTTCTATTATATTAATAACCAATTATTAAATTAGGATTGAGGTTTTTCCTTTCTATTTCCTCATTCAGGGACCAGTCCCTTTAGGTCATTCAATCAGTCTCTGAAAGACAAGGCTGATAGATGAGATTGGCCTAATCCTAGGGGCACATGTTTAGCAATTTTAGGCAGGACCCCACCCAAATAGAAGACCTTAAGGTTAGAATGTAAATAGAATCTAATCTAGGCACATTCTTGCCCTTAAAAAGTAAGACTATGCCCTTGCAGCCCCTCACTCATCCACCCACATTATGGTCTAGGGCAATACTTCTTAAACTCTGGGTAAAACTTCTTAAACCCATATGGGGTTGTGACCCCACAGTTTAAGAAGTGTTGAAGGGGTGGCAACTGGAAAAAGCTTAAGAAGCCCTGGTCTAGGGGTAACCCAGTTTATGAAGGAGAAAAACCAACCAGAGTTGGTTTTTCCAGAGTTCTGGATAAAGATGGATTCCTTTGCCCAAATTGTTGGAGGTGGCTGAGTCTCACAATAAAGTCACATTCTCAAGAGGAAAAGCTGAAGACTTTTAGCCCACCTTCTCATTAATATATCCATCTCCCCCCATTAATTACTTGCCAATCAGGATGGATTTTCACCTGTCAGGGCAACTCCTTTTCCAAAGATATTTAAGCATCCAGTGATCTCCATGGTTTTGTCAGATTACAGAGAAAAACCAAGAGACCATTAATGTATTGATTATCAGTTAGCCTAATTAATAAATTATTAATTACCCAGAAACTCTGTCTTTCAGTCTTTTCATTCATTTCACCAGCGCCTCAGTATGACCACTCCAGTGCCTGATTGAAGTGAACTAGACATAGTGCTCATGGCACTTGAGGAGGCTAAAGAAATGAGGCCAAGGTGTTTGAAGGGTACTGGGGTTAAGAAGGTGGAGGCTGTTATCCAAATACCAATCTTATCTGGAGAGGTGGGAGACTGACTTCAATAACCATAAATAATAGCAGGAGGGATCTGGGCCAGAGGAAAAAACTTTAAAAGAGGAGAAATGGTTGCTGAATGAAGATGAGAGAGGGAGGTTTTGAAAGTGGCAATGCAGAGCAAAGAATACAGCAACTCTTGTTACTGGTCATCAGTGTCAAAAAGTGTGATAAAAGGAGCAGCCAATATTCACATCCTGAGAAATTACCAACGGGAGTCTAAATGCAGATCGAAGCATACTATTTTTCATTTTATCTTTTCATGCTTTTTTTTTTCTCTTAGTCTGTTTCCTTCACAACATGACTAATATGGAAATGTTTTATATGACTGCACATATATAACCTATATCAAGTTGCTTACCATGGGGGGGGGGATAAAACAAGGAGGGAGAAAATTTGAAAATAAAAAAAAATCTTTTTAATGAATCTTTACATGTAACTGGGAAAAATAAAGTACTATACAAAACAAACAAACAAAAAGGAGTAGCCAAGCCTTGAGAGAGTGCCAAGTGATGTGGTATCCTGAGGAGAAAGCCAGATCTCAGCACCAGAATATGGAAGGAAAGTGAATGGAAGAGATGAAAGGGAATTTGGTAACAATTGAAGAGTATTCCAGGGAGCAGAGTACAAAGAGGGGGAAGTGACAGAGAGTGACTGTGGAGGACTTGGGCTGAATTCAATACCTCATGGATCATAAGAAGATGGCAACAGTTGCAGTGGATAAGCATTTAGTGTTTATCCACTCCCTACCAAATGATCCCACGCTGATCTTCAGTGCTGGTGTATCTGGGCTATCTGGGGGACTTGGGGAAGATGGACAGGGATGTGGAGAATGGAGAAAGTGAGGAGAGACTTGAGGCAAAGAGATCAATTAGGAGGCCATTGCAATAACCTAGGCAAGAGGTAATTGGTGAACTAAGGTGGTAGCTGGGTGGGTACAGAGAAGGTTTAGGGATATAAATGATGTTGCAGAGACAGAAAAAGCTAGATTTGGCAAATGAATATATATATATATATATATGCACACATACATATACACACATATGTTTATGTACATATATACTCATACATAACATCTTTCCTTTTATACATGTATATATAATCTCTCATCATATATATGTGCATGTGTACATACACATATTTATGATGAGGATAGGTATAATATATACATAAGAAAAGGTATGTATATGAATGTGTGTATATATAGATATATAGAGATTTTCTGTATACATACACGTACACACACACACACACACACACACACACACTAATACATACATATTTAAAATCATTTGCCAAATCTAGCTTATTCTATCTCCACAAGTTACATATCGCTTCCCTCACCTTCACTCAACATACACAGCTAGGACCTTAGTTCAGTTCCTCATTACCTCTTGTGTAGATTATTTCAATGGCCTCCTAATTGATCTCTTTACTTCAAGTCTCTCCTCACTTTACATATGGAAAATGAGGGGTCAAGGATAACACAGGGTTACAAACCTGGGAGATTGGAAGGACAGTGGTGCCTTTGATAGAAACAGGCAAGTATGGAAGAGAAGATGGTTTATGAGAAATAATTAATAGTATCTTGGATGTGTTGAGTTTGAAATATTTCTAGAACATACAGTTTGAAATGTTTAATAAGCATCTAATGATTTAAGATTGAAGTTCAGGAAAGACTGGGTTTGAAAGAATAATCTGAGTGTCCTTTTCAGGTATAATTAAACCCATGGGAAATGATGAGATCACCGAGAGAGTGTAAAGAGAGAAGAATGAAGGATGGCGTGGGGGAGGACAGAGTAGAAGAACGCCCATAGTGAAGGAAAATGATCTGGGCGATGAACCCAAAAAGGAGACTGAAAAGGAGTGGTCAGACAGGTAGGAGGCACTGACCAGAAAAGAGTAGGGTCATGAAAGCCCAAAGAGAATATCAAAGAAAAGAAGGTGGTTACCAATGTTGAATGCAGCAAATATGTCAAGAAGGTTGAGGACTGAGAAAAGACCATCGGATTTGGGAATTAACAGATTACTGGCAACTTCAGTGAGAACAGTTTTAGTTAAAGGATGAGATTGGAAGCCCCACTGGAATGAACTGAAGAGTGGCTGAGAGGGGGGAAAGTGAAGGAAGTGAGTGTAGACAACCTTTTTCTAGGAGTTTGGCTGAGAAAGGGAAAAGAGATATAAGAGAATAGCTTGAGGAAATGGTAGGGAATAGTGAAGGTTTTTGTTTTGTTTTGTTTTGCTTTATTTTTAACTGTTAGCCTGGGAGACAACTTGGTGATGCACTGAATACACTACTGGACTTGGAGTTAGGAAGACTTGAGTTTGATTTTTCTTTCAGACACTTAATGGCTGTTTGACCCTGGGCAAGTCCAGAGTCCTGCTCCAGTTTCTGCATCTGTGAAATGTGAATAGTAAAAAAGCACCTGCCTCACAGAGTTGTGAAAATTGAATGTCAAAAACTCTATAAACCTTAAAGTGTTCTATATAAATACTAGTTGTCATCAGCATCATCATCATCATCATCATCATCACCATTTTGTGTCATGGACCCCTTTGGCAGTATGATGAAGCTTATGAATACCTTCTTACAATAATGTTTTAAGTGTATAAAATAAAATATGAAGGATTACAAATGAAACCAATTATAATGAAATAGAATTATTGAAAAAATTTTAAAACCTACCAGAAACCAGAAACTGATAGAGTGGGTTATATATTAATCCCTCAGGGCCTTCCTAAGTGACTGGGAAGCTAATCTTATCAATTAATTTGTCTGATAGTGACTTGTCATTTATCTCAGATGATATTTGTAGGATAACAGATTTAGAGCTGGAAAGAGCTTTAGAGATCATTCTGGTTCAACCTTATTTTAGAACAGAGAATGAGGTCCAGAGAGTGGTCCAATAAGTGACTAGCCCAAGGTCACAAAGGTAAGAACCAGCAGACGTGTGATCTGAACTATTGTCCTCCTCTGATGCAGCCTCTTTCTACCACTGTCTCCCTTGTTTTTAATTTAGGACTTTCAAGGGCATAACTCAAAGATGACACCAATATGAGAATTTCAGGCAAAACCAACAGAATAATGAGGTTGGCAGGGAAGAAAACATTCTTGAAGTCATATCATTTGGTAACCAAATATATAGAACCCTGATGTCAATTGACATCTTTCCCTCAGCCTCTCTCACCAGTTCTCCCAGCCTTATTTCAATGGTTGCCTTTTGCTATTCATTCTGATATTTTTTAAAACTTCATGGACTGATCACTTTATATAGGTTGAAAATTCACGTAATCTCATCTTGTATTCTCTAAAGAACCAAGAAGATTCTTAATAATGATTAACTATTATTAAGATCATAGTATCTCATGCCAGAAGGATCTCTTTAGAGATATTTGAATCCAAATCTCTTTTACAGAAGAGGAAAATGAGACCCAAAGGCTCATTTGGAGAATGACTTGTCCTAAGTCATACAGTACATGTTCCAGAGCTGCGGTTTGTACACACATCTTTTTGTAGTATAGCTAGATCCAGATTAGAGTGGATAATGAATCCTGGGAGGTGGTCACATGCATTTGAATTAGCACTATTTGAAGTTATAATTATGTAAAATATGCTAACTGGTTCCAGCTCAATGGAAATACGCAATTCCAATCAGAATAATGCTACCACTTCACTCACTAGTCAGGACCTAGCTGCAAAGGCTTATTGAGATGAACTGAATTTATTTCTGACTTGTAACCGGGGGTTAAAGAGGGTACAGTAAAACTGTCCTTTGTCATTCTTACCTATTCTTCATGCAGGCTCAGCACTTTGGTGCTTTGGGGGTTGACCAGCTCCCCAGCTGATCCCTGCTATGACTCACTAAGCATTGAGGGCCTTTGAGAAGAGGAAGCAATCTTACTGGTTACTGAGCAGGAAAAGTAGATGCCTCAGTGCATCTTTAAAAGGAGTGAGGGACCTTCCCTCAATTAGGCTCCTTTTTGTTATCTTTTTGGCTAGTACGTATGTGAATGCCCTTTGGAGCCCCTCCCTCAAAGAGAAGGCTGATCAAAGTGCCCTTCCTTCCCCCTGAAATCAGGAAGACTGCTCCCTTTAGTTACAGGTGCTAGTTGAGCTCTTGGACACTTTGTGGATGACAGAAGCTGCTTCAGGCCACGTGTGACTCAATGCTGTGTCACACATATCGCCTGATGAAAGCAAAAAAGGGAGTTACCATCGCCAAAGCATCCAAGAGCTTAGCTGGCACCTGTGGTCAGCCAGAAACAGAAAGGACAGCTCGCTGTATGTCTTCATGTCGCGTGGGATGCCCCCCTTGCACTCTACATCCCAGTGTTACTTGTATTGTCATTACAGTGTTTCGTTGGTCCAGTAATACTGTTAGGTTTAACTAAGAACCAACTAGCAAGCAGAAATAGTTTTTTATCTTCAGGAACTGCCTACTCAGTTCTAGCCTACATTCTTTCTCCCTCAGATTAATCTTTGATTTAAAACCCAATTTCAAGAGAAAGGGAATATTTTTCATAAAGTCACAGGTGGCTCACGTAGAAATCTCTTCCAAATTTATAAATCTGTAACTTGGCATGCTACCTTAATAGTCTACAGTTCCCGCAACAAAGAAAGGTTAATTTTGCATTAGATGAGCTTTAATGTACATTTAAAAATCAGAGACTAGCCTGTGTGTTCATTAGTGAAAATCATGCTTAAAGAGGGTTATATAGAACTAGGAAGAAAATCAGAGGCCTCTGAGGAAGGAAAGCATTTTTGCTTTGTGTCATTTTCCATTATTTATGTTGAGCTGAGCTGTTATGAATCACATGAATCTAATATACTTTACTAATTAATTGCTAGAGCACAATAGTTTGGATGGGTTCCAAGTCTTTGGAAGCGGGATATTTTGCCGAACTATAGCGAAGTGCCGATGGCTTCACCAAGCCTAAGAAGAGAAACCGCTTTCCCTTTCTTCCTTTCAGGAAGCCACCAGTGAAGGTAATTCAATTCAATTCCAAAAATATTTATTCAGTACTTGCTTTATCTATGTAAAACACTGAGCTAGGTTGAGGGAACATAAAGACAAAAATCAAATAGTCCCAATGCTTAAGTCTCTTACATTTTACTGGGGATATATCATACACACATATTAAGTCAGTAAGCATTTATTAAACACCTACTATGTACCAGGCACTGTTCTAAGAGCAGGAGATACAAAGAAAGACAAAAACAACCCCTCCCCTCAGGGAGCTTATAATCTAATGGGGGAAACAACATGTAAACAGCTAAGTACAAACAATTAAATATAAACATATGAATAAATACAAACTATATGTAAAGTATTTTACAAAGGAGCACATTAACAGCTGAGTGAAACAGAAAAGGTCTCAAACAGGACATGGAACATGAGTGACTCTTTGAAGGAAAAAGACAGGAATGAAGAAGTCCACTTTGGATATGGGGATCTCTTAGGCAAAGACATGGAGGAGGAGAGAGACAGAACATCATGCATGAGAAACAGCCAGAAGGCCAGTTTTCCTGGAGTGAAGAGAATGTGAAGCACAATAGAAGGAAATAAGATGAGCAAGGCAAGACGAGGGGACAGATGTAAGATATGTTATGGAGGTAGAATCATCCAGAATTGGAAATTGATCACATATTAAGGACTGGAAGGGAAAACCTGGCCCAAGTTTATCACATGTTACAGTTCATTTTGAGCATCTTTGTTTGGGATTTAGCCTTAATGAAACTGCCAGACAATCTGACCAACAGGGACTACAATGTGGTGATTTGTAGGTGTTATTTTCTATGCATCTTTTGTGAAAAACAGGACTAATACTAAATACAAGATTGATTTCACTACTGATAAGCAACTATAAGGACCTGAACTTTAAGAGTTAAAAACAACAATCCCCCTTTCTCTCCTACTAGGCCTATGGCTCTGGCTAAGGTTAATGGAATTTGTATGTGAAAATAGAGGACATCTATGTGGAGAGGAATGGATTTATTTTTTGTTCTGGCTGATATAAACTGTATGGAAGAAAGATTCCCCAGGCTGGGTATAAAGGCGAGAACTTGGAGGACCCACTTAAGCAAACTGAAAAGCTTGAGAAAACAAAGTTATCTTCTGCCTACTTTAAAAGTAGATACAAATGGAAAAAGTTTTCTTTGTTGTAAATAGGGAATCAGATTCACACCTCCATTTAACAGCAGTAGGAATTGCACACCTACAGTGATTTCCCAGGGGTACCAAGCTGAAAATGTACCCCAAGGTGTCAGGAACAAATGTGTATAATGATGTCTGTCTTTCTGACTAGAGCTACAGTGTAGTAGTCTTAATGGATTTAAGAGAAATTGTAGCTGACACTGGAATGACACTTTTTTGTGAACAAAACACATTATGTTTATCCTCTTCCTTCCCCACCCCCATCCTAAGCAACACTACAAAATCAACACCACTCTCTCCACTGAGACCACACCGTTTAGTGTGTATGTGCACTAGAAATTCCAACACTCAGTATAGATGTTTGCATGTCCTTTAACAGCTGCCCATCAATGCTATCATATTTCTACACAAAGATGGAGATAAAAAAAAAAGATGGAGATAGCAAGACCATATGCCTATCTATGACCCTTTACTTCCTACTCCCTCAAAAGCAAGGAAACTTTTGCAGCCGAATGCTTTTCTATCCTCTGCTTCTCTCCACATTCCCTCCTTATCTCTCCACACTATTTTCTAATTGTGATCTTCATTTATGTAGTCTATGAAGATTGTAAAGATTCTGACTCACACGCCAAAGTATTTTATCCCCTACATTTCAAAACACTGTTAACACATTAAGTCTTTAGAGTACTCACAGCAAGAGACCAAGCAAACAAGAAAGACAGGGAAAATCTCTTTATTGCTCCTTTGGTGAGGGAGATATAATGGAAAGGACTTTGGATTGGGAATCAGGAGAAGTGAGTTCTGCCACTACATGACTGTCTGCAACCTTGAATATTTTATTTTTCTAGGCTGTTGTTTCTTTGTCTTCAAAGTGATGGAACTGAGGGGCAGCTAGGTGGCGCAGTGGATAGAGCTCTGGCCTTGGAGTCAGAAGGACCTGAGTTCAAGTGTGACCTCAGACACTTAGACACTCACTAGCTTAACCCTGATTGCCTCACCAAAAAAAAAAAAAAGTGATGGAACTGGTCAAGAAGATCTTTGAAATCCTTTCTCTAACATTCTATGACTATAAAGCACGATTACACAGGATCGAAGGATCATAAATCTGGAATTGGGTCAACAATCCAACCTCTTCATTTTACAGATGAAGAAACTGAAGCCAGGGACATTAAATGACTTACTCAAGGTCATAAAGGTAAATTTCAGACAGGATTTGAACCCTGGTTTTCTGACTCCACAACCATTGCTCTTTTTTCTGTACCATTATTATCAGGCTGCCCTATTAATCCTGCCAATTCATGGTTAGAAGTTGCTCAGAGCCATGTGTCTTAGTAGGATTACTTCTTCTGTTATTTGCTTAGGAGCTTCACCTTTTCATTTCTAGGTAAGAACATCGCTCATAGGGAATTGGGAAGGAACCGGCTTTCAAGAGGTGGTGATATGCAATAATTGACCATTCCAAGCTGTACCTTCCCCATATGCTGCATAAGAAAATGTGGATTTGCATTTACAGCAATCCATCTAAAGAGAAGTTGGGAAGTTTTAAAAACCATCAATAACAACAAACAAACAAACAAAAAAACAGAACACTAGAAGTCTGGTAAAAACAGGAGACTCTACTCAAAACTCTCAAGAATGGTCAAAAACAATGTTTTGAGTGAGTGCAATACAGCTGTCACCACTATCTAAACAGTTTCTTGGGGCTTCGCTTGAAGTTTTCATTACCATGACAGTTTCAAATTACAGAACTGGTCATATTTGCTCCCGAGTATCAAAAACTTCAAAGTGCTTTCTCTTTGACACTGTAAACAGCTGTCTAATGTTAGGTAACTGTAACTAAAGCATAAAAAGAAAGATAGTGTATTTTTTCCCTTTGTAGTTAACAGGGTTTCCAATAACTCCAGTGCTCATTAAGATACAATAATGAAGAGCTAAGATGGAGTCTAAAAATGGAAATATAAAGTTAAGTGACTCATTTAATATTTTGAAAGGTAAAATATCAAGAGGAGAAAGAAGTGCTATCTTCATCAATCACAGACCCCATAAAGCCCACGAAAGTAATATGAAGCTGTCCAACAGTAAGCACCAATGTAGAGCAGCATTGGCCTAGTGAGACTACCTTCTAATAGGTGGGAGGCTATTTCAATCTCCATACACATTTAATCACAGGCCTGTTTGAGCACTGACTGCCAATTATCCTGAATTATGTGTCATATAGTGGGTTTGTGATCTGGGCTATAGTGCATTAGGGACTCAGCGGAGACCACCATGTTGATCTGACAAGGTTCTTAGAGCTGGAATGAATAAATTAACGCAACAGAATGCTTCTGATGAAGGGAAGATTGGAGCCAAGCTCCCAGAGATGGCAGATTAGTGACTAATCAGTTCTAACACCTGGTTTCCATAACACTCTAATAACAAGTCTTCCACACTGCCTATAAAACACCAGAGCCCCTCCCTCTGCCAGGCAAAAGAGTGAAACAGTCTCAAAAGTTAAATCTTACAGTGAGTCTATTCAAGGTCTGATTGATTTTATCTTTTTGAAAAAGTAAGAGCTGCAACTATCCTTTTCCCTGTCTCTTGCTCAGGAAATACCTTTAGAAAGAGGGAAGTAAATTTTGAATTAAAAAGAGGCAGTATGAGAATAGCTACTGGGGGAAGAAGAGGCGATAGGGATACAATAGAAATTTAGGCAATTTAAAAAGAAAAGATAGCAATAAATTTTATTTTTTTAAAAAGAAGCAGCATGGTACAGCAGAAAAAAAATGTTCAGTTTGGAATCAGAGTACTTGGTTTCAAATCTCACCCCTGCCTAGCTTACCTATGTGACCTTGGAAAAGTCCCTTAACCCCTTTAGATCTCAGTTTCCTCATTTATAAAATGAAGGGATCAGCCTCTAAGATCCCTTTCATCTCTAAGTCTATGAAGCTATCTCTACCAGCTCTAAGTTTTTCAGGAGAACACTTTAGCCATAAGCGAGACCCACAGATACAGAATTTGCAGTTCAAATTATCAGGTGATAAGGAGGAGGAATATATTAGTGGGGATGATTATAAAATAGTCATAAATCTAAAATTATCTGGACTAGCCATTCACCTTAAAATTCAACATAGAAACCATTCAAGATATACAATGGCAAATTTAGATTTTAATTATCCTGTTTTAGGTTAATGGGGTGTGGGGGTGGCACTCCTTACATTCCAACATTCACCAGACAAAGTCCAGAATCAAGAAACAGGCAAATTATATTTTAGCTAAAATGTCAAAAATTTTACATCCCAGATGTTTTATCTTCTCAACTACAAGAAAAAGTTCTCACCAAATACATCTGGCAACACTCCAGAAACTTCTTCCCCAAAGCAGTCTTGTGTGGGAGTGTTATTATGCTCAATGCTGTTAATCATTGTGATTTGCTGAGGAGGCTGTACTTTGAGGACCAGCTTTATTGAGAATCATGTCTTTGATCATCACTCTTCATTAGGCATGGATCACTAATTATGGCCTAGTGGAGGAAATACATTGCTGGATCTAGAGTATTGAAGGCCTAGATTCAAATACAACCATGGCCATTTTTTTTCTAGCTTTGTGACCATAGGTCACATTTAATTTCTCTGTGCCTTAATTTCCCTATCTGTAAAATGTAGTCAATAATAGCATCTACTTCACAGGCTTAAATAAGATAATGTAGACAAATTGTGTATTAGTACCAATCAATCAACATACATTTATTGTCAGACACAGGAAATATAAGGACAAAAGGGAAACTATCCCTCCCCTCAAGGAGCTTATACTCCATATCACTGCTGCTATTTAAAGAGAATAAAGAGGGGCAGCTAGGTGGCACAGTGAATAGAGTTCTGGCCCTGGAGTCAAGAGGACCCAAGTTCAAATCTGGCGTTGGACACTTGACACTTACTAGCTGTGTGGCTCTGGGCAAGTCCCTTAACCCCAACTGCTTCACCAAAAAGCTATATATATATAATATATATGCATATTATATGTAATATATATATTACATGTAATTACATATATATGTAAAATAAAATAAAGAGAATAAAGCTCTTAACTGACACCAGATATTCTTCATATAATATCTGAGAAGTGCCTTTCTTTCCAGCATCAGGGTACCTAAGGCACAAAACATTAAACTACTCAGCAGTTGTAGTCAGCACTCTGGTAATTCTTTCCAATTTGTACAAAGTGTTTAAATAAAAATGAATATATGAAATGGTGGAGTAGGGAAGCACTCAGCAGAGCTCTCCCAACATTCCCCTCCATACCACTTTAAATTAATACCTCAAATTGAATTCTGGAATACCAGAGCCAATAAAAGGTCAGAGTAAGACATTCTTCTAGTCCAAAGCAACATAGGAAATCAGAAAAAGAGATTTGTGACATGTGGGTGGAGGTTAGCTTAGAGTCTGTCTGTATGGATGAAACACCAGTGGTGGGATCATGTGGTGGTGACAGGGGCAGCAGTAGCTTTGGAAGCCCTCAAGTCAGAGATGCTAAGGGTACCTTGCAACTGGTCAGAAAGAGATCACAGGGTATCCCTTTGCTAACACAGGACACAAAACCAGATGTTGTTTGGCAACCTCATTGTCTATATCCACTTTGGGGGTCATAATTCAGGGGCAGAGAGGAGCACTTTCAGACAAGAAGGAGTAGAAACCCTGAGAGGCAGTAACACTCCCGGCCCCAAGGGATCAGGGACCCTGAGGAACAGTATCATTTCCAGTCTCAAAAAAGGAAGGGCCCTAAGAAGCAGTACTGATTGCAATCCCAAGGGAAAAGGGGGCCTTCTTGAGTAAGGAATAGAATGCAAACTAAGAGAGCTGTGACCAGACCTCTTACCAGATCACATCATCTTGGAAGCACTGAAAAATTCCAAACTAGCTCTGAAAGCAAAAGCATAGACAAAGTCTGAAGTTCGAGACAAAGCTCCGCCTTCTACCCTACCCATGCCAGGAACACAGCCCAACATTAACATAAAGTTCCAAATTAAGAAATAGGGTGGAAGAATGAACTAACATCAAAAAAAGAGCCGGGCCATAGAAATCTATTACAATGACAGGGAAGATCAAAACACAAACTCAGAAGAAGACAATGAAGTCAAAACAGCTACAAGCAAAGCTTCCAAGAAAAAAAAAGTTAATTGTACATAAGCCCAACAAAAATTCCTGGAACAACTGAAAAATAATTTTCAAAATCAAATAAGAGCAGTAGAGAGAAAAATTAAGTAAAGAAATGAAAGCAAATGAAGAATATTATGAAAAGGCAATTAACAGCTTGGTAAAAGAGGTTCAAAAATACTGAAGAAAATAACACCTTAAAAAAACAGAATTGGCCTAATGGAAAAAGAGATACAAAAAGTCACCAGCGAAAATAACTCCTTAAAAAGCAGGATTCTGCAAATGGAAAAAGAGTCACAGAAGTTCACTGAAGAAAATAATTCCTTCAGCATTCGAGTTGGACAAGTGGAAGCAAATGAATCCATGAGAAACCAAGAAACAACAGAACAAAGTCAAAAAATAAAAAAGAAGAAGAAAATGTGAACTCTCTCACTGAAAAACAACTGACCTGGAAAATAGATCAAGGAGAGATGATTTAAGAATTACTGGATTATCTGAAAGCCATGATCAAAGAAAGAGTCTATACATCATAAAATTTTCAAGGAAAACTGCCCTGATATTCTAGAACCAGAGGGTAAAATAGAAATGGAAAGAATCCACCAATGGTCAACTGAAAGATATCCCAAAATGAAAAGTCCCCGGAATATTATAGCCAATATCCCTCTCCTCACGGAGCTTATACTCCATATCACTGCTGCCATTTAAAGAGAATAAAGAGGGGCAGCTAGGTGGCACAGTGAATAGAGTTCTGGCCTTGGAGTCAGGAGGACCTAAGTGCAAATTTGGCCATGGACGCTTGACACTTACTAGTTGTGTGACTCTGGGCAAGTCCCTGTTAACATACTTCTAGTAGCCGGGGGGTGGGGGGAACATTCAAATTCCAGGGAGTCACAGTCAATAACACATAAGATTTAGCAGCTACCACTTTAAAGTAGCAGAGAACTTGGAGTATGATATTTCAGAAGGCAAAGGAGCTGGGATTACAACCACTATTACCTATTCAGCAAAACTGAGTATAATCCTTTGAGGGAAAAAGTGAATATTTAATGAAATAGAGGCCTTTCAAACATTCTTGATGAAAAGACCAGAGTTGAAAATAAAATTTGACCTTCAAATACAAGACTCAACAGAAGCATTTAAAACAGAGAGACACACACAGAGTTGAAAAAAAAAGAGGAGAAGGAATCTGTTAGGCTTCTGCTTAAGTTTAATAAAAAGGGCAGGGGTAGCAATCATGATCTCTGACAAAGCAAAAGCAAAAATAGATCTAATTAAAAGGAGATTTGACGAGAAAGGAGTATACCTTCTTCTTAGCTATACCTAGAACCTTCACAAAAAAACTGATCATGTATTAGGGCATAAAAACCTTACAACTAAATGCCGAAAAGCAAAAAAAAAATTAAGTTAATTTTATAGAAATATAAACTTCCCAGATCAACAGAAGAGGAAATAAAATGCTTAAAAACTCTATCTTAGAAAAAGAAATTGAACAAGTCATCCATGAGCAGCCTAAGAAAAAAATCTCCAGGACTAGATGAATTCATTAGTGAACTTTACCAAACACTTAAGGAAAAATTAATCCCAATACTATATAAACTACTTGAAAAAAATAGGTAAACAAGTAGACCTACCAAATTCCCTTTAAGACACAAATATGGTCCTGATACCTAAGCCAGGAAGAGCAAAAACAGAGAAAGAAAACTATAGGTCAATTTCCTTAATGTATATCAATGTAAAATTTTTTTAAATAAAGTACTAGTGACAATATTACAGCAATATATCATAAAGATCATATACTATGACCAGGACAGAATCATACCAGGAATGCAGAGCTGGCTCAATATTAGTAAAACTATCAACATAATTGACCATATCGATAAGAAAAACAGCAAAAATCATAGGATTATATCAATAGATGCCCAAAAAAGGTCTATGACAAAATACAACACCCATTCCTATTAAAAACATTAGAAAGTATAGGAATAATTTGTACCTTTCTAAAAATGATAAGTACTATATATCCAAAACTGAGAGCAAGCATTATTTGTAATGGGGATAAACTTGAAGCCTTCCCTATAGATCAGGAGTAAAGTATGGAAATCCATTATCACTACTATTATTCAATATTGTACTAGAAATGCTAGCTATTCTAATGAGAAGAAAAAGAAATTGAAGGAATTAGAATAGACAATGAGGAAACGAAACTATAACTCTTTGCAGATGATATGGTAGTATACTTAGAGAACCCTAGAGAATCAACTAAAAAGCTAATTGAAACAATTAACAACTTCAGCACAACTGAAGGATATAAAATAAACCCATATAAATCATTGGCATTTCTATATACTACTAACAAAACCCAGCAACAAGAGATAGAAAAAGAAATTTCATTTAAAATAACTGCAGACAATATAAAATACTTGGGAGTCTATCTGCCAAGACAAACCCAAAATTGAACATAATTACAAAATATTCTTCATACAAATACAAATCTAAACAACTGCAAAAATATTAATTACTCAAAATAAGCCAGGTCAATACAATAAAAATGACAATTCTGTCTAACTGAATTTACTTAATTAGTGGCATACCAATCAAAACTATCAAACAATTACTTGATAGAGCTAGAAAAAATAATAACAAAATTCATTTGGAAGAACAATCAAAATATCAAAAGAATCAAAATGAGGGAAAAAAATGGAAAAGACGCTATCCCAACAGTACGGGTTTCAAGATATTTCACAAAGTAATTATCATCAAAACAAATCTGGTACTGGTTAAGAAATAGAGTAGTGGACACAATACATAGTAGTAAATGATCATTGTAACATACTGTTTGATAAACCCAAAAATCTAAGTTTTAGGGGTAAGAACTCACCATGTGACAGAAACGGCTGGAAAAACTAGAAAGCAACTTGACAGAAATTAGGCATAGAACAACATCTCACACCATATGCCAAGATCAGGTCAAAATGAGTAAACAATTTATACATAAAGAGTCATATCATAAGTAAATTTGGGGAGCATGTAAAAATGTATCTGTCAGATCTATGGATAAGGGAAGAGTTTGCATGAGAAGTAAAACATACTTTTGATTAGATGAAATTAAAAAGATTTTTGCACAAAAAAACACCCCAATGTAGCCAAAATTAGAAGGAAAATAGGAAACTGGGAAAAAAATTTTTTGCAGCAAGTTTCTCCGATAAAAGCCTCATTTCTCAACTATATAGGGAACTGGGGCAAATTTATAAAAATATTCCCTGGTTGAATATAATAATTCCCTGGTTGAAAGATGGTCAAAGCATATGAACAGATAGTTTTCAGGTGAAGAAATCAAAGCTATCTATAGTCACAGGGAAAAAATTGCTGTAAATCATTTTTATAGTCACAGGGAAAAAAATGCTGTAAATCAGCTGTAAATGCTGACTCTAAAATTACTACATTTCTCTAAAATGCAAAATCAAACCACCTCACACCCATCAGATTGGCTAATGTAACAGAAAAAAAAAGATGAATGCTGGAAGGGATGTAAAAAAATTGGGACACTAACGCACTGTTGGTGGAGTTGTGAACTAGTCCAAACAAAACCGTGCCTACTCTTTCACCCAGAAATGCCAGCAGTAGCTCTGTGTAGCAAAGAGATCAAAGAAAAGGGGAAAGGATCTATTTGGACAAAAACATTTATAGCAGCTCATTTTTATGGTGGCAAAGAATCAGAAATTGAGGGGATGCCCATCAATTGGGGAATGACTGAACAAGTTGTAGTATGTGATTGTGATGGAATCCTATTGTGCTATAAGAAATGATGAGCAGATAATGAGCAGTGTGGTTTCAGAAAAACTGGGAATACTTATATGAATTAATGCAAATTGAAGTGAGCAGAACCAGTAGAACATTGTACACATTAACAGAAATATTATAAGGATTATCAACTCTGAAAGCCTTAGCTACTCTGATCAAGACAATGATCCAAGACAATTCCAAAGAACCCATGCTGAAAAACGATATCCACCTCCAGAGAGAGAACTGAGGAACTCTGAATGCAGACTGAAGCATACTTTTTTCTTTATTTATTTTTATTGTCTAATTTTGTTTGTGTTTTCTTTTGCAACATGGTTAATATCAAAATATGTTCTGCATGACTTCACATATATAATCAAAATAGAATTGTTTGCCTTCTCAAGGTAGAGGGTAAGATGAAAGAGAGGGAGAGAAGTTGAAACTCAAATTTTTTTTTAAAATTACTATTAAAATTTTTACACATATTTGGGAAATAGTTAACAAAATAAAGAAATTTTTAAAAAATAAATATAACTACAGTACAGGCCTGCCCCACTTTAGGAAAATCTGTTGTATAAAAACAAACTGATAACACAGTTAAGCTGGTTACAAAACAAAACAAAATTTTCTTTACAAAATAATTCACCTCAGGAGTCCTATTTAAAGAACTCCTTTAAATAATAAGCTCAATGTATGATAAATGGACTTGCAAGCAATTTTTTCAGTTAAAAAAATAAAATAGGTTGAAATTATCTTTTCATTTATGCATATCTCGTACCTTCCACCCTCAGAAGACTGTACATTTTACTCAACCTAGTCCATTTAATTTTGTGGCTTTGTCACAGTAGCCAACAAGGAACAGTTCATCATTTTGGATTTCCTTTTTCTTATTTTTCTTTTTGAGTCTGATTATTTTCCTAGTTGGGATGCATCTCTCTGCTCCACATTCAGCATGTTGTCCTATGAAGACCCACACTCTTAGTATGAATGACAGAGAAGCCAAGTACATATTTTCCCAAGGGCCAGTTCCAGATTTGGTCTCCCAAAGGGAAAATATCTAAATTCCTCCAGGCACACTGTAATAGCGACCCCATTTTCACAGCTTCATTTTGTTATAACACCTGACTTGTTTTGCCTCTGCCAGTCTTCCTGAAGGGAATGCTGAATGCAGAATGAAGTAGCTGGGGTTTTTTGTTTGTTTGTTTTTTTCCAGTTGAGTTACACTAGAAAACACTGTCTTCAATATTTCCCCCTTTTCTCAACTAGAATTTGAGTCTGGGTATTCAAAATACAGAGGTGCCTGTTTTAATATGGAAAAGTGCCATACCAATAACCCTGGGCATTTGTTATCCCAAGCAATTACTTATTGACTCATATTCTTCCCCACTTCTTCCCCTCCCTCAGTTCTCTCCCTTTTGCTGTCTCAGTTGAAATGCTTTCATGCAGCAAAATAAATGCAGAGTCTTCCTGAAATAGGCTGAAAAACTGACATTCACAGGAAAAAAAAAACAAGTTAATCTTTAAAAGGTTTGATTGAACTTGTAATCATAAAAGGCACAGTCTGGCCCATTTCCTCTATTCCTTCTCTATTATATATTTCATCCTCTAGCCCAAGTTAAAAGTGCCCAAAACTACAAAACAGAAAAAGGCCAGCTTCAGTCCATTCAGATTGTGGCTATTCCCTAAAACAGCGAGCAGTATTACCACTGAAGAACCAAGGAGTACTCACAAGAGTTAGTATAGTGACTCTGTGTGTGTGTGTGTGTGTGTGTGGGTGCGTGTGTACACACACATATGTAGCAGCATGCACACGCAGCAAGGTTAAGAACACGGACATTATAACAAAATGCATCAGAACGGAGCAACAGAAACTCTGGAAGTAGCATGAAAGGTATAGAAGTTTGTGATTAATCTTCATTTCTCATTTTACAAGATGAATCTAAATGTAGATAAAATGAGATTATGTATGTAAAGCACTATGCAAACGTCAAAGCCCTACTATATAAATGGCAGTTATTATTGCTTGTTGTTGATGTTGTTGGTGGTGTTGTTGTTGTTTATCAACATGGGACATTGAAGGGATCCGCTGCCATTTGGTCTGCCCTTACGTTATTAAATGATACTTCTTCCTTTCTCACATTTGTATCCTCTTCATGGGTTATCAGTGAAAAATATATTTGTTAGACTAAGAGCAACCTGTAGCAGATCCTTTAAAATAAGCTAGTATCTGGTAAGGGACAGAAACAACACATGACTGGAACATTATTAGATTTTACATACTTTGACTATACCCACTGATCAAGAGGCATATACAAGGGGACCACTTACAACAAGGGGCAAGGCGATCAGGGCTTTGATCCAGGCCGGCGCTTCCCTGCCACGTTACCACATTGTTTATTTTGTTCTCCGTCAGTTTCCACAATGGGTTCCCTAGGCACACTTCTTCCTGTAGACAGGAAGACACCACACTTATGGTTGGACTGGCTTTTATGGCACACCTTGACCTCATCATTCTCTGCTCTACTGCCACTGCTACCTGCTCCCCTCAACCATTTTTACCTCAGGTGAAAATATAAGTAGACATTTTACAAATCATCCAGATGCGCATGGATAGATAAATGGGGGGAGAAAAAAGGGAAGAGGAAAGACAGATAAATAGACATACAGACATATAGATACAAATATGCATATTTGTGTATGTCTATATAGGTATATGTATATTCATGCTGAAACAAAGGTGTCTCCCTCAGATCTCAGATGTTTTCAAGCTAGAGCAGGTTAATCATATAACTAGTCCTAGTTAGTGCCTCCATAATTTTAATTTACTTCACCTTTGGCTATGTGACAGTTGAAGAAGAGGTGTGATGGCAAGTAGAGATATTTCTCTGCCTTAAAGTCACATGAACTTAATAAAAGAAATAACTCCCACTATGTTTTTTATATCTGATTAACCCATTGATATTGAAGCCTTTCAACAGAAGATACTGCGTCAAATGCACCAGAAGAAGAGGATTTTTTCAGATGACTAGGGGCAGAAACTCTACCAAATTACTCTCACAAACCAAGCACTTCTTCTTGGACCTGAAATCCAGATGTAATGAAAGTACAGGAAGGGAAAAGGATGGTTTATGCTATGGGGGCCTGTTCGCGAGCTTGGTGGAACTTAAACGGATCTCTTTCAATAAAGAGCCAATAGCTTAGAATGTGCAGATGGTAAGTCAGTCAATAAGCATTTATTAAGCACCTACTATATGCTAGGCACTGTTCTAAAAGCTGGGGATACAAATAAAGGCAAAAAACCCTCAACCCCTCCCAAAAAAAGTTCTTGCCCTCAAAGAGCTCACAGTCTAATGGGGGAGACAACAGGTAAACTAATTGTGCACACACACATAGATAGATAAATAGATACATAGATAGATAGATAGATAGATAGATAGATAGATAGATAGATAGATAGATAGATAGATGGATGTGCTACATGTAGAATAATAGGAAACAATTAACAGAGAAGGCATTAGAATTAAGAGGGATTGTAAAAAGCTTCCTATAGAAGGTGAGATTTCAGTTGGGACTTGAAGGAAGCCAGAGAAGTTAAGAGGCTGGGCATGACAGTCAGAGAAGATGCCTGGAGCCAATAGCTAGAATGTCTTGTTCATGGGACAGCAAGGAGGGCAGTGTCACCAAATCCAAGAATGTGTGTGTTTGGGGGGGGGAGTGCAGGAGTGGCAAGGTGTAAGAAGTCTGGAAAAGTAGAAGAGGGCTAGGTTATGGAGGTTTTAAAAAACTTTTGAACACCTAAGGATTCTGTATTTGATCCTAAAATTTTTTAGCATTGGGATAGGAATTGGAGCCATGATTTCATTGGTATGGGGAACTCCCTGGAGAAGAAACTTACTCTAGAAGTGATGGTTGGCACTTTTTCTTTGTCAAAAAACCCTGTTTTAAGCACAAGCTTGCCAGAGACTATTTTATCTTTTTTTTTTTTTCCAATTCCAGGCATTTCTGCTTAGAGATCCAAAGACAGGTACAGTTTCTCCATGTCTAAAAATCTCTCTCATACAAGCCATTTTGAAGATATAATTTATAATCTTTTAAAACAAAGGCAAAACTATAGCCAAGATCAGTCAAGGGTTTAGCCTTTAGGTAACAGCATCAAAACAATAGTAAATTGAAATGATGATGACTCATTTTCCTAAAGCCATTCAATCCCGCTTTTACTACTTTTTCCAAGGATTCTCCTTTCTACTTGGTCAAAGGTGAACTCAAGAGTATTTTCCATTAACTAAACTAATCAAAGACTGATGATTACCCTGATTGAATCAAATCATGGAGAAATGGGGTCCTGCTTTTAAGTAGAAGGACCTCTGCCCTCATTTGGCCACCATTCTAACTCTACCCTCAGGGAAAACAAAGTTCTCCTCTGAATTTTTACCCCCTTTCCTCAAAGAAAGTGGTTAGGCCTTTGGTAAGGGGATGGGGGGAGGAAATTTAGTTTAGGACACTACTCTCCAAGGCGTAAAGTTTAGGTTTTAAGCTTATTAAGCTTTTTTTTTTTTTAATTTCATTAAGGTAACTCTAGAAAGGACTTCAGAGGGAGAAGTACTTATTTTCTGATATTTGTAAAAGACAAAATAGGCTTCAACATGCCTCCATATCTGTAACTTATATTCTATGAGAGTTGCCTTGGTCATTGAGAGGTTAAATGACTTGCCCAGGGTCACAAAGCCATATGATGTCACAGGTAGAACTTGAACCCAGGTCTTCCTGGCTTGGAGGCCAGCTCTCTATCAACTATGAAACACTACATATCACAATGGTTTATATGTATGTTTTACACATACACACAGTAATTAACTTATTATTGCTGGATATGCCAATTATTGCCAGTTTCTTATTTGCATATCCCCTTATCTGTCTCACAGCACCTCCAGTCTTCCTCCCTATCTGAAGATTACATTATCAATACATCACCAGGGGGCAGCTAGGTGGCACGTGGATAGAGCACTCACCCTGAAGTCAGTAGGACCTGAGTTCAAACCTGTCCTATGACACCTACTAGCTGTGTGACTCTAAGCAAATCACTTAACCCTGATTGCCTCCCCCCTCAAAAAAATAATACACACACACATATCTCAGTATCATCAGGCAAATGAGTGCTAGGAAGGTGTTGCCGCTAAATTGTTGGATTTTTTTGTTTTGTTTTGTTTTGTTTTGTTTTTACTTAGATTAAGACAGATTTTGGCTTTTCCTTTCTCCCTCTCTCATCCTCCTTCCCATGCTTGTGTCACTGCTTAGCTAGGGTTGGGGAGCCAACCTGCAGAAATGGACAGAATAACAGCAACCAGTCCACCATAAGAAAAGGAAGTCACAACTCTGCCCTTGTTCCTACAGTGAGTAAGCCAGCAACAGCGAGTCTAATTAATGGGTATGTATGACTCGAAGACTAGCAGAAACAGACAGCCGGGTCATGAGGAGAAACAATAGGCATATCTGGTGAGGAGTCAGCCCAATTAGGATAAACTCCTTTAAAGGCCACACCATAGTATGTGTGTATATAAGTCTCTCTCTCTCTCTCTCTCTCTCTCTCTCTCTCTCTCTCTCTCTCTACATATATATATGTATATATGTATACATGTGTATATATATTTATAGACATAAAAACATAGGTATACATGAATATACATATATACATACTATACTATATATTGCATGTGTATATTTCTTATTTGTAATATATTTTAATTTTTTTTTGGTTTTATATCACCAACATTCTCCAATCTATGCCTTTCAGAAAAATCATCCTTTATAACAAAGAACAAAAAAGAAGGGAGAAAAAGTTTTATAAAACTAATCAAGACACTGGAAAATCAGACATATAGATATATAGTATAGACATATAGTTATAGTTATATAGTTATATAGACATATATAATCTATATAACTATAGTTACATAGACATATAGTTATAGTATAGATATATAGTTATAATATATATAGAGAGAGACATATAGATTATATAGTGGATATATTTAAATGCCAATGTCTAAAATGTAATAAAGGGAATAAGTGTTTATCAAGCACTGACTATCCACATTATGAAGTTGAGGACACTAAAGCAGACATAAGGTAAGTGACTTGTCCAAGGTCACATAGTGAAGAAGCATCTGAGGCTGGATTTGAATTCAGATCCTCCAGGTCCAGCACTCTATCCATTGTGCCACCTAGCTACTCATGTGTATTGATTTCTATCTACAGTGAAGTTTATTTATAGACATTTATATATTTATTTATATATATTTATACATTCATTTATATAAGTACTACCTCCAGTGATGAAGATCGCCACTTATCCCTGCCCTCTCATCGTCTCTCATCCTTTTTTATGCTAGATTCCCCACAGAAAATCTACTTGATATGCCAGAGAACTTCCTATAATACTTGAGCTGTCTGCTGAGGACAGTACTCAGGATGTCCATCTGTGATCTCACTCCTTTGCTACGTAGTCAACACTACTTTTGCCCATCCAGGATAATATCTTTGCACCACTTCCTATGAACAAGTTATCATTCGTTATATGCTTTAGCATGCTTATACCAACAATGCATCTCTCTACTGTCCTTTAGATGACTCTCAACATTGATCCTTTCGAGACAGCATCATGCCACGATTTGAAACTATATACCACCCTGTAAGGATCTGCGTGTTAAAACAACGGGTTTTGGTGTCAGGGAACAAATTGGGACCACCAAAAGGACTGTAAAATTTTCCAAATACAATCCAGCCTTCTTTATTTTTCTTTCTATTCAATTCCGGGACCTGCTCATTGTCCAAATGCAGTGCCTGTCTATGAGATTTGTACTAATGGACTAACTAACTCATTGCACTCCCCACCTAACTGTATGCCCTAGTCTAGGCTGTAGGCATTCTTCATCCATCTGCTATATTTTTTTTCTGTACTGAGTATCAGGCTGTGTGTGTGTGTGTGTGTGTGTGTGTGTGTGGTTTTAGATCTCATTTAGAAAGTCATGCCATATTATATTCTGGAGATTGATATAGTATTGATTTCAAACAATTTCAAATTTGTAATGACCTCATATTTATCACTGTAACTGACCTACTTCTCTGTTGCATTTCTGAAACAAAATAAGACTGAGATGTTCCCGATCAACCACCATTCCCCTACCAAAAAAAAATCAATAGCCCACAAATACCAGTGAGTTAATATATTGATCATTAATTAAATTTTATTATTATTTTTCTTTGTACTTTTCTAGCTTTCAGTTAAAGCTTATCTGTAAATACTCAGCTATTTAACAGAACATTTAGCATAAGGGGGAAAAAAAGAATGCCTCAGTTCTTACAATAAGGAAAATACAACCAAAGGGAAATTTCCTACTCTGCTTCATAACAACACTAGCCTACTTCCTTACCCTGATTTCCCCACCTTGCTTTACAGTTCAATAGTACGATCAGAGCCAAAAATTTATTTTCTCAGGCATTCTCAATGGATGTCTTCTTTGAGGGCAAGGATAAGTATAATTCCTCTTGAAAACATTAAGTATGCTATACTCCATAGCAGCTTGAGTGTATATAGTGATGAGAGAGCAGCAGTAAGTTCCCTTCTAAAACATACTTGTCTGGATATAGAGGTTCAAAGTGATGTGCTACTGGGCTGAATATGAAAATTATAAGGACTTTTTTTTTTTACTTTTAAGAAGAACACAAACTATAGAACAATCTTGGAAGTCTAAATGTTAGATGTGTACTTCAGAACCGATGGTAATGTGGTTTCGTTCTTATGATAAATGTGTTTTAAAATATCTAAATAAGGATCATTTTTCCCCCTTAAGATTCACATTTGGGAGTGTTGATTTTAGAAGGCCGCCAGCTTGCTACCAAAGTGTATGGATGTGAGCCACCCAAATGCATGCTTCAAAATAATCAGAAACTAAAGTAATCTTCAAAAGGCTATTGAAGAAAGTTACTGAGCTAACTAGTTAGACGACACTGAAGACATTCACTCAAATTTTATTAAATTGTTATGGTATTAATAAAATGTACTCCTAAAAGAACTTTTATGTGAACATCTGCTTTAATGACAAGCATTGCACCTCTTTTATTTGCACATGGGGAAAGTGAGGTAGGGTGATTAAATGACTCACTGAAGGCCATACATCAAGCAAGAGATAGAGTCAGGGCCAATATAAATCTCATTTACATGAAGCTGAATATATCATCAAAACAGCATTACTCTTCATGCCTGACCTTCTGCACTAGCACTTTTAATCACGCGTGTGAATCCAAGATGTAAAATAGTCTACAATGAGGGATGATTTACTGTGAATCACAGTCAAAAATGCTGTAATGGTCCTTTAAATGAAACCTTCTTTAAATTGTGTAAATAATACTCAATTCTCCCTGCTTAAGGGAGGAAAGAGGCAGGAGGGAAAGAAAAGCAGAGTCTAAGGAGGATGTGGATTAGTGGCCTTTGAATGGGGTGATGGCAGAGGTGGACAAGATATAAGGGAGATGCCTGTTTTGAGCTTTGAGTGTGATAACAATTCTTTGTTAGCTAGAATTCATTTTTAAATGAATAAATTAATAATTTATATTTAATGTGATATGCTATGAATTTATACTATCAATTTCAAATACATATTTTAAATTAATATTCTTCTAATATATGTTGTTCAGTTGTTTCAACTGTGTCTGACTGTGATTCCATTTGGAGACTTCTTGGCAAACATACTAGAGTGGTTTGCCATTTCCTTCTCCAGCTCATTTTACAGATGAGGAAACCGAGGCAAACAAGGTTAAGTGACTTGCCCAGAGCTAGCAAGTGTCTGAGGCTGAATTTGAACCCAGGTCTTCCTGACTCCAGTCCTGGCCCTATCTATTATGCCACCTAACTGCCCTAATATATACGTACCTGCATACTGATGAAAATCAGAAATCTAAAAATAGGTATGAAACTTACACAAATAGATAAGACCAAGAGAGGCTGCCTATTATAGTAGATAGAGTATTGGTTTCAGAGTCAGTAAAACCTGGGTTTGAATCCCATTTCTGATATATCCTTGACATGTTTCTGAGGAAGTCACTTATCCTCATCCTGCCCTAGAAAACTCTCAAAGTTAGTAGAAGAAAAGGTGCTGACCGGCATGGTAGAGTGTTTCCTCATCTGGGATTTCCCTTTGCCAATGAAATTACAAACCTGGTTCATATTCTCTCCAAAACTAAGAACTATTCCCCAATAGATGAATACTCAAATGATATGAAGGATTTTCAAAATATACACTGAAAACTACAAATGACCATTTGAAAACATGTTCCTCTTATAAATTAAAACAACTCTGAGATTTCAAGTCACACTCTTAAAACTGGCAAAGATGGCAAAAAAAAAGAAACAAAAACAAAAACAAAAACAAACCATAGGTCAATGTTGGAAGGGTCTGGGAACAAAAGCATTTTAATACACTGTTGGCAGAGCCATGAACTTACTTCAACCTTTCTAAGATAGCAACTTGGAGTTAAAAAAAAAAAAGTGATCAAACTGGCCCTATCTTTTGACCTAGTCATCTCATTACTCAGTAAAAACCCCCAAGGAGACCAAAAACAGAACAAAGGTCTAATATAGACCAAAATATTCAATATTCTCTGTGATACCAAATAACTCAAAACAAAGTGGATGCCCATGATAAAACTGCCATATGTGACCAAAATGGAATATTGTTTTAAATAGTAACAAATATGAGGAATTCAGAAATATATAGGAAGATTGATACAGGGTTTTATAAAGAGATCTAAAATAACATTATACATAATGGACACAACAGGGTAAATGTAAAGATTAATGAAAGTAAGGTGAACTCTAAGTAACTGACAAATTCTATGATGGTTCTGGAGAACAGATAATGAAACATCCCTTTATCCTCATTCCAATGAAGTGGGAAACTGATGGCAGAATGTTGTAGAACTTATTTAGTCTCCATACACATTTTTTCTTTTACTATTTTTCTCTGTTTCAAAGAATGATTCAATCTGAAAGGGGCAAAGATTTGCAGTTTTTCCCACCAGAAATGATTGGGATATAATGACAAAATGTGTGAACAAAACTAAAAAGAAAAAAAAAAAACAACCCTGAAATTAATCAAACTGTTACTGTTAGTTTAATGCTTAGGGGATATTTTGTAATACTAGTTAGCTTTGCACAGTAAAAAGCACACTATATAACTTATCTCACTGATCCTGAGAAGAGTCTTGTAAGGTACAGTAGACAGGTATTAACCTCATTTTACAAATAAGAAAACTGAATTCCAAAGATCTGGTGAGTTCCCCAAAGTTACACAGAGAGTAAACAGTAGAGTAGGAATATGGCTCCAAGTCTTTAGACTCTAAATCCTATGCCCTTTCCACTAACTTAAAATTGTCCTATTCACTGGTTCAGTAAATGAGGTTATATTAATGGAATTAATGTTTGTCTAATAAGACTAAAATTTGAAAAAATACTTATTACTGTTCTCTAGTTCAAAAAATTATATCAATTTCTCTATGGTGTGCCACGTGTTGGGGGGCAAAGTGTCTATGTGATCTGAGGCCCAGACTAGCTAAGTTTGAAGAGGCTTGTCACCAGGTTGACTACAGGATGGTAAACTTTTCAACCAGCACAACTCACAGAGACCACCTACTAAGTTATTGAAGCATTGTGGTCTATGTCGATGGAGATAGTAATCATGCTGATGAAATTATACTTTCATTAAATTCTAAAGTATAAGTTGCTATGGCCAATGAATTCTTTACCTTAGTGTCAAACCTACTGGTGATGAGCCTGAATGACCTCAGAATGGCTGGTCTTTGAACAACAGACACTCTCCATTGCTATAACTGAACTTAAATTTTTTTCAGTCACATTAAACCGGACTGAGCTTACTCTCCATTGAGTAAAATTCAGATCTGGCCACAGACACTAGATATGTCACACAACGTATTGATGCCTCAGTTTCCTCATCTAGAAAATGGAGGAGGTTGGACTCTATGCACTCTGAAGTACTTTCCTGCTCCAAAGCTACGATCCTACAAACTTGGGAAAGTCTACCTACTGGCCTTAATATTCGTGCCAGAACATTAAGACTCTAAGGACTCATCTTAACCATAAATTTGCTTTCTCCATCTATCTCATTACAGCCCATGCAGATAATCTAAATGGATTGGGGACAAATAGTACCAGCTACAATATTAGGTGTAAGTGCCTAACGCAAAATTCATAGTAACCTCGGGAAACCTATAACATTAGCTGGTCTTTGTTTACAAAAAAGGAAGATAGCTTCAGTCTGTACAAATTCCAGAGCAACATTTTTTTTTTTTGGCCAAGGAGATTAACAGAGTAGAGCTGATAAATTACTTATTGAAAATGTAATGCTCAAAGCAGTAACCACAATACAATAATTATTGGACTTGATTAAAAGTAAAAATAAATCAGTCTCTTGCTTCTCTCTCTTCCCATTAGTACACACTTGATGAAAAGAGAGGTACCTCACAGTCAATTTTTTTCCATAATTCTGCATTGTAACAAACAAAGGTAAAATCAAAAATCATGCAAGCAGTGAAGTATAAGCTTTTCCCCATTATTCTTAGGAGGATGAGGACAGCACCAATTAAAAACTGGTCCCCATGAAGCTCTTAGCAAATGTGTTTCTTTTAACCCCTTGGTAGTACAATCTTTTTATTAAGCAAAAAAGCATCAGAAGTGCCACAGCTTATAAGTCATCAAGACTTCTGGGGAAATCAATCTCTTTGTCTCAATTTAATTGTTACTGAACTGCTGTTAATGTCTTTAGCACAAGTGTCTCTGTTCATAGTGGCACAGACTAAATAAGCATGAAGTCTTTAAAAATTGTGCTGACGGTGCTGTCTTTTCCAAAATTAAGTAGAGAGCTGATGGATTAGAAGTAAACCTGAGTCCCCAATATCATGTTAACTGGCTGTTTTTTAAACGAAGAAATGACTGTATTCTATACTTCTATGTGCATGCCTCAATGTGACTTTTTCTCTACCGAGATACTTTGATTTTTTTTTATCATTTACTCTCTGAAATGCCAACAGTACACCATGCGTACAAAATACACTTTTATCCATTTTTTTTAAAGTCAGCATTCAAGTTAGAAAGTAAGTCATATCTCCAGATCTTGTTGTGTAAAGGTTGTACTCGCCACAGGCTTAACACAACGGTGGGAGACAGTATGGAAGGGATCGATAAAGTAGTATTACCCTTTGTGATAGTGAATCTCTGCAGGACATTCCGGCTTAACTCTGTTGTCTGCGCTAACACTCCATACTTACCCACTGGGAAAGTGCGCTAAAACATAGTAATAGACTAAGCAGACCTAGAGAAGATGTGAAAATCACTTCTTCCACCTTGTTCTTGAGTTGCTTCAATAAAGCTATAGGACAATCTAGACACCTTAAGATAGAGATTTAAAATTTTAAGGCAAATGTAAAATGCCCTGAAGTCATTCTATGGATCCAGGCCTTCTTCAAGGCATCATCCCAGAACTTTACATTACCAGGGAGTTTCTAAGTTTATTTCCTTTTCCACCATCAATTTGTTACTTGTAATTTTTTTTTTTAAATGAAAGAAACTGTATACATTTCAGGAATGCAGCCTTTAATTAATTGTCCCACTTGTTTACCAGATGGGCTGGAAGAATATTGTTAAATTTTCTTCCAAATTAAATTTTATACCTTCTAATTTGTAACTGTAATCACAAAACTACAAGTATATAGTTCTAAATGCTATAAGACCTGATGATAGGATTGCCTAATTCTCATTAGTATTAATAGGACTAGCATACACAATGTGAGGGGGATGTTCTCAATCACTGCATTCTTCTCAAAAGGAACAATGAGGACCTAGTGTAGTTTTTTTTTCTAACAAGTGCACTGAGATTTTAATTTAATTAAAAATACCTGACTTTGCTACCCTGACAAAGTGAACAGTTTTTTTTTCCTTCCTTAACTGCCCTTGTGAGGAAGCTATTTTTGTATCTTCAGCTTCCTTTCTGGTTCCATAGAACCTTTCACATCATATTTAAAGTCATCACCAAACACTAGAAATCTGTATAAACACATTTTTCCCTTAGTGACCCAACAAAAGGACCAATGATGAGGGATGCTATGACTTCCTGACTGAGAGGTTACAGACTAATATTCAGAATACGACACACAACCTTTGACACAACCAGTATGGGTACTGTATGCATATTTGTAACAAGGGTTTTCTTTTTTCTTTTTCTTTCCCCATGGAGGTGGGTGATGAGAGTGTGGAGAAAAAAAATGCTTGTTGATCATTAAAAAATAAAATTACCAGTGATATATTTTAAACTACTTGCATATAAATAATATGGTGCCATCTACTTATGCCAACCAGAAATATTTCCTTTGCCTTTTGCATCAACTGAAACCTTAATTCCTCTGAGATTTTAGTATTACATAATTCTCAGTACTATAACATCATTATGTTCACATGTGGTTCAATAAGAATATGAATGATATTCATTATGTCTAAGATTAAAATCATAAACATTAGCATTAAATGTCACTAAATTACTTTTTTTTTATTTCAGAGGCATTTTTGCCAATAGATGAGTAATCAAGGGATTTGACCAAATAGTTCTCAAAAGAAGTATTGCAAATTATTATCAATAACAATATGAAAGAAACAATACGAAAGAATAACAAGCAAAACACAAATCAAAACAATCCTGAGGTTTCACTTTACACCCTGGAAATTGGCGAAGAAGACACCAGATGCCAATAATCAATGTTGGAGAAGCTGTGGAAAGATAGGTACACGAGTGTATTGCAGGTGAAGCTGTGAATCAGTATGACCCTTTTGAAAAGGAATTTGGAATTACACAAATAGAATGATGAAAATATCTTTGCCCTATGAGCCAGAAATTCCATGGCTAGGGTTATACTTCAAGGAGGCCATTGCTAAGAAGAAAGTCCCTATATACACCACAGAAGCTGGTTTTTGTTCTAGCAAAGGATTGGAAACAAACTAAACGCCCATTGGTTGGGAAACGGATAAAGAAATTGTAGTGCAAGAAAGTAATGGAATATTATTATGCTGTAAGAAATGACAAATGATGAATATAGAGAGAAGCCAAAAAAAAAGAATTACATGAACTGATGCAGAGTGAAGTCATCAGTCAATAAAACAATATACACAATGATTAGAACAATGTAAACCAAAAAAATCATACCAAAGGGGAAAAAAAACTCAAGTGAATATTGCAAACTTATGGAGAATAAGCATGGCTTCAAAGAAAATATGAGAAGACACATATACCTCATCTCTTTATAGAAACAGGAGGTCCACAAATATTGTGCATTGAGCATATTTTCAGACTTTTATTCTATTTTCCTCTTCTTTTTATTTTTACTCTTTTAAAAATAGTTTGTTATATAGGATACCTCTATGAGAAGGGAAGGCTGAGGGCTTCTGGAAGAAATTGTGGTGATGTAAAAAAAAAAAAGAAATTAATAAAAACTTTTTTTTCAAAACACCATAAAACATGGAAACAAATGGCACTTTCCTTAAAACGACAAATGGCTTATATCCTTATAAAACAAAGAGCTACCATTATATGTAATGGGAATAAACTAGAATCCTTTCCAATGAAATCAGGGGTGAAATTAGAAAAAAAGTTCAAAAAAGTTGCAGATGGACTTATAATTAGGAGATAGAGAAATTAATTTTGAGAGGCAGCATGGTACAGTGGAAATGAGAACTTCCTTTGGATATGATGCCAAAGGTCTGGGGTTCAAGTTTCAGCTCTACTACTTTTTGCTTATATGACCTAATATGAGTCACTTAAACCTCTCTCCTTTTGATTTCCTAATTTGTTAGAACAAAAAGGGGGAGGGGAGGAGTGGAAGGAGATGGTAGATGACCTTTGAGGTACCTTTCACTTCAAAATGTAAGAAAGTAAATACAGCAGTTCCATACTTTGCAAGATACTTCAACACAGCACACATGAATAGCCTGACCCCTGCTCTCTAAATTACTTTCAAAGATAATTGTTATATTTAACACTTTGCTAATTGCATACTAGCATTCCATGTAGTTACAACATGGCTCTTTACACAAATCATAATAATGACCTTCTTGCCTGACTTTGTCTTTAAACCCAAAAGGAACCAAATTCTCCTACAAGTTATTGGTGAAGATTAACATAAGACCAAAGTGGTTATATGTCCAGTTTCAATAATTAACTGAATGTTCTAACTTCATTGCCTAGATTTTGTATCTCTTTGTTCTAAGAAACCTTCTGAAGGAATTTTCTGATTTAACTAAATTTAGTACATCATTAAGTTGCATTAAGTTGTTCATTCAAATCAATTTATGATTCATTCTGGCATATCAAAACAAAATTATAAGCACAAAACATTTTAAGTAGGCATATAGGTGGCACAGTGGGTAGAGCACTGGGCTTGGAATCAGGAGCACTCATCTTCATGAGTTCAAATCTAGCCTCAAACACTAACTGTGTAATCCTGGGCAAGTCACTTAACCCTGTTTGCCTCAGTTTCCCCATCTGTAAAATGAGCTGGAGAAGGAAATGGCAAATCACTCCATTATATCTGCCAAGAAAACCCCAACTGTGATCATGAAGGGTCAGACATGGCTGAAACGAATCAACAACCACAATCTTCTGTTATATTTAATATGTTTAATTGCATTTTGAACAGTTACATGCTACTGAGATAGAGGCATGCATTATTTTTTTTTAAATGGCTGCCTAAAACTTTTAAAACAAAATGGATATAATGCCCATAACACTTACACTAGGTTTAAAAAATCATCCCACCCCAATTAGTTATATGCATTGCACAACATTTGTCTTGATTTCATTTGCCATCTGCCCTGTTTCTATGCCTTCTGGACCCACAGGTACTGTCATATGATCCACATAATGTCATTCCCCCTATAACTGAACTCTTAGTGCTATTTTCCCCAGTCAGAGAGTGAAGTCCTTGGCATCACTAACTATCTCTCTTTTTCTATTTGTTTCCTCAGATCTTAGCACAATACTTGGCTCACAGTTTCATTCATTCATTCAGGTTAAAGAACCACTAGCCTCGTATGTGCCAAAATGACAGAAAGGAACCCAGATCTGTGATCAATACCAGAAACCAGCTGGGTCTGAAGTGGTTCTTGCTTCAAATGACTGAAAACATGTCATTGGAATAAATGAATAAGAACAAACACAATCTCTACAATACCTTAATGTTCATCATTTTTGTGGGTGTTAAGACTTTTTGCATTTAGTTGGTGTTTCTAATTAGGTCTCTTTGAATTATATAGGTATTATTTCATTATCAAGAAACCAGAACAAGTACTTTCTTTGCCTCAGAGATCTATTTAAGAAGATAGCTCAGGAGGAGAGTTCATATATGGTACATTTGGTGGTGTTTGTATTTCAAGGGGGGAAAAAAGTAATCCAAGAATGAGCCTCTTCCTAAAACACTAGTAATAAGAAAATCTTTCAGGATTATTATATACTTTAATTTTTTTTAAAAAAAATATGTGTTTGGATCATTACAAAACATTAAGATAAGTTTGAAATGAATTTCAGCCCAAAAGTGGTTAACATTCATCATAGCTTTTCAAAGCAAAATTGGATTCTACTTTATCTGAAAACTTTCAAATGCAATATTACTTTTTCTTACATATACAGCCTGCAACTTACCTAGGGCACTATTTATCATTCGGACAAGTTAAGTACACCACATACAAAAAAATCACCTTGAGACAAACGAGAAATTCTCTCTTGGGAAACTCAAAACTGTATTAAAATGATAAATAGCAAGTCTTCACTTTCCCTTCATTAACTTCAGCAGACATGTATGATGTACACAGAAAAAAAATCAAGGTTCAGACATGCTCTTGGTCATAATAATCATCTTCAGCTCCTGTAGTGTCCGAAGTTTGCTCAGTTTTACAAAGACATCATGAACTATGTTAGATAACTCAGTACCTAGAGGAGTCCTCCAATTATTCACCCAAGTAACCGAGCTAACCTAAGACCCCATGACCTTGCCCCTACATACAATCCAAAATACTTACTCCAATGCAAGCTCCCCAAAATGAAATGAGTAATGCTTCATTAGTATTCTGCCCACCTATCCTAATAAAGTAGAGAGAAAGAAAGCAAAAACTTTGTTACGGAAGGTAGCAACATCAAAGTAAGAAGGGGAAAATTCACATCTGTATTACAGTATACGAGGTAGTTTCTTAAAAGGCCATTTCATCTCCAAAGCCTCAGAGTTACCAAAACCAAACTGCTGGCCTATACAATACCATAAATAACTACACTTTTTAAAGTAAACTAGCAGCAACCCACGAGTCAGTGGGGTGAAATGAATGCTGGATTTAGTTAGAGAACCTTGATTCAAATCCTGACTTTGCCCCTTACTATGTGAGGCCTTGATATACGCCTCATCTGTAAAAAAAGGCTTATACTAAATGACCTGTTATTCCTTCTAACTTTAAGAACCTATGCTATAAGAAATAATAACATAAAATAAATCAATAATTCAACACATGTATATTGAATGCCTACTATGAGAAATGAAAAGATACCATCATTTGACCTAACCCCTCTACCTATTCCACACATACCCCAAGAAAGACCCAAGAAACATTCCTTTCCCCTGAATTGTCACCTATTTAAATAGATAAAAATGCGTGGCTAATGTTTGTACAAAGGAACACAAAAAAATGCTGCTATTGTGCTCCTAGAAGTCATGCCCACAACACCTCACTTTCTGAGAATGATCAGCCATATAATAAATGGTGGTGTATGGTATCTGCAATTTACATCCTGTGCCAGGAGAGAGATTAAGGGGAAAATATTTCTCTAGTCTCATAAAAGGACTCCTAAGGCATCCTGACATATCTTTATGAGAGCTTATCCTCTTGCCTACAAAGAAGGAAAATTGGGTTTTATGTAAGTAATCTAACATAAGCTCCTCCCATTTGATATTTGCCTGGCTGCCTACATAGTGTTGGTTTTTTTTTTTAAACACACATATACCTCTCTATATGTGAGTGTGAGTGTTGGAGTCAAGGTTGTTTGTTGTAAACCACAAGGTCCTAAAAAGCAGGAACAAGGTCTTATTAACAATGCATGCTTGCCAGCATGGGGGTGATGCTCAAGGAAGGGCCTGGTATGTTTTTTTAATGACATGGTGATGAATGCCCTTATGTGCAAGGTATTGTACTAGGCACTAGATAAAAGCTAAATCACAGCGACAAGCCTCCTTTGCTTTCGAGTTACCAGTCTGGGAAAAGACAACTGTAATGCAGGCACAGGGAATAAAACATTCTCCAGTCTCTCTCTCCCTGCTCATCAACCTGGTCTCCATGGTACAGAGCAGAGGGGCAAATGGATGATGCGAATCATTATTGAGATTTATTTCTGTAAAATATAGCTTTATGATAGTGACTAGAAACATTCATATTTTCAACATATTTAGCATAATCTTCCCCACTGTAATTTTATAAAACCTTAGAAATGAAAATGGAAGGAACCTAAGAAGCCTTCTAGTCCTACCCTTACCTCAGTTTTATGGAAGAGGAAACTAAAGCCCAGAGAGATGACCCAAGGTCACTCAGGTGGCAGACACAGGATTTCAACCAAGGTCAGTTCTGCACAATGGACAGAGTGCCAGGCCTGGAGTCAGGAAGAACAGAATCCAAGCCTGGCCTCATATATTTACTAGCTGTGTGATCCTGGGCAAGCCACTTAAACCTGTTTGCCTCAGTTTCCTCATCTGTAAAATGAGGAAATGGCAAACCACTCCAGCATCTTTGCCAAGAAAACCCCAAATGGGGTCACAAAGAGTTGGATGGGACAGAAATGAATGAACAACCTCTAACTACAAAAACAATGATATTTCCCCAGCACTATAATACCTCTGTTCACACTGGTATAATAAATGGCATTCAGATAGCCATTTATACCCACTAAGTTCCTAACTTACAGTATTTTACTTAATCTTCACATAAACTTTGTGAAGGAAGTAGTACAAGTATGATAATTCCATTTTTACAGATGAGGAAAATAAGGATTATGGAGGTTAGGTTATTTGTTCAAGTGAGGCAATATAGATCAATGAAAGAAAACACTGCGTATGTAGTCAGGTTCAAGTCCCAGCAGGGCCAGTTAGTGTGACCTTAAGGGAAGGCATTGAACCTCTCCAAATTCAGCTTTTTAAGCTTTTGTATAAGTTGTTGTTCAGTCATTTCAGTTGTGTCAGATTCTCTGTGACCCCATTTGGGGTTTTCTTGGCAAAGATACTAGAGTAGTTTGCCATTTCCTTCTCTTAGCTCATTTTACAGATGAGGAAACTGAGTCAAATAGGGTTAAGTGACTTGCCCAGAATCACAAAACTAGTAAGTATCTGAGGTTGGATTTGAACTCAGGTCTTCTTGACTTCAGGCCCAGAGCTCTACCCACCATGCCACCAAGCTGCCCCATTAACATAAGCGGGTTGGGCTAGATGACAGTGAAGACTCCTAGTCCTTAATTGGGGAAGCTATGAACCTATGACCCATTTCCAGAGAGTGAAACAACCACATCTTGAAGCCCAGTCTTCTGACTCTAAGCCCAGAACTCCATCCAGTGCTGTAGGCTGCCTCTCACATCTTTCATCATCTTTCATCCTCAAACACTAAGGTACTTATTACTGGTAAAGCACTTGATTGCTAAGCAACAGGCATCGCTTTCAAATCTAAGCAAAGGATATTCACTAAGATTTTCCGAATACCTGAAATGTAGGACGGGAAATAGCGTTAGTTCAGCAGTTGGAGGATCGGGCTTTCAAATCCCACCTCTGACAATTACTTCCTGTGGAACCTTGGACAAATGGGAGCCTCAATTTCCCAGTCTACAGGTAGAAGGGGTCAGGCAAGATAGCCTTTGAGATTTATAATTTCCAGCTCTAGATCTATAATCCTAAGTGCAAGGGTCTTTGCAAGATACTGCCTGAGACAGAAGTATAATACTAGCCCTAAGGGGTGTTAAGACTTAGAGAGACAATGTTTAAGGACATGAAACATTAGATAAGACAACAGCTGAATAATAGCAAATAAAAATAGAAGAAAAGATGGTTCAATATATGGTTCAGTGCTGTACACAATGGGCAATATGAATTCTTTCGAAGAGATCACTGTAGGCTAAAGTGGGCTAGGAAGGTTTTATGGAAGAAAAATTTCAGCTAGGTCTTGAAGGATGGTCAATATGTCTATAAGCAGAGAGAAGTTTATCAAGCATTTTTAGGGAGTGATAAGTAGATTAATTGGGCAGCAATAAAGGATTCAGGTACGAGCAATTTGGGAGATAATGTTAAAGAAAAGAAGCAGGACTGGGCTAGATTGCAGATAAGAGCCTCAGATGTCAACATAAGGTGTCTAGACTTTATTCTTCAGGCATCTGGGAGCCATTGACAATGTTTCTGTTCAGAACAGTGATATAACTATAACTGATTTTTAGACAAATGATATTTCCCCCTAGCTGAGGGCTAGGTATAGATAGCTGAGTCCTCCAACATAAGCTAAGGAAAATACAGCTACAACTAACTTCTGGGTTAGTTTAAGAATTTTCCTAACACCTATAAAACTTTCACCGTCAGACTGTTTATACCGACACTAAAAAAACAGGCAGATTGATTTTCCCTGATTAAGCCTGCTACAGTCTGGTCTGATGAGTAAATACCCAAAGCACCCACATGCTCAGCTGCCCTCAGTCTGCAATTACTACCTATTTCCTCCCACTTGTTCAAGGTGTTAATCTAAAGCAGAGATTCCCAACTTTTTTGTAAGTGACAAACTAACATCATCCTTCGAATTTTACACCTTGCTCTTAACCTAAAAGAAATGTATATGCAATACGCAGATTTCTTAAGTGAATTTAAATTCATTTGTTTCTAGAATTTCACCCCAGTTCCTTGAAATAATCAGAGAAACCCCTAGAATGTGAAAATATCAGAACTGAGATTTTTGAAGAGTTACAATTCAACTGCCTGACTTTGCCATTAGTCAATACAATAATTTGTAGAATTCCTACTAAAACATCCCTAAATCATTTTTTAAAACCTCTTAGGCCTGAATACCAGAAATTTCCCGAGACGGGATAAAGGTAGCATTTGCCTAAATGTGAAAAAGTGATGCAAGTTCTGTTATTTATGACAGATCTCGAATCACAAAGAAAGATGGTAGAGGGGAGAAGATGTGGAACTGGCCTCAGAGGAGCTGGGTTCAAGTCTTGGCACTCCTACTTGCTCCTTATCTGACCTAACACAAATCTCAATCTCCCTGGGCCTTGTTCTCTTGCTCTCTAAAATGAGGATCTTGAACACAATGATCTCTAAAACAAAACCCTATGCTTTAAATATAGTTGACCACTGATCTAAGGGATAGCCATCCTAAGGTGCAAAATCTTTTAATTTTTTTATCAGAGAAGTGTAGCCTCAACAGACAAATGTAGGAGTGGTTGGCTTTTTAGAGCTGTGATGTACAGAAGGAAGAGCAATAAATCCGGAATTCCAATAAATGTGAATGCTAGGTTGGCTTTCATATTGGCTCTGCTTTGCCACACCTGTGACGTGTCACTTTGCTGCTCTGGCCCTCAGTTTCTTCATCTGTAAAATGAAGGCATTACATAAGATGCTCTCTAAGGCTTTTTTGTTTGTTTTGTTTTTAAAGACTAGGTCTCCCTGTCTTACCCAGATTGAAGGTGCTAGGACTACTGCTGGGCCCAACAGTATTACTGATCAGGACAGGAACTTTCACCTGCTCCAACTTTGGCTAGATCACCTCATTTGGGAAAATTTAGTGGCTCACCATATTCATACTGAACTTTGCCTGCATACTCAGTGGGTATAGCTCAGAACTCCTGAGCTCAAGAGATCCTCCAAGCTCAGTCCCCTCAGGACCTAGAATTATAACATCTTCCACCATTCCTAACTCTAAGGCCCTTTCCAGTACTACATCCTATGAGCTCCAGAAAGATCACAGGGAGACAGCTTGAAGGAAACTTAGAGGGCATCCAATCCAACCCCTGCATCTTACAAATGAGGAAACTGAAGCCAAGAAAGCTTAAAGGGCTTGCCCAAAGTAAAACAAGACAATAAGTGGCCGAGTTGGGATTCAAATTCAGGTCCTCTGATTCCAAATTAACTACTCTTTCCACTGCATCCCAAGATGAGATCTTTGGGAGCCACTGAGTTCCTGGGTATCCCTTCAGTGTGGTGATGGTTACACTTCAGGTTTACCAAATTCTAAATAAAATTTTAATTGTAGATCTCTCTCAAACAACAGTTACAAAACATATCTAGATTTTTCATCAAATAAATTGTATTACTAATAATCATGAAAAATACACATTCAAAGAAATAAAATTCAAGAGACCCTCCCCAACTCACATATATTCTGAATATATTTTAGGACCTCTCTCCATTTTAAGATTTTACATGAAAATATGAGAATAACACAAAATTACATATTTTTATTTCATGCATAATTGAAAATTTCATGACATTAAGTCTTCATAGAGGGAAAATCTTTAGGTCATGATTAACAAATTCTCTGAGGCATTTTTTTGGCATGTATGACAACTAATAGGAGGCCAATTATCAGTGTATTCATGACTTGCTAACAAGCAAAGCATGGATGGACAGAGCTAATTTTAGATGATACTAATGAGTCAGTCTGTCCTTCTACCCAAAGAGAATAGATTCAAACGACACAAAAAATACCACAAGCATGTTCCCTCTCCCTGATAAAGTCCACAAATTAAATCAAAACCCCAGTTATATGATAGAATGTTAATATTAATTTACTAAACAGCAAGTATAGTATTTTGTCCTTAAATTAATTATCAGTTAATAAAGCCTTCTTTAAAAAGGATTTGATTCAAATCTGAATGGAATTATTCTTTCTGGAGTGCTTACCCTATAATTCTAAACAATTAAAATGTGCTTATAGTAAATTAAGTTAATTTTTCTAAGCTCACAAATAACAGGATAGAATATTTTAACTACCAAGTACAATGCTAAGAATATAAAGAAACATTCTTTCAATCAAAAAAGTCAGCATAAATGTTCTAGTTCAGTTCAATTAAATTTAATTCAGTAAGCTTTATCAAATGCTTAATATGTGTAAAACACTGGAGAAAACAAAGAAAAATGAAATAGTACTTGCCCTCATTTGGCTCACCATCCTACTAGAGGGATTCAATGGGTATATAGATACATAAATGGTCGTTTGAAGAGAGGAAAGGTTCTGCCCAATGGTAGGATCATAGAAGCATTGTTATCTTACTGGATTTTGAAATAAGAAATGGATTTTGAGAGGCAGGAGTGAAGTTCTGGCATTTCTGGGGATGGTTTGTGGAAATGAATAGAGGCAGGAGTTGGAAGGTCAAGTACAGGAGACAATCTAGATGTTCAATTTGTGTGAAAGAATGTAATACTTATATAAGGTTGGAAAGGTAGGTTAGATACCTTTATATGTCTGACTGAATATATATTTTATCTTAGAGATAATAGCCAGCTATTCAAGTTTCTGTTTGTTTGTTTTTGGGGTTTGGGTTTTTTTATCTATTTATTTGCTTATATGCTAATTTATTTGTTTATTTACTGAGCAGGAGAGTGACATGATCAGTCTGATAGCTCAGGAAGTTTATTTTAACAACAATGCAGAGCATGGATTCACAGTGCACTCATCTACATTATCAAGCATCTTATTAAACCACTGAATGTTAGAGCTAGAAGATCTTAGAGCTATTTACTCCAACCTCCTCATGTAAAAGTACAGAGAGAAGAGCTCATTAGTACCAGAGCCAGGACAAGAGCACTGGACTTGTACTCCTAAGCCAATATGCATATACACAGAATAAAAATATTGTGGATTCAAATTCAGTTCAATAATCCAACAAATATTTATTAGGTGTTTGCTTTGAGAGGAGCATTATGTCAGGTGCTCTAAGATACACAGTTTAGATAATGCATGTTTCCTTCCCTCTTAGAGCATGCAGTCTAATGAGGGAATATGTCACATATACAAATAACTAATAATAGCTAACATTTATACAGCACTTAGAATGATGTAGAACAACAGCATCAAACTCAACTAGAAATAGGGGCACTAGACCACACATCAAGATCCCTGCTGGCTGCATACTGACTTGGGAAACCACATATTAACATTATCTATGTTCTATTATATTTTTATTTATTTTGTTAAATATTTTTCAATTGCCTTTTAATCTAGTTCAGACAGGCCTCCGGAGTATTGCTGCCCCAATCTTAAGGGGTGGGGGAAGAAGGGGGAGGAATGTATGTTTGACTCTGAGACCTCTGGTGCAGAAGATAAGAAATCAGCCATGAAGTCAAGGAAACCTACTTTTAAAACCCACTTCTGGCACATATTGTTTGTGTGATCCTAGACAAGTCACTTGATTTTTCATTGCCCCCTTCCCCCAGGCAACCCTCTAAGACTATAAGATGTAGAAGAGCTATTGATCTGTATTGGTAGAAAGAGTTTCCTCAATGAGAGTTTCGAATACAAATGACATCACAGGCACAAACCCCATCCACAGCCCTGTTTTAAAAAGTGCTTTAACATATAATATCTTCTTTGATTCTTTCAAGGACTCTAAGTGACAGATACTACAGCAATCATTATATCTGTTTTGCAAATTACAAAAGCAAAGCTCAGAGATGTTAAGTGGTCACATGGGTAGCAAGTGTTAAAGGCAGAATTGAACCCACTTCTCCTAATTTCAATTCAGCACTCTCATCTAAATCACACTGCCTTTTTTTGGGGGGGGGGGTGGAGGGGAGTACCATAAAACAGAAGTAGCTAGATGGATAGAGCATTAGGCCTGGAATCAGGAAGACCTGAGTTCAAATCTAGATACTTATAAGCTGTGTGATCCTGGGGAAGCCATTTAACCTCTGCCTTAAAACACTGGAGAAGGAAATGGCAAACCACTCCAGTATCTTACTTGACATGCTATGCTCTACAGGATCACAAAGAGTAGAACATGACTGTATTACCGAACAACAACAAAAACCATAAAATAATACATACTTAGTACATTAGCAAGATTCTGACTGATGAAGTCAAGAAACACTTCATAGAGAAAGTAGTATTTTAGTTAGAAGAATAAAAGAATAAGGAAACAAATTTATAATGTAGAGAAAGATGAAAGAGGAAGTTTGGTGGGATTTTTTGTTTTGTTGAGGGTTTTGTTTTTGTTTTTGTTTTTATCCCCAGCTCTTAGCACAATGCAGTCATTTTCTTTCAGATTTTTCAAGTAATTTTAATTCTTAAAAATTACAATTGTAAATAAATTTCACAACTTATTCATGAGCAGGCATCAATAGCAAAGCTAGTCAATAACAAATAAAGTACCATGTAAATACCAAACAAAACAAAACCACACACATACACACAAAAAGAATTAGGCATTTAAAAAAATCAAACATTTTAGTAACAAATGGAATAACCCAATACTGTGCTAAATCCAGGAATGGGACATAGTGGGCACTTAATAAATACTAGCTAATCTATTGATAAGTGCAAAGACCCGGAGGTGGGCAATTTCAGAGCATGAATGATGCTTAATGAATAGTCCAGTTTTACTGTAGCTTGGAATACACTGAAAGAAGTTGATTTATAGGATTTAGAACAGAAAAGGACCAAAGATTCCTTCTAAAAATCATCTGATCCTACCTCTTCATTTTACTGATGAGGAAACCAGGGACCAAAGAGGTCATGCTATTAGCTGTCACACATAGAAGAGCTAGAATCATAACCTAGGTCCTCTGATGACAATTCCAAGGGTTTCATCCCCTTACTATCTGTGATGTCAAGCTGGAGGGGAAGAATGGAGTCAGGTTTTGAATGGCAGAATGAAATCAACTGAAACCAGACTTCATAGGCATTAGAAGCCCACTGAAAGATTTTCAGAAGATAATGATGAGATAGTTTAAACAGCATTTTCTACCTAAATCTTTTTTCAGCCCCTTAACTTCTATTGCCTTTCTTCCTTGTATTTAATTTCTCTGAATATATTTGGATGTATTCACTTTATATTTAATCTGTGTATACTTACATAGGCACTTGTCTCCTCCCATTAGAACATAAGTTCCTTTTAACTAGGGATTGTTTCATTCTTTGTATTTGCATCCTCAGACTCTAAGACAGTAACTGGTACACAGAAGGTGATTAATAAATGTTTGGTGATTAGTTGATTGATTGATGCCTAATGATGTCTGGAAGTGGTATGAAGAATGTTTGAGGAGACCTGGGGGGGTGGAAG
The DNA here is from genome assembly GCF_900497805.2 of Vombatus ursinus. Lineage (NCBI taxonomy): Eukaryota > Metazoa > Chordata > Mammalia > Diprotodontia > Vombatidae > Vombatus > Vombatus ursinus. The sequence continues at coordinate 13,495,393 of NW_020954641.1, forward strand.
AGTAGGAAAGTGGAAGTTTCTTTGGAGACAATTACCAAAGCCAGGTGTCATATATACCTATAAGGCAGGAGCAGAGAATAAGGGTTTGAACAGTAGGACTTGGTAAGTGGTGACGTGGAACATGAGAGAAACATGTTTTGAACACAGAAAAATGGGTACTCCATTGACACAAACAACAAAATTAGAAGGAGGAACAGATTTTTTTGGGGCGGTGGGGGGCATGGAATAACAAGTTTGATTTATACAGGACAGACCTGCTATCATAGTTTTTTGAGGTGAAAAAGGTAGTTCTCATGGACCGGAAGCAAACCTGTTTGCCTGTACATTTCCAAATGGTGGTAACTGCACACTTGGGGGAAGTACTGAATAACTGTGGCAATCTGGAAATCCAGAGAGGAGGGGTGTGCTATGAACAACTTTCTCCGTAAATTTGTAGGCTATACCCCTGACTTGTCTTCCTTTGCCTCCAAATCTCCAGAGAACTTGCCTTCAGTGGCTATCTCTACTGAAACTTCCAAAATAGGTTTGTTTTATTTTAGATACAGACAAATATGCTAGAGGCAAGTGAATTGCTGAGTAGCAAGAGGGTGACTGAATGATTGAAATAGCCAAAACTTCCCTTTAATTTCTATAGTGTAGGGTATAGCCTATGGCTGCTATGAACAGATACTCCCAAGGAGAAAAGAAAAAAAAAAGATTTTAAAATTAACTATAGCCACTCTCTGGGGAGGGTGCTAAAAAAGCAGTAACATGGCAAGCAGTGGAAGGGGAAAAGAAAGTAGGGGGAGAAATAAGCTCCTGGATAATACATAAACTGGTAATTAACCCCCTGGATAAAATTAAGATTTGTGAGCTTTTAATTTGAGGAAAGATTTTTCTTCTGGTAAAGAATATATGGATTTAAAGTAGATTTTCATTATACCAGAAAGAAATCCATAATCATTTCAAAGACTTGTGCCTGACAAATTCAGAATCAATTTCAACGGCCTCCTGATATGGAATTCTTTAATTACAGAATCATAAATTTAGAGCTGGAAAGGACCTTCATTTTACAAATGAGAAAACTGAGGCACAAAGAGGACTCGCCTGAAGTCCCACAGGTGGGCGGCAGAGCAGAGAGTTGATGCTTCTCTAACTCTAAATAGTCCTCTGCTTCCAAATTCAGAATTTTTTCTTCTATACCATGAGTCACGCAGAAGAGTTTGAACAGATGACCATTAGAGTCCTTTCCAAGTCAAGGATAATGGCTGGCCCAGAGCATGTATATATGAACTATCTACAGGACTGACTTGTGACTTTACTCTTTACTCTCTGAGCCAAAACTTTGGGTCATTTTCAGATTACTGTACATGGGAGTGTCTGTTTCATGGGCCTTTGTCAATGTTCAGCCATTCAGTTGTGTCTGACTCTTTGTGACCCCATGGACCTTCTGTCTTCTACTGTTTCACCTATTTCTCAAAGTCTGTCCAAATTCATGTTTGTTGTTTCCATGACACTATCTATCCATCTTATCCTCTGGTGTCCCCTTTTCCTTTTGCCTTCATGGGCCTACTAATAATAAAAATGTGACTTGAGATTCTTCGTTCCATTGGTCAAAGGGGACACATAAAGCATGAGAATTCCTCAAACTATGTACATGTGGAGCCCATGCTGGAAAAAATACATACATACATATACACATGTATAACTTTTGTTAATGGATTTCACTATTCATTGGGAATGTGCTACAAAAATATATTTTCTCACCAGGTATTTCCATCTCCATCTGAAATGAACCCTTGTTTCTTTGTGATGGAATTGTTCATGAGTAGCAAGCTGATGGCACTGAATTTTTTTTTAAATAAAACTTTTCAAAAGTTGTGTTTTGTTGCCTTATTTTTTCCTTCCCTGGAGAATCTCTCACATAAAGAGCTGCATGGACTTTGGAGATCTATGAAAGACTCCCTATTTAATATTCCAACTAGTGCACTGGCTCCTACACATAGCTCTTGCAAGATTGACCATATGTGAAATTTGAATGTAGATTACTGTGTTTCAATTTAACAAGATTAAGGTGTGATTAGATTGGTTATTTTGTAATTTCATACTTTCTCCATTAAGGGAAGTCAGAATTTAGGACCAGTCTCGATCTTTAATTAGCACTTATGGAGTGAAAAAATGCTTACAGAATTAGGTTACTATTCACTTCCTCTAGTTTGCTCATTCTCTCTTTTTTTCTTCCTTAAGGACCCGCTGACATGGTTGCCACCACAATCAAGGTGGAACAGAAATAAGATAAGAAATAAGTTTGGGATCTTTTCATGCAAGATGGGAAGTAGCTTGAGGGTGCTCTTTCCCCTAAGTCCTACACAATGTGCCTGTTCAGAGATCTAACAGATCATTACTCTAGCTTTCACTGTAACTTGAAGCACTGTTCTGGTCTTCCTTTTGTTCAGTTGATTGGGCCTTCTGGATCATAACAGCAAGTGGCATATTTGCATTTGACTGCATTTTTGCTGTTATTCATTCGTTTTCAGTTCTGCCCAACTCTGTGAACCCACATGGGGTTTTCTTCACAAAGAGACTAGAGTGTCTTGCCATTTCCTTCTCCAGCTCATTTTACAGATGAGGAAACTGAGGCAAACAGGATTAAGCGACTTGCCCAGGGTCATGCAGCTAGTAAGTGTCTAAGGTCAGATTTGAACTCAAGAAGATCAATCTTCCTGATTCCAGACTTGGCACTCTATTCACTGAGCCAGTTAGCTGCCCCATTTAGCAGTATGCCAAAGTACTAAGATAATGTGAAAAGAGTGTGGGATGTGATATCCAAAGGTCCTGGGTCAGAATCTCAACTCTTACACTTACTTCCTATGTGATATGGGGGTAGTCACGAAAGTTCTCTTCGACTCAGGTTCCTCATCTGTAAAGTGAGGAGCTGACCTCTAATGTCCCTTTAGCTCCATTACTCCATGAATCTATGACTCTATGAATGCTCCAATTTCTCCCAGAGGCAGTGCAAGCATTAATGCCCATTTTACTAATTCCTCCTTTGATCAAACTAGGAAAAGAATCCACATTGTTTCCTTGTGAATTCAGAACTCTGTCACCTGGCTGAGCTTACTTTCAAGTAAATATCTACAAGCTCAAAGAGTCCTCACTACCCTAATGATACTGAAAATTACCAAAAGTTCATTAACATTGTAAATCATCTTCCTAGAAGGAGAAAAAACACAGTTTTGAAGGAGGTAGGGTTCTTTGTATTTTTTTTTATCCTAGTGCTTTGCAAACTAAGAGAAAGAGGAAAAAAAAAAGAGGAATATTCTAATATTCCTTTGTAAATGATTCCCGTCAGGACCATGACAAACTTTCAAAGTAAAGTAAAAATCAAACCAGAGGCTGACAATATGCCTCTATCTATAGAAAAATACAGAGCTTCTGGAAGTAATGATAGTGCCACTTTTATGCTGAATTTTCTCTTCTTTTTGACTGGATACCATAAAAGAACAATTAACCTATTATTTAATTTAAAAGTTTAATTAATTCACATGCCACTTAAGTGCCATATCATAAGCTTAATATCTTGACACTGTGAAACATATTGTAAATTACACAAATGTCAAGGTGGAATTCCTGTTGATCAAAATATAAACAATAGAAATCTTACCTATATATTAAACAGGGCAGTTAGTTCATTCTGCAATTCTACATTTTAATTTCCAAGCAATCAGGCAAAAACATAGCACCTGAAATGCCATATTGTAATGTGTCATGTACATCCGGGCATATTATAAGATATGTGTATTACATTTATGAAAGATTGTCTCCTCCCCAAACTTCTACATGTGCCCAAAATCAAAAGGGAAAAAATATTTCTCTCAGCAATTAAGACATTTGGGATAAATTTAACTATGGCAAATAAGAAGGTTGAATTTTTTTAACTGTTCTTATGATATGATGATATGGCAGAAAATGGATATTTCCCATTTAAGTGTGATAGTGAAAAATGCAAATCACTACCTGTTAAGAGGGAATGGCTCACTTCAATGCAGGGTTACCAAACCACCACACTTCACTTTGATTTACTCTACTGTGGAACCATGTGGTATCTCTTTGTCTTCTGTAAAGAGAAGCCTTTTGAAACCTAAACACAAGAGAACAATAGCAGTATGGAAGGCATTCTTTGCACAAGGTAAATGGAGCCACTGGGGCTACTATATAAGGTATTTTTTTTTACTCTAACAGATTGCCAAATTATCACAGCATCAACAGCATGAGAGTCGACAAAACTGCTTTATTAACTCAGAATGCTGGGATATTATGAATCACACCTGCATGAAAACAAACGCTAACATTTTGCTCTTATATATATCTACATATAATATATGTCTGAAATACTATACATAAACAATTGGTCATCATTTTTTTAAAGCCCAGATTTCCAGCACTTTTTCCATAGTTTCAAGTCCCCTTAGAAAAATAATTGCACACCTGAATGAACCAACCTCAATAGTTCACCGACAGGACAAGCTTTCCAATAGCCACACCAGAATTCCATACTTAGTCTCAAAATTCTCTAGTCCAGGGAATTTTTTTTCTAAGTTAGTTTTAATCTGGAAAAGGGTTTAACAAGGCCAGGTGTGAAACCAGGAAAGTGTATTTTGCCCAGTTTGGATTTCTCAGCATGGGAAAGCAGCCTGGCTTGAGGTACTATTTTGTTTGCCAATACCCATAATGCTCTTCTAGCCCACCGCTATTTCACAGCAGTACTGGTGTCCAACCTCTGGCAACAAATTGAAAGGTTTGGATGTACTGGTAAGTTACAGAGTTGTTCCCTGATTCGATGATAAAGAATTGCTTGCTGTTAGGTAGAATGATTGTGACAAAGTAAAGCCAAGAAAACTTTGACAATTTTTACAGGAAAGTCTTCACAGGACCATTTCCAATTCAAAAAGCCCTGCATGTCAGGTACAATTTGTTTTTCTTTTATTCTCTTTGTCCAGTGTTGGTAAAGGGACAACAGTACATTATTTCAAAATTCCATTTTTATATTATTTTGGTAAAGCTAAGGGAGGTGACAAGATTATTATTTTTTAAATACCAGATGCCACATCAATGTCTGCCTACTGAACCAACCCTGGAGATTTTTTTGTATTGCGGGAGATTACATAGGTTAACACATTCTTAGGAAGAAAGACAGTAGTAGGAGCTGGACCTATCCAGTGATTTCATTGCTACAGGGAAATTCCAGATGAGGAAATTCTTTACCAGGACAGGTTGGCACCATCTCTGAAATTTAGTCTTAAGAGAGTTGCCTAGAGCACTGAGAGGTTAACCAACCTGCCTAGGGTCACCCAATCACTGTGCTGAAGTGGGACTTTAGCCCAGGTCTTGCTGTCTTCAAGGCCAGCTCTCTCTGCACTCTATCATTCTGCCTCTGAGAAAAGACAGCCAACAATAAATCACATAATTTGAAAAATCTCAGGGATGCCCAAAACATTATGTATATTTACTTGTGCGGGCACCTCCTCCAGAAACATAGAAATTGACTGTGAGCAATGTAATAAATGCATTTGCTATTTTCATCCATTACCAATAACTAGAAGAAAAAAAAACACCTATTTGTTCTGTCACTTAATTTCATGACTGACAAGATACCTGAAGTCCTAAAATTGAGGTGTTTTGCCAGGGCTACACATGGACCCACTTAAGATGACCAAACAAACAGCAGAAGTCAGAGAACCAGAGGTGTGAAAGGTAACCCAAAATCAACTCGGTCAGTTCCTTTGCTTCGAGGTCAAGATATACCTGCACAAACACTCTCATTCTGGATATTTCTTATAAGAACTTATCACCACCAAAACAAACAAACAAACAAACAAACAATCCCTATTGTTGCTTCCTTTCCTTTTTTTTTTTTTAGGCAGTTGGGGTTAAGTGACTTGCCCAGGGTCACATAGCTAGTGTCAAGTGTTTGGTCTGAGGCTGGATTTGAACTCAGGCACTCCTGACTTCACGGCCAGTGCTCTATCCACTGCACCACCTAGCTGCCCCTCCTTTCCTTTTTCTTAGCAGCAACATTCTTACTACTATGAGATCTCTCTATTGATCCAAGAAATTAACACAACTCACTTTGTTTCTTTTCCCTTTCTTTAAGACACTAGTTTGTCCAGTTATGGAATAAGAACTATGAAGACAGATACACAAAAGAACACGGAGCTTTTTCCATCTTTAAGAAATGTTTAATTGACCTTAACACAATACCCCTGTATAATGTACTTGAATACCATACACTTGAGTAAAGTGGGACCATTAATACCCTTGTTCTACACATAATACTTCAATTAAGTATTGCTTAAGATTGCATTATCTTTTTTTGGGGGGGGGGGCAGAAATCTCCACTTGTCCTCATCTATACCTTGCCCCTGGACCCAGATGGCTCTGGAGGACAGAGTGAGACTGGTGACCTTGCATAGCCCTCCCTCACTTAAATCCAATTCACTTGTTATTCCTGATGTCATGGTCCTCTTCAAGAATGAAGGACAAACAACCACAGCATCACCTTTCCAGGGGCAGCCAAGTCACACTTTGGACTCGTGTGAACTCTTATTCAGTGAAGACTTCTATCATCCTGTACCTGCATGGTTAATTTTTTTTTTAACCGAAGTACAATTCTCTATGTTTACCCCAGCTAAATTTCATATTGTTAGATTGGACTCATCATTTCAGCCTGTTAAGATCTTTTATGGATCATTATTTGGATTACTGGATTATAACTTTCATAGAAAGAATTAAGCCTTTTCAGCCCTGCGTCATCAGCAAATTTTGTAGAGAGTCTATCAGTGACTTGTGTTCAGAGAAGAAAACTGCTTTTTCACTTAAATATCACTCTTCCCTCTACAGGACTTAAAACTGATTTTGTTATGGGTTTGAAAGAATAAGGAAATGTTATTAAATAGTAATATTTTTCCCAAAATAAAAAAATTCAATTCCTTCTAAAATAGTTGAAAGTATAATATACTGCATTGCCTAAAACTATATACCCAAGACAATACAACAAACTTAACACAAGTATTTTAGAAATTCACATAATTCAGTGGCTCCAGCATTATTACACAATCATATAATTTGTATAGACTACGGGGGGGGGCAAGAGGGAACTTTCAGGGTTATCACTTAGGGGTTTCATCTAAATTTGTCACTATTAACAAGTTTCAATAAACTTTATCTACATGTATAATTATAAATAATCTGATGTTCAAAAGTAACTCATGTGAGGTACACCTACTTGATATCATTATCATTTAGCTTTCAATTAATTATTGGCAAGTTATGACTAGTATAGACAATATAAACAGACATTCATTTACACAAGATGATCATGGAGTTTCATGTAAAAAAATAGTCCTTGTCTTTTTATTTTACCATATTGAAAGGTGCCTGTTATTGACTTTATGTTGGGTTAAATTTGTTGCAGTTTCCATAGCAGTGGCAGAAACAACATGTGGGGATATTATTAGTAGGGGTGAAAAAATACATGTGAAACAAGAATATATAAATATTACAAAATCTCCATATTTGAACAAGGAACCCCGCCCCCCCCCAGCCCAACAATGTTCCCGGCTTATGACCTTCCAAGTTCTGTCTCATTCTGGAGCTTCTCTCGATGCCTGGGGCCACCACACGCTGGAACCTGTGATCACCCTAGCTTCCTTCTTCACTGGGAACATCCCTCTGGGAGGCCTACCTCCTTCTCACATTAGTTCATTAGTTCTCCCTGGAGCCTCCATTTTGTGGAGGGGCCCAAGCTGACCTTCATCCTCCCCATGTCTGGGCCTCTCCTTTCCAGCAACATTTTTTGTGTTTTTTTTTTCCGATTAGAATATAAATTCCTTCGGGCCAGGATCTATCTTTCTTTTAGCTTGTATTTGCATCCTCAGCTCTTACAACAGAGCCCGGTACAAAGTAAGTACTTAATAAATGCTTCTATCTTTCCTTCCTTCTGTCCCTCCTTCTTTCCCTCCTTGACTTCTTCCTTCCTTCCTTCCTTCCTTTCTTCCTTCCTTCCTTCCATTCCTTCCTTTCTTCTAGCCCAAAAGTAGTCATCTAGTCTTAGTTTGAGAGCCTCCAAAAAAGGGGAACCCACTACTTCACAGGACAGTTCATTTTACTTTTGGACAGCTAACAGTTAATGAGTTTTCCCTACACCAAATCTAAATTTCTCTCCTTGTATAACTCACTCACTGATCCTAGCTCTGCCCTGTGGGTTCAAGCAGAGTAAGTCTTATCTTTCTTTCAGGTGACAGCCTTTTACATATGTGAATATAGGTATCATGCCCAGCTCCTGCTCCTGAGCTTAAAGCTAAGCATCCTCAGTGCCTTTGACTCATTCTTTCCTATGAGATGTCCTTGAGTCTCTTCACCCTCTGGTTGTTCTTTGGCTGCTCTCCCCCTTATCAATGTCCTTCCTAAACTATGACATCCAGAATTGAACATATCACTCCTCGTGCTCTTCAGCTGTATTTTAGAAAATACTGCTTTCCCACCTTAACATAACTAACCTTTCTTTGTCCTAATGATTATAGAGGTTTTATATAAAAATTTAAAAAAAAACCATGACAACAGCAATCTAAGCTTCTTTCTTGAAACAAAACTGGATATTGTTTTAGCAAATGGTGCCAAGAGATTTAGAAATAGAGAGGGTATATGTTTTCTTAGTCAGTCAAGCAACAAGCATTTATTAAGTGCTTGTTATATGCCAGTTGCTTTACTAAGCAATGGGAATACAAAGAAGGACAAAAATACCATGTCTGTCCTCAAAAAGAATACAGTGAATTTTAAAATTTCATTTTATTTTTAATTAACAGAAATCCATTTTCTCTCCTTCCCACTTCCTACTCATGAAGAGAAGGGAAAAAAAATTAATTCCTTCTAACAAATATGTATAGTCAAACAAAACAAATTATAGAGATAACATGCAGGAAAAATAAATACCAGGAAGGGACTCTTTGAGAAGGATCCATTGGTTTCTGCCTCTAGAAGACATAATGTAGTTTGAAATACATAGGATTCAATGTGTTCATAAAATATTTGGACAGAAGACAATTCAGTTTTGGTCACCAATACACTTTTCTATTTCAGAAATTGTCTCAATCTTCTGTAGAAAGGTTATGATAGTTATATTATTATTCTAAACCAGGAGTGGGGAACTTGTGGCCTTGAGGCCACATGTGGACCTCTAGGTCCTCAAGTACAGCCCTTTGACTGAATCAACTTCACAGAACAAATCCCCTTAATAAAAGGATTTGTTCTGTCAAACTTGGACTCAGTCAAAAAGCTGCACCCAAGTACCTAGTCTAGAAGGCCACATGTGGCCTTGAGGCCACAGGTTCCCCACCCCTGTTCTAAACTATACAATACATTGGCTTCTATTTCTTTCACATAATAGGCAGCTGTGACTATTAGGAACTTCATAATAATAGTCACCACTCTGAAACTCTATTAATATTCACAACAACATTATAAGGTTGAAAGTACAAGTTTTATTACCCTGATTTTACAAGTTGGGAAACAAAGACTTAGGAAACTAGAGACAGGGTAGTACAGTCAAAAGAGTCCTGGCTTGGAGGTGAGAGGACTAAATATTAGTCCTCCACCTTGGTTTAAATACTAGTTCTGACGATTACTAATACCATCACCTTGGGCAAGTCATTCAACTTCCATGGGCCTCTGTTTCCTAATCTTAAAAATGATGGGGTTGAACTAGATGACCTCTGAAATCCCTTCCAGCTCTAAATCTATTATCCTATAAATGAAGTGATATTCCCAAGGTCACAGAGGTAGGAATTAGCAAAGATTTGAAACCAATTTATTCTTTATTCCAAGTCAAGGACACTGAACATTATATTATGGATAGAAAGCATTGATAACCAATTCCACCTCCACCCCCTATTAAAATGGTATATTATGTGACAGTTATAAATGATGAGGTTTAGAGGTTTAGGGGTGCTGGGACCCTGAGATCACAACACATGGGTTCTGCCTGAAAGAAATTGACCCAAATCTTCTTTCAGCCAGAGACAGAGTTTTATTAGGGAATGGGCCATATAGGCCAGACTTTTGAGGAATCTGAACATTAGCGACATCCATAAAGACGAGTGGGCATAAGGAAATCTCAGCATTTAAATGGGGACCAGGGTGTATCTTATATATACTCAAGTAATTTTGGGTGACCAGAGGAGGGACTGAGAAGAGGATCTGGGTTACTGGGAGAGGAGTTTAGGAAGAATGCGACTATCTGGATAGGGTTACCAGGGAATAGACAATGAAGGGCTAGGCTTTTATTGGGGTAGCAAAGAATTGGAAGGAAGAGGTTGATAAGATCAAAAGTGGGATCAAAGACTTGCCATTAGGATTTTAAAGACAGGCTTCTTAGAGAGACAGGGAGAGATCAGAATAAGAATAAGAGATAAGGAAAGGCCAGTTGAGTGGAGTATAGCCTCAGGCAACTGTTTGAGAACAGAGTGAGGTCAAAGAAAGTTTAAGGGTTTTCTGTGGCCAGTAGACAAATGGGACCAAAATTCTTTTTGGGGTGAGGAGTAAAGGTTTGGGCTTTGGGCCCATATCCCATCATAAAGACTTGACTACTTGAGTGAATCCTAGACTTGCCTGTGTTTTTATTCACCTTCTGCTTTGAAATTTAATGGCATTTTGACCCCCTAAATTCCTGAAACTGTACGATTAATAAAAATGACTATGACTTGGAAACATATCACAAAGAGGTATTACTGAATTCTTATGATAAAACTGTCTAGAATTGTCACAAGAAAGTCTGCCACAATATCCTAAAAATACTGATTTTTTTAAAAAAAAAATATACATTTTCACATATATCTCTTCCCTCTACCTTACCCAGACAGCCATCCTTTATAATAGAAAGAGTGCAACAGCAAAAGTGAAAAGGGAAGGAAGGGGAGGGATATGAGGGAGAGGAGGGATAAGAGGAGGAGGAAGAGAAGAAAATAAAGGAGAATTGGTGAAAGATCAAAACAAAGAAAGAAAGAAAGGGAGAAACAAAGAAAAAGACACAAAAGAAAGAAAGAATGAAAGAAAAATTCAACAAAACTAACCAACACGTTATCCAAGTCTGGCATCTATGCAATGTTTTACAGCCACTGTCCCCCGACTCTGCAAAGAAAGAATGGAGGTACATTTTCTCCTCTCAGCTCTTCTTTGGGGGCAACTATGATCATTAAAATTAAGTAGCATTCATTTTCAATTTTTCCCCTATCCACTTACATTGTGGTAATAATTGTGCATATTGCTTTCCTCATTCTGCTTTCTTTACTCTGCAACACTTCATTTACGTCTTCTCATGTTTTTCAGAATTATTTATATTCATCATTTTCCACTATATTCATGTATTACAATTCGTTTAGCCACTGTCTATTGGATATCTACTTTGTTTCCAGGTCTTTGTTACTACAAAAAAAAAGTACTATTATAAATATTTTGTCATAGGATCTTTTTTTTTCTAAAGTCACATGCTAATTAATTGTATGACCACAGGTCAATTTCCATATCTGTAAAATGAGGGAATGGGATGAAATGAACTCTAACATGCCCTGCAGCTATGATCAAGTTCAACTATGTTGTCCACCAAATTGTTTCAATATCCTAGCGTTTCATCATATATTTAAGAGACCCCAGTCCTGAATAAAAGACTCTTCCAAACAGCAATCCTGTCTCACACAAGAGTCGTTTTGTAGGAGGAACAATCCATGCTTGATATATATGAAATAACACAGTGCTTATGGTATGTGAACACATGCAGCATCTTGTTTTTGCAATGCAATAACTTCCCACCCAAAAATGTAGATTTGCATAGTCTGCACCTAGGCATATTCTGTGCTGGTCGTTCAAAAGCAAGCCACACATACATATAAGTTTAACTATAAAGCATTTAAATGGAGCATGAGAGAAAGCTGTAGTATATGCAATGCCTGGATGGGCACGCTGCCTCTTCCTCTTATTGGGAGCTGATAAATGTAAAGACAGTCAACAGGGACAGATTGAACACCCACCAGGTGTGAAACCGTGTAAGGCTTAGGGGCTTCTTTTATATCTTAAAGAAAGGGGAAAGCAAATAAAGCTTGACTTCTGACTGAAAACAAGATTTTAAATTTCCATTATGCAACATGAGGCAAAAAGTTCAAAATTCTATTATTCTTTCACTTCCAAAAATTATTCCTACACAACAGAAAAGCTAAGCATTGAATATTGCAGTTCATGTTTCTACCCTGAGGCTTTCGTAAAGAAGCTCCATACAGATAGCTTCCTCCCTTAGTACAATGGGCATGTTTCTGAAAACTTGCATGTCGTTCATATTCTCCTACTGGCTTACATTATAATTTTAGAGAGTACTTTATCTCCATTTCTAATTGATCTTCAATTGGCAGGGAGTTCCTAATACTATCCAGGTATCTTTCTCTCAGCCAGGCTTGCTTTCAAGTAGCTAATGATCTGCAAGCCAATACATTGATGAACTTGGTAGGGAAAGTCCTTGCTTTTACAAAATACCCAGAATTCTATAGTAAAGTGAGGTATTCTTGAGTTTTCTGAATAACCACCCTCTAATTTATGTGTTTTCTTAAGTTGCTATTTTTCACAAGTTATTTTTTTTCTTGAAGAAAGACTTGTTCCAGAAATCATTTGAAAGAATTTTGCACAGTCAAAGTAGCTAAACAGTCTGTTTTAGAATCCTAGAAGAGCCCAAGCAGGTCTAGTCATAATGATACTACTAAATGCTGGTGCGTTGCAATAGCTTTTAACAAGTGTTTTCAAAATAGTAAGATGAGCATGACAATTCTACTTAACCCCAGACTAAAATATCTCATGGCCCTATACTATAAGGATGACCTCATTCTTCCAATAAACATGATATCACCCTCACCCTAGCTGGTAACAGACTCAGAACGGTCCTATCAAGACACTGAAATAAGGTGGCAACACATGGCATACAATATGTAAGGCAGGGGGTTGCCATGCTGGGCTGATCTGAGAGGAATAGGCACCCAGTACAGGGGCAAATGGGAGAAATGAGCAGAAACAGGCAGCCAGTGAGGAGTAGAGGGAATAGAGTAAGAGTGTTTTGTAAAGACCTTTTGGAGATTATCAGAAATGGGTTGGTTTTTTTTTTTTCCACTAACAACTAATAGCTTTTCTAACTTGTGACCTCTTCTTCAACCAATATCATTCATTACTTGCTAATAGCTCCCAAAGGAACCTCTTTTGGTATCCCTTTTGTCATTAAGTATTAGCTCAATAATGTAAAGTAGGGCACAAGCCCCCCACCCCTTGTTAAAAGGCATTCACATATTTCAGGAAAAGATCAAATGTGAAATCCTGATCTTTGGGGGCATTAGAGAATTTATTTTCCAAAATTTCCTGGTTATTTCCACTCTGGGTTATAGAGAGAAAGAAACTAAATTGTTTACTGCTCACGAGGGGCTAAGTACTTACCTAAGGTGCTGGCAACAGTTTGGGTAGGCACATTAACTCTTTTCAGGCCACTCAGAAACCATAGGACACAGCAAGTAGGACAGTAGGAAGATAATTTTTGACATGCTCCTGACCTGAAAGAGTTAATGTGCCTCCCTAAGATAGGAACTTAATACCAGGGAAACAGTAAACAATTATGCCAATAAGAAGAAGAGAGTAAGATTTGTAGATAGCTGAATGTGCGCATAGTTCTTTCTGTTCAATAAAATCTACATATATTGGTGTAAATAGGCCTATAAATTGCATTAACCCAATATCTAAATGAAAAGAGATATAAGCAAGTCTGTACACCCAATGGCATTTTAAAAATAAAACTCACTGCAAACTCATTAATAGCTAGAGAAATCATGACACCTTCATGAGAAATGTGATGCCAACCCCAACTTATCTAATATTTCAGAGATAACAACACCCTGTAATGTTGTACAATAATTTTAAAACAGATTGAATGTAGTATTGCAATTTTCATAGAGGAAAAAAGTCTGAACATTTTGTGATTTTTCTTTTTTGACACATTAATTGCTCTCCCATACACTAGGAGAACAAAAGCAGCGGCATGCCATATTTATTCAATGAAAGTTGAGCCACAGGGGTTGTGGTACATTCTTCCTCCAACACTAGCCAAATTATCTCAGTGCCCAACTTGTAAGAGGCTGCAATAATACTCCATCATTTCTGAACGCTGGTCGGGTTATGCATCATTTTAACAGCACGGTGGCAGATTGTGATCATCTTCATGTTATAGGAATCTAGAGATAAGTGGCAGGCATGGTGAGTCATTTTCATACATTCTCATTCTGAACGGAAACCTTAAAGAGATAGTCAGAGATCGTTCAGCTCTGATGTAGAATGCTCATTAGCTCAGGTAGCTCAGGGGTGCATTTATGGCTGTGGATGAAGTCATACAATTTTTATTTTTACTTTCAAAAGTCCAAAGGATAAATACATATACGTGTGTATATGTATACACACGTATATGTATGTGTGTGTATAATCTCCAAATAAAAATAACTTAGGAACACACAAACTTTAAGTACAATCTCTCTGAAAAAAAGTAATCAATGTATATTTTGATTTATTTTGTTCACATCACATATTCTCCATCAGAGAAGTTGGTTAAGTTTTGCTATTAAAATGCATCTGGAAAAATAAGAGTTTTAGTTGATTTATTTCATCATAATGTATTTGTATGCACTGAACATCTATTGCTTAGCTACTTGAATAGAAAAGACATTCAGCGTGTTTATGCCAATTCAACTGCCATCAACATCCGAATACCCACAAAAAATCATCATCAGAGATAATCAGTCCTTTTGGTAAAGGCACAAAGCACTTTGGAAAAACTTAATTGAAAACTGGACACAACTGGGTGATGATTGATGATGAATAAGATGATGATGAATTAATTTATTTCTTAATGAGCAGCCTCAGATACTTCATTTCCTCTTGGAGATTAGCATATTTAAATACAATATGTTATGTTTCTCTATAAGATCTAATCTTTTAAGCACTATGCTGATTTCAAAGACTATTTTAATAAGAGGGAAAGAAACAAAAATAATTTTGCATAGAGCTAAGCATGTGAGGACACAGTTTGTGAGGTGTGTTTGTGGGTATTTGCACATGGCACTGAATTTACAATACTAATTGGATTCAAATTATGGCAAATCAGTAAGCCATATAAACTATAAATGAAATGTTATCATTTACAATGGGTTCTTCCCTTCCTCATGATGTCATAAGAGCAAAATTTAGTTTCTAAAAATAAGTTTCATAAGTTAAGTTAAATCTTGATTTCCTTTTTTTCTCTTCATTTCCTCCTAATGCTTTTTTAAAAAGAATTTAATTTCTTTGAGGTTTAATTAGTTTCCTTTCTTTTCAGTGTTCTCCTGAGGTATCTTCAAATAAGAGGAGAGGCAAGGGATTTAGTTTAAAAGTAGCATTACACCAGGGTTAGCAAAGGATATCAAAGAAATAAAAGAATTATAGGGATTTAATAGAACGTGAGTCCAACTTGGGGGGACAAGGAAGTACAGATGTAGGTTGGATTTGCATCTATCCTTGTTGTGTTTCTTTTCTCCTTCCTCTTTCAGTTGGAAGCATTTTCAGGAGAAAAGCCACTTTTTCCATTTTATTCTTATTCCCCAGAGCATCTAGCAAACTTCTCTAGAGACAAAGGATACATAATAAATGCTGTTGTGTGACTGATAAGACAAGATCTATATTGAACAGAAGCTAAAGAAAACAACCTTACCTATTGATCTCTACTCTCACCCCTTCAGCCTCTCTACTACATCCCCCAAAAAGAAGTTCAAAAGAGGATTAAAATGATAGATTTTCTCCCATGACATCATCACTGATTTGCCTGAAACAAAATTATTAACTTAATTAATGCTATTTTTTATCTTAGTATCACATATCACCTAACCAGAGTGCCTGGCACACAGTAGGTTTTTAATAAAAGTTTGTTGAATTGAACTGTACTGAATTGAATATTTGGCCAATTTGCAACCTTCATTTCCCTAACCTTTCTAATAGCAAAGCTTTTATTGTAATAGTAGTGCTCATAACAATTGAAGTTGCCCCATATTGTCAGCTTGATAAATAATTGGGTCCCAGAAGGACTGGCAAAGAGCCCTGATGATCTATAGCTACAAAGAACATTGACAAATTGTGATCAGACTGCCTTTGTTCCAAACAGAGCCAGTCTCAATATAAACTCAAAATGGCACAGAAATTGTGTAGCATATAGCAGTCAGATAAATGAAGCCCCCACCTGTCACTTGGAGACCCACCCCAAAACAGAGGTCAACGGATAATGATAATAATAATGATGACAATAATGATAATCATGACATAATAATAATAGGTGAATAGGCTGGAAAGTGTACAACTTGGGCCCATTGTCATCCCAGTGTTTGCCTTTGTCCCTAAGGCAATGAAGGGGAACTTTGACTATCTTCCCAGAAGAGGGACAAATAAAATTCAAACAGCTATTATCTGAAACAGGGGGAAAAAATCACTTGAGGATTTTAAGCACTGCCAGTATTGTGTAGCACAGGGCAGCTGGTTGGCTGAAAGTGTATGTCAGCTGTCAATGGCTTGCGTGACCCAGTATCAGGATAAAAATGATGAAAACAACAATGACAACAAAATTGTCCTAAACCCTTGGCTACTTGATGATCATTCTTATGGTGACGTCTTCTAAGAAAACGTAGTTTTTCAACTTGGCAAACATTTATGAAATGTCTGCTTTGGGGCAGGCACTACACCAGGGACTGGAGATACAAATGTAAAAAAGAAACAGTCAGTAGCTTGTTTTCCTTTGAATCTTCATTGAGCATCTTAAGTACTACTTGGCCATCTCAGTTGATGTGACACTTATGATCTGAACAGTTAATAGAGAATGTCCTGATCACATTTCTAACACTGATACTCTTCATGACTCAAAAGAACACAACTCCAAGCAGTGTTACATGAATGAATGAATGGAGAGAATAATACATAGTGAGTGAAATTATTATTAATAACCCATGATTTGGAGAGATTCAGACTTCTTCCCCTTTTTTCTAAAGTCCTCATTTCAAGGCTCAGCCTCTGAAGGACAGAATTGATGAGAACAGATAGGATTAACATTCTCCTCAATCTAGGTATTGCTACCCCACTCAACCTTACAAGGAATTTAATCTAAGGTAGGGAAGCCCATTGTGCTCTATATGGTATGGGTAGGGATAAATTCTGTGATTAGATTGCCAAAGGCTGGGCAATTTACAAGTAAATGACATAATCAAAGTCACATTCCCCCAGCCCCTCATTAAAATAAGTCCACCTCTCATTGTAATATTCATTCTTCCCATTAATCGTTAACCAATCAGAGTTGATTGCTACCCTCAGGAACACTCACTCTTTCAAGGGCATATAAACTGTGAGCTCACCATCATGATTCCTCTTTGGCATTTGAGAGTGTCATTGACCCATTTTATTACTAATATACTAGAATTATTAATAAAATGATTAATTACCCAGAAATTATGTCTCTTGAACTTTTTAAATGTCACACATCAAACTCAACCTGCTCCAGACTAAATTTTGCCCAGCAAAATTGCTAATTTTGGTGCTACAAAGCACTATGCCTACAGGTTTCTTAGAGCAAGAAAATGTATCAAGTATCTCATTTTACAAATGAGGAATCTGAGGCAAGCAAAGTTAAGTGACTTGCACACAGCTAGTAAGTATCGGAGGCCAGATCTGAACTCATGAAGGTGAATCTTCCTGATTCCAAGCACCGTGTTCTATCTACTGTGCCACTTAGCTGCCATATTGAAGATTAAATGAACTTGATTCCTCTTTTGATCTTTGGAGCAGGTATTATAAATTGTTGTGGCAAAGTTTGTCCCTCAGAGAACTTTATTAACTAAATACAAGGCAGAAATAAAAACAAAAGAATCCGAGAAAAAGACTTTCCTCATTGGTAAAGAATGAATACTTGATACTTATTATGGAGAATATGGGAGAGAAGACATACTAATTCCTCTGGCTATGGGCTTCAAGAGAGGACACACTCAATTCCAGGTTATCTTCAGGGAGAGGTCCCTGGAGAGAGAGAAAGATTTCAGGAATGGGGAGATGATCCAGGCACTAGTTCCTCTACCTGTCATCTTGAAGTCTCTCTCTTTTTTTTCTAGGGATCTTACCTGAATAGAAAATGGAATCATGTTCTTCTGAAGCTGGAAGTCAAAGAACAAGGGGAAAGAAGATTTGTTAAAACTGAATCTTGTTCTAACCACATCCTTCCCTTCTAGTCAGCATATCAAATTAGGTAGCACAGTGGATAGAATGCCATCCCTGGAGTCAGGAGGACCTGAGTTCAAATCTAACCTCAGACACTTACTAGCTGTGTGACCCTGGGCAAGTCACTTAACACTGGTTGCCTCAGTTTCCTCATCTGTAAAATGAGCTGGAGAAGGAAATGGCAAACCACACTGGTATCTTTGCCAAGACAATCCCAAATGGGGTCATGAAGAAAGACTTGGACATGCTGGAAATGACTGAACAACAGAAGAAAGCAACAGCAGGAAATAAGATTGCAAAGGGGAACCTGGAAGTTGAATACAAACTATCCCAAAGATCCAAGGAGCATAATTTGCACATTTTATTGTATATTAATTAAAATTAACATCCCGGTAATATGTGCTGAATCAGAGGAAAATAAGTAGGTGCTCCTGTTAAGGTTCTGGTCTTTGATTTGTAAATCTCAGACAAAATCCAAGCCTCACAAATCCACATCAGCAGAACATCAAAAAGGTGATGATAACTTCAAGATGACTTGGACATGTTAATGCACTAACCACAAGGTGGCACAGATAGAAGTTTGTCTGTTTCTCCCCCCAAAAAAACCTATAAAAATGAGACCTCAACCATCTCTACTGGGTCCACGCTGAATAGTTCCCAACTCTAATTCACTGTTACATGCGATATTCTCGGTCTCTCCTGCCCTTCCCCATGCTGCCTCCTTTCACCATCCTATTCCCTGTCCTCACCCAACATCTGACTCCATAACACTTTATGTCACTTGTCTCTGCCTTTCTGGGCTTTTTGTTCCCATATTCTCTGCATTTGCGGGGCAGCTAAGTGACTCTAGATAGAGCTCTGGGCCTGAAGTCAGGAAGACTCATTTTCCTGTGTTCAAATTCTGGCCTCAGATACTGACTAGCTGTGTGACCCTGGGCAAGTCACTTAACGCTGTTTACTTCAATTCCTCATCTGTAAAATGAATTGGAGACGGAAATGGCAAACCACTCCAGTATATTTGCCAAGAAAACCCCAAATGGGGTCACAAAGAGTCAGACACAACTGAAATGGCTAAACAACAACAATCTCACATTTAATTAAAATGTGATTGCTGCCCTGTTTCCCACTGCCAATCATGGTCTTTTCCAGCAAGTTCCCAAAGAACCAGGTGTGCCTGCCCCCATTTTATAATTTTACAAATTAATTATCAATTGAGAAGGGAAGGGAATAAGCATTTATGCAGTACCTACTTCATGCCAGGCAATGTGCTAAGCACTTTTCAAACATTACCTCATTTTATCGTCACAACAACCCTATAAGGTAAGTGCTGTTCTTATTTCCATTTTATGGTTAAGCTAACTGAGGCAAACAGAGGTTAAGAGCTACCCAGGGTCATACAGTTAGTAAGTGTTTGAGGCTGGCTTTGAACTAAGGTCTTTCCTGACTCGAGGTCCTATGCTCTATCCACTGCTCCACCTAGCCGCCTCTACAAGGAAGATCTCTCCTCCCCATACTCTCACCAACTCCAACCATCACATAGACACAGAACAGCAAGTAATCATTTTCCACCAATAAGAACTGTTTGTAAATGGGCAAGAGGCCCAGATTATATCTAAGAATTTAGAGGAATTATAAGTCAAAGATATTACAGAAGAAAATGCCAACTAAACAAAAGTATGGCTTCTGTTTTGATATAATAGTAAAACCAGCAGAAATTTATCTAACACTTAAAATCTGCATGCCTTATTTATCTTTCTTACCACCTGTTGGAGCAGAGATTTACTCTATGTATATATTTTGGTAAGGGGACCCAATCTAACGTGACAAAATAAATGAAGACACATTGTCCCATATAATACGACATACAACTCTGAACTTCTGCCTTGAGCATAAGCACTGTCATTTAAATTTTTTTTCTGAAAATTAAAAATATTTAATTAGATATTTACGTCACAACCATTTGGGGAAACTACGCTTTTATTTTAAGTCTGAATAATACAGCTGCTTCATTTTTAAAAATCCCCTCATTTCAATTTGAATACAGCACAGCTGCCTTGATGCTAGTTCACTGAGAAGTGACAATATGATTGGTCAAAAGTTATAATATGCAATGATAGTCACTTGGGAGCCGGTTCTTTTTTGAAAACAAAAAGGAAGTTACCCTGTGCTTTATTGGTCAAATGAGCTGTCAGTCAAATGTGTCTCATTATGTATGCAGTCCAAGCAGAGCAAGATAACCATAGCATCTAAGGGAACTGAAGACATGCATAGATATATTTAGTTCTTTTAAAAGAGCAATGGTCATCCCCACATGACTTTATAAGAATTGGCTTAGTTAGCATCAGCTGCACAAGTTAGTCTTGCATGATGTAAAGCTCCCATCATCTGACATTTTGTTCTAAAAACTATTTTCAAAATGTCAGCAAGTCTCCAGACTTCAGCTCAGTGGTTAAAGCCTACTCAAAATCTGCTACTAGCAACCATTCTACTCCTTCTCCTCCCCACCCCCAACCTCCACAATACATGAAGATGCATAAAGAGCTGAATTCACCATTTAACATTAGAAGAAAATACAAAATTTTATTTCTTGCTGTATTTCCAGAGTAAATAATAGGCAACATCTATGTTACTCTAAATAGCATATTCAGTGATAAAATTGTTTTGTTTTGTTTTGTTTTCTTACAAGAAGGAAAGAAAAAATAGGTCCTAGAAGAGGACTGTTGATAAAATACAAATTCAGTTTAATTAAAAATATCTGTGATGTGCTGGATACGTGCAAAGCACTGCATTAGGCACTAAGGATTCAAAGACAAAAAAGAAAACAAACAAATAACAAGAACAAAAACTTGTTCTTGCCCTCAAGGAACTTACATTCCAATAGGTTACAAATATGTTCAAAGGAATACAAGGTAGGGTGTGATGGGACAAAGAGAGATTTAGACAAAGTAATCTGGGGAAAACAAAACAAAACAAAACAAAACAAAAAACAAGAAAGGAGCTGCAATAAGTCTTTTAGTAGGTAAAGGACATTTTCCTCTGTCTTTTATCTCTTTTAGGTAAAGGCTTAACAGTGGTATTGCTAGGTAAAAGGACACACTACTTTTGGTAGCATTTGGGGGGCAGCTACATAGCATAGTGGAAAGAGGGCTTGGCCTGGATTCAGGAAGACCTGAGATCAAATCCAAACTCAGATAATTAATCTCTTTATGACTGTGGGCAAAGCACTTAACCTTTGTTTGCCTCAGTTTCCTAATCTGTAAAATATGAATAGTAATAGCACCTACCTCCCAGGGTTGTTGTGGGGATCAAATGAGATAATAATGTAAAGCACTTAGCATCATGTCTGGCACATAAAAAGCACCATATGAATGTTGTTGTTGTTATATAAAATCTCAAATTGCTTTCCAGAATGTTTGTATCCACTCACATGTCACTCAACAATGGATGAATGTGCCTGTTTTCCAACAGTTCCTCCAACATTTATTTTCCTTTTTTTGTCACCTTTATCATACTCTGATGGGTAGGAAGTGCATTCTCAGAAATGTTTTAATTTGCATTTCTCTAATTAGTTGTGATTTGGACCAATGATGCATGCAATTCATTACAGAAACATGACAGTTTGAGGTGTAGAATGAGACATATATATTTTTGTATACAATTGAGAGAATTTGTTTGGCTTTACTATACATATTTGTTAAAAAATTTGTTTTTTTCCTTTCTTTTTTTTTTCCCCAATAGGGTGGATGGAGGAAGAAAGAGAAAATACATTTCTGTTAAATTTTTAAAAAGAGAGAAATAGAGGAAGAGGTGATACTGATATGAAATATTGCCTGCTCTTTCCAATAAGGTCATGGATTAGTTTATCTTAACTATTTTAGTTTGTTATAAGAGAAATTTCATGAAAAAGTAGGAGTAATCTGTAAATGTATATAATGAAAAAAAGCATCAATAAAACTTTATCAATAAAACTGTTTTTAAAAGAAAACATAAGAAAGAGGACACTCATTTGGGAGGATCAGAGATGGTAACACAAAAGAGGGGGGGCAGGGCAGCTGACCTCTGAACAAAGAGCAGGTTTCCAAAAGGCAAAGATAAAAAGAGTATATAGTCCATGTATTGGGATCGGTCTATGCCAAAATGTGAAGGCAAAGGAATACTGAGTTTGAGGAATAGTATAAGTTTGGTGAAGATTTATAGAGACTGATGTGAAATATGGCACAGCAGAAATTTTGATGAAAAATAGAAACGTTTTTCTGGGAACAGAGAAATTTTGGTCTCCCCAGTAACTGACAAAAACTATGGGAGAGTCATTATTGAATTCTTAATTAAAAATTTTGCACAGAAAAGAAGTACAATTTTAAAATTCATTATTTTTTCCTGTTTACACATCTATTACTAAGCAATTTGTTTTGTTTGACAGAATTTTAATTTTTTTTTTTACTTTTCAACATTCACTTTTATAAGATTTTGAGTTCCAAATTTTTTTCTCCCTCCTTCCCTTCCTTCCCCCCTCCCCCAGAGGGCAAGCAATTCGATATAGTTCATACATGTACAATCATACTAAACATATTGCCACATTAGTCATGTTGTGAAAGAAGAATCAGAACAAAAAGGAAAAACCATGAGAAAGAAAAAACAAAAAAAGTGAAAATAGTATGCTTCGATCTGCATTCAGACTCCATTGTTCTTTCTCTGGATGTGGATAGCATTTTCCACCATGAATCTTTTGGAATTGTCTAAGATCATTGTATTCTAAGCAAATATTTCAAAGAAATTCTGTCTTCAATAGGACCATTATTGGCCACTACCCTACACTACATTTAGTACACTGTTCAACTTGAACTGGGCTATAATTTACTTTTTCTATCTTCATAAAGAAATTTCTTGAATGAAAAGCATTTATTAAGGGCTTAATATGTGCAAAGCAAGTTAATAGTGTAAATAATATTCAGTAGCTAGCTCTAATATTCATATTTAATCTACTTGGGAAGAAGCCCTCGTCTTAAGATCTTTAATATATTGTTTGCATGCAAATCTGCTATTTACAAATACAATTTCAAATTCTTCAAGCAAGCCTGTTACGCCCTTTACTTGAAGGTATTTTGTTCAACAGTTCTAGTTATTGGATGTTTAAAGTAATAAAACACCTCTTTTAAAATATTCTAAAATCATAACTAAACTAGACAGGTTGCATAAATAATTAGATTTGAGAATAATCTGTACACAAAACCAAAGAGCATGAATTTATTTCTTGTTTTCCTCTGCCACTGAATCATGTGCATTCATGTCAATAGCTTTAATCAATGAGCTTGATAATTTGACTATCAAAAGGTCTAATCTCCAAGTCTGGTTATAAAGAGGTTCCCAAAAGGTTAACTTGTAAGGTGATGACATATCCTACTTAAAGAAATACATTTTAGATTATAAATCATAAAGGAGGATATCGGGACTCTAGGCTCCTAAGTAATGCTTTAATTTTTGTGATTGGACCTTAGTAAGTCACTACTGGTTCTCTTTATCAATGCTTTTAGCACCTTATAGCATCTGAGTTTGATGTAGGAGAGCCCAGTGCCTAAAGGATGGCAGCATATCAAGGTGAAATGTAGCAACTCCCCTCAGGGCAGGTGGGAGACATGCTCTAATGACATGAGGAACCACATTTGTGGAAACCTGGGAAACAATAGATGATTATCTTGGCATGCAGCAATAAGTAATCCAGCAGCTACCTGAGCAAAAGTGTCGGGTCAGGATGCAAAGCTGCAGTGGCACTCACATGAGTAGGTCCTGTAAAAATAGGCAAGATTGAACACCAAACTGAAGGACAAATGGCACATGTATCGGGCATGGGAAAGAACTATCAACAGTGACACCATGAATAATGTCATCTTTGAATATGGACTGCACTGCTACCATGCACCAGATGTGCCACTATGGAATGAACTGTATGAGATGCTAAGAGTGCTTTATTTCTTTCCAGAGTTTGCCACTTTATGAAGATATTTTAACTACTCGTCATTGATAATGATTATACACAAGTGACTGCTCCTCATTAAGAACTTGGCACAAATACACAAATAATTATTGACACAATTAAGCTTTGACACTGTGCCTGTCAGATTTCTTTTGTCCCCACTATTTATCAGTCCCATATTATTCTTTTTTTTAAAGAAGGAAAATGCTCTGTTTTAATCAGAGTTAAACCCTCTCAAGTTTGTTCCCAGTATAAATATAAGGAGATGCTGGATTGCTAAAAATAACCAATGTTCTACTCAGTATATTATTAGCATTCATAAAGAGAAAATGGAAAGCTACAGTTCAGACATTGAAGGACAGATGTCTAAAGCAATAAAAAAGAATAATTCAACATGAGACTGCAAAAATAAAGAATAGTCTGTCAATGCCATTGCCAACAAACGAAATGTGTTGATGGTTGTTTAAACAATCTATACGGCTACACAAGCATATAACTGACTATATTATCAACATCCATTTCAATTCTTTACTAACTTGTTAAAGTTGAAAGACTTACATGTTTGCTGATATCCACTTATGAAAGTACAGTGATATTTAAGTACTATAGCCAGGCCAGTGCTAAGAATACAGTGGGAACATTAAAATTGCTATTCATGACAGAAAGATAGCATTTGTTTCTCTCTTAAGAGAAACAAATTTTTTAAAGAGAAACAAATGTTTTTCCCAGAAAAAAAAAAAAGAGCCATGGACTTTCAATAGATTTTAGCATAAAATACAGATGTCTCTTCGAAACGTGTATGTTTGTGAGTAATGTATATAGACTAATGTTTGCTTCAGTTTCCTCAACTGGAAAATGAGCTGGAGAAGAAAATAGCAAACCACTCCAGTATCTTTGTCAAGAAAACCTCAAACGGGGTTACGAAAAGTCAGACAAAAGTGAACAAGAGGCTTTGGACTGTGAGCTCCTCCTATCAGACAGTGAGGTCCTTAAGAGCAGGGACTGTTCTTTTGCCTTTCTTTATATCCTCAGCACTTAACAGAACACCTGGAACATATCAGGCACTTAATAAATGCCTATTGACTGAGAGACTGATGATTAAAATGGCCATTCTGGAGGTGAGTGGATAGGAGGAAGGAGTTATAAATTTGAGGTAAATAACACTTTGTGATCTCACCTAATTTACTCGAAAATGAGTATCAATGTTAGTCTCAACCAATGCATTACTTGGTAGAAGTGTTTTGGGGTTAAAGCAGGAACAAAAGAAAAGTCACAAAAGGTTAAGACCCAGTCTGAACTATGTGTGGAAATTGGGGGTGGGGGATGGGGTGGAGAAGGAAGCCTGATGCCAAAGCAACCAACTCCAGGCCTCTCAACATGTACCTTGGAAATAGCATCATAGGAAATGTGTGGTTTATGTGATAAATGAACAACTTGTGTTGGTCAGGAGGTATTATCCTCCCCACCCCCACCCTTCTCCTCCCTCTGTCTTTCATCATCACTAGGAGTGTTCTGGACCCAGGTCTAAGCTTGGGAGAGCAGATCATTAAAATTTCATTGTGTGCATTTATACCTCAGAAATCAACTGAGACAAATGAAAGCTTGGATATGTTGTTCTATTGACTGTCTACTCTTAAGAAAATGTTAAAAATGCAGACTAAACTTAAAAATATGTAGGTGCATTTATTTTATTTTCCTCGTAGAGCCCAGCTATTAAACATTTACCAGCACACACCTGTATTGCTCAATAAATATTATGTGATTTCAGCAGGATTATAGCAAAAGGTTCAAGTAATAAAGTCATCACCAGCCTGGAGGCCTGGTGACTTGAGGATAATAATAATAATAATAATAACAACAACAACAATTGGCATTTATGTAGCATTTTAATATTTGCTAAGTCCTTTATAGCCATTATTTCATTTGAGCCTCAAAATGCCTCCAATCTCCCCTGACCCCACCTCCAGTCATGCAGCTGCAAACATGTGACCTTTCAGTAGCTCATGGTATCATATTTCAGGGTGGGGATTATGACTCCAAATGATTGGAGTCTAACGCCATCTAAACCCCATTTCCCTAAAATGTGCTATGATTTTATAATTGGGATTTGTTTCATCACAGAAGCAGCTAAGTGGTTCAGTGGACTTGGAGTCTGTAAGATCTGAGTTCAAATCCTGTCTCAGGAACTTTCTAGCTATGTTACTTTAGGCAAGTCACTTAACTTATTTCAGCCTCAGTTTCCTCCTCTGGACTCAGTGGCCTCTAAGGTTCTTTCAGGTCTAAATGTATGATCCTCTCTATGGGCCTAGGCAAGCTCCAGAAGAGCTCATGCAATAGCTTCGATGCAATTTCAGGGATGGGGTAAATATGCACAGATGAGCACAGGCAGTAGTGAGGTTATAGCGGGAATACGAAATACCAAAAACTATGAAGGGGGATGCAGTTTGGTACTATGATAGTGGACAGAGAACTAGATTTGTAGTCAGGGAACCTGGGTTCAAACTCCAGCTCTGTCAAGTAACATCTATGTGGTCTTGAACAAGACAGTGAAATTCAATGAGCCTGTTTCCTTATCTGTAAGGATCCTTAACCTTCACTAGATCTTACCATCGTCTAATTCCTATATCAAACACATATCTCTTTTCTCTTTCTAAGCCATACTCCTGGGGCGGGGAACTCTCTGTTTACTGCCTCTACTTTGTTCCTTCTTACTTACTCCTCAATCCTTTCCAATATGGCTTCCAATCTCATTACTCAAAGCTCACTCCAAAGTTACTAAGGTACTACTTAATTGATAAATCTGATGGTATTTTCTCAGTCCTTCTTAACCTATCTACTGTGTATCTGACACTGTTAACCACCTTCTCCTACTGTATACTCTTTCCTATCTGGTTTTTGTGACACCACTCTCTCCTACTTCTCCTCTGACTTCTTTGACCACTCCTCAGTCTCCTTTGCTAGTTTCTCATTCAGATTACACTCTCCACACTGGGAGGTGTTCCTCAAGTTTCTGAACTAGGCCCTCTTCTTTTCCCCTTCTTTATAGAACTTATCAGCTCCCATGGATTTAACTCTCATCCTTAAGCAGATGACTCCTAAATCTATGTATCCAGCCCCAATCTTTTCCCTGAGTTTCAATCTCTCATCACCAATTGTTTATTGGACATTTTAAATCAAAAGTCCCAGAGACATCTGAAATTCAACAGGTCTAAAACTGAACTTATTATCTTTCCACCTAAACCTTCTCCTCTTTCAAGTTTCCCTATTTCTATCAAAGGTACTACCATCCCCCAAGTGTCTAAGTTCATGACCTCAGCATAACCTCAGTAGTACTCACTCCTCCTCTCCAACACATCCAATCATTTGCCAAATCTACTTCAAAAACCTCACTTGCATAGGATGCTTTTTCTCTGATCTGACAGCTAGAAGTTATTTCAGGCCCTCATAACCTCTCACCTAGATTATTGCAACAGCACAAGTCTCTCACCGATCCAATCCACCCAACATTCTGCTTCCAAAGTAATTTTCCTTACACTGATAGTTAATCATAGGACTCCTCTACTCAAGTAATTCCAGTGGCTTCCTACTCTGTTTAACTTTTAGAGTCCTTCCTCACCTTGCCCCAGTTTACATTTCGAACCTCATTGGATGTTACTCCTCCCTCCAGAAAGCACTCAGCAATCCAGCCAAACTGGCCTTTTCTCTGCTTGTCATACAGAGAACCCCATTTCCCCACTCTATGCTTCTGCATTAGTTGTTGTACAAGCCTGGAATGTACTATCTGCTTACATACTCTTCATACAATCACATTCTCCCTTTAAGACACAGCTGAAGCTTCATAAAGCCTTTCCTGATCCCACCCTGATTACCTTGTATATAACTGCTTTGTATTTATTTGCATTTACTCACTTTATATTTATGTTATAAATTTATATGTTTCATATAAAATATATTCATATATATACAATATGTATTTCAGTACCTGTCTCCTCTATTACAATATAATTTTATTGTAATAAGTTACAATGTAATATAGTCAACATATATTTTTATATATACATATGTATTTATTTATGTACTTGTCTCCTCTACTACAATGTAAACTTCTTCAAGTAAGGACACCTAGCCTTGAACATAGTTGTGCTTAATAAATGCTTGTTGGTTGATTATAATATAATATAATATCAAATAAATATAATATGATACAATATAATATAAAATATATTATAATATAAATATAAAATATATTACATTATAATATAAATATAAAATATAATATAAAATAAAATAAATATATATTATATATAATATATAAAATGAATAAATATAAAAAATAAGAACTTTTTGTGTGTGTGTGAGGCAATTGGGGTTAAGAGACTTGCCCAGAGTCACATAGCTAGTGAGTGTTATGTGTCTGAGGCTGGATTTGAACTCAGGTCCTCCTGACTCCAGGGATGGTGCTTTATCCACTGTGCCACCTAGCTGCTGAAAATTAGCAATACTTCTAGCTCTAAGTCTATAATCTATTTGTCCGAAGCACGGGGAGCAAGAGAAGAGCGTAGGAGAAGAATGAGCGAAGATTAGTTGCTGTCAGTTGCTGCACAGTTTCATGGAGGGAGGCACCACAGACCAATTCTCACAAGATTATGATAAGAAAACATGTATAGCAAAAAAACATGTAACTTTAAGTTAATGACTTAGATTCTTCAGGTAGTATTGAACCATTATGGACTGGCTGTTCCCCTCACTACATGAGGCCCAAATCAGATATCCCTTCAGTCAAAAGGTTGTTATATGTCTCCTACTAAATTACTATTTTAAGAGTCGGAATCATGTTTCATTCATTTTACTTCTACCAGTACCTACCTAGCACATTGCTCCACCCAAAGTAGTCATTTAGTAAATGTTTGTTAAATTGCTGAAATTTATTCTCAGGTTGTTCCTGGGCTTTTTTTTTTAATTTTTTTTTTTTATTAAGGAACCATGACTTATTCTTAATTACATTAATCAATACTGTGAAAGTTTTCTGTATACATAGTCTTCAAAATGACAGTTTCTTTTTATGGCAAAAGCTACAGTAGTGTCTTGCACATAACAGACGCAACAAATAATGTTTATTGTGCCTAACTGAATCAAAGGACACTAATAACCGGGAGGTATACTATACTTAGATGATATATTTTAAAGTATGATCCCAGCAATTGATTGTGTCTGCTTCTGAGGAACCAGTCTAGCTGAGTACAGAAAGGATCATCACTAGCAAAGCTAACCACTTAGTGATGAATTCTTTGGTCACAATCATCCATGAAAAAAAGCAAACTACAACATGGTCCTCAGCCCTACATGCCACTCCCTCTATTGCAGGAACAGCAGAGTGGTAGGAAAAGGAATAGAAGGTGCTAAGAGTCACAAAGTGATTCTCAGTGATAGGTCATCTATCAACACGAACTCAGCTG
This sequence comes from Vombatus ursinus, assembly GCF_900497805.2. NCBI lineage: Eukaryota > Metazoa > Chordata > Mammalia > Diprotodontia > Vombatidae > Vombatus > Vombatus ursinus. The sequence goes on from NW_020954641.1 coordinate 13,525,147, forward strand.
CTGGTATGCTAAATGTGAGATCCTGCCTGAAGACCATCAAGTCAACATACTACTAGAGGAACTAAAATATATCTATCTTGACATTTTCACCATAAACAAAGCCAAAAGATAGAAAGAAGATGTGGCTAAAAGGAAGGATGTCTCACAAACTTTCAGAAAGACAGATCAAGAAGAAAGCAGAGTTGTTTTTGTTTTTGTTTTTTTTAAACTGGGTATCCAAAGGCAACAAGAAGCATTATTTCATTGATCACTTAGTAATCTTGTATTTCGTGGCCAATGACAGGTATTTTAAGAAGCTTACCATGAAAATATTTGCCACTTAGATACCAACACTTATTACAGAAGACTGAGAGGTAAAGAAATCCTACATAGAACAGACAAAGACACTCCAAATAAAATTAACACATATTCTGCTATTCACTGATATCATTTCAAAGATGGAAACAGGTATAGAAACAAGAAAAAAAAATACACTGTAATAAATGACTCTGGAATAAGACTTGAAAGAGATCAAAGATTTTTAGACAACACAGAAGATGCATGCCTTCACAGAGTATCTCAAAAATCTTCACAAAGTTTTAAGCTTTAGTAGCTTAAACCCGTATATTGTATAGGCACCTAGGAGGAAAAAAAAATCTCAATGGTATGAATACTTTTTTTTAAAGAATGCAACTGAGATCATCACAGTACCAATAACTATTGACCTATATGCCTACTTTGCCATCTTTGTAAAATTTTATGTGGATAATCTACATATACAGTGAAGGTATACTGATGAGATTAATTAAAGGGAAAGAATAGGCATTCACAAACAATATCCCACTGCAGACTACACATCATTACCTTTACACAACTGACCAAAAGACGAAGACCTGATCCTACTTAGCTTATTGTTTGTTAGGTAGAAAAAAGCTTTTGCTCATAGAGTAAGGTGTTTTGCAACAGTTCTTCCAACAAGTAATCTTCTATGTATATGCCAAAATTATACATGATTTCTTGAAAAATATATGACCCTAGTTTTAAAAAACATCTCCTATACAAGCTATTTAAACTGTTACTGTCCCTTTAAAAAAGGAGAGAATCTAAGAGAGTTAGTGTTATAATTGTCATTCTAAGAACTACTTCTCCCTGTGGAGTCTGGTAGAATATGGGGAAGTTAAACTTTGTTCTATAAGGATCTCTGAGATGTACTATGGAGAAGACAGAGAGAAAGAAGATGAGAAGGAACTTTGCTTTTTCTTATGAGAACTGTCTTAACGGTTATTTTATGAAGAAACATTATAAAGAAAATTTTATGAGAAGTGAATCTGGAGAGAGACTACTAAGAGTGATGGCTTGAGAGAAGTGGAAAGGGATTGTTTTCCTGTCATATCTGGATATAATCTGAAGAAAGAATATAGAAATATCTTCTTTCTTTATGAAACTATTATAACCTTTTTCTTGCAAAGTAGATGAAGAGGATTTTTGTTAAAAAGAAAATATTTATTCTCCTGAGTGAACAAAGTGTTCTAGGACTGTTATTAAAGGAAAGGAGAATCATCTTCTCTTGCAATGAGGGTTTGAGCAAACTCTAGTGATGATTCCTCTCTCAGATAAAATACCATAAATAATTATCCAGTTCTATTTTATTATTGATTTCCTTATAAAATTGTATATTCATAAACTTGAATGTTTGATCCTATGAGATTAAGGGATACATATACATGTTTATGTGTGTGTGAACATATACAATATAGAATTATATTTATAGAGATATAAATATATGTATCCCTACATATAGATAGAAAGACAGATAGATAGAAAGATAGATAATATTTAATGAACTGGGGAGGGGGCTCTGAGTTTTGTTGATTACTTGAGAAACATGTTGAAATTGTATTAATTAATGATGATACGCAAACATTTCTTTATTTCCCTAGAAATTGAAATGATAGGATTAAATAGAGGTAGTGTCAAGTGGCAGGCTGAGGGATGAGGTTGACAGACCCCTATAAGACTTGTTAGAAATATAACAGAGAAAATCATTTTCAATGACTCTCTGATCATTAATATTAATATAAAATGAGGCACAAAAGAGAAACATATATGCTTCCCAAAGTTATTCACCCCTATCAAGAAGGATATCGAGTATCGAATTTACAATGAAGAGGGATTTGCAGCAATTGTTGAATGTTCCTATTCATGGTTGACACTGTACAGACTACATCTAGCCCTAAACACAGCATAACCATAATCTTTCTAAGGAGTTCAATCAAACTTTACAGTGGAAAAACCAAGTAGATAAGGAATACCCATTACCTAGGTGAGTCAACCAATCAATCAACAACCACTTTTATGTGCCAGATGCCATTTAGATACCATCTCTAAGCAGTAGATAAAAAGTTGAAATTGAAACAATATTTGCTCTCAAAGATGTTACATTGGAGTAGGAGTGAAAAAATGTACATCCATAAGTATATACCAAATATTTAAAAATAAACATAATGTAGCTATGGAAGGGCACTACCAACCGTGGGAGGTGGGGGTTATGAAAGACTTTGTGCAGAAGGTGATACTTGAGCTGTATCTTGAAGAATGCCAAGGGGGCAGAGTTAAAGAGGAAGTATATACCAAGCATGGGAGATTGCTTTTAAAAAAAGCATAAAGACAGGAGATGGAAGGTTTACTGCAAAATGGCTGAAATGGCTAGCACATATACAAGAAGGAGAATATAAGAAGACTAAAAAGGTAAGAAGAGACCAGGTTTTGAAGAGCTTTAAATGCCAAAAAAGGGGGTTTATATTTGATCCTAGAGATAATAATAGGTAACCCAATGGAGTTTATTGAGGAAGAGGGTACTGTGTGATCAGACTTGGATTTAGGAAAATCACTTTGTCAACTGTTAGAGGATGGATTAAAGTGAATAAGACTTATGGTGGAGAGGTCACATTGGAGACTATGGTAATACAGGTTATAGGTTATCATGGACCAAACTGTGGTGTTGGATGTGTGAGTAAAGAGAAGGGGATGCATTGCAAGAGATATGACTATGAAACAACAAAATTTGTAAATGATTAGATATATGAAGTGAAGGAAAATGTAGTTAAGTTTAACAATCCATAGTACTTGTCTGTGTGTGTGTGTATGTGTGTGTGTGTATTTTGGAAAGATAATGAAACTGGATCTCCACTTTCCGTTAGCATCTCTGCTTGTTTTTGACTCCATAGAATGTCATGCCCCCACTCCACATACTCCTTTGTTGCCCCCTACAGACATACTTTACAGGTTCCTTTTGTGTGTTGGTTTTCCCCATTAGATTGTAAGCTTCTTGAGGGCAAGGACTGTCTTTATCTTTTTTTCATCCCCAGTACTTAGCACAGTACCTGGCACAGAGTAGGCACTTAATAAATGTTTACTGAATTGAATTGTTGCATCCAGAACTGAATAAGATGAGGAAAGAAGGCTATATTATCTTTGGGAAATAACACATTTCTTTAAATGATCTGAACCTTTTCCCTGAAACAAAGGCCCATCTTGAAACTGATATTCTTTTTGGTGTTTTGTATGACTGTGAGTCACAGAACACCATAGTCTTTGAATAATACAAATTATCACACAAAAGCCAAAGGAGAAACATGTGGTGGACTTGTGCAAGATGTAACACTTCACAAAGAAGGAATAATAAAGGGAAAGTAGCATAAAGAATGTCATCCAAAAATAAAAAAATGCACGAGTTAAAAAGGTGAACTGTAGTTGTGTGGCAAGAGTGAGGGATAACCAACAGATAGCCCAGCTTGCATACTTTACTGGTAGCTTTTTGAAGACCAGGTCACTCTCTGTAATCAGCTTATGGGATGGCATTGACAAAAGTTACTCAAGAAGGCCAAACATAAATGGGATACGATCTGCATCATTACAGACAGTGATTACATAAATGATATCACAAATTGATTTGATTATTTGAGTTCTTTTAATTCATGTTTGGTTTAAGTTCTGTTTAATCTGTTCTAAATATTTGAAAGCAAAGACTAGAATTCCAAATAGGCTCCTTAAGATAGAAGGAATAGATCTCTTTCCTGTTGCCTAACTTTCAAGGAACATTGGCTAAATCACTTCATAATGGTACTCCTACTAGTTATGTTAAAATTCATAATACAAATATTTTAAGCTGTTAAAATGGACAATTTTTTTTTATGTTTCCTGACTTTCTTAGAAAATGGATTATATGAATTTTCTGGTCAGTTTACTATCAAATCAGGAAACCAATGGCATCAAATTTTCAAATGTGAAAATGGCTGATTGGCCTTTAATGAAAGATCCTAATTTATGCCAGTTTCTTTGACAACACATGACTAGTTCCTGTTAATAGCCTAAATGATCACTGTTCCACCAATTAAAGTTAACAAGCTCAGTACCCATCACAGTTTACATCTAGAAACAAATAGATATTACTCAAAACTGTTAATCTGTGCCCAGAAAAGAAAGGGGATGGGATGAATTTCAGTAACAATTTCTTCTCATTTCCCCAGCTAGTGATGTGTTTTGAACTAGATTAAGGTCCTCCACATAGCTATGCATAGAAGCCCATCTTCACTGCCAGCCAAGTTTTAACTTGTGCCTAGGAAGAAAGAAAGGAAAGAAGAAAAGGAAAGAGGGAGAGAAGAAGGAAGGTAGGAAGGAAAGAAGGGAAAAAGAAAGGAAAAAAAGGGAGGAAGGAAAGACTTAAGTACCTACTATGCTCCAGGCAATGTGCAAAGCATTTTACAAATATTGTTTCATCTGATCCTTACAACAACCCTAGGAGGCTGGGAGGTAGGTGCTATTATTACTATTATTCCAATTTTACAGCTGAGAAAACTGAGGCAATCAGAGATTAAGTTACTTGCTCAGGGTCACATAGCTAGTAAGTGTCTGAGAATGAATTTGAACTCAGGTCTTCATGACTCTAGGCCCAGCATTCTAAAACTCAGAGCTGTAATAGTATTATCACCAGGCTTTGAACTGACAAATGTTTACTACTTTGGCTTGTCCATAAATTAAACAAAACAAAATTTGGAACCTACCAAAACCTAGTAATAACATTTAACTCACATTTATATGGGGTTCAAACTATGCTCATATTTGCATAAAATCTTTTGTAGATGACAAAATAAAAAGAGAGAAATATCCTATATAATTTTGATTTCTAATCTTTAAAGCAAAACACATTGAACATCGAATATAATATGAAGAAAAATCCTATTCTTATTTTATCAATAAAACTTCTTTTCCATTCCACTTATAATTAAGCAGGAAGAATATAAATAGAATCATTTCTAAGAATGGTAAAAAGGACACGTTCTTTTTAAATTTTATAAAAATGAACTTGAGTTCATTTAGTGCTTTATGATTCCCAGAGTACTTTCAAGACAACAACTTTGCAGGGCTGACAGTAAATGTATGTGTGGCAGGGTGGATATAGTGAAGAATTCTCTGTCATGAGGCCTAGGTTTAAATATCAAGTACACTTAATAATTGTGTAACCCTGGCTAAGTCATTCAACCATTCTATATCTCAATTTCATCATATTTAAAATAAGTGTATTAAAAGACTAGGGAATTCGAAGTTTTTACCCCACCAGGCGTTTTTCACTAGCAGTGTACGAGCATTGGAGAGAAGTATTCAAACCAAAGCCAACCAAATGGGAGCTAGAATTGCTACAGCGTAATTCAAAATAGAGAAAAATAACCACAGATTGCACCATAGGTCCATGACAGTTAAGCAATCCCACGTGTGTCACAGGGATCTTAGGAAGATCAGAAAAAATAATGCATGTTAAATGTTTTGCAACCTCCACATACTAAATAAAAGTGAGCTCTTAGTAATGTTAGTGCCTGAGAGATTCCAATGAGATAATCACATTTTAGGACACTATATAAATATCAATTATACCCATTTTATAGATTATGAAACTGAGGCCCAGAGATTTACAGTAACTTGTTCATTGTCATTAGGCTGACAAGTAATGCATCTGAGATTTTAAGTCTCCTGATTACAAAACTGCTGTTCCTTTCACTACAATATGCTACCTCTGATTAAGTTTAAAGGCTCACAAGTGCTCCTACTTACAACATAGGAAAAGAACTTGGAAACTAAACCTAGAAAAAAAATTTTCTATTAATAATGGCCCTTCATAGCCATGCAGAGGAACTCATCCTTATTGCTAAATATACCTATTTGTATAATATAATAGCTGACTCTTTATAGCCCAAGTTTAGTTTCCCTCAGTGAAGTTATGTGAAGAAGCAAACCAAGCAACACGTCTCAAGATAAGTGTCAATGTTACATAAAATAAAAAATGCTGGAAGGTTATTCTCAAACCATACCCTTCTTTTGAGGGAGAATAATGAAAGTGCTTGATAAGAGAAGTGATTCTATTTTTAACCCAGTAGCTAATCTAGGATAAGTTGTGACAGCCATACAATGAGATTAATAAATAACAGCAATAATAAAAAACAGAGCTCTAAACCCCAGAAAACCAATTCTGAAACAATTACAAGAAACTATTATGGGGCACCTCTAAACAGTTTTAGCAAAATTCCCTCAGCAAGGTTCTGATGCCAATAATGTGAACTGTGCATGCAATTCACTGCACACACTTGAAAATGTACTCTGATGTAGTTTGTCCTAATGAACAAGGCCACCAGCTTAATCTACCATCATTAGCAGCAGTTCTGTTCAGAAATGAGAGGCCACAACATTTTTCTCTCTTCTGTTACTTCATACTTAGAACACTGATCGTGTGTGTGTGTGTGTGTGTGTGTGTGTGTGTGTATGGGTGTGTGGGGCTGGAGGAAGGGGATGGGGGAGGGCAGAGCGTGTGCATGTACATGGAGACCTGTGTGGGAAGTACAGCAATACACTCTACAAGCTGTCTAGTGAAAGCTTGAGACAAAGCCCTGTGAAAATACTGTAGTTAGATGGTAGTTATTTCTTAAAAAATATCCTCTTATTTGGCATGTTTGCCCAATAATATGGGAGAGGGTCATGGAAAGATGAATTATTGACAAGTTTCAAACTACAAAGAAAAGACCCTATGCAAAACAAATGAGTTCCTCATAGGTCAAACTGTAGAACTCGTTTTTAAAAAAAAGAAAAAGTAGATTTAAACAAATTCTCTAAAGGTGCTGTGAAATACTGCTGCTAATAATGAATCCTAGGAATAATCACCTAGTTTTATAAGCCATTCATCTCTAATTTTCGTCTCTCTTCCTTTCTCTTTTTTATTGAATTTTATAAAAATCAAATTCCATTAGTAAGATGATGTCACCAAGTTAATAGTTGGTCCAAACTTTATTTTCTTTCCAATTGATGGGTATTTAATGAGTCTTTGACCACATCAATTGTCAGTTTCTTTGTAATGCTCAAATTAAAATGTTTACTGTTGATAAACCATTTTTTTTCAAATCAATAACCATTTCTTGTTTCTGGCTTTCAAGATGAAATATATTACTCCCATTTTCTTCCTTCAAATATGTTATTTAAAGCCTCAGAATTGACACTTATACTTAGTTAAGTAGAGGGGTGGTATCTGATAATATATATCAATTCTTCAAGTATACAGTCTGCTAAACACACTGAGGTTTTGTCTCTAGATCTGTGGCGAGACAATAGTTGTCCTCTGAAATTTTTGAAGCAAATTTTTACCTTATTTGGAATAACTAAAAACTAGTTATACAAATGATAGTTCTTTTTAGCAAAGGGACTAATAATGTGTTAGTAGCATTTCTCATTTCAATATTTCTACCCTCTTACCAGAAATTTTAGTCTAACTTTATAGTGACACACCACTGTGTGAAACCATTTCCTCCTTTCACACTGTAGTCATTTTTCCAGCTACATAATAGCTACAAAACAATTTGGTCAAATATGCTATGATGCCAGGTCTAACTAAGGATAGAGAATGATTAATTGCTGCTTGTAATCTGTTGGAAAATTCAAAACTGAATCGGCATTAAAGTACATATTTTATAATAGTTAATGACTATTTCATATGCCCATAAGATAAAACATCCATACTCCTTTCTCATTTTTCTTTTTTCTCCATCCTTTTTTTTTTTCTGGTGAATTATCTACAGTTTGAACAGATCGTGGAATGAGATTAACATCAATAATGTATGGTAGACCCAAGAAGGGTAATGGGTTTTGAGAAATTAAAAGAAACTTATCCAAAAGTGCCAGAAGGATTATCTGAACCACAGCAACCTCCCAGTCAGTGGCTGAGAAAGGGCAGTGTCACAAACCTCAGGTCTGATTGAGACAATCAGACATGAGGGAGTCTGTGTGGTTGGCTGTGATGCTCCTGGCTAGAGAAGCCTGCTGGCAAAGAGCAGTTATAGCTAGTCAGACTGCAAGCATAAGCAGGGAAAACATGGATAGGCCTGCCTTTTGTGTCAAATTGAAATGCTTACAAGATGTTGCTAGTAGCAACAGCATCTTTAGATATGGAACATAATTTCAAAAATTAGTCACATGGAGAAAAAAATGAATGAGCCCTGCATACTTCACAGGCTATCATATGGAGCTGGACATTTAGTTAGTCTATCACTACATATGTTTTGGATAGACATGACAGCTATAGAATGAAACATGCCCAAGACTGAGTAAGAGGGGAGGAGGATATATCACATTTGGAAACGTGTGCGGCACGTTCAATGGTTCCAAACTGCTTCCTACTTTAAAAGGCCACTTTTAAACACTATTATTGTTTTTATAATGCTTGTTGTTGTTGAGTCATTTCAGTCATGTCTGACTCTTCATGACCCATTTGGGCTTTTCCTGGCAAAGATACTGGAGTGGTTTGCTATTATTTCCTTCTGCAGCTCATTTTACAGATGAAGAACTGAGGCAAACAGGGTTAAGTGACTTGCCCAGGGTCACACAGTTACTAAGTGTCTGAGGCTGGATTTGAGCTCAGGTCTTCCTGACTCTAGTGCTGGAGTTTTATCCACTGTGCCCCTAGCTGCCCCCTTTATTATGCTATATAGATGAAAATCAAGGAAAACCATAAAATCACAAGAGTAAAAATTAATACTGACCACAAAAATCAATGGAAAGATTGCACATGGATGTGAAGAGCCTGCAGCACATTCCCAAAGATCACTTCTATGCAAGAAGTAAAATAAAAGAAATCATGAGAGACATGTAAAAAAATGAGATGCACTTTTCATGCAGTGAGACAAGGAATAATGGAGATATATTTAAAAATTTTCACAGGTATCCATGAAATGTTAAAAGACCAAACAAGAAGAAGGATTCTAGCAGCATCAGCAAATCCTCGGTTGAGGGACAAGAATCACATAATTCATGAGAAGGTACAAATAGGTTGCAATCTATACCAGTGAAGAGAGTCCATACCAGTGAGATCATAAATCCAAGTATTAAAATACTGAGCCACTGAAGTTGGTTTCATTTTTTACATAGCAATACCCCAATTAATAACAACTGAATTTTTCAAAATTGTGTTCCTGATTCCTTAATTGATATAATTGTAGAGATTATATACATATACACATGGAGCTGTATTTATACTAATATTACATGGCAAATGCACTTCTTTCCATCAACAGATTAAAATTCTTTTCAGCTCTTCTTCCTGTGTGATTTTTGTTCAAGTTTTCTCATAAGTCTTTCACAAAAATTATGACAGACGAGGCTTTCTTAATCATTCTTTTCTTATCCTGGAAAGTATCACTCAGGCAGTACAACTGTTGTATATCATTTTTGCAACATGATTAACCCTCTTCTGGTCACATTTATTCTCTATTTTTATTTATTTTCTACAATTATATAAATACACAACAAAACACATAATTTCCCCAAACACCTCCTTAATATTATCTAAATTTTAAATAATCCTTATCTCTTTTTTCTTAATAATACTAATGAAACCTGTTCTATTTAAATTCAATCATTGGTTTGACAAATCACTCAATCAATTAACAAGCATTTATTTATTTCTTACTGTGTTCCAAGCCTTGGGATAAGCACTGGAGTTATGAAGATAAACCTAAAACAGTTCTTGCCTTCAAGATGCTTAGATATTAATTGGGTAGACAAACATACATGTGTATGAACACATGCATATTCATATGTAAACATGCATATAATAGCATATATATATGCATGTATATATGAATGAATATATAAGACATATAACAACGAAATGTAAGATAATCTTGGAGCTGGTAAAACCAAGGAAAGCCTCTTGAGATCTGAAGGAAACAACGGATGCTAGGAGGCACTGGCATGGCAGAAGAGCATTCCAAGTATAAGGAACAAGCCAGTGAAAAGGCACCAAGATCTTCCCTGGGGGAGGGGAGGATGACAGCAAAAGGCCAGTATAGTTTGATTATGGAGAACATGGAAAGGAGTAAATATAAGTGTACTGGAAAGGTCAGAAGTTTTTGAAGACTAAATACCACACTAAACAGTTCCACTTCTACCCTAGAGTTTATAGGAAGTCACTGGAATTTATTGGGTGTGTATGTGAGTAGGGGACAAGGAAAGGGGAGGTGTGTGTGTGTGTGTGTGTGTCACAGTGAGGACTACATTTTAGGAAGATCACTCTGGCAGCTGAATGAAGGATGGGATGGAATGAGGAGAGACTTGAGGCAGGCTCTTGAGCAATCAATGGCATGACCAAATGTGTGCCTTAGGAAGATTACTTTGGCAGTGACACATAAGATGGATTAGAGAGGGGAGATTCCAGAAGCTGGAAAATAAGCTTAATATGAAGTGATTTCAGGGGTGCCAGACAGGCCTCAATTCTGAAAAGCCATATCTACAGGCAGCTAAGTGGCACAGTGGATACAGCACCAGGCCAAGAGTCAGGAAGAAACGAGTTCAAACCCAGCCTCAGATACTTACTAGCTATGTGATTCTGGGTAAGTCACATAACCTCTGTTTACCTCAGTTGCCTTGTCTGTAGAATGATGATAATAACTGCACCTACCTTCCAGGGTTGTTGTGAGGATTGAAGGAAATAATAATCATAAAGCACTTAGCACAGTGCCTGGCACACAGTAAGTGCTATATACATGATAGCTATTATTATTATTATTGTTATCAGTCATAGTTTGCTCAACTGTAAAACAGAAATAATAACAGCAACTAGCTAGCCGGGTTGTTGTGAGGATCAAATGAGATAATATTTGTAAAATGCTTAGCACAGTGGTTTGGCATATGGCAGGCTCTATATACATGACTATTACCTATTCCCTTCCCTAAAGAAAAAACAAAGGAAAAGTCCAACTCTGTTCTACTTGCTGGTGGTAAGTAAAATTCTAACACCTTAGATGTATCCCTCCTTTATAAGGTTTTATTAAGATTAAAATATAAATAGCATTATAGGTGAGCAGGAGTAGATAGCCATTAGCAGACATTTATACTTCATATGAATGGAGGATCCAAAAAGGCAGGGGTGAGGGTGGGGGTGGGGGTGGGATGTGGAGAAAGAGTGAATATAGAGACCTATGAACCTAGAGGAGGGATGACAAGGAATGGGGGCCAAAGGAAAAAGGGGCACACAATGGGGAATCTGAGAGTGCTAAAGACAAGCCATGCCTTCCTTCCTTTGCCTAGAGCTGGATCTGCTAAAAGCATTCTTCTTCTTTGTTCATCCCAGAAGAGCTACCTGCTCTTGGGTAAAGTAGTGAAGTGTTATGTAAGTTCTGTACCCAGGTCAGCGGCATGCCACCTCTTCACTTAACATAAAAGCCCCCCAATGTGAACTTAGATTTTAATGTATCCTCACCATCTAATATTTTGTGGCTGTATTCATGCAAGTGAAAGTGAACAGCTCCGAGATCAGTCTCATTAAAATTATTATTCATTAGTGGGCATGTTTTTAAGCTTGCTTTCTAAAGGAAGTCCTTTCCTTTTACAAGGCCATTCCTCTTTTTTCCCCATTTAATGTTTCCTTGTAGGTTCACGATGTTAATTTTAAGGTTATGTTTTAATGGTTTCCTAAATGACACTTTCATTGTAGTAAGTTGAATGCATCAAATCACTCTTCCAGGTACTGATGTGCTATTGACTCATAGTTAGAAGGGTATGAAAGTTTCAAACCATTAATTTGGGAATGTATTAATAAAGTGAATTTTAAAAGAACCTGGACAAAAAGCAATGCTGTTTTCACTACAGCTATTTAGTTTTTGGAAAAGCTGCAATATAAATTGCTTTTTGAATCCCCTATAGACAATTGCCTTTGCTCAATTTAAAACACTCTAATTCTCATTGAGGGCTTAATTTAAAAAGGGAACATTTTTATAGCAGCTACAAATTTCTGAAACATTTCTGGTTTCTGCAAAACTAAATAGATTCTTATCATTGCAAACAAGCAAACAAACAAACAAACAAAAAAAGAACACTGCTCTTGAATGAAAACTATTTCCTGATGGTCTTTGTAAATATGCTGCTTAGCAAGTTGTACTTCCTAATGCAAAATCAATTAAATATCTACTTGCAAAATCATGTCCCAAAGTTCTCCTTCATTATGAATGCTGTTATTGTTTTGTTGTTCATCCTTTGTTTTCATAAAGGACCAATGACATCGCAGGGGTGTCTTCACTTGCGCATGAATTGGACCCCTCATGAACTCACTAAATTTTAAAGAATCAAATCAAGTAAAGATGCAATTAAACATAAAAATGGAGCAGTATGAATGCTTAAGCACCTACTGAAGATATTTTAACCACCATCTGGTGTGACTTACACATTTTAAGAGTACTTGAATGACCAATATCTTCCCTAGTGGTTATCAGTTTGTAAGTGATACTCTATGGGATTTCACCCAAGGTGAATGATGTTTTGGCCGTGGCCATGGGAAAGTACAAACCATAAAATAAAATAAATATTTATTTTAGGGAAACAAAGTAACTAAAGAAAACTCTGTATCTTCCAAACTGTCGCTGAAAGGAAAGATAAAGAAGTTACATGATTGTATTTTCTTACATTTATTTAAGTCTAGGTTATCATACCAGGGCAGTAACTGAAGTGTGGAAGATTCAGAACAAAACACAAATTGTCTGCTTCCCCCACAGATCTCCATCATGTTTATCCAGGTAAAATTAGGATAAAATTAAAGGAAAAAGAATGAATAGCTGGATGAATAAATGAACAAAGGAACAAATGAAAAGAAATAATCTGTTAAGTGCTTACTGTGTACAAAGCACTTTTTGCTAAGCAATGGGGATACAAATAGAAAAAAAGACCCTGCTGTCAAAGAGCTAACATTTTAATGGGGGGGAAACCACACATATGGGAGGTTTCAGTTGTGACTTTAAACAAGTCACAAAAGGGCAACCTGAATGTCATCTCCTTGCCCTCCAGACTTTTGAACCTCTCTTCACTTCAATGCCCAACTTAATACGAACTTGTCTAAGAAGTTTCTGATTCCCTAACTACAAGATGATTTTCATTCTCTCTATCATTGTCTGTCTCTGTTTCTGTCTCTTTCTGTATGTCTTTCTGTGTGCCTCTGTCTCTTTGTCTCTGTCTGTCTCTGTCTCTCTATCTCTCTGTCTCTCTCTCCTGAATATCTCACTCTTTTATCTCTATTACTGGCTCTTCTTCTTCCATCAATCCTCTAAGTATAATCGCACCCCCAGTTTCATGCCTTGTCATTCTTTTCCTTCTCTGCACATTTTTATCCACGTTCCGTTTCACATTTCACCCATTCTCACATTTCCTCTTCAGAAGACTGACAGGACTGTATCTTGTCTCTGGATCACCTTATGTCTCTGGATCAAAATCTGTCAGTGATTCCCTTAGTCTGGCATTCAAGGCCCTTCATGATTTAGCCCCAACCTATCTCATCTTCTGTAACTTCCCTACTCATATTTTATACGCCAGCCAAATTGAACTATTAGTCCACATATAACTTGTGCTTTTTTTTCCCTTACAGTTTGGTTTATGACATTCTTTCCACTTGTTGAAGTCTTACCCACACCACAGCACAGCACTTGTGCCCCCTTCTATGGTAGTCATCACATGCTTCTTTGTGTCAGAATTATCTGTGGATATATCATATCTCCCTTACTAGATTTCAAGTTCCTTGAGGATATGTTTTAATTACATGTAGTCAAACATTTGCATTTACTCAAACTACTCTGCACCTAACAAAACATTCTGGACACTTTTATAAACTACATAAGAAAATAAGTATATCATTACTCACATTCACAATTGATATGTATGGGAAATTTTTAAAAATGGTGCAATCTTCATAGGAAGAGAACAGTCTTAGGGAAGTACGTGAATTAGTATTTCATCCCTAAACTGCTGGATTTCTTCCAGTATTGACATACCAATCTATTTTATATATAAACAATTGTATAGAGTATATGTCTTCAGAAGCCCAAATGCATATGTCTACATAAAATTATAGCATCTTGGTAGTGACAGAAACTCAGAGATCATCTTATCTAACCTATACTGAACAAGAATCTTCTCTGCGTTATCCCTCACAAGTCTTTGCTTGCCTATTTCCAGTGACAGAGATCTCAATTTTTCTTAAGGCAATCCATTTTGGGGAAAATCTTCTAGAAGTTTTGTCCTTACATCAAATCAAAATCTATATATCTGTTTCTTCTACCCATTATCTCTGGATTTGACCTACTGGCTGATCACTGTGGCCAACTGATAAAGGAAATATTTGGGGGGCAAGTAAGACTTCTTTCCCAAATAATACTTAGAATACATATGTCTGTGTCTCTCCAGATAGACAGGCATACATATAAAAATGTAAATCTAGAAAGACTCCTATAGGTCATCACCTCTAGCCTCCTTATTTGACAGATAAGGAAACTGAGACCCAAACTAGGTCAAACAAATTAAATATGGTCTCTCTTCCACACGAATCAAATACTTTTAAATAAAGCTTTTATTCTTCTCCAAAGATAATGTTGCTGATCTTCTACCTCATCTATCCAGGCAACTTTGGGGTCCAGAAGATATATACATAAACGCACATACTCATATGTATATGTGCACACATACATACATGTGTATATACACACATATAGTTGTAGATATGCATTTATTCATCTAAGAGTATATGCATGCATAGATATAATATATTCATAATATAATATAGGATATTACATACTCACACATATATCATCATATTACAGAGAAAGAGAAAGAAGGAGAGGAGGGAGGAGAAAGAAGAAAAATAAAAAGGAGGAAAATTAGGAGAAAAAAGAGAAGGCAACGGCGTAACAGTGTAGAGGAAAGAACAGTGAAAGCTGTATTTGAATCCCAGCTCTGCTTCTTACTCCCTATGTGACCTTGAGTAATTTACACACTGTGGGTCTCAGTTTCCTTATCTGTCAAATAAGGGGGCTACAGGTGATGACTTATAGAAGCCTTTTTAGATTTACATTTTTATATGTATGCTTGTCTATCTGGAGAGACACACACATATGTACTCTATTTTGGAAAAAAAAAAGTCTTACTTACCCCCCAAATATTCTCTGTATCAGCTGGCTGCAGTGATCAGCCAGTTAACAAGCATTTATTAAGCTCTTACTCTGTGCAAGGCACTGTGCTAATACTGAGAAGACAAATACATACAGAAAGAAAGATAGTCAATGTCCTCGAGCAACTTACATCCTGATGGGGTAAGATCATGCTTAAAAGGAAGCAGAAAATGGTGCAGGAGAAGGTGAGAGAATGAGAATGGGAATGGTAGAGAAAGTCTAGGAGCCTGGAAAAGAATGAACTCAGGTCTAGCATGGGCGTTTTCATTAAAAGAGAATTTCTGGAAGGAGTTAGCCAATCAGAGCAACAGATTACAGAGGAAGAGTATACTTCCAGTATGAAAGGTCCAGGAATGGAATGAATTCCTAGGGTGAGAAGGCTCCTGTGGCATGGTAGAGAACATCCAGAGACTCACAAAAGCCTGGAAAGGAATGAGAACATAGTGGTGTTCTCCAGGCTTGTTTGTCCTGAAATCATCTCCATAAGTCAGTTGTTTGCGTTATAATATTAACTCCAAAAGGTCCTTGTTAATGTGTCATTAAGTATCTATACACATATATAACACACACATGTAGAAAGAATCCTAAATTAATTCAGTTACCAAAAAAAAAAAAAAAAAAGATCTGATCAGGGCTGTTATTTAACCAGCCTAACTCTTCTTTGTAATCAGACAACTAATAAATTTTAAAATAATCGATGTTAGCTTTTAAAGGTATAGTTAGCTGTCCCAGTTGTAAATAGAACTTATTTATTTTCTTTTTTTTCTCCTTTCAAATAAATCTTTTCTTTCTATGCCTATAATAAATACCAAGCAACATTGAGAAATTAATTGTCTCCCTTTTAAGCAGAAAAAACGTACTGAGACTATAAAGCATCCTACAAATGGAGCTTAATTATACATGCATATATCAATGTATGCATACACATGTATATCTTTACATATGTATATATGTAATTATGTGGATACAGACATGGATACATATGTAATTATGTGTATGCCTATATATCTATCTGCATATATATGCATACACATATAATTATGTACATACAATTAGACCCATACACACATGTATGTATGTATGTATATATACATATAGATATACACACATGTAGATTGAATTGTGACCTTTCCTTTAAAATTGATTTTTCTCTGCACATTTGGTCCTATTCCTGTATTCCTGGTCATATCCCCACTATAGAATGTTGAGCTCCATTTTTTCTGGGCTATTCACCATCTTCACTGTATTACTGGCTTGCTATAGCTTAAAATAGGTTTTTAAAATTATGGGTCAACAACAAAAAGTAAAAGGACACACAAGGACTGAACTGTAAACAGAAAGACAGTGGTGAAGGAGCAGGCGACAAATCCAAACAAGACAAATGTTTTCTCTAAATGGTGGTTGGGCAGGGGTTGAGAGGGAAGGGGGAGCCACTCCTTTGTGACCAGTGTGCTCATCTCTAAATCTATTCTTTACCGGGTTTGGTTTTGCAGTGAAATATAAATGTGGTTTATGCTATTCATTTGAGAGAGAATCACAATACAGTATACAACCCTGTAATACAGGGAAATATCTCCCCACCACTGCCAGTCCTGTAACCAGGCAGAATTGGCAACTGCCAAGTTTTGTTAGGGAACAAAAACCCTCAGCAGTCCCCAAACATCCTTCCTATCAGCCTGCCATAACGTGTTCTTAGCTCTATTTGGACTAAAATCTCCTCCACAGAGTTAGACCATTAAGCCCAAAAGGTGCTTGTGAAAATGTACATGAGTTTACCTGAGAGTAAATGAAGGCCATTAGGACCATTAACACAGCTACACAGGTTTGTCAGAGAGGCAGCTGGACTAATGGACTGAGGGCAAACTTTGAAGTCAATAAGAATGAGGCTTAAGCCCTGCCTCTGGCACACACTGGCTGCATGATCAGGAGAATGTCACTTAAACTCAGTGTCTCAATCTACTCGGTGTCAAGAATGGAGGGTTACATTTGGAACTGGAAGGTCTATGTTTAGAACCCAGCTGCCCAACTACAGTCACCCCTTCCACATCACAACTTTCCCCATCACAGTTTTGATATATATTTCGGGTCAGAATAAGAAATTAAGTGGGAATTTTTGGGGAGTTTTGCGGAAGGTGCAGATGACATGCGAAGGCCAGCAAACGACACAGAGCCTATGACCAAATACTTAACCCAAATTTTACAATACGGTACTGTAAACACCCCATAAAAGAAAAAGGAACAATTCAGACTTCTTCTCTGGTATGAAGGGAGAGACAAAAATTTTTATGTGGATTTTTCAGATCATTGGGGGCATTATGCTCCTAACCCCCACATTGTGGAAGGGATAACTGTCATGAGCTGGGTGATCTTAGGAAAGTCTGTCTTGAACTTCAGTCATCGCATCTACTGAAAGAAGAGTGATTGGAGTAGAGGTGACCTTCTCAGGTTCTTTCTATCTCTAGATCTATCACCTTAGAAGAATATGTTCCATATTGGAGTCAGTGATCTACATTACAGAAAAGAGTTTCTACACTGGGAGGACCCACATAGATGAAATCACAGGACTACCCTCTCACACACACCTTCTGTGACTCACACTCTCAAATTATTTTGGTTAATTATATAAAAGAGCTAATTAGATCTCAGAAAATGACAGGCAGAACAGATTAAGTTGAACTTGGAGAATCTTTTAGGAGTTTATGAAATTTAATGAAAAACCAAAGAGACTGTGCCATAACAGATAGGTACATGGCCTCGAAGCCAGGAAGACTAATATTCAGTCATGCCTCTGACACACAGCTTTGTGACTATAGGCAAGTCGATTAACCTCTAGGCAACTCTTAAGACTCTATATCAGAAAAGATGTTAACCAACTTTGGTAGAGAAAGTCCCTCACCAAGGAGTTACCCAGACCAGTGAAACCACAGGTCCAGTCCTATCCCTGTTAAAATGCCAATAACCATCAATTCTCCCCCCCAAAAAAAACCCAAACCAAACCAAACCAAAACAAAACAAAACAGAAAAACACCTGCCATACTAAAATCTTTACCAAAAAAAAAGTTTAAAAACTATAGCTAGCAAGCTGTTAACGAGAATAAAATTCAACATGGTTCAGCAAATAAATGTTGAAAGACTGACTTAATTCATTTTATTATTCATAATCAGTAAGAAAAACATATAAATTGCCATCCCAGGACTCAGCTTAAGACTGTAACAATTCTGAAAGGGTTTTTTCCTGATTTTCACAACAGCTTTATTTATTTATAAACTAGGGAATATGAAATATCTCTCACAGTTAAAACTGCAGGTCTGGAATTAGAAATCTGAAGTTCAATAATTTAATTTCTGCCTCATTTTATCCATTTGGAAAAAAAAAATCTGAAGCTATTTCCTTTCAATTCTGAGGGCTGATACACGATTCAAATGAGCTTTGCAATCTTGTAGGGGGATTTTCTATAAACCGTTTGCAATATATCAAAGTATTTAAACTATGCTCCCTATTGCATAAATTCAAAATACTTGTCAGTACTCTATGAATGTTTTACTAAGGTCATTTGAAAGAAATGAACCTCTTTCAACATCCCCTTTGCACTGCAACAGAGAAATGAGTCTTTGGTCCTATCAGCTTTTGGTCTCTGCTGTTCTTATAATCAGGAATGCCCCAAAAGACAAAAAACAGGCTATAAACTTCTTGAGGTTTTCAAGAACATGCTCTGGCCCTGGGAAGAAGTGATCTGGATTTTAGTCTCAACTCCTACCATCAATTATATCACTTGCAGGATGGGCTCATGATACCTCATCTTCCTGAAGATAGGATTCTGTCAGACAGTGAGTCAACAAGGATATATTAACCACTGATTTTGTTCCAGGCATGCTGAGCTTCAAAGATATGGAAAAAGGTAAAAACAACCCTGCCTTCAAGACGCTTATATTTTGGTAGAGGAGACACCACAGAAATAACTAGGTACACAAGATACAGAGAAAATAGAAGATTGTGATCTGAGAGGGCAAGGGGTCAGCAGCTAGGAGAACTGGAAAAGGTGTCCTGTAAAAGGCAGGATCTGAGTTGAATTGTGAAGAAAGTTAGTAAAACCAAGATGGGGGCAGAGGGCAAAAAAAATAGAGTCAAGAGAGGCACAGGTTCAAATCCTCCCTCCAACACTTACTTGTTGCATAGCCATGGGCAAGTCTGCTAATTTTTCTTAGCCTCAATTTTCTCATTTGTAAAAATGCAGATGATAATATCAATGATAAATACCTCACAGTGTTGTTGAGAAGATAAAAAGAGATAATGCATGTATAGTGATTTGCAAACTTCAAATCACTACATAAATATCAACTATTATTCTAGATCTCAAATCTGTTCTCTAAAGGGGAAAAAAAAAGATGTTTTTTTCCTTCATCAAAACCTTACTCAGATTCCTTATTACAATAATGAGCCTAGATTCCCAAAGGGTATGGCAGCAGAAGACAATCACCAGCAAGATAACACTGGAGAGGCTTTGAGTAAAGTTGGAGTGAAAGACCATATGCCTCCAAGTGACAGGTTCACTGAAACAGGTTCATCCCTAGGGGTTTGACAACCAGGTATTGATTTATTTTAACCTCAGCAACTCACGAAGACTATCATCTAAGGAGATCATAGGACTTGAGGCATAAAGGGACTTGAAAAATCATTTAATCCAACCCCTAGGCAGCTAGGTGGGGCAATGGATAGAGCTGCTCTGGTGCTGGAGTCAGGAAGCCCTGAGTTCAAATCAGCCCTCATTTACTAGCTGTGTGACCCAGGGCAAATCATTCAACTTTTGTTTGCCTCAGTTTCATAAACTGTAAAATTGGGTTAATAAGAGCACCTATCTGGCAAGGTTGTTGTGAAGATCAAGTGAAGTAATACTTGTAAAATGTTTAGCACAGTGCCTGGCAAACAGTAGGTGTTACACAGAGTAATTCTCTTTCCTTCTGAGAAAAATGAGGTCCTAAAAGTTAAATGACTTGCTCAAGGTCACACAAAGGCAGTTAAATAGCACAGCAAGGTTTGAACTTATAATCATGGAAAGCAGAAAAGTGAAATTAAAGATCTTTGACATACTGGAGTTTATAAATGAATACCTTTTCCACTGCTAGCATGACAATAAAAAAGCTTTGCTAAGTCAGATGGCCAAAATTCAAATTCTGTCTTATCCATTCTGTGCTCCTCTTTCATTTATTCATTCAGTTTCATCTATGAAACCAAGGAATTGGATTAGATAGCTCCTAAGTTTCCTTGTACCTCTGTCTTTGATTTTATGATTTTATTATATACATATATACATATACATATATATACACACATATATACATATATACACATATATATGTATACATACACACACACACACACACACACACACACACATATATATGTATTTCTAGGGAACAGATTGAAGGCTATGAGAGATACTACCAAAAAATTCAAATGAAGTTCAGGAAGTAAGAAACACCACAGATAATACTGTGGAAAATGTTAGTTACTCACTCCACATCCTCTGAATGTCCTGGAGTGATACACTTGCTTCCCAACTCTCTTGAAAGGGAATTCCACCCTTCCAGTTTTCCATTGATGAAAATCTCATTCAATTAGCAGCAGTCTGACTCAGTGAAGATTTACATGTTACATACCACACCACTATCACCACTCTATGGCCCAACCAGAAGAATTACTTCCTACTTTTCCCACTTCCTAACTCAATACCACCAGCTTATGTGGTCCCAAAGACTAAACATTGGGACCATCACAATGAAAAAGGGTGTCATTGTCCGTAGCCCTCTGTACTCATTCCCATCTTTGGAATAAGGAGTAGGGCATGAGATCTCCCTGGAGAAAGGCTGAGAAAAAAACACAGCAGTCATGAAGAGTGAGTTCCTATTGCCTCTCCTTGGCAACACAGACTCCCCCTCCTTCTCTCTGTACTTGTGAAATATTGGCACATAAACTGCATTGATACTCATGAGAAAAAATTACAGTCATAGAGGTTATCTCCCCAAGAAGCTACTCTCTTTCTTTATTAATATGCTTCAGATTGTTGCAACACTACAAAGCCAAAAATAAGTTTTCTTTGATCAATAAATTGTAGGCTGGGAAAGAAAATACTAATTTTCTATTTCTTTGGGACCCACTGCTAATATATAGCACAGCTTTCCAAAAGTGTTCTCAGAAACCTGATATAGAATTATCTGAAATTACACTAGAGTGTCTCTCCTGGATCACTCTGTTCTCTGTCACTTTACAGGGATATCTCTGGAATTTGGCGGGCTTTTGTTTTTTTTTTGTTTTTGTTTTTTTAAGGGGGTAGAATTATCTTTGTAAAGATATAAGTATATATATTTATACATGTATGTATATCTATATATACATAAAACTTTTATTTTCTACTATAGTTTACAGCTGGTATGCAGTTGGGGGGAAAAAGCATAATACATTTCTAAGTCAGATTGTCAGAGAAAAACTGTTGAACCGTTACTTCTGTCAATTCTCTACTTCAAAAATTTCCCTTTAACCTCTGAGAGTAACTTCATTTTTAATCCAGTATAGGGAAAGATCCTCCACCAAAGCTTTCCTTGGATACGTGGAGGTGACCCTGTATTCACCAAGGTTGGGAAAGCTCAACAAGAGCCCCAGCAGGTCCTATACCAAGCTGGAAAGGTTTCAAGGCCAAGTCTGGTAAAAGAATGCTTCTCTGCTTTCAGAGGAACAGCCCAGCTAAGTGGGTTGGATTTCACCAGAAGGGTGACCCTTAGGTGATGGATCTTTTTCAGCCTCAGCAATTGCCTGTCTGTCATCTACCATATAATCTAAGGCACAGAGATGTTGTTTAGACAGATTTCTTGTTTGAGATTTGCAAATATTCCTCCATAGGCAGGTGGGTGGTGCAGTGGCTATTCCCAGGGTCAGAAATATGAGTTCAAATCCAACCTCAGATATTAGTTATGTAACTCTAGGCAAGTAACTTCACTTCTGCCTGCCTTAGTTTCTTCAAGTATAAAATGAGGATCATAACAGCACCTACCTCCTATAGTTTTTGTGAGATTCAAATTCAAATGAGAATATTTCTAAAGTACTCAGAGCAATGCCTAGATATAGAATGTGCTGTATAAATGTTTGTTTCTTTTCTTGCTTCAGAAGGCACTCTATATAAGCCACTGTCTATATGAAAAAATGCACAAAGTACCTAAGCAAGCTGCAAACAGGAATGGATAATTCAATTCAAGAAACATTTATTAAATACCTGCCCTGTCAAAGCACTGTGCTAGATCCAAAGCAAGACAAAATAAACTCAAGCCAACTTCTAACTAGATGAGAGAACATAGATTACAATACTAGGAAGAAAAAATACACAATTAGAAAGAAGGGGATTCAAGAAATTGCCTCTCCTCCAGTTGTTCTTAACCTTTTTGGTGTCCTGGACTCTTCTGGCAGTATAGTAAAGCCTGTGGACCCCTTTTTTGAATAACATGTTTAAAAGCATAAAATAAAACACACAGGATTAAAATGAAAACCAATTATAGTAAAAAAAAAAACCACTATCAATAAATTGGGGAATAGCCAAATAAGTTGTAGTATATGTTTGTGATGAAATACTATTGTGCTATAAGAAATGATAAGCAGGATGGTTTCAGAAAAACTTGGGAAGACTTATATGAACTGATGCAAAGTGAAGTGAGCAGAACCAGAAGAACGTTGTACAAAGTAACAGCAACACACTAATGGTGATCAACTGTGAAAGACTTATCTACTTGGATCAAGAAATGATCCAAGACAATTCCAAAGGAGTCAAGACAAAAAAATGTTGTCCACCTCCAGAGAGAAAACTGATGAACTCTCAGTGCAGATTGAAGCATATTTTTTTTTACCTTCTTATTTTTCTTGTGTTTTTTTTTCCCAACATGGCTAATATAGAAATATGTTTTGCATGACTTCACACATATAATTTATATCACACTGCTTGCCTTCTTGATGGATAGAGGAGGGGTGGGAGGAAGAGAAAGAATTTGGAAACCAAAAATCCTTAAAAATGAATTTATAAATAAAAAAAAGTCTACAGATCTTAAGATAAGAATCCCTGCTCCAGTCTATGTATTGCCACTAATGAGCTATGTGAGCTTTGCCATCATTTGATGATGCTGCTCAATTTCCTCACCTGAAAAATGAGAGCAATGAAATAGATGACCCCTATGTTCCCCTTCTAGCTGGAGGATCCTACCTGAGATACTCTATGGAAAGCACTTCATGCACTTGACACATGACGCGTACTACCTACTGTTGTAAGCACAATACTTAAAGCTTTATGGAAACGTAGCCTTATCATTTTTGGTAAAGTGCTTAAGATATTTGAACTAGTCCTTTTTCTTTTCAATAAAGACATAATCAAGTCATCTCATGCTTAGCATCACAGAAGCAGTTGGCAGTGTAGGAGATAGAATATTTGATTCAAGTCAGATAGTCCTGAGTTCAAAATCTGCCACAGACACTTATTAGCTGTGTGACTCTGGCCAAATCACTTCACCTATGTATAGGGATAATGATAGCAACTATCTTCCAGGTTTGTTGTGAGAATCAAACGAGATATTATTTGTAAAGTGCTTTTAACACACTGCCTGGCACATAACAGGAGCATAATAAGAGCTTATTGACTAGCTTGTTGACCTACTATTGGGCTCAACTAAAGCTATTTTATATTCTCCTATCTTTTGTATGCCCAAGCATATGTCTGAATTTGACATAGATTTAATCCAATAAATTCAAACACTTATTTGCTGCTTACTATACGCAAGGTATTGTGCTGGGTGCTGGCAATACAAAAATAAAAATGAAAAGCTGTTCCCTGCCCTCAAAGAGCTTACATTCTAATGGGGGATATGACATGCACAAAGATAAGTATATACCAGATAAATTTGAGCAGGACTAAAACACTAACTGGAACAGGTAGGGTGTAGGGGATGGTCAAGAAATGCTTCCCATTGGAAGTGGCCCCTGAACTGAATACTGGAGGAAGCCAGGAATTCTAAGAAACCTAATTTTCTAATGAGTGAGGAACTGTGTGTGTTCTGGGGTGGGGATGTCAGGGAGGGAGAAGAGTCTGTGTAAAGGCAAGGAGACAGAACACTGAGTGCAGTGCACAATAAATAAACCTGTATGACTAGAAAACAGAGCTCATGAAACAGAATAGCATGAAATAGGTCTGGAAAGGCAGGTTGGAGTTTGGTTGTAAAGAACTTTCAATGCCAGGCTAAGGAGGAGTTTGTATTTTAGCCTACCAGGTGCGACCTATATTGTTATTGTTGTTTTAATTTGGCCTACCAGGTAGGGTATGGATGGGAGAGGGGATGATAATGGAAACAGAGACTGATTTAGGAGGTCGTTGTGAAAGTCCAGATGAAAGATGATGAGGGCCAAAACTAGGGTTATGGCTAATGAAAAAAGAGGAAGATGATTTTAAAAATCAGAGGGAATCTTCAACTGATGCGATATCCCGCAGAGTTTCTATGTTCTAATTTGCATTTGCTTTAAAATTCAAGTTAGTGTGATAACACCTTATAATGTCATAGCCTATATGCTTAATAATGGAGATTGCTTCTCTTCCACTCACATATTGGGTAGTTGACATCAACCAGAACATTCAAACACGTTTGTCAATAGCCTAGAAACCACCAAGTAATTGCATATGTAAAAGACTCTTAGGTATACATTTTTATGAATGTGTTTTCTTGCATAATTACCCCATTATAGCACAGTAAAGTCTTACTAATTCAGACTAATTGGGAGAAAGGCCTGTCTTATCTAATGAAATGTCTGAAATACAAAATATTTTAAAGTAACGATACTTTACATTTGTATAGCTCTTTAAGCCTTGCAAAATAACTTAACATATATTATCTCATTAGATTCTCTCCTGGCAAGGTCAGTATCAATATTCTCTGATGATAAAGCAATGAACAAACTGAGACTCAGGGAGAGTGCTTGGTGTAGTAGGAAGGGAACAGGAGTGAAAAGATTTGAGTTTCAACTTTCAGCTCTGTCACTTATTAACTTTGTGTCCTT
This sequence comes from Vombatus ursinus, assembly GCF_900497805.2. NCBI lineage: Eukaryota > Metazoa > Chordata > Mammalia > Diprotodontia > Vombatidae > Vombatus > Vombatus ursinus. The sequence continues at coordinate 13,550,725 of NW_020954641.1, forward strand.
GAATAAGTCATTTCAGTTACTTCATCTGTCAAATGAGAGGGCTGAATTAGATCAGTAGTTTCCAAACAGTAAGCAGGGGCCCTGGAGTTGTTATTGAAAGGGTCCTCTGAATTCAAATGCACAGCAAACACTGTCATTTTTTATCTTTATTTAGCTCTAATGAAATATACCAGGCAACTAAGTAAAATAAGAAAGCCAACAGGCCTTCTGTAGACTAAATAAATGTCTTAAATATAGATGGGTTAATATTTTTTAAAATTTATGTAGATTCAGCTGCAATAAATAGAAAAAAATTCATTTTTAATGTACCTGAATTGTTTATTGTCATCCTGTATTAATTTTCTTAATCATCAGCTACTAATAATAGCAAAACTATACTATGATGCTGAGACCCGAAAACCTTCGGAACATTAAAAAAGTATCTTCGTCATCCTAGGAAAATGTTGGGAGCCATGGGGTTAAATGATGTCTAAGGTCCCTTGGAGCTGTAACATTAAGTGATTCTGAGATTAGTTTTTATTAAGGTCAAGTATTTACACCTGGAACTGAGTAGAAGCTCTGCTTTGATGAATAGATAAGAATATTTTCAATTAGCATATCAAAGCACCTTGCTGGCTTCTGTTTACATTGTTTATATGTAAACATATACTTCTAAAGTATCTGAAAAGTTTGTTCCCCAGGAGATAAGATCCTCTTTTCAATTTTGTTCACATTATTTATTTGATAACAAAACTGTTTTTCATATGAGGGGTCAACTGCAGCTGGGTTTCTACTAGAATGATCCCAAATTCCAAATTGGAAAAGTCCCCAAAGGATCAGATTTAGAGCTGAAAGGGCCCTCAGAAGTCAACTCCAACTTTCTCATTTTATATATTTAGAAACTGAGTCACAGCGAGGTTGAGATTGACTCGCACATTGTTATCTATATGGTGAGATCAAACCCAATTTTAAAGACTCCAAACCAAATGTTCTTTCAATTAGAACACAATAATTTTTAGTTGATCAATTAATCTTAATTAATTACTAAAACTTGCCTTTTTAAAACTCTGAATTCAATTGTGGAGTAGAAAGGGTGGAGAAATATTTAAGCTGCTGTTTTAAAGGGAGGCTGTAGGATTACATAACTATGGCTCCCAAGGGTTCCTACATTTCAGAACAGATTTTTTAAAAAATCATTTAGATTTCTTTGGATTTTTTTTTTCCTTAGTAGAGCTGGAACTTGCTTGTTCTCACAGTGCTCTTCAAAAAAAAAAATCATTTTATAGGCTCTGATTCTACTCTTGGGTTCAGCCTCTTAAATTAGACTACCCTAAGTCAGCCCAAGTAGCCATACCCCTTTATAGCCTTTTTGCTGTGATCTCTCCTTTATTGTGCAAATTCAACTTTGGTCACCTACACATTCTTTTTTAGCTGGAGTTCCTTATTTTTAAGCTTATGATCTTGGATCGCAGCTTCAAGGTCTTCATGGATCTTAGCAAAGATGACTTTGTTATTTGCAAATCTGAGTTGACTCATATACTCTCACTTGGTGCTAATGCCCTTTCTTTTCATTCAAAGTTTCAGAATATCTTCTCCAGGCAAATGGAGAAGACTTGGTAAGGCAGTGTTCCCTTCTCTCGTGCCACATTTCAGCTTGATCTTTTCACTCTCCCTGTCAAATTCAAATGTCATTGTACTATTCATGTGCATGTGTTGGAAGATTCTTACATACAGTTCTGCTTCTTTCAAAATTGCTTTAATTCCTACAAAGTCAAAGGCCTTTTCAGCCCTTGAAAATTATATATGGAATCCATTAACATGGCTTACTCCGTACACAATATAGAACTTGTCTAGAATGCAGTTGAGGCTTTACAAAAGATAGGAGGTAAAGGTTGAAAAAAGAAAAAGCAAATGGGGAAAATATAGACAGGTAAATGAACAAAAATTAGAAGAAATTTACCAAAAGAATTTTCCCATGGATAAGTTTAACTTGTGTATGGGAGCAAACACTTAGCATATTACTCATATTTGCTGATTCCACATATTTAAAAAAACAGTTAATTTGAGTAAATATACATCTCTCTCCACTGATATTATTAATGATTTTTTTCTGACATGCATTTATTCATTACTGGTCTATATGTAAGGTAAAACTCAGTATAGCATATGTGTTCTAAATCACTGTAATAAATGGTAAAGAAACCATTTTGATTTTTCCCAAGGAAAGAAAACCCAACTCTAACATTATTGTTTGATGGTTAAAATAAACAAGCTAAAATTGTGCCTACTTTTTTTTTCAACAAGTTAATTAGATTTAAGAAAGACTTCCTAGCTACCATATTTTACAGACCCAGAAGGTTAAAGCTGAAGTGGACCTTAGAGACTGCATAGCTACAACCTTTCATTTTACAGATGAGAAGCCTGTAACCCAAAAAGGCATATTAACTCAACCAAAGGGTAATAATATATTAAGTCTTCCTATAATCCTAGAAGTGAACAAAACAAAACAAAACAAAAACACAAGAAATCTGAGGAATCTCTCCATCACTCTTCCAAGAAGATGTATAACAGGAACAAAAAATATGGTATTAGAAGGTCAGGTAATGAGATTCTAGTCTCTGCTTCACGACTAACTAGTTGCACCTTCTTGCCTTAGTTTTCTCCCCTCTAAAGTGAGGTGCTGGACTAGATGACATCTAAGATTTCTTCCATCTACAAGGTTCTACGAATACATGGATCACCCTTCTAGGTTTATCCTGGGGAACAGTATTTAGGTGGATTATTCACTATTGTTTCCTGACTCTGTTAAACTGTGGTTCTTTCTCCCATGTACTACCTCACCCTCCCAGCAATTACCTCTCCTTTCTTTTCCAGGTATGGTTTTTACTGCCCCTGAACATTTAAATACCTTACACAGCCTGTTTGCTATCAATCTCACCTTCTATCTCTTTCAGACAGAAGAATCACAATAATTCAAAGTATACACATCCTTTTATCCCTAAGAATTTACATCCTCCCTATGATTTATTAGGATCTGTTAATTTGACTATATGTTTGGAAATATGCCATTATCAGGATGTAATTACTATTTGGCTCAAACCAAACTTAACTCAACACCCCTGCCCTAATTTATCCATTCTTACTGTGAATTTCCCATTTTACCCTTAGGGAAGCTCCCTGGAATTTCAGAAAAGCAGGACGATGCCAGATTGTATGGATTGGAGCTTTTTCAATTCGTGAGCTTCAATTGGCAATATTAAAGAATTAATTATAATGGAAATGCAAAGAAACAGAATTGTCAGTGACTCCCATCTGCGAACAGTCTTTTCTTAGGCCTCATCCAATTTTCTGGTCCAACTTTTACAATCTCCTATTGCCTCTTTAGTTCTCATGACGGTAGATAACAGAATATTATGAAATATTAGGCCTACAAACCTTGGTACTGGCTAACATTAGATTTCAACTTGCTCTAAACACAATTTATTACATTTTAGAATTTGAAATGCACATGTTACAGTTTCTCCAAGGATTTAACTTGTGCCTCAACTACTTTGAGCTACTACCATATACTATAAAGTAGTAAAGTACTATATCCTATAAATAAAGGACTATGATTCAACAGGAAACAGATCAAGATTTATTCATCCTTTATAGTATTAAAACAGCTCTTAATCTAGGTGGTGAGAACCTATTCATATTTACCAGAGTGAAGTCAGTGAAGAGAAAGACTCGGCATTCATGCACTGCCAGACAAAATTGTTTGCTGTTTACCTGAATGATTTTTAGGTGCTTTGGCTCATCTCTCATGTTTAAAAACAATGATGAAATTGTTGCCAAGAGAACAGCTCCTGTGTGTCATATATGGATTGGCCTACTCCTTGCCAAGCAAGTTCACTGTCAATCATGTTAATGTCTCAGCCTAACATACATTTTGCAATATATGATTTTGGTGTCAATTCATAACATGGCAATGGAAAGAATAAAAAAAAACCGACAAGAGAAATATTGTTCGAGTTCAAGTTAAACATTTGGTAAAGTAAATAAATCAATAAATCAAATGTGGAAATAAAGGAGCCCACTGTGTACATTACTTATTTGCATAATATAGCAGACTGAATTAAATGACTAATAAATACAATATGGCAGAGTGGCTAATTCGATAATTCTGTTGTAATAGACTAAAGCTGTCTCATAAGAGTACCACACCTAGGCTGCTGTAATCAATGGGCTATGGCTAATCGACACTGATATATTAAAATGTCATTGCGTCAAGATTTCAATGGGGAAAGAACAGAAAAGAGATTTAATTTTGTTTTAAAGTGCCCCAAACTCTAAGTGCCGACTGGAGTGAAGTTAAGTAAGTAAACCTTTTGTGTTAAACAACTGATGTGGACTCCTTTGTATATGTCTTCATACGGATCTCATTACAATTTCTTTATTATTGCCTCTCAATATGATGTTCAGAATGTGAGGATCACTAGGGCTAAGCAGCTGCTGCTTATGATGCTTTCTCTAATCTGGTTTCTGTTTCCAGCAATCTCATCCTTTGTATAGCATACTTTTTGTGCTCTGATACTCTCTCTCAGTCCCATTTTCTGGGATCTCCTTTACATTCACTAATTTAACTATTACTCCAGGTTATTCTCCAGCTATTTACATGTCTTCAGTTTCATCTAATTCAGTAGGAATTCACCCTCTTAACCTGATGAGTCAAGTCTAGTACACATCAAAATCCACCCTATGACAAACATCCATAATTAAGACCCCTCTGTTTGCAGACTCTTTCCAAGGACTTGTTCAAGGCCAAATTGTAGCATCCTTTTTTAGGCTTCCTGAAAGGGGTATCTATCACCCTCATCCTCGCTGCTCCCTAACTCACAAAGCCAAAATACAAACTAAAATAGACCATCTCTCTTACCCCCCACATACCCTTATAGATAAGCCTACATCATTATAAATACAGGATTACTTATAGAACAATTTTAACAACTATAAGCAATGTTAGAAAATGTTTTTGTCAAAATACTCAACAGAGTAATAAAAATATTAAATAATCCTCTGTTGGTATCTCAAGAGCTGCAGTATCCACAGGGAATTGACCATCAATATCATTAAGGAGCTAAATTCAGGTTCTGGTCAGAGTAAATGAATTACTAAAGATTTTAAAATTTTATCAGTTTTAATTTTTATTACAGTAAATATAAATAGACATAATACACATAAACAAGTCTTTTGGTCCTCAATAATAAGGGATCCTGAGATCAAAAAATTTTAAGAACCACTGAGTTAAAGATGTGTGGCTATCTGCATTAAGGCTATCTGCATTTCCATACTAGGAACTGCCTGATATAATCATAAGTCCAGACTGAAATAAAGGAAAAGTATCCTAAGTTTGGTAGTAATATTTAATGTCATAAGAGTTCAAAGGAAGAGAGGTCCCTGTATTCCACTATAATTGGTTTCTTTTAGAATCATATATATCTGAATTTATGCATTTATAAATATGATTCTAAGAAGGAATTCAGAGGTTTCAGTAGATTTTTGTTTGTTTGTTTGTTGGTTTTTTTGGTGGCAATGATGATTAAGTGACTTGCCCACAGTCACACAGCTAGTGTCTGAGGCCAAATCTGAATTCAAGTCCTCCTGACTCCAGGGCTGGTACTCTATCCACTGCACCACCTAGCTGGCCCAGTTCCACTAGATTTCCAGAGTGGTCCAGGAGACCATAAAGGTTAAAATCTCGGGAGTCAGATGATCTCTTGATCCTTTCCAGCTCAAAAGTCTTCCAGTCCTAAGAGGCTACATTTTATCTGGGCCTTGAAGGTAAGGGATCAAGCAAAGGCATGAATACCCTACTTTGATACAAAGGTTTTACATTTAAATTTAATATAATTAGACATTAGCTCTGTGCATGTTTGTTTTAATTATTCCTTATGACCAATGTGTTTGGAAAAATCACTTAATCACTCTTGACCTCAGTTTCCCTAAATGTGAAAGGAAGGGATTGAACTAGATGGTTTCTGAGGTTCTTTCAGCCTTAAATCCCATCATTCTATGTCTAGTAACCAAATGCCACAGTCTATATGGTCACAACACCAACAATAACCAAAAAAAAAAAACCAAACCTGTTAAAATTAGTCTTAGAAAGCTGCCCAGGGCACCACGGAGAGATGAGTCTCAGCCCGAATTTGTCAGAGGCAGGGCTTGTACCTAAGTGTCCCTGCCTCCATTATCCTTTACTCATTCTGTTTCCCCGATAGGTCATGCTTATGGTTAATGGTTAATGGTCATATATATGGTTAATGTGGGCAAAGTAGTTTACCACACCAAACTTTCTGAAAATATTTATTTGAATCAAAGCTCTTCTTCCTTAAAGAAGAATCCATTTTTCCCTAGCTTCATTTTATCCACTGAGAGCCATTCAATTATAATTAGCTTTTAGGGGTCTAGTCCTCTTTCCTTTTAAAAAAGACTTTTTAAGTGTTCTACTTGCCCATAAGGTCTCATAGTATTAAATGGATAGTGTCTTCCCACTTTCTCTTATATAGTAAAAAAAAAAAATACCATAAAGTTTTGCAATTAGTTAGAAAGTCAAAAACTCAGCAAGAAGTCCTGCTTTTTTTTCCTCTGAATTATCTGTTAATGAAGGTTTCAACGTTAATTGCCTTTTCATTAAAAATTCTTTAAAAGCCTTCTTTCACATTCCTTACAAAATCAAATTAGCCACTAAGCTTTGGAACAATCTCAGTAATACTGTTGTGGACTCCCCTGTTCATTATTGGGATTGGTGAGATTAAGGAACATGTGCCTTTCAGATACTCCAGAAGACCTGTTTTAAATTCTTTTGAATTATTATGGGGCTCCTTTTATTCAAACCTGTTCAGGAAATAAGGCACTGCACATTTAGGTAAAATCCCAGTACAATGAATACCATTAAAATAAGCATACTGTAAACCAGAGCTATTTCCACGTCCCCTCAGATGGCCTATAAAAACAGTGCTTTGTTGATCTGGTTACAATGACTGCTATACAACAAATAATCCTACAAACAGGTGCTTTCTCTTGCCTCAGTCCATGTAACATTTACTCTCAGAAAGGTAAGAACTTGATTGTGGGCTTTTTCTACAGAACCCAGGGAGCTGGGGGCTTAGTTCTTTTAAGTCCTTTTGTTTTGTCATCAAACAGTAATTACCCTTCAACTCACCTCCATCTTTCCCACTTCAAACATCCCAAACAAAAATCCACCTAAATTCCCAAACAAAAGAGCCACCAATCCCCAAAGACCAAATCTAAAAGGAGAGGGTAAGTTAGGATACCTCTTGCCTCTAAGCACTTCCTTTCACTTGCTAATTTACCAGGGAGAAGACTGGTTCCATTGCCTAAAAATGTAGTTTCTAATCATATATTCAATGATATTAAATTCCACTGCAAGAAAGCATTATGTATGTCACCAAAGGCTAATCATGAAAGGGTCTTAACTAATGTACCACCATACTTGCTAAATATGTAAAGAAATGTTGTCTTAGTGAGTTTTAGGTATAAGCCTGCTATTACTAATGATGTGGTATGCTATACGAGGGCAGGTACTGTGCCTTCTCTCCTGAAGAGCCCACAATACTTGCGTCCTACCTAATGAATCAAAACAGAAACCATACAAAGTGAATTTTACAATCTGCATATTGAGATTATTATAAATTTCCCCCTTTTGTTCATAGAAAAGCATCAATATTGAGATTAAATGTTAACTTTTGTGAATTATTCAGCTTCCTGCCACTTCCCCCAAAAGCTACAAATATATTTAAATTGTTCTAAGGGGTTTACCATGAACCAATCAACAAACAAAAACGTCTGTGTGAGATTTGTTATTTCCTTTTAAGTCATGTCCCTGGGACTCTTGTTCTTGTCTTTATTTCATGAATGAATGAAAAAAAAAGCATTTATTAAGCACTTACTATATGCCAGGCACCACGCTCTTTGATACAAATGCAAAAATACAGTGCCTGCCTCCAAAAAACTAATATCCTAATAGTGTGAGACAACACAAACCAGTGAGTAATGGCTAGAAAGGGGTGGTACGGAGAGGATCGCAAATAAACAGAGTGGTAGGGCTGTGTGGATTTGATTACTATTACCAAAAATAGAGGTGGAGAGCAAAGGGAGTGAGGATAAAGAAGAGGAGAGAAGGGTCAGAGAGTTCCTGGCAGAAGGGTATGGGGTGACTAGGCTGGCTTTCCTTTGCTGAACGTGCATCAGACACAATCTTCTGGCAGGGTGAGAGTTTCAGATCAGATGGAGTGCTGAAGTATGGCATGAAGATGGCCAGAGATTTCACAGAACTTGTGGCTTTGGTGTGTCTGAGCTGGGCTAGTTATGTTTAATGCTCACCAATGAAAAGGCAGGGCCATTGCTGTGTGAGCACAACACAGGGGACAGGCATGAGAGGTACTGAAGGGGTAGACAGCCAAATCTTGGAAAGTGAGTAGTTTTATTGGGCGTGGGAAGGCGAGAGGCTGAAGATAACTGAGGTAGTGAATCTGGGTAACTGGGCAGATAGAGAGGCCCAGGACAGAAATAGGAAAGTCCCTATTTCTAGGCAACAGTGTTCTACACAAAATTAGTGCTCATTAAATGTTTGTTGGTTGTTTTTAGCTGCCTATATGTGATTTCATCAATGTGGGGAATTTGTCTATAATTTAAGGAGTTGCCATATTAGGGCACTGAAGGTAGAAAAAGCACATGCCCTTGAATCAGAGGATCTATTTTTGAAACTATTTCTGATGCTTATCTTTGTGTGACCTTGGTTAAGTCACTTAACTTCCCTAGGCCTCAGTTTCTTCATCTGTCAAATGGGGGAAGCAGACTAGTTGGTCTCTGAAGTGGCTTCAGACTGAAATCAATGATCCTATGATTTGCCCAAGCTCACAAAACCACTGCATATCTGAGGTAAGACTTGAAGTCTTCCAGCCTTCCAAAGGTAGCCCTTTATTCACTATGCCACAGCTGGCTTAACGCATCCAACTGTTTGTCGAAGGGGTTGAACTCTATGAAGAATGTGCAGGGATAGGATTGTATAGACCATCCCATAGTATATGCCTGAGTTGTCCAAGCAACTTCCTGGCAAACTTGTACCTAAATCTTTCACTATCATAGGTGTGATCATCGACAAGTCACTTCATCTCTCTGAGCTTCAGTTTTATAGGTAGACTTGAAAGTGAGAAAGGACCAGAGAGATGATGTACTTCAACCCTTTCATTTTACAGATGAGGAAACTGAGGGCAGGAGAAGTAAACTGATGCCCTAAATCATACATGGAGTAGATAGCCATGATTGGAACTCAGGTGCTCTGATTCCAAATCTATTTTTCATATTTGCAAAATTGTGTGTTTAGACCATATATCTCTCAAGACCCCTTCATCTCTATGAGCTCATTTTAAAAAGCAATTAAACACTCATTGGAACTTGATTATGGTTGGCAGGTCTAAAATAATGGCAAAAATGAACATGGGGTTGGGGCACATTTAATTGGTTAAATTTTTATGCAATATAAATTCCTCAGGAGACTTAGGCCTAAGACTCAACTCACTTCAGAAGTGGAAGAATAAGAAATGAAAAAAGGAATCTTACTAGTACTCTATTAGCTCTTTCAGTGAAGAACAGGAAGTGGAAGGCTAGTGACGTGAGAGCAAAGGCAAGAGGCAGCTAGGTGGCTGGAGTCAGGAAGATCTGAGTTCAAATCTGGCCTCCAGACACTTACTAGCTGTGTGACCCTGGACAAGTCACTTAACCTCTATTTGCCTTAATCCATTAAAGAAGAAGATGGCAAACCACTCCAGTATCTTTGCCAAGAAAACCCCATGGACCGTATTGGTATGCTAAGGTCTACAGGGTCACAAAGAATTGGATACACGTGAACAACAACAAAAAAGCTGAAGTCAACTGGGCCCTGGAAAGAATACCTACAATATGGATGCATAGAACCAGACTTTGAATTGCTAAAAATTTACCTCTACATATTTCCCCAACATAGACTATAAAAATCCTAACTTTTAGGAAACCTCTAAAACAGATTTTCCTTTTTCCAAATTAAATGCATTTTATCTATACACTATGAAATACAGCGTCTGACAGAACACATTTCCTCTATAGATTTTGATAGACAGCAAATCTAAAATAATTCAAAGAACAAAATGCACTTTGTGGAAGTAGCTTATTTCATTCTAGGGACTAAATGCATTTGCAGAAAGGATTACATTTTGTTTGGCAATTTATTTTATTGACAAAACATATTTCATCACATATTCCATCACATTCAGCAGACAAATGCATGTTGTCAAATACCCTATTTCCTTCTTTTGATGAAAAGCACCTATTTTTTAGATTTCATATTTCTTTTTTAAAATAGTGGAGTTCTATGGATAAACTCCATTTACTATAATTTAGTAAGAGGTGTCTAAATTTGGAATACATCCAATATATATGGCTTCTTTTGTATGAAATGTAAATTAACTTAGCAGGAAAATATTAACACTCATCTCCACCCTCCCCACCCAATAAAGGTTTTATCTACACACAAATCATTATAATGGAATACATTTTTCTAAGCATTTAACTCAAAGGAAAGAACACTCACCTTGGAGTGGAAGGACCAATATTCAAAAATGTGCTCCAACAATGACTAGTTGTGTGACCACAGGTAAGGTAATTAACCTCTCTATGCCTTAGTTTCTTCTTACATAAAATGGGCATAATACTTTTACCATACTTTTCACCTTGGGGAAAATGTGCTTGTAAACCTTAAAATACTTTGTTATGGAGAGATATCTCTCTGGGTTCATGTGTTAGGTAACTGCTGCCAAAATATTTACCACAAAGCAGAAATTATAGAGGTAAAAACCTAGGTTTTGTTATTATGCTCAAGTATAGGTTCAGGCCTCAGAGAAAACCTGAAGCCCTATGAGGATTCTGACTAGACTTCTTACAGGCAAAATTACATCACAGTGGCAGAGAAATAATTCTTTTACATATTACAATCATGTATGTTCCTCTTAAACCATAAAAGTTAAAGAGAAGATATTCATAATCCCATACTTACTTCAATGTCAAAAAAGTTAAACAAACTTAGTTAAATACAGTCATAATTTCATACGCCCCCTAAGAAAGAACTTCATCAAACAAACTCTATGGGCATACTAAGTCAGGTTATAGATTAAACTACATTTAGAGGTTTCACAAATGGGCTGATTGAAAGGGAAGATTTGTAAGTCACCAAGGTAACCAAGAACACGCAATGTCAGGAAAATCCTTCCTTCAGCAGTTAGCCAGGGGAGCTAACAACTAAACCGTTCTAGCTACCCCTTGACTTCTATCTGAAGAATATTGAAATATTCTTCCCTTATTTCATAAGTCAGATTTTGGCCAGAAAAGGTCAATATTGACAGAAGAGGACAGACTTTTAGCTAACCAAAATTTGCAGGAGAAATGGCCCTGAGTTCTGAATAATAAAAAAATAATATAAGGAAATAAAAAATTCCAGTAACATAATTGTCACAGAAAATCATCAGCCCCTGGAAGGTAATTACCTTTTACAAGATAAAGCATATTATTTGTCTATCTATTTAAAGCAAGTAATTCAATTAATCATGTGTCTTTTACCTATTTGTTAACAGTCCTAGATTAAAAATTATAGGTCTAGAAGTCAGAAAAAGTAGCCAGTTTTAGTCAGTTCAAGCCTGAGCCCTGACACTTAGAAACTATGTGACTTTTGAGTATAATAGTAATAATAATAATAATATTCAAATTTTGTTTTAAAGCTGACAAAAGTATTTTACATATGTTCTCTCATTTGATCCTTACAACAACCTTTTTTAATGATTATTTTATAGATGAGGAAATTTAGAATGAAAGAGACTCAGTGACTCATCCAGAGTTACACAGGGGGTAAGTGTCTGAAGTGGGATTTGAACTCAGGTTTTCCTGACTCTAAGCCCAGCACTGTAACCACTATAACACCTGCCCACAAGCCGCTTCATCTCCCTGGGCTTCAGTTTCTTTACGTGTAAGATGAGAGGATTGGACTGAATGACCTCTTCATTGCCTTCCTGTGCTCAAAGTCTGTGATTCTACAAATAAATGATTTCTAAAGCCCTTTCAACCTCTCAATTTTATGATCTGTAGAATGCACGTCATACTACTTGCACAATCTACCTCACAGGATTGTTGTGAAGATCAAATGAGAATGTCTATAAAGTACTTTGGATCACATACTATGTACTGTAAGTGTAAATTATTATTATTACTGCTATTGCTATTATTATTGACAAATATCTATTCAAGAGCCTACAGTGTCTCCATATTCTTCTGCTTGCTTTTTACTGACCAAGGTAATTTGGTGTCTACCCAAACTTGATTTCCTACTATTCCCCTACAAGGAACGCTGCATGGAGATGGATTTCCCTACAGTCTTACACAGTTCATCACTTCTTTGCCCTAATTCTTCATCTGAAGTTCCCTCTCTTCTATTCTTCATATCCAAATCCTACCCAACCTTTCACATGTGAACCAAATCTACACGAAGTTTTTCATTGCTAATTCAGGCTCCACAGGTCGGTTTTTGTGGGGAAAATATTTTAGTGCTTAGCATTTATTAATATTGTTTGAGCCCAGCTTTATGTGGCTAGAAAATTATCTAACCCAAAGTTTACCATAGAGGTCAGGCTGATGTCAGAGATTCTCACTCAGGTCTTCTTTTGGGGGGCGGTCCACCCAAAACTTGTGCTTTGGGTTCCCCAATAGCTTGCAGTTTGCCTTTGTCCAAATTTTTGTTTATTCTTACTTGCTGATATAGAGCTCAAGCAAACTGCCTATATGCAGCTATTAGTGTGCTGGAACCCTTGTTTGAACTCTATATAACGTGAGACTTAATAGAGAAATGAAAGAAACACACCCCTTTTTCTGGTACTCTCTTCTTCTGAACTGACACAATAAAATGATTTCTAAAGCTTTTTCAGGTTTTGAGGTTTGTTCTTGACCAATATTGTCTAATCTCACATGACACTTAGAGTTAGTACCACATAATTCAGCACTTGATAAAATTACAAGATCATGGAGTTAGAGCTAGAGGGGACGTTAGATATCACTTAGACCAAGGGTTCTTAACCTTTTTGTATATCATAGAACCCCTTTGGCAGTCTGGTGCTGCCTATGAATCCCTTCTCAGAATAATGTCTTTTTAAAAAATTCATAATTTTAGGAAGTGCCAAGTTTCAATTAGAGGTTAGGGAAAATGAAGGTGCATTTTTTTTTCCCAACTCAGATTCACAGACCCTTAGAAATATACACCCTGGAAATACGATCTAGTCCAACCTCTTCATTTTATGGAATAAGAAGCTGGGGACAAGAGAGAATACATGATACTTTTTACTATTTCCTAAGTCCTTTGTATTAATCTTGTCTTCATAGCTAGGTTGATGGAAGCCTCTTGAAGGCTGAGATCAAGGCTTATTCTTTTGTTTATCTTTGCCTCCCACCACATGCCTATCTCTATGCTGGACCCACCATAGGTGCTCCAGAAATACTAGGCAATACCTTCTAGAAATAGCAACAACAACACCAATAGCTAACATTTTGCAGTATTATTATGTATCAGTCACTGAGCTAACTGATACGTCGTCATTATCTCACAGGATCCTCACAACAAACCTGCAAGGTAGGTGCTATTATTATTTCCATTTTACAGGTGAGGAAACTGAGGCAAACAGAGGTTAAATGACTTCCTCAGGGTCATACAGCTAGCAAGTGTCTGAGGACTGATTTGAACCCAAGTCTTCCTGACTCCAGACCTGGTGCTCTTTCCACTGAGGCCCCTAGTTGCTCCAATTGTTGTTCACGGAGGTAAAAAACATGAAATTGTTTCAATAACAATATGAAAGCAAAGGCTTTTGAAATGCATTATTTATAAACTCACATCAAACCTGCAAGACCTTCACATTCTTACTACTGATTCCATAAATTCCTGCTTTTCCTTCATCTATACATTGGAAGGAGTATGGTAGAGGGAAGTGAGTGTTAGATTCCAACCTGGATTTGAAACTTGTCTGTGCCATATAATACCTATCATCTTGAGACAGTTAATTCCCATCTTTGGGCACGAATTTCCTTACCCATGTAATAAAGAGATGAGACAAGATGGCTTCTCAGATTCCTTCCAGCTCTCGATCTAGATCCTAAGATGATCCTATGATTATATATTTGCAAATGATGCAAGTGATACCTAAACATATATCCCCTACACCGCAGGATTAGTTCCATCAATATGAACTAATTAAAGATAAATAACTGCAATTACTGCCTTTTTAATCCTTTCCTACTTCTGTTGAATTTGGTGTCACCTTGTAGTATTTAGATGGCTGTTCAATTTGCTCTGATTCTGATTCTGACTCATCAAAATGTTTGAAATAGGTCCGAAAATAGCCTGAATTAATTCTCTGGATTGCTACTCATAACAGATATACAAGGAAAGCATTTTATCACTTTAAAAAAAAGTTGAGCATGTGACAAAAGTTCATATTTTATTCTCAAATACTAAGTAGTTTCATTAATAAGTTTCGAAAAGATGGTTTATTTATGTGGGAAAGCAGGCAAACATTCAATTCTAACTGAAAATTCTCCTTATGTCTTTAGTTAAACAATGACAATTGCCAAAGACCCAGTGCTCTGAAATGTTGAATTGAGAAGATTCAAAAGTGGCCTCTCAGCCCGCGAGAACAATGGTGATGAACCAGGAAAAACTATGCCTCCCAAAGCTGTCATGTAGGCCTAACTGGTGACAACAGGAACAGGCAGAGTCCATTGAATTCAGGTTGACAACTGTGTGTCCAATGTTTGGGGCCAGGAAAGAAATTCATCGCTTCATCACATTACTGAGCTTGGCAAAGTCACTGAAATGATGCCTTTGGTGTGTGAGCAGCAGGGCTCATTCACCCCCTTTCAAGTTAGCTGCTCGATGACCAAGGGAACAGCACTGTCATTAGGCTAGAATGCTTGCTCTAATAGCTGTAATTAAAGCACTCTAATGGCCAAAAACACAGTATGTGTTTGGCTGAAGAGCACAATGGAAGAGTAGGGCCATTTCTAAGCAGGTAAAGTAAAGGGTATATTTAAAATTGCCTTAAAAATGAATGGCCACCTATTTGGAGTATGAGGGGGTATAGAACTGTGTTGGATTTTTTGGGCTACTTCCTTCTAAGCTGCTGAACTGTATACTCCTAGATAAGCAGGGTATGTGGGAGTGCTAAAGTGCAGGTGTAGACTGCAAAGGCAGCAATGACAATGAAGAATACACACAGGCCCCTTCTCTTTGCACAAGATGAATAGACCATGTGGCAAGTCCAATCTGTCCATTTTGGATGTCAGAGCAATTGATGAGGATCACCGCACAATCAATTCTGGCTGAAGGTTATGGTATCTTTCATAAATATGGGTGAAATGGACTGTTCAGTCCCATTCGCCAATAGGGTAGACACATTAACTATAATTTATTGGGTGGTTTATATTAGGTTGTTTTTGTTTTTTGTATTTTTATAAAAGTCAGTGACCTATAGTATAAGAAATGACAGACATGTGGAATTCAGAGAAACACGGGAAGACTTAAATGAACCAATACAGTGTGAAGCAAACAGAACAAGAAAAACAAGATGCACCATGACTACAAAAAATATAAACAAACTGTAATGATCAATCCTCTCCCTGAAAAATCATTGAGAAAATTCACCTTCCACCATTCTTTAGGGAGGTGGGGACCCATGGCTGTAGAACGTTTTGCATAATGTGTCAGATGTGCTCCAGATGGCTTTGGTTTTTGCTTCACTGATTTTCTTTCTTCACTGTGATGGGGGAGGAAGAAAAAGGGAGGGAGAAATACCCAGAAATAACTGATATGAAGAAAAAAAGGCAATGACTAAGCAACACTGTAACTGACACTATGGTCACCTCAGGAGAGACAAAAAATATCACTTCCTCTCAGAGATGGAGGCAACCTTCATCTACCAATCAAAAGGCATTTATCCAACATCCTGCTATGCTCCAGACACTGTCCTAAGTGACGGGGATACAGATGTAAGACAGAAACAATTCCTGACCTCAAGGAGCTTACAGTTTATAAATGTAATGATCTTAGAGATCACTTAGGCCAAAACCCTATGTTATCCACTAATAACTTCCATAATATTCCTGAGCAAATCATTATCTAGTTTCTCTGTTCAAATACCTCCAGAAATGGGGAGCTCACCACCTTTGGGATAACTGTTTGGATGATTCTAATTGCTGGAACTATCTTCCTTATATTGAGTTAAAACCTGTCTACTTGTCATTTCCCTCCCTATACACTTGAATTATACATAATACATCTAATAATCTCTTTTCTACATGACAGACTTTCAACTATCCGAAGACAGCTATCATATTCACCACCACCTCACCCCCAGTCAAATATTTTCTTCTCCAATTTGTGTTCATTGTTCTTTCAACCAATCCTGTCATATCACCATAAACTTTTTAAAGCACCATCATACATCTGAAAGAAAAAAATGCTCATTTATATGACTAAAATTACAAATCACTTCCATCATATTAACACTTAGACAGAGTTACTTTTATTTCTCCCATTATAGAGATGAGTAAATCGAAAGGCAAAGAGGTTTCCAGTCACACAATGAGAAACTGTCCAAGCAAGGACCTCGAACATTTAATGCTGGGTCTTTTAACACTACACATTTTGCAAACAACTCTATTAATACTGGTTGTTTGTTGTTGTTGTTGTTGTTGCTGTTACAGATGGCTCCTTCCCCTGTGATTTTGATTCATGAGCATTTAGAGATACTCTACTTCACTAGGGATAAGGACTGGCCCTGTAATTTCACAGGCTTAGAGAACTCCCCTGGGACCCTCCATTAAGGCAAGGAAATAACATTTTTGCAGCTGAGTTTTAAAGGGATGCTTAGGGCACTGAGAGCTTCTGGGACTTCCTCAATCACAAAACCAGAATGTGTCAGAGGTAGGACTTGAACCTAGGGTTTTCTGGCTTTGAGGCTAGCATTCTATCCTCTTTGCCTTCAATAATGAGCTGGAGAAGGAAATGGCAAACTACTCCAGTATCTTTGCCAAGAAAATCCCAAATGGGGTCACAAAGAGACACAACTGAAACAACTGAACAACAACAAAAATGGCCAAGAGGATTGTGCCAAGTGGTGGACAACTCAGGAATGCCTTCTTGAAGCTTACAGTTTGGTAAAAGGATACAACTGTAGAAGTAATATTAGGCGCAAAATAGTACGTAAGGGCAGGAGACATGCAACAAATTGCTATGTGAAACAGCATGGTTTAGTAAAAAAAAATTGTGGATTTGGAATCAGAAGAAGCCTGGGTTCAAGTCCTGTATCTGATTCTTATCGTGTGGCCCTGGGCATATTTAGTCTCTCAAAGTCTGAGTTTCCTCCTTTGTAAAATGGGGGTAATAACATATACCTTATCTGCAACACAAGTTTTTGGTGAGGAAGATATTTTACTAACTTTAAAATACTTTGTGTGAGTTTTTTAGTTTTAATGCGAAAATACTTTTGTTAGATACCTGCTTTCTTTGCTAATCCCTCCTCCTTTCAGTACTCTTTCTATTCTTTTTAATTACATATCAGAGAAAGCTTCAGCGAGGTACGGATCATATCTATCATTCCAGCCCCCATATCTGGTGGCACCACAGTACTCAGAGCACTGATCCTATAGTCAAGATTTGCATTCAAATCTAGCCTCAGACACTTACTAGCTGTGTGCCACTGGGCAAGTCACCTCACTTCTGTCTGCCTCAGTTTACTTGACTATAAAATGGAGATAATAATAGCACCTACTTCCTAAGGTTGCTGCGAAGATCAAATGAGACAATATTTGTAAGTTCTCTGCAAACTTTAACTACTACACAAATACTTGCTATTGCTATAACTATGCCTTCATATAGGCTGTTTCTCATGGCTGGAATGTACTCCCTTTACTTATCTCTGCTTCTCGGAATCCCTAGCTCTCTTCAAAATTTACCTCCAGTTCCACCTTGATAAATCCTTTCTTGACCATCACCCCTCCCCAAATACTAACGCCCTTGATATTAATTTGGATTTGTGATATATGTGTGTATATATTGTATATACACACATATATGTATGTATATATATTGTATTTACTTACATATGTAAATATTATTTCTCCTGAAAGAACAGAATATAAGTTCCCCAAGGGCAGGGACTGTTTTATTTTTATCTTCAATGCTTAGCATAATGCTGGCACACAATAGGTGCTTAATAAAGGTCATTTGACTGGCTGATTGGTTGAAAAAGGCCAGTTTAACCAGGATTATATAACACATAAGGAAGGAAGCTATAAGCAAGTAGAGCAGCACTTATGAACAGGACCCCAGAGGGAATAAAAAAAGAGTACATGGTATATTCAAAATGCTAATCCTGAAATTTTGGATCTGGAGGCCTTCCTATATATTCACAAACTGAAAACATCTATCTGACCTTCCAAGGAAACATGATTACCACTGCTTTCCTATGAAAAGCAGCACATTTTTGTGCAGATGAGAAGCAGGGGCAAAGAAATGTATTGCAACATGGTTACAATATGCTATAAGCAGACTAGAATGGTTTGTTTTCTTTAACAAATCATTTATCTCATTTAAATCTGAAGGTCAGGAAATCTTTAAGATCTTCTATCTTGCTTACTGCTACCTGCCACTTATGATAGCTTCAAATAAGTTTTGTGAGAATAAAATGCTTTGGGGAAAAAAAAGGAAATCAAAACAAATTTTAATGTCACAAAAACCTTTAAATTCACTATCTTGTTATTAGTTGTAGTAAGACAATAAAAAAAGTGTGACCATGTAATTCCATTAAGATATAGTTTCTTTTCTGATGTTTCACTTCATAGTGCTGAAATTGGGAAAGGTTATATAAGCGGTCATCATTGGCCAACTAATATACTGTTGACCAAACTGGAAGGAGTGAAGAAAGGAGGGAGGGGAGGAGGGAAGAGAAAGAGAGGAGGAAGGGAGAGAAAAAAGGAAGGAAGGGATGGAGAGAGAAAAGGGAAGAAGAATTTACTAAACACCTAATATGTACCAGATGTGCTAAGCACTTTAAAATATTATTTCATTTGATCCTCACAATAACCCTGGTAGATAAATGCTATTATTAGCCTCATTTTACAGTTGAGGAAACAGAGAGACAAAGGTGAAGTGACTTAACCACATTAACATAACTAGCGCTAGTGTCTAAGGCCAGATTTTAACTCAGGTCTTTCTGATTCCAGGCTCACAGTTCTCTATCCACTGTGCCACCATCTATAATTAGTTCAGTCTTGTTCCATGAACAATTTGGAATTATTAAAGAAAAGTGACAAAACTGTTCATACTCTGACCCAGTAGTTCCTTTACCTGGCATAAAGAAATCAATGACAAAAACAACGATCCTATATATAAAACAAAATCATAGCAGCGTTCTTTGAAGTAACAAAAACTGTTAGCAAAATGGTTGTCCATGGACTGGAATTAGGCTGGACAAATTGTGGTAAACTAATATACTTAAATATTATTGCATTATAAGAAATAATGCACATGAAGAATGCAGAGACCCAAGGCCAGCCTTGGATGAAGTGATACCGAATAAAGAAAACAGAACACAACAGGTACAATATCAACACTAAAAGGTAACCAAATGCCGATGAAATGTAATGAACAAACTTAGTTCTAGATAACTAACAGCAAAACACCCCTCTCCTCTCGATAAAAAGATAGGAACTACAGCTATGAAATACAATATATTCTGATATAGGCAGTTGCTGTACTTGTTGCTTTTACTTATGAAGAAATGTTTTTCTTGTTATATGGAAAGGTTTGGGGATAAATAAAGGGAACAAAATTGTAGCATAAAGACAAAAGATAACAATAAAAACTTTTAAAAATAGTTTGTATTTTGCAAGTACTTCCTCTACAATATTAAGAAACAGCTTCAAGAAAGCAAGACAAACACTGGAGTATTAAATTCAGTCACAAAGATCCAAAATGTAATCAGTAATACTCCTCCCACCCTCTACCAAAGAATACTCTTCTTATGTTTTTTAATTCAGACACATGTAATATCTGAAAAAGAAAAACAAACTGTGTAGATTAAAAAAATGTTAGACACTAGGAGAGACAAAAATCACAGATGGCCCAAGATAGGATTTACAATAGAAATTCTTCTCATCCCCATTTTGGAGTCATAATGGACTAACTAGATGACCTCTGGCATCCCTTCTATCACCAAAATTCTATGATTCGATAATTCTCTCTGATGCATCAATATTATTATCTACCTAACAAAGAACCCTAGCTAAGTCTTCTGTGTACATGGAAATACAAACATCTGATTGTAATTAATGCATCAAAATACCAGAAATGAAATCATTAACAAAAGCCAGTTTGTGTGTGTGTGTGTGTGTGTGTGTGTGTGTGTGTGCATGTGCACATGCTACCTGCAGGTAGGTGCCAAGAGATGATGCAGTACACCCATCTCCAAATGTCTCTACAACAATAATTACATTCCAGGAGCAAAGCAACAGTAGGAAGGGCTGAACACTATTCATTATCCTCTAGCAACATGCTACATTAACCTATGAATATTTACCTTTATTCCAATTAAATATTTGTAATGCCAATATTGATAGAGGGGAAAATCTTGGCCACAACTCCATGTGCTCTTGGTTTCTCTATAACGCTTTGTTTCTAATAGTCTGATTTTTTTTAAACTACCCCACACACAGAAAGCACAGCAGCCCCAATGTCTTAAAAAAAATAAAGAAATTTCACATCACCATTACCTCATTGGACTTTAGCATAGTGAATACCAAACATGTCTGACAGTGGATAGCCAATCCCCTCAACAGCTGGCTCTTTCAGAAAAGGTGTCAGTTTGCATTTGGATGGACCACAAAGCAGCAGACAGTTAAGTCTGAATCCAGCAGCAAGGTATGTAGAATTCTCTGAAGTGTGTAAGCCTTCATAACTGGCTGACTTGACCATGGACAAAAATAACACTATGATAGATGAAAAACAACAACAATGACAACAAAACCACCAACCACCTCTCAAATTACAACACCTTTTCCCCAAATCCCTGCTGCAATATGGGTGAGCCCTGTCTACACATGTTAAATGAGACTCTTTTTAGAAATGACAAGCTCATGTCAAGATTAAATATAACTTCTTCCCTGAATTCTCTTCCAAGCTTACCTCTGCCACCGTAACACTGCAACACATTCAAACAGTTCAATTTGCTGAATATTTGATCTGTGAGAGAAAGATACATGTAGACCTAAGCACTTTATAAATGCTTGATGCCTGACTGACTGACATAATTTGCAAATTTCAGGTTTCAGGCATCCAAGGAAGTGAAAACACTTGAGGAAGGTTGGAACGGTATCTGTGATGAACATATTTAAGCATACTTCATATTTGCTTTCAACTTCTGAGTCATTTCTGTGGGTCTAATAATCAGTAGAATTGATGTGATTAAATTGGAACTTACTATATCTTCATCAATAAGTTCAAAGAGTATTCCAAGGTGCAAAGACATTCATTAGCCCACAAAAAATGCATTAGCCTTGCCTAATTTGATTAACCTACTCCCTCTCCCTCCTTATCATGCATCACCTTTGGCACTGTAAATCACAGGACTAAGAGATTAATCTTGCAATGAACACATTTAGCTCTTCTCTAGATCTGCCCAATGGAACACATCCCCTTGAACTTAGGAAAGTCAGTCTCCCAGCTACAACATGATACATGCCTTCCTAAATCACTCAGCTAAACAAATCAATCAATAGAAAGCACAGGACTTATAGGAAAAATGGAGTTGGACACGATACTGAAAAAGTTCTAGTAGGAACACATTAAATGAAAAATGTATAAGATGTCTAGCAAAACAAAGAACTATATAAATATTAATTATTATTATTTAGGATTCCTCCTTTGCCTATTCTTGCATGCTGATTACATTAACAGGATTTTAATGCTTATCTTATTTTTGCTCTAACCAATTAAGCAATACCAGAAGTTGTCACAGCCTCACAAACAAATAAGGAAAGCAATTATTGCTTTGGGTGGCTGGACTGGGGGAGGGGGGTCAAGGGGTGGGGGGAGGGTGGCAAGGAATCAACCAGTTCAAACTCTGAGTGGTCTATAAGCAACATAATCAAATTAATTAAATCATTACCTTCATATAAACGGTTACTTTTCCTGGGTAAGAGACTGCGCTATTATTTTAAGTCCAATTTAAATAGTATAATGCTCCCCAAAGACCTTTGACAGCTTGTCTTAGCAGTTTCCCTCTCCTAGGAGCACAGATTTACGGAACTTAAGGTGAACTTGGAGATCATTTCAGTTATGTTCTCTAATTTTACAGATGAGGAAAATATGGTGCAGATAGGGGAAAATTACTTGTCCAGGTCCACATAGCTATTAAGTGGCAGAATAGAGAGTGATATGGCATAATCTAAACTCACACATCAGTGCCCACTCCCAACCTTGGTGTTCTCATTTTTTAGAAGCCACAATAATACCTGTTATCATAGCCTTTTTTGTCCCATTCACCTGATTTATGTCATAGTGTGATATAAACACTGGTTCCCTATGATATTTTCAGTGATCATAACTTTCCATTAGATGTTAAGTTGAGCATGCAAGCACATTAAGTTAAAATCTTATATCTCAACCCAAAATTACGACAGATATTCTCTTATCCTGTGGGATGATGGGGCAGTTGTAATAGAGTTGACAGAGCACTGGATATGTGGTCAGTAAACCCAGGTCACATAAGGGAATCTGCCAACTGCATGGAACCTTGAGCAAGTCACAGCCTCCCAGACACTCAGTTTTCTTTTCTACAAAATGGGAATAATAGTAACTGAGGGGCAGAGTGGTATAATGGGAAGAACATGTAGCCTCTGGAGTTTGAGGATATAGGTTTCAATCCTGGATCTATCTCTTACTGTCTATATAACATCAGGCAATCATTTAATTTCATCTGGACCTGTTTCCTCATCAGTAAGATGAAGCAGAAGATTATATCATCCCTAAATATTTTATCAGTTCTAAATTTTTGATGCTCTGATCCTGTAATTATATTCTCTACTCCATAGTGTTGTGAGACTTTTATAAAATGAAAAGAGCTATATAAATATCACATAGTATCAACTAAATGAAAAATAAACAGCTTTACAGTGAGGATTGGTGGAGGGGTGAGAGATTGGTGGTAAGGAAAGGGGAGTGTCCTTTAGTGGGTCTTTATGTAATTACAGGGATTTTTTTTTTGGCGGAGGGTAGGGGTAACATTTAAGCTTGCGCTTATAAATGATATGACTACAGTGGTTAAGTAGCCCACGTGGCAGGTTCAGACACTGCCATTGCTCCCTAGACTTCCACCATGTGGCAGGAAGACATATCCCATCAACAATTACAAATTTACTACCAGCATGGAATTCAAGCTTTTCATTATAATCTACCATCCAATGAGGCACTGATAAACAAAGTAGGAGAAAACTCAATCAGGAAAGTCAATATTTGTTTCTTGAACCTCAGAGAATGCTAGGAATGATAGAAGATAAACATGACTCCCCAAGTACTTCCTTGACAACACATTTTGAAACTTTCTATAAAAAGTAAGTCCCCCAAAAATCCCATTCCATTTCTATTTGGTTGTATGAAAAATTCCTCATGCTTTCACTATATAAGAAGCATCCTGAAAGGGAGTTAACAGTTTGTCACCTTAACAGTGCAAAATTATGCAGACAAAGCTGTAATTTGTAAAAGATAACGTCTTTTATTCATCTATATTCATAAGCATTTACTAGAACTATTTGTATTTAAAATATTTTAAGAGAAAATACTTCATAAATAACACAAACTTTCCTAAACTAAAAAGCTTTGTTTAAATATGTGTGTGCATATGAGGGTGCACATACACACACACACACACACACACACACTTTAATTCCAAGATCTTTCCTAACTATTAACTGTCAATGTTTCAAATATATGATTTTACATGAAGCAAGTATCACTTGCAATGCAAGAAACATCCTTGTTGTTCCATACCCCCAAACCAATATAAAGTAAAAAGTTACTGGTGATGGGAATGGAAGTACTCTAAGACATGTTATTTCACATTCAAATCTCTTCTAACTCAGCTCTGAGCATATGCAGAGCATTTGTTTTAGATAGAGAGGTATTAAGCTATAGGCTCACTGAAAGGTAGCATTGTATGATGGATAACAAGCCCACCTGGGAGTCAAGAAGATCTGAGTTCTAGACCAGCCTCTGACACATACTAACTGTGTGACACTGGATAAGTCATTTGACATCTCAATGCCCCCAGACAATTCTCTCTAAGTTGCAGAGCAAGGCTGACCTGTAGTGGTAGAGGAAACCCTTTACCAGTCAAGGTTAAAATCACAGATCTAGTAAAAAAACAAAGTTTACCTAGCTAAACTTACTTTAATTTCTAGATTTCAAAAGAGGTTCTAACTGTGAATATCCCTTCCCTTTTTACATTTGGAATATTTTCCCATTAAAAATTTTAAGAAGGAAAAGCAGATTATGGTCATGAACATTTCCATATTTGGTTAAAACAGAATGTACATGAACAACAATATCAACAGTAATAATACATTTTACATTCCTGTCTACCCTTTCTGTTACCAAAGGTTTTATAATAACTTCAAAAATAACCATGCACCCAATTTGCAATAGACCTATAATAAAGAATACTGCTTAATAGAATGTATTTTCTTGGCTGTCAGGAAAGCAGAGAGTGCTGAGAAAATAGCCTGCATTTATCTGCAAAGGGATTGTGGAAGCTTATTGGGGCTTCAATATGAAGGAGCCTGAGACGATCTTAGCAAAGTGTCAATATGCGTCTTAGAACCCACTGTAATCTTAAAATGTTATCTATTTTCATGACTTTTTTTTTTAGAACCTGCAGCTCAAAAAAACACCCATATATTGTGTTCTAACACTACCACAGAATACTGCATTGATATCTAATGAGAATGTCCCAAATCCTGTTCTTTTTAGGAACCAAAACTGATGACTCTACCCTCCAGTCTCACAAGGTATGACTAGTTACTAAATGACCAAAAAAAAAATTCACGAGGCACACTTCTGAAAGAAATTAGAAGTAGTAAAGCTCACTTTTCTATTTGTGTTTCATAGTAAATCTCACAGTCACTCATCGATGGTACTGTATATGTTCAACTAACCAGCATGGGCTAACTGGAGGCCCATACATCAATGAAAAGATCTTTGTCGATTGTTGTATGCCTCATTATCTCACTAAGATTTCTTGGCAACAATTAACAGTTACCCAATTCACAGAAATTGCCTTTATTATTTTTGAAGCAGCTACTTTCTTTGGATTTAATGACTAAGAGAATAGAGACAGATGTCTCTGTTGCTAGGGAGACTGAATAAAAAAAAAAAAACCTTTGGAACGAAGTAAATATGCAACTACCATCTTAAAAAAAAAAAAGGAAAATCCGGTTAGCTTTGAATTAACTATTTGTTTTAGAAACAAAGCAGCAGAAGACTAACTTGTATAAGGCAACATGCTAGAATGGCTGGGTATAGTCCCATGATAATAATAAAGCTTGCTTTTGGTAGAACAGAAAAATACACATATACCTATTTTCTCAATATTAATTGATGATGGTTGTCAGAAGCAGTTACTTTCTTGTGTCTGTACATAAATTCAACAGGAATTATCTATGCTTACAGGCTGCTTGTCTTTTGTGACAAAATCAAGGTGGGAACACCTCAAGATAGGGTGTCCTGACTTGAGAATTTCAGTTGTATACAAACTGTAGATTGTATATTACCTCCACTTCCCCTTCTCAAAGGTCATGCTCGCAAAACTGTTTGTTTTGACAGCAACCAAACTTGCCTGGTCCAACAGCACCATCTGATGACCACCAGGGGAAAACCTACCCAACATAGCTTTTCTACCCCACCTTCTATTACTTTTCTAGGTTACAGTACACTGGCCATATTACCTCCTTTCCCCTGGCTTCTACTGTTCATGGCTCACTTACTTCTACTAAAGCCAATCTCTTTATCATATATACACACAAGCTGTTAAAAGAAGGGGTTACCTTTCTTCTGTTCCCTCTCTTTTCTAATACTTGTCCAATTACTCCAAAAAAAATGCTTCTTCAACTTTTCATCCCATTTATAAACCAAAGGAGACTCTTATCATAGTACTTCAGCTACGGGCCCTCATTACTATTTGACAATCCTTTTGCTCTACCTTTCCTTGATTCCTTTTCTCATTCCTCACAGGGCTCCAAATAATTTCTTCTCTCAGTCCTCAAAGGAATCTCATGCTTGACAGAGAAGACTGACACTATCCTAAGTTAGTTCCTAAAAGTCTCCTACTCATTATTCAAATATTCTCTGCACCAAGCTTCTCCTCCCCCTCCTCCTTTTTTCCTTAAACAGAAGAGATACTATTTACATCCTACCAATGATCTCAGTTCAAATCTTGCCTCAGACACTTAACTAGCTTTGTAACTGTGGCAAATCATTCAATCTTTCTCAGTCTCAGGTTTCTCATCGGTAAGATGAAGATAACAGTACCTATTTCACAGAGTTGTTGGGAGGATCAAATGGGATACTATGTAAAATATTACATAATTTACTCATAAACTTAAAGCTCTGTTATTCTTCTACCTGCAACCTTGACACCATTCCCTCTCTCCGGAAAGAAACCTTGATCCAACAGTCATCCTCTTTCTCTCATGCAACTTCAAGCTTTCTTTTGCCAGTGTTTCCTTCATATCTACAAAGATGCCAAGTTCTTTCTGATCCTGAAAAAGTCTCCCCTCCTATTCCATGTCTCCCCATTCTTTCATTGCTGAATTTTTAGCAAAATATCTTCATGTGATGCCTCGACGTCTTCAAAATTTTTTTCTCCTCAAATCTTTCCAACTAGATTTCCATCTACTCCATTCTATTAGAATTTCTCTAAGATCATCAATAACCTTTCTAAAGTCACCAACTTCAATGACCTTTGTTCAGTTTTCATCCTCCTTTATATCACTGAAACTTTTGACACCAAACCACTCTCATTTAAGGGATTCTTTCTCTTCTCTTGCCTTCAAAGAAGATATCACACTTTTTTCCTGATTTTCACCCTATCTCTCTAATCACTCTTTTTCTGTTTCTTTCCTGGCTCATCATCCTCTTCAAAACTCACTAAAGGTATTCTGAAAGGGCATGTCCTTGGCCCTCTTAACTCTCTTAGAAATCTCACTTATTTGTACTGTTCAACACAACACCTCTATGCAGGTGACTTTCAATAGCAATCTTCTATACCTGAGTATAGACCATCTCCAACTCCTATAGCACATCTTCACTAGTAATACCTCAAGTATTACAGAGATTCTGTCTAATCAGGAGTGGGGAACCTGCAGCCACATGTGGCTTTGAGGTCCCAATCCTGGTGTAGATGATAGCACTCCCCACTCCTGGTAAGCTATTTTTTTCTCTAACCAGCACATAATCTGTCCCTCTACTCTCTCTTTGGCAATGTACTCCCCAGCTCCTTTCTGTCAATCACCTCACTTATATCCTTCATAGTTCCACCATATACACAGTAGGTGTTCAAAAGATGTTGATGAATGCATTGGGTATGCAATGTTATGCTTAAATTGCACTGAGGAAAGCATATTTTTCATAAGATCACGGATCCAGTGTTGGAAAGATCATCACAGCCCCTGTAGTCCAACCCTCCACCCCCTTTTTGATAAGGAAACTGAAGCCCAGGGTACTTAAGTGACTTGCCCAAGATCATACAAGTAATAAGTGGCAGGGCTAGGATTCACACTGAGGTCTGCTTCTTATTCTGAATCCAGCCTCTGCCCCCTCAGACAAATAATAATTTGCATAAAAACACAACAATAACACACACACACAAGTATTCAATAGTTGGTTCCACCAACCTCTATTAGAGCACAGAACTCAGAATGCTGTGAAGAATCCCAAAGGGAGATGGTAGAAGGCTTTTCAGCACTCTTTGCACGGAAAACAACAAAAGTGATCCCCCATTTTGAAAAGGAAATTATCAGCGGCACAGAGGAGTGATCTGTACTTACTGTCATGAAAGGTGAGTTAGCCAAAACTGCAGTGCTTATTAGAATATCCAGAATTCCTAATAAGAATCCCAGGAAGACTTCTCCTTTATTACTGCCGCTCCCCTTCCTCTTTCTTCTATTCCAGGTGCTGCTGCTGCAGTTACCACCACCACCTCCACTCCCACCCCCACCACTAGCACCATCACCATCATTACAGTTCCTACCTAACAACAAAAATAACAAGGGTACTTCCCAAGGCTATGTCCTTGGCCCTCTTTGCTCTCTTAGAAATTTCATTTATTTCTACTGATTTGTATAACACTTCCATGAAGTGTTTTTTATTTATAAATGTTTTACAGTTTAGCATCTGCTTTGTTACTGGTACTTGCTCCCTCAACAGTTCCTATTCTGGGTTTCTTGAAGACTGACCCACACATTGCACTAGTCAGGCAACACTCTAACCTCATGGAACTAGTTTTCCTCATGAACCATATGTAATCAGATGCTTTGTATATGACCTGGTTTAATTAAGAGAAGGCCTCAACAAGATCCTAACCCCTAATTTATGCATTCATACTTAGTGCTTGTTGTTTATTCTTTCTGATGTTTCTAGTGTTTTTAAAACCTGACCTGGATGCTGGGCTTTGATTATGATGCTTCTCAAATTTTACTAATTTGTTTGTATAGTTAAAAATGCCTTTGCTCTAACTGACCCACTATCAACAAAGAGGGATTAATTTGGCTTTTTTTTTTCCACAATGGAACACACTCTGTCTTCTTAATTTACAGTGTCCACTTAAAAATCAGATGTGTAGGGAGCTCTTTCTCTTGCTGAGGAATGGGTAATCATAACCTTGGTTTGAGGACATGACAGAGAGTGGGATAAGTCACATTTGGCCTTCCAACCCCAAATCCAGATTCCTTGGTCCTAGGTCTAAATTAGAAACCAAATTTCTAACAACAGAGCTGGAAAAAGCTGGAAAATGAATCAAGATCTTTGGCTCATTGATTCTAGCCTCAGTACTCTAGGGACTGACTGTTCCTGCTTTCATTTTGAGCTATGGCTGTAAATGGATATAGTCATCACGATGACATTTTTTTCATACATGATTTGAGTATGGCTGTGTTCAGCCCTTCAATTTCATTTTGGGATCATTCCAAGGTCAAAGAACTTTCCTCTTTATATCAAAGCAGCCTTCGTGACTGCAAAATAACAGATTTGAGTTGGGGTCTATTACTTGGCACCAATGAGAACTTTTCTTACATATCACAGTAACTAATCCCATTATGTTTAGGTTATCTATAACCCACAAAATATGTCAACACTCTTAAATGTGAATTAGGTGGCATAGCTAAAATAGTAGTATCCTTCTATAACTTCAGAAGATCCATGATTTAATCACAGTGCGCAATCTTTCCAAGGATGCTATTATTAACACCTCTGTAACTTAGTAAACAGTTCCATGAGTCATCATGGACAGAAAAATTCATCACCCGGAGGCCAAACTTTTGATAAGCTTCTCTGACCTTAAATAGGTTGGGCTTTAGTTGATACAAATACAATCTGCTGTCAGGCTCATACTCATCACTTTCAGGCTTGTTAAGATTTACCAAAACTTGAATTCTGTTGACAGAGCCCTCAAAACCAAAGTCACACTCAATCCCTGATCAAGTTTCAGTTTATTCCTCCCATGAAGGAATAATTTCACAGACCAAAATTCAAATAGGTGGTTGTTTGGTTCTGTCATTTATTTAAAGGGAAAACCCTAGAGGGCTAGATTAGAGCCCTGAAGTATACTTTTCCTGAAACAATTCCCCTTGTCAACCTTACCTTTGAACACTGAAAAAAGTCCAGTCCAAAATTATTTGTCTCATGAATCATCCGGCTTCGTGTCCTGTTAAAACAGCAATGTCGCTAGACTGGAGCATAATTTCTTTGCTCTCTAGTGCCCTGCTGACACGCTTTCCTTTGAACTACTAGCACTCTGTCTTAGACTCCTTACTATTTAAAGACTGATTTGTTTCTTTGAGAGAACTCAGTTGTCAGTGACTCTCCCTTGTCTGTAGTCCTTAATAGTCCTCTTAGGGGTGACATCCAAGTGTGCTTTGGGCTCCTTGAATTAATTTCATGTCTCTGCTTATGCTACAGAACCAATACCATCAGCTATAAAATGGTATACTGATGATGCCTGGTCCACAAAACATTTCTGTAATGTCACAGTTAGCCTCACTGGGGGTCACAAAGTGAGTTGTAGACTTTCCTCTGTTTGTGAGCCCATCAATGTTGCCAAAGACGACTGATCAACATTCAAAGCCAGAATATACGTAAGGGGCAACAAAGGAGACTCAGGATGGAAAATGATAGAAAGATGCTTAAATCTAGTTAGTTGTCCATGGCTGGATTTTATCCTAGGTTATGATGGGAGCAACTGCAAATCAATCTTCCATTTAGGCTGTGAGGATTAGTTAAAAATAGATAAAAAATACTAACATTTTGAAATTGGAAATGAAAGACTCTTTGAACTGACACATTACTACATCTAAAAAGGGTACTTACTACAGGTCAAGAAAATTATAGATGATGGTGACACAGGACCTGACAATTACATGCTAGGAAACACTTCTCTAGATTATCTTAGATATAAGCAACCAAGCATCTCCTCAGGTAAAGATTTAGCCATATTAGGTGACTGGGGGCCTGGTAAATTGCATTCCTGATTTGATCTCTACTTGGATATAGAAATTAAAAAGAGAGAGAGCATGCTTGCCTTCATCCAATACAAGTTAATTCAAATAATCTTACAGGTCGCCTTTCTGAGAGTGTTATTGACTAATTTTAAATTTTCTTTAAGCTCTTCCAATGTAACCTCAATATGCTGTCGAAAACTTCTTTATGTTTACCTCATTCCCTTCACCCACCACCAAAACAATATACCTATTTTTTCTAACAGATTTTTCATGATTTTTTTTATTCTGAAGGTTACCACAGTGATAAAAAAATCCATATTTCACTTTATTTGTTCATATTTTCTAGTAAAAAAGACAAGTAATACAGAATTGGCTACCTTGCTATTTGAAGGATCTGTGTTGTCAGTATGGTATTTCCTCCACTTAGTAGATGGTCTTCATGAATTGCTGTAGTAAGAAAAAAATTAATTACCCTGGTGATGCCCCTTTCCAAACTTATCTAGGGATCTAGTCCATCACTAGGGTTCTACCTGAGACTTCTACAGCTTGGTGGAATCTACTAGAATTTGTGCTTTACTAGCTGTTCTTTGAGAACACAGGATAACCTCCATTGAATGATGCAGCCTCAGAGTGGGATTTCAGTGGAAGCCAATCTTTTTTAGATAGATGGATCGATAGAAAGATAGATATATTTATGAATAGAGATATCTCCATCTCTCTTTCTATATGTATATAATATATATAACTATATATTTGTAGCTCTCTCTCTCTCTTTCTCTCTGTCTCCCTCCCTCCCCCTCTTTCTCTCTTTCTAGAACTGAATAAGCTGGCACAAATCTGCCTTTCTACCATTATACTTAGGTAAACTCCCCTATATTAAGCTTTCTGTTCCTGATAGTTAGGTCTAGGCACTATCCTTTGATATTTATATTTCAGCCATTTTGTTCTTACCATTTCCCCTACTTAGAAGGCCCATCTCACTCTTCTCTGCCTATCTAACTCCTGCCCATAATGCAAGACCCAGATCAAGCTCTATGTAGTTCATAAAATCTTCCATGATCACTCTAGAACATTTGGCTTTTCCTCCTTTAACTCACCATAGGTATAACTGACATGACCTTAATCATAGCTTTGTGACATCCTTCTTAATGTGGTCTTTGCATTATTCTTTAACATCCTGTGTTTATATGTCACCCAAACTAAACTATAACATCCTGGAGGACAAGAACAACGTAAACCCTTTTTCTAATTCCAAATAGGGGCACGTACATGTGTGTATATCTATACATAAATACTCATACAACAAATGTTTATTGAGTTCCTGATAGATATAGATATATAGATATATACACATAGACACATGCATATATATGGTTGTGTTCTTTAATAATAAGTCAGATTTATTATTAAAAATCTCAAAGAATATTTAGAGGGAATCTGAAGACTATATGTAAAGATAATCTTAATCTCAGGAGACAGTCTCTGACTCAAATAATAATGAAAAAATACCATATGTTTTATGTGAGTTTTTATCATAATAATATGTATTCGACATCTATTTTGATTGTGACAAACATACTGAGTGCATGAGATAGCTACCACTATCTCTGCTACCCAAATATTTAACAATATTTTAAATAGGTGACCTGTGCAAAGATATTTTAATATTTTAGCAACTGTCTATTGACTTTTTAATATTAAACTTTATTCTGCCTTAGCTTGACCCTACATTGTAACCTTTCCATCTTCTGAGTAATTTTCCTTTTCTATTAGACTATGCATAAATCATAACACCATTTTTTATCCTAATTTTCACCAAAAATTGTGGTTGATTTATGTACCATTTTCTAGAATAGTGGTTATATTTGTTCATCTTCTTTTGCATTAATTTAATGATTTAGCTCAACTCTTATTAAACAGCCTACTTTTCTCTGTGAAAATAAAGTAAATCACTATAGGGAGATGTCCCTATCAATTATCCATATGGACTTTTGAAACATTTAATGCCATAGATTCATTTTATGTTACTTTTCTTACCTTCAGTTCAAAGGCTAAGTGACCCATACATTTGGAAATTTAAAGAAAAATCATAATATTTAGGTTTAGAAGGGACCTTGGAGATCATTTAGTTGTGCATAAGGCCCAAACAACCCGTGTTCATACAAGCAGTAAGTGAGAGAGCCCAAATTTGAATCACTATTTCTTTCCACTTTACCAATTATTGATATGAATCTTGGCAAAAAGAAATCATGAGCTCCTTGAAATTAGGGATGATTTTTGCCTTTCCTTGTGCCCCAGCACTTAGCATGGTGCCTAGTATACAGGACATGCTTAATAAATGCTAGTTGATTAAATAAATAATCATGATATTCTTAAATCAAACATGATTGGTGAAAATAGAAATTGTTACACTGATAGTATCTTCTGCATTTCATACTTTGAAGATTTTAAAAACTGCTTTATCAAATTAAAGTTCGACAAGGAACGTTTTTTATATATGAAATGACTCATTTTAGGTGGCACAGGATATAGAGCACTGATCTTGCAGTCAGAAAGACCTGAGTTCAAATCTGGCCCCAGACACTAACTAGCTCTGTGACCTTGGGCAAGTCACTTATATCTTAGTTTCCTCACCTCTAAAATGAGGATAATAAAAGCAACTATATCCAAGGGATGTCGTAAGAATCAAAAGAGTATCTGTAAAGTATTTAATACAGTTCTGGCACATAGTTGGAGATTAATAAATGTTTGTTCCCTTCCTCCCTTTGTTTGGACAAATAATATGTGTGTGTGTGTGGGTGTGGGTGTGTGTATGGAAATGTATATATGGATATGGATGTGTGTGTGTATAATTTGCCCATTATCTTCCATTTTTCTGACTTCAGTTACTCTGTAACTATATTATTAGGCTTTACTATCAAATAGTACAGCACTATTCTGATTTCATCATTTTTATTTTAGTGCTAAAATTGCCAAGCAAACATTTTGTCAAAGAAGTCATCTTAGAAGAAGAGAGTTAAGTCACATGAAAAAAACTTCTAAATAGTATTTGTGAGTGAGTCAGCCACACAATAATGCAGGAAAAAAATCAAATGTACTCATCTTAAAGGTTATTTTTAAGCACGAAAGAGTGTTTTCTATGCTGGCAAAAATCTAGGCAGTAGATACTTTCAACACTGGTAGTATGGAACATGCTAATATTCTGCTCATTAATTCCCATGCATACATAGAAATGAGTTTTGGAAATGGGAATATGGTTTTTTTTAAAATCTCATCTAAAAAGATTTCTGTTACCTGCCTAAAACCCAGGGTGATGTATTTTATGTGTTCAACAGAAATGTAGCACACTGTGAACAAATAAGTGGTGAACCAGATTACAAACATTGGCTCCTGTTCTGCTAACAGGTGGTCATCAACATACCTCATTCTACTTCATTGAGAGCTATTAAAATATATATTCTCCATTTAAGAAGTGAGGATTTGTGTTGGACTTTATACACAATTTTAAATTTTGCAAGGTGTTTCTCTTGAACCTCACAGCAACTCTGTGAGTACTACAGTTATTATCCCTGTTTTACAGATGAGAAAACTAAATCTCAGCAAGGTAAAGTTACTTACTTGTAGTCACATAGCAGTGACAAGTAGCAGAGGCAGAATCTGAACCCTAGTCCTTCTAATTTCAGTTTAGCACTACTTATTATGCCACATTGTTTTCTCACACTACATTGTCTTTTGGCACATTTTGATTATTCAAAAATCTATGATTTCATCACT
Organism: Vombatus ursinus; assembly: GCF_900497805.2. Classification (NCBI taxonomy): domain Eukaryota; kingdom Metazoa; phylum Chordata; class Mammalia; order Diprotodontia; family Vombatidae; genus Vombatus; species Vombatus ursinus. Next base: position 13,585,369 of record NW_020954641.1, read on the forward strand.
AAGGATACTCCCTCTATCAACACCAATGTGGCCATCCTAATGGTTTGCAATTCTTCTATACCTTAATCGAGCTCTGCTAGGCTGTCAAATTCATCATCACCTTAAATAGTCTGGTAATGAGCCTTTGTACACTGTACAAATGTAAGAAGTATCAAGTGGGAGGAGATAGGGATAGGGGTGAAGATGAATACAAGCTAAGCTTGGCTTTTTGAATGCAGACCAAATCAGGGTCCTGCTTACCCCAACCTAGTTCCTTCTCCTCTTTTGTATGTTTTTCAGGTTGTTCTATTTTCATTGTGTTACACAGTGAAAAGTAGTATGAGAGTTCTAATCCTATATAATGGCAGAATACCTCCTCACATGAAGATTACAAATCTTTCAGTATTTTTGTTAAGCACAGGTGTGGCTCCACTGGGATTTGCAATGTTCAAAATTGGTATTTTCTTAAAATCTAGCTTGGAATAAAATGCATTTTCACCAGGGTTGCCAAGTTACACCCAGCAAGAGGGGTCTCAAGAAAGCATTTAAGGTAAATCTCTGGCAAGAAAACCTTTACACCATAGGATACTATCTCCTAAGAGGCAAAGAAAGTGGTGTTTAAAACTTCAGGAATAAGCCTAAATTGAAAAAAAAAAGGAAAGCAAGAGGTGGCCGGGGAACTGACTAAAAACCTTGGGCCACCACTAGCTCTTTTTTACAAAGCCCTCCTGTGGCCTTGTGAAACTACTTTAATTGATTTTATTAGGAATGAAAACAAGATGCTAACTGAACACCAGAGGGCAGGCGGAGTGTTATACTGTTCTTCTCAATATGGGTCAGGAGGGCCCATATTTATTTCCTGGAAAGGCTCACTAATATGTAAAACCTGAATGCCAGCTTGTTTCCATGATGAGCTGCTTCCATGAGGGGATTGAGTTCCTGGTTATTTCCCTCCTAGATTTCTTTTACTAGCTAGTTAAGATATCCAAATCAATGAAATAGTGGTTCAGAGGGAGAGAGCACTATCCTATCCTAACTGGTTTATGGTCAGTCATGGTGAGAACAAAATAAGAAAAATGATGATGATAATTATCATAATGATGATGATAATGATGATAATAATCATCCATCACCAACAAACATTCACCATCATCCATTTGAAGCACATACTATGTGCCAGGCACTGTGCTGTGCTCTAGGGTTAGAAAGAAAAAAAAAAAAGGAAAGTAATTCCTGTCCTCAGGAAGCTTGTGCCACCTAGGTAGAGACAAGAGACAAAAAGGTGTACATGTAAACATATATAAAGTAGCTTAGAAAAGAAGGACTTAGAAACTGAGGGGCAGGGAACAGGTAGGTGGTGCTTGAGCTGAATCTTAAATAAGGCAGGGATTCAGTAATGCAGAGATTAAGACGGAAAACATTCAAGGTGATGATGATGATGGAGGAGGAGGAGGATGGTGGCGGTGGTGGTGGTAGTCATTGGTGTTCACGATGACAGTGATAATGATAAGGATGATATTAATAGCTGACATTTATTCAGTGCTTTAAAGTGTGCAAAACACTGTATTTACTCATTGTACAAAGTCATTGTCTATATCTCACTAAATAAATATGAGGGAGACATTACAGCATTATCATCCTCATTTTACAGATGTTGAAACATATTCTGAGAGGTTAAATATTTGCTATGGTAACATAACTAGTGGCAGTATTATTAAGGACAAGTCAGTCTGGCTTAAATGATAAAGAGCTAGCTTCAAAGTCAGGAAGATCTGGGTTCAGGTCCAGCCATTGGGTACATGTTGGCTATCTGACACTGGGTAAGTCACTTAATCACTGAACATCCCTGGCAACTCTCCAAAATCCTAAACTGGTGATCAGGCATCAGTCTGCATATTTATAGAGAGTTCCTTTCCTGGAGTTCATTAAACCAACGAAATCATGGCTCCAGTGCCAAAAAGCCAACAACAGACTGCTAGTAAATATCCAAGGGAAGATTCACACTCAGGATACTCCTACCTCTACATCCAGTACACTTTTCACCATGCCACAGTGATAGTCACATTCTTTGAAAGACACCATCAACATATTCTTCAGGTATTCAACTTAGATCATTCCTGAATCAAGCCAATTCAATGTATTGCTAAGTCCTGGGATTCTCCAAAAGCACCAGATAAAGGGGGCAGCGAAGTCTTCCCTCCAACTCTATTCCACTTGAGCCTTTCCATACCCTTCACAGCTAGACTGCCTCTGTTGGACTCCTATAGTACTATATACTATTTATTTAGTGTTTAACAAATATAACATCTCTCAAGCAAGAATTCTGTGTTCCTCCCAAACTCTTAAAATGATCAAGACTGATTCTGCATCGTTTTCTTATTGATTCTATTTACAGGTAATTGATTTTGCTTTGCAATTGTTTAAGTCATGGTTCTCTGTCTCTGAACATAGTTCAGAATTCAGCTAGCCTGCAATGGGCTAAGTTTAGGAATCCTGTTCTTTTGGTAATCACTGTTTTCTTGCTTCAAGGAATTTTGTTCACCTTGGATAGATATTAGGGTGTCTGGCCCAGGATCTATATACCACCAAGCTATCCTTCAAGGATGTCTGGTATGCTGTCCAAAAAGCCTACCAGGGTGGAGAACCTGCAGCCTCGAGGCCACATGTGGCCTTCTAGGTTCTCAAGTATAACCCTCTGACTGAATCCAAACTTCACAGAACAAATCTTCTCAACAAAAGTATTTGTTCTGTGAAGTTTGGATTCAGTCAAAGGATCGCACTTGAGAACATACAGGGCCACATGTGGCCTCGAGGTCACATGTTCCCCATCCTTGGCCTAGGCCACTATTTTGCAAGTAGGCTCAAACAATGACCATTTCTTAATCACAGGAAGAAAGGGGGGTATCATTGCAAGTCCCTCATTTCCAAACTTCCAACCAATCATATTGTCCTCCACACCCCAGCTATGTAACCAACTGTGTTGTCTTAAAACACTATGATGTCACCTGCTCTGTTCTGTTCTTAGTTCTGTATCCCCCAAAATCTATGAAAGAAAACTGTCCCCATTATTCAGAGTCTCAGCTCACTGAGGAAGCTGAGATCCTATTTATTGACAGATTCACACTTTACCAATAAATTGATCATGCTCGGAACTTTCTTATTTTTAAGGTAAATAACAGACAAATGTCAGAAGTGGTATCTATCTTCCTTTTCCCATTTGCAGTTATGACCCAAGTACTCACCACACAACATGTTGACATTTTATCAGCAAATTGAGGCAACAGAGAGGGGACTCAGGTAATTAAGGTAGGAAGAATAGCAGGGAATGACTAGTAGATGAAGAAGTAGAGAATTTAGAATCCTTTATGGATCTCTGACCTTGTTGTTCCATACCTGCTTCCAGGATGATACTATTTCCTCTAGAAACTGCCTCCCTGTGCAGAAGCAGCACATGTAGTAGACCATTCTTGGTACTAATGGTCTGAGATCTTCAGTTCTGTTGCTGGAGCAAAGACATAGATGGGATGGGTGGGCTACACAAGGATATGCCAAAGTCTTCAGTTTCTGCCCTTACCACCAGGTTTTCACAGTGCCTAGTTCTGTTCCCTTAATTCACTTCACTTTGATTCAATTCAGCCAACATTTTCTAAGTACCTTTTTAGGTACTCAATATTGCTAGGTGGTCCAGGGTCTGCAGTTAGGAAGACCTGAGTTCAAATGGAAACTAAGATATTTACTAGCTGTGTGTCTCTTGGCAAGTCATTTAACCTCTGTTTATCTCAGTTTCCTCATCTTTAAAATGCACCATCTTCCCAGAGTTATTGTAAGGATCAAATGGAATAATATTTTTAAAGTGCTTTGCAAATCTTAAAGTGTTATAAATGCTATTGTTATTTTAGCAGCATCAGCAACACATTATACTAGGTCCTACAAAAAAAATAAAAAGTGGAACAATTTCTATCCTTAAAAGAATTATATTGTATTTAGGGGGTGGGAGAGAGGGCAAAACACATGCAGATAAGCAAATACAAGATCATATAAAATAATTTCAAAATCTAGAGAACATTAACAACTATGGGGATTGAGAAAGCCCTATATGTAGAAGGCAGGATGATGTACTGGAAGATAAAGTACTAGACTCAAAGTTGTGAAGACCTAAGTTCAAATCCAACCTCAGACACTTACCAGCTATGTGCCCCTGTGCAAATAACTTATCCTCCCTCAGCCTCAGTTTCCCCTGGAGGTAAAAGGAGTTAAAGATAGCAGCTACCTCAAAGGGTTGTCAGTATCAATGTAGGTGTTAGGTAAATACTTCACAAAACTCACTTCTTACTTGTCTAATCCTAACCTTCCTAACAGGTCCAGGTAAAGGCTCATCTCTTCAATGAAGTCTTACCACCAACCCTGACTGTTCCACTCATGTTACTCTTCACCCCTTCCCCCCAACTCCCAATGGCGCAATGATTATTCCCTCTTCTGTACTGAACTGCTGATTTAGTATTAAGTATTCCCGTCTCATTTTCTCTATGTACGTTTCCCTACTCTAGTTGAGGTCCTCAGTACTTCTCACCTAGATTACTGCAGTGGCCTTTTAACTGACCTACCTGCCTCATCTCTCTTCTCTCCAATCTATTCCTCCACATAACTGCTATAGTGATCTTCCTAAATGATAGGTTTGATCATGTCACTCCCCTACTCAATAAACACCATGCTTCCTTGTTGCCTTTAGGTGCATATAAAAACTCTTCTATTTGGCTTTCAAGATCGTTCACAACCTGACACCAACCCACCTTTCTGACTCTGTTAGATATCATTCTCCTTCTGGCACTCTACCAAGGTCAGTGTCCTTTTTACTATTCCTCTCACATTACAATCTATCTCCTTTCTTTGTGCCCTCTTGGCTTGAATGCACTATTTCCCCATCTCTGCCTCTTAATAATTCCTTATTTTATTCAAAACTTAGCTCAAATAACCCATTTTACATGAAACTCTTCCTGGTCTCCACAGCTGCTAATGCCTTCTCCACCAAATTGCTGTTGCTTAGTCATTCACTCATGTCTGACTCTTCATAATCCCATGGACCATATACTGTCCATGGGGTTTTCTTGGCAAAGATACTGGAGGGTTCTGCTATTTCCTTCTCCAGTGGATTAAGACAAACAGAGGTTAAGTGACTTGCTCAGGTCACATAGCTAGTAAGTGTCTGAGGCCAGATTTGAACTCAGATTTTCCTACTTCAGGCCCAGCACTCTATCCACTGAGCCACCTAGCTGCCTCCTCCAAATTACTTTGTATTTATTTTAATAACTATATATCTACATGAACTGCTAGGTAGTGCAGTGGATAGAGCATTGGACTTGGAATCAGGAAGATTTATACTGGGTAAGTCACTTAATCCTGTTTGCCTCAGTTCCTCATCTATAAAATGAGCTAGAGAAGGAAATGGCAAAACACTTCAGTATATCTGCCAAGAAAACCCCAAATGGGGTCATGAAGAGTCAGATACAACTGAACAACAACAATATATCTACACACATGGGTGTGGATATACATATGTGCACACACATATATTGTATATAACATATTATACACACATACATATATCTTATCTCCTCTGTTAGAATATAAGATCTCAGAGGACAAGGACTGTTTCATTTTTGTCTTTTTATTCACAGTATTGGCACAAAGCAGGTACTTACTAAAAGCTTGTTGATTAAAAGTATATGCAACTTTGCATGTGTAATTAGTTATCTTTTTGTGTATATATCTTATTTCCCAAACTAGCTTTTTGTTTGTTTGTTTGTTTGTTTTGTTTTGGCTAGGCAATGGGGTTAAGTGACTTGCCCAGGGTCACACAACTAGTAAGTGCTATGTGTCTGAAGCCAGATTTGAACTCAAGTCCTCCTGACTCCAAGGCCAGAGCTCTATCCACTGCGCCACCCAGCTGCCCCCAAACTAGCTTTTTTAAAAATTGTTCAGTCGTGTCTGACCCTTCATGATCCCATCAGGGATATTCTTGGTAAAGATAATACAGTAGTTTGCCATTTCTTCTTCAACTCATTTCACAGATGAGGAAATTGAGGCAAACAGAGTCAAGAGACTTGCCCAGGGTCACACAGCTAGTAAGTGTCTGAGACCACATTTGAACTCACAAAGATGAATCTTCCTGACCCCAGGGCAAGGATTATGTCCAACGACTCTTTGTGACCCCAGCACAATTTCCCTAGTACATAACAGATGCTCAATGAATGCTTATAGATGATCATAGGATCACACACTTAAAGCTGAAAGGAATCATAGAGATCATCTTGTCCAAAGTCCTCATTACACAGATGTGGAGACAGGACCAGAGAAGTTGGGTCACTTGCTCATGTTCACCCAGGTACTAATCAGCAGAGGGGAGACTCAAAACCAGGTCCTCTGAGTCCAAAACCCAATGCTTTTCCCACATAATCACTGTGAAGGATAAGGAATTACTGTAATAACAGTATAGTTTGTGCCACTGGTAGTTCACCAGAGAAATTTAAGAAAGGTAGCAATTGTTTTGTTTATGAGTACTCAATGTATACATTTGCACATTTAAAGAGTTATTAGGGGAGAACAAGAGTCTCACTTCCATAATTAAAGGAAAATATATAATGCCTAAATGTATCCATCCAAAGCTACATACAGATGCCTCACTATCCCTCACCAATCCAATCAGTTGCCAAAGTCTTGTGATTTCACCTTTGTAGTATCTCTCAAATACCTCCCTCTCTCCTGACACAGCCACCAGGCACACATCACTTCACACTTGGGACTATTACAGTAGCCTGAAGGTCCATTGGCCTGTCTCAAGTATCTCCCCAGCCCAGTCTATCCTCTATTTAGCCACTGAAGTGATTTTTCCTAACGTACAGGCACAAACCATGTCACACACACCACCCCACCCCACCCCTACTCAATAAACTCCAATGGTTCCCTGTCACCTCCATGATCCTATGATCCAAAATCCTATGTTTGGCTTTCAAAGCCCTTCCTAACCTAGCTTTACACACACACACACACACACACAGACACACACACACACACACACACAGACACAGACACAGACACACACACACACACACA
>NW_020954641.1:13592467-13669778 GCF_900497805.2 Vombatus ursinus
ACACACACACACACAGACACAGACACAGACACACACACACACACACACACACACACACACACACACCCCTTTCTAGCCTTCTTGTACCTTACAGCTCTTCAAGTACTCCAAGCCCAGTAACACTGGCCTCCTTCCAGTTTCAGGAACAAGACATTTCACCTGTTGGCTCCAGGCATTTTCTCTGGTTGTTCCCCACACCTGGAAAGTTTTCCTTCCTCATCTCTGCCTCCCTTCCCTGGCTTCCCTCAAATCTCAACTAAAATTTTACCTTCTACAGGAAGCCTTTCCCAACTCTTCTACTGTTTTTCCTCTTTTAATTATTTCCTATTTATCCTGTATATAGCTTATTGTACATATTTATTTGTTTGTTGTCTCCACTGTTATACTGTGAGTTCCTTGAGGGCAGAGATTGTATTTTGCCTCTTTTTGTATTGTAGCACTTAGAGGTGCTTAATAAATGTTTATTGATTGATTATGTATTTCTCCTTTATAATTATATACATACATAGCACAAACATAATTACTATTTCAGTAATAGATTATCTATATATGTATAGTTATATCTTTCTAAATATATACATCAATCTATATAGATAGATCTATCTACTGCCCAAATAATAATTAAAGATTAATCTTTCTTGCTAGCTAGATCTAGATATATGGAGCTAGACAGAGATAGAGAAGTTGTGTTGCCCAACTGCATCCATCCAAATTTACATCTATCTCTATATGGAGAGATAAGGATTGTTATAGAAATAGATATAGCTTTGGATGGATGCATTTGGATGATGATAGATAGATGGACGGATAGATTTAGAGAGAATGATGTCTTATGAATTTCTTGGTACTGTGGTCTAGTTGTGTCAAAGCAGCAGGCTTTGGTAGGACATCAAGTCAGTTAGGACACATATTATAGATATATAAATAAATATAGATATACATATATATACACATATATACCTATTTCTCTCCACACATGCACACATATATAATGCCCAAATGCAATTCCTCCCAAACTACTCATACAGTAATATGTATATACATATGTGTGTGTGTGTGTGTGTGTGTGTATGTATCATACACGTAGATCTGTATATGGAGCGTTCAGTGAGGACTAGCATGTCTGCTGTGAAAGCTTGCTGAGCCCTTTTCAGGCCTGCTCATCCACCTTTGGAGGTGATCTTCACCCAAGTCTTAGCTGCAGCTCCAAGAAGCTATAGCATGCAGAGGGGCCATACCCAAGTAAATCATCTCAGTAGACAGGCTATACCAGGTAAAGGGTAACTAACAGGCCTCAAATCTGTCAGTAAGTTAGGGGGATGTCTACCCCAAGTATGTGAAGATGTCCCCCTATGGAATGGCTGAAGCAGGAGCTGTGGAGTGCTTACCAGGGGTCGGGGAACCTGCAGCCTTGAGGTCACATGTGGCCCTCTAGGTCCTTAAGTATGGCCCTTTGAATCCAAACTTCATAGAACAAATCCCCTTAATAAAAGGATTTGTTCTATCAAACTTGGACTCAGTCAAAAGGCCATACCCAAGGACCTTGAAGGCCACATGTGGCCTCAAGGCAGCAGGTTCCCCATTCCTGGCTTATTGTTTGGTCAAATGCCAAGCTCATCCACTAGACCTAGGCCATCGCCAGTCCTCTTGACTTTTGTACTGCCAATGGACTTGGATAATTCAGGAAGTGAGAGTGAAGTTTGCCTCACTTAAATCCAATTCATGCACAAGTCAAGACTACCTACAATGTCACTGGTCCTCTTTGAAAACAAAGGACAAACAAGAACAACTTGTATATATACATGTGTGTATATATACAAATAAATTTCTTGGTATTATAGTCTACCTGTGTCAAATATGTATGCATATAACTATCTTGATATTGTGGTACAGATGCCTCAAAGCAGCAGGCCTTGTTAAGACATCGGGTCAGTGATATTAAGTTTCTTATAGAAAGAAAAATTAATTTTTTTCTTTCTTACCCTTAAAGAACTATTCTATTTTGGATTGTGTGGAACTCTTCATTCTGTGTAAAACCTTCTCAAATTATACTCTAAAAATCTGTGATAGTTTAGAGAAGGTGGGTCAAAAGCTTACCTTTATACTAGCTGTGAAAACAACAGTTTGCTAAGCATATTAATTGAGTAAATAATAGGAGTGTTTGCTTTAAGTAGGAATAAAAGCTGGAACAGGTTTTGTTCTTTTTTTTCCCCAAGAACTTCAATTTTGTTAGCAGAATTGATTCATTCACTCATTTAAACATTTTTGAGTGTCTTCCTTGTATGCAAAGGGTTGTTAGATTTTGTCATGGTGGGGAATACAAAGATGAATTAAGACAGACTCTGGCCCTTGTATACCGTGCAGTCTAACAGAATCAAATATGAACATTGCTGTTGTCCATCCTTCACTCTCAAACATCTAATATATTCACTATAAATGAATTTTAGTTATTCATTCATTCAAAAGTTTACCATACATGACAGTGATATCTCATGTTGCCTTCTTTAGAAAAGCTGTATTTTTCAATATGAAGGTTTTACTTAAAATGTAGTACAGCAACCATTTCATTCAAATTTAAGTGGTAAGAATTTTCTATAGTATGCTGCTACCAGGTGAAGTCCCTTATAAAATAGAGAATTCAAGGTCTGAATAGCTAAAGGGAACTCATGTTGAAATGGAACTGTGTTCCCACTGATTTAGAGGTTCCCTTCAACAATATTGATCCTGACCCCCCTCCCCAATGCCTGACTTGCCTGTCCGGCTTGTGTTGTTCACATTAATAAGTTTGCCACTGGGTATTATTCACCCAGAACATTAGACAAAGGGAGAAACATGATAGTAAAATAACTGCAAAATCTCTACAAGACACTCAAAGAAGGAATTTCAAATATGTGGCTGCTGTTTGTGGAAGTAGAAGACTCATCTCTAGAAGGAGAAAGCATTTATAGGCATTTTCTTAGGTATTTTTCCAGTCAGGCTTAGTATTCTATGGCATATGAAGATTATGAAACATAAAGAGTACATTTTTTCCCATTCAAAAGGTGGGCTTCCATTTGATACTATGCAAAGAGGACTACACAACTTAGAAGTTATTTTCCCTTTCAATTTTCCATATGGATATATTAAATAAGACCTTTGTTGGGGAGAAGGGTGGGGAGTCAGAGGGGAAGAATGGAATAGCAACTAATAAGAGAACCTGAATACAAGAAACTCCAGCCAGGAAGATAATGGGTAGGGGTGAGACTAAAGCAGTTTGAAGTGGTTCGATCACACTGGGAAAAATAGGAAAGCAGGATTCTGCTAAGGAAAATTCTTAGCACAAATTACTTTCTCTACACACAAACTTTTTTTTTTAAAGCGAAGGAAAAAAAGGTATTTTCCTGCCGAGATCTGGAAAAGTACTATTTTGTGCCCTGTACGGAAGCACTTTGGTCAATAATGCAAACACAACTTGAAGCAGAACAAAACACAAAAACTGTAACTATGATTCCACTCACCAGAACGGCGGATCTTCTGTGTACTATTCAGCTAACTTTATAGGAGTCGTCCACCACAAAGCCAAGTGACAAAGTGAGCTCTGGCCTGCTTGGGCAATAAAATACTGGAGAGAGCTGTTGAGAGAGAGTAAAATGGGAAGGAGGTGGTGGGGAGAGGCAATGGAGAAAAAGGGGGAGACAGGGAGGGGAAGAGAGGAGTATCTAGGTAAGATTCAAATCTGCACTCATAAAGGGAAAAAATGCAAATAAATACTATATATCTTAAAAATGTAGTGCATTTGGAATTAAGAGGCAAACAAGTTAAATTTCACATCTTGCCCTGCTGAATTTGTTGTGCGTTTTTTAATACGGGAATACAAAATGCAGTATAAAACATATTAATTAGTTCAGCCATTCTGACTATGGTAAACTACTACTGCTAAAAGAGAAGCCTGCACATTGGTAGTTTATTATAGCCATTCATTATACCTCAAATATAATGTTGTTTATAATCTAAGTACTGAAATGCAAGGTATTAGGCTGAGAGAACAGTTTAAATGCATCAGCCTTGCAGTAAACTGATTTCGAGGCCTCTTTTCACATTTTCTCAAGATTTATTTCCACTTAAATTCTTAAGTTATCTCACCCATCCAAATTTAAGCACCATCTGACATGTTTTAACTCAAATGTTTGCTCACTTACATCAGTACAGCCTTCCCCATAGGCAGAACTGGGTGTTGCTTATATGGCATAATTTGAGGTCTCCCTCTGTCAAAATGTTTTTCCCATCCTTATGCCATCATTAGACACATATTCCTTTTTGTCCTCCTGCTTGTGCTCTTTTTAAATGAAAATATCCCGGAGAGGGATTACATAGTAAACTAATTTATACTAAGGAATAAATGACTTCACAAATTCATAGAAAATCTCAAAATTGAGACTCCCAAGATGATTTAGTACAATTCAGAGCAGAGAAGAAATCCTTTCCAGAGCATCCCTGACAAATGGTCACCTAGCCTCTATTCAAAGACCTTTAGTGATAGGAGCATATAAATATCTCAATTCTGCTCCAGTTCTAGATCACTCTCTCATATAAACAATACATGCTATACATCAAAGAAGTCATAACAAAAATAAGTCAAATACATCAAAGAGTATACCTTACACGCCTGCCTTAATTCTAAATAAATATGGAATAAAAAATTATCTCATCCTTTGAAAGGGGAATTTTATTTGGTTAGTACCCCAGTTATATATTTAAGTTCTATTCTGTGACATGGGAAACAATTTATATGATAACATATGGCAATTAACCAGGATACTCTTAGCAATGTAACTGAATTAAATTCAAATGGTTTACAGATCTTTTATGATACTACTGGTTATAATTTCCAGTTGGGGGCCATTTAAATATCACTTGGAAATATATTTGAAAAAAACTGGCAACTTAGAAATAATTTAGACACAACTAGAAATGTTCCATTAATATGAAGATACTTCCTAGTTTAGTGATTCATGTAGATATTTCTGCAGAAACCAAACTTTCATTTAAATAGATCTGTGATCTCATGGGTACAGCAAATCCTTCTAAATATCCTATCCATACCTTCTTTTTTTGCCTACAGTGACAAATGAAATAATACACAAAATAATTAAGAAAAACCTATACTACACCTATGACAGATTACACAAATGCCAGCAAATGAAAGTGTTATAGACAAAACGATAAAATCCCAGACAACTGCAATAAAATCTGCAAGACATGGTTTTCTCATTCAACAACCAGTTCCCTTAATGGAAATTAAGTTTATGAGTTTAAAAGAAATATGAACTATTTTCCCTTTAGATAGCTGGAGAATATTAGAAAAGTGAGGAATGGAAGATTAGTAAATGCAAATTAATTGACTTCTTTCTAATGAATAAAAGTAAGGATTTCACAGACATAAAATCAGGAGTATAATGTGTTGGGTTTCACATCAAACAGAACACAGAAAATGGAGAAGAGAAAAATTAAATAGAAATGAATGGATTTCAGAATACCTAATGTGCTTAGTTTTCTGATATTCTGGAGACTATTAAATAACTATGTACATTTGATAGATACATATATACATACATACGTATATACATACATACATATGTACACAGAATATATTGAAGGTAATCTGAGAGAGGAAGATAATGGCACCTGAGGGGACAGGTGGCAGCCACCTGCAGAAGGTGAGATTTAAGCTGAGTCTTAAGGAAGACTAAGAGGCAGAAGTGAAGGAGGAGGACATTGGAGGTATGGGAAGGTACAGAGATGGGGGATGGAGTAAAGGGTTCACAGAAAAACAAATTGGCCAATGTACCTAGAACACAAGAGTACATGGGAGTAAAGTGTAAGAGAACTGGTTATGAAGGGTTTTAAATGACAAAAGATGACCTTCTGTTTAATTTTTTAGGTAACTAGGAGACAACAGAGCTCAATGAACAGAGAGCTCATTGAACATTGACACTGACAGACCTACATTTTAGAAAAATTATCTTAGCATCTGAGTGGAGGATGGATTAGAGTGGGGAGAGAGTGTGGGCAGGGACACCAGTTATAAAGTTATTACAATAAATAGTCCAGGCATTGAAGGGGGTCTGAGTTAGGGAGGTGGCTACATGAGCAGAGAGAAAGGGGCATATAAGGAAAGTGTAGTGAAGGTGGAAATGGCAAAATTTGACAGTGGGCTGCTTATATGAAGTGAGTTAGAAGCAAAGGGTGACATCAAGGTTGTCAACCTGGATGATAAGGAGAACTATGGTATTTTTTACCAGTGGTCAAGAAGTTTGAAAGAAGGGAAGGTTGGGTGAGGGCAGAAGATAAGAGTTCTGTTTTGGGTTTGTTTAGTTTGAAATACCTCCAGGACACTCAGTCTATGATAGGACCGATATCTACCAGGGTCCATTCTCCCCAACCCCAAACATGGATTAAACTAGTTTTTTCCCTAAAAGGGAACAGAGCTGGAACTTAATTGGCCCAGGACTGGTGCAAGACTCAAGCTGTGCCTCCCTGGACAGACTCGGACATACTGATGTGACTGCTGACATGGCTTCCTGGTGACTCAGGAGTATAAAAAGATCCACCCATCTAGGATTGAGAACTTTCAGACTTAGTGAATCTCCCCAGACCATAAGTCATTATACCTTGCCCTGCTGGCCAGAAACACTTCTACATAGATATGAGGAGGGTGTATCTAAACAAGCAACTGTAACCTTGTTGAATATCCTTTTTATATTAGAGTTAAATAAGTACCATTTCATTAACTCTTCAATGATGCATAAATGCCTCAATTTGTCCCATCGTTAAACCTAAACTAACAGGATGCTGGCCTGAGATAGGCTCACCCTTATCAGAATCTAAGTGTCCAAAAGTGTTTTGGAGATACATGAATATAGCTCAAGAGTCTAGGGCTAGATACAGAGATCTGAGAATCATATATATATGGATAATAACTGAATCCATGGGAAATGATGAGATCAAGTGCCAGAAGAAAAAAAGAATAGGGCCTGGAAACTGGGGTAGCACCCTTCATTCATGACCTGGATAAAGAATCAGCAAGGAAAAAAGAGGAGGAATGGTCAAAAAGGTAGAGGCATCAGGAAAGAACAGTGTCATGAAAACACAGAGTAAAGAGATTGTTGAGGAAGAGAAGGTGATGAACAGCGTCAAGAGGTCAAGAAGGATAAAGATTGATAAAAGGCCATTTGGTTTGGAAATTAAGGGTGAAGAAAGAGAGTCTGATAGACAAAGGGAGAGATAGGGAGAGAGAGACACGCAGAGAGAGAGAGAGAGACAGAGAAACAGAGACAAAGAGACAGACAGACTGAGACAGAGACAGACAGAGAGAGAGAGAATGATACTATGACAGTAAAGGTAAGCAGCTGGAGAAAATGAGAGAACATGGTATTAAGGCGGCATGTGGAAGAATTGGCCTTGACAAGGAGGAGGGTCCCTTCTTTATCTGAGACTGAGGAGGATGTAATAGTGTGGGAAGATGTTGGAAAGACATAATATGACAAAAATCTGAGTGCTCTCAATGAATGGCCTTCTTTTTTGGGGGGAAGTTAAGCATGAGGTGAGATCATCAGCTGAGAGTTGGGGGAGAAGGTGCCATGGTAAGCTTGAGGAGCAACATTGTTTGGAACAGTGGCAATGGAGAATGGGATAGCAAATCAATTAGAGAAGAATAGAATGTTTGGTTGCAGGGAGGGCCTAGTTGAGATTAGATCATAATTTGTAGTGGACTCAGTCAACACAATTTTGTGAATTACTCCAGTTTTGTTTGGGAGCATGAGTAAGACAAAAGAAAGTTATTGGTGAGAGTGACACGGGGTTGCAGTTTGGCAAGACCTCAGAAATAATAGAAGGTATGGAGGCAGCTAGGTGGTGCAGTGGATACAGCACCGGCCCTGAAGTCAGGAGGACCTGAGTTCAAATCCGGCCTCAGACCAAACACTTGACACTTACTAGCTGGGTGACCCTGGGCAAGTCACTTAACCCCAATTGCAAAAAAAAAGAAGAAAAAGAAGAAGAAATAATAGAAGGTAGAGGGAATGGAGGTTACAGTAAGGATGAAGAACAGGTTAGGGGTCATTATGTAAAGGGAAACATAGTTTGAAAAAATTTAGCTAAGATAAAGGCATTTTGGAATGAACATGGAATTGAAACATTTATGAGTGACATTTAATACTAATAATAGCTAAGAGCTAACATTTATGTAGTGCTTTAAGGTTTGAAAAGTGCTTTACATATATTATCTCATTTGATCCTCACAACAAACCTGGGTGGTAGGTACTATTAGTATACCCATTTTACAGATGAGAAAACTGAGGAACACAACAATTAAGTGACCTGCCTAGAATCACAAAGCTAATGAGTATCCAGAACGAGATTTGAAGTTAGATCTTCCTGACTCTAGGTCCAATACTGTAGTCACTACACTATCTAGCTGTCATCCCTGGGAAACTGAGGCAGAGTGGAGGAGTAGGCCATAGGAACTGAATGAAGAACAGAAAAGTTAGGGAATTGAGGGAGTAGCAACATGTATTTTGAAGTTTCCTAATATGAGGGCAGGAGATGGGGAGGTAAGACTGTGAACTAGGTACTGAACTCAGTAAGAAATGGAGAATGTCCGGGGGGGGGGGGCAGGGGTATATAAATAATAGAATTAGGTGGTCAATTTGAATAATACTGAAATCTTCCTGCCCACAGAGTAAGAACAGCTTATCAGATGATTCTGGCTGTATCAAACCAAATCAACAATTATTTATTGAGCACCTGTGCTGGATAAGGGAAGGATTACAGGGAATATACAGAGCAGGGCTCCTATGCTCCAGTTTAGAAGCTAGTTGGGGAAGATAAGAAAAACACCAAAGTGTTAAACAACAATCAAAGATTTAAGTCACAGTCTAAGGAAATGATGGAAGCTCCAAAATAGAACTATATTCAGTAAGAACCATGTCAACATTAAGTTAATGGGACACCTATTAGTCCAGGCTTCCAACACCAGCGCTGAAAAGGGGCTCTGGTACGCTTCTCTGTTTAAACATCGATGTAATAGCATTTCTATAAATATCTTCATACATCTCCGCCAATAGAACACATTTATTCAACACATATTATTAAAGGTATTAGCAATTTCTAAGTTACTTAAAATTCAGTGAAGCTCTTCTCTTGTGGAAGATCGAATGCACCTATATTTCATGAAAAAAAATATGCATAGTTGAATGCCAGTGAAGAACACTAGAAGAAACATCTCTAGATGTGGATGTGAGGTATATCATCCCTTGAAAACTAGAATCTTTAATTAGAGACTAACTCTTTCCATTCCTGAATTGCTATGTAACTGAAAGGGAATGGGACTGAATGGGACTACATTCTTATGTTATTCATTTCACATAAAAAGAAAGGGTTTTGCCATCTAAAGTATCAGATGTTATGGGAAGAACACAAGTTGTGATGAACAGAACTACCTGAGTCAAATCAAGCCTATGAGGAAAATTTCATAAATATCAAGAGGAAACATTTCCAGGAAGATAAATGATCAATAAGAAGAAGAAAAATAATGGGGATGATAATGATAGCTCCTCACATTTATAGAGCATTTTAAAGGGGGAGGGGAAAGGAAGAGAGTACACATAACCCTCATAACACATCATATAGTACCTCCCTTGAGACAGGTAATGTTAGCATTTCTACCTTCATTTGTATTCTCAGAAACTGAGGCTCAAACAGGTGACTTTTTTCTTTGCTCAGCTAGTTAGATGTAGAATTAGAACTCAAACCCAAGTCATCTGAATCCAAACCTAGCACACCTATGCCAGGCTGACTGTCACAGCCCTAGTTCAAGAATCTCCAATGTATTACTCATAAAGAGCTACTTTAAGAATATCCCAGAGAGATTTCACTTGTCACTACACGCTCTCTTATTTGGATTATTTCATCCACTCCCATGAGTTGCATTTTCATGTCTATGCTGATGATTCCCAGATCTATAGACCTAGCCCAACTCTTTCTTCTGATTCCCACTCATGTATCACCCACTGATCACTTCTAATTAGATGCTTTGCAGGCATCTCATCATTTCCAAAACAAACTCCTCATGTTTCTCCTCGAACCAACCACAGTCCCAAACTTCCCAATTACTGCAGAGAGCATCACTATTCTAGTCACCCAGGTCTGCAACCTTGATGCCACCCATGACTACTCAGTCTCATTCACTCCATGTATCTAGTCAGTCACCAAATCGGTCCTTTCTTCCTCTATGCTATGTCTCATATTTGCCCCCTTCCCTCCACTTACACTGCACCACCTTACTTCAGACCTTATCACCTATGACTTAAAGAAAATTGCAACAGCCAAATAATTTGTCACTGTCTCAATTCTCACCCCACTTCAGCCCATTCTCTACGTGAATGCCACAGTAATTTTTTTTTTTTGTAAAACATAGGTCTGACCATGAAATCCCCCTACTCAATAAATTGCCATGACTCCCTATAATCTCTAGGATCAAATAGACCACTATGGCTAGACTGCAGAGTGTGGGAAGGAGGTAATGTTTAAGGAAATTTGAAAGATAGGAAAATCTAGATTATGAAGAATTTTAAATTTCAAGTAAAAGATGTATTTATTATATTTATATGTTTGTATATATATGTATATATTCATGTTACATATAAATATAATATAAAATATATATATATTTGACCAAGACCACTTTCTGTGGTAAGATTTTCTTTGTTCTCACTTTAACCATCACTGATATCCCTCACACAGAAACTGAAAGGAGGGCATTTTAGCTAGACCGTAATGTGCATGGAATAGCATAATGTATAATATGGCTGGAAATGTAGATTGGGGCTAGGTTGTGAAGGACTTTAGAAGCCAGGGGAGTTTATTTTTCATAATAAAGGTCAAAGGGAGCCCTGGATTTTATTAAGTAAGGTACTGACAAACTCAGACCTAAGGAAAAATCACTATCGAGAATGGCTTAGAATAGGGAAATATTTGAGGCAAAGAAACCCATTATTGAGCTACAGCAATAGTCCAGGCAACAAGTAATGAAGGCCTGATTTAGGGTGGTGGTGGTTTTATTAAACACAGAGAAGAGGACATGCAAATAATGTTGTGGAGGTAGAAAGAACAGGATTTGGCTAATGATTAAATTCTTGGTATAAATTCTGTGATAAATTTAATAGGTTTCGGGTCTCCTTTAACTTCCAAGTATTTGATTTCACAACATTTGCTCGAGATTCTCTTACCTTAAGTCATTATTTTGAGTTTTTTTACCCTATTCCTGCACAAGTCCCCCAAATGGACAAATGAATTGATGATGCCATCAATGTGGGTACTCCCTTTAATAATGAAGATCACAATCCATAAATGCCAGCCCCCTGGACTCAAAGTATTATTTTCAATAAAAAATATGTGCCAACCAAACCAAAATCCAGAATTCTAAAAATAAAAAAGATACAATATTAAAATAGTCTTCATACTGTAAATTACTTTTTAAATTCAAGAAGCTGTGAATATGCTTGTGTGTTTGCAAAAAGCGGGGCCAGGGGCAGGGGAACCCATAGAGGTAACCAAAAAAGTATAGAAAGAGGTCCACGTGGTTACTCTGTATAATGCTGGATTCATTAAGCAATTCTGGAAAGGGTCACATCTCCTTTTGCTTCAGAGTTATCTGTTTGCTACAGAATTTACTCAACTTTTATAAAATATGCAATCACTCTCCACTCATATTTTCTGAATGAATAAATATAAAAGACCAATTTTATACAGAATCGCTTCAACTCTCCAGCTAGAAACTAATAATTGTGTTTTGCATGCCTGGAATAATGCTTGTTTCAAAGGGATACATATCAAAAGAAATGAAAAAGAAAACATTAAAGCAGTCACTAATTATAATTAATTCATAGGCATTTGAGGTCCGTTTGCTTTTGCTGAAGTGTATAAAACAGCTTTCCTGTAGTTTGGTAAAAATTCAATCTGAAGCCTCATGGGGTCAGTTTTGTATAGGATTTGTTTGACCTCTCTAGGATACCATACTGCTCATTTCAAGACTGGAACAAATTTTTTACTACCACAAAGTTGGTTCTGAAAGAAATGGTGAGTTGTGAGCAGCAAGGTTTGATCACAAATCTATCTAAGCTTACCTTCCATTAATTCAGATTGCTTCCATCTGCTACCCCAAAGCCTTACCACCTCGATTATTTTGAACTGTATCACTAGCACAGTAGGCACTCAAAAATATCTGTTAAACAAACTGAAATGGAATTTTTCTAATATATGTTGTTCAGTCATTTCATTTGTGTCTGACTCTCGGTGACCCTGTTTGGTGTTTTCTTGGCAAAGTTACTTGAGTGGTTTGCCATTTCCTTCTCTAGCTCATTTTATAGATGAGGATCTAAGGCAAATAGGGTCAAGTGAGTTGCCCAGGGTCACACAGCTAGTAAGTGTCTGAGGTTGGATTTGAACTCAGATCTTCCTGACTCCAGGCTCAATACTCTATATGCTGTGCTACTTAACTGCCCCTTTCTAATACATACAAATAAGAAATATTAATTATATATCTAATATAGGTACACTGGGACAACTAGGTAGTGCAGTGGATAGAGCACTGGGCTACACATCAGGAAGACTCATCTTCCTGAGTTCAAATCTGGCCTCCAACCCTTACTGGTTGTGTGAGCCTGGGCAAGTCACTTAAAGCTGTCTGCCTCAGTTTCCTCATCTGTAAAATGAACTGGAAAAGGAAATGGCAAAACACTCCAGTATCTCTGCCAAGAAAATCCCAAATGGGGTCATGGAGAATCAGACATGATTGAAACAACTCAACAACAAGAAATATGGACCTTAGAGAAAAAGCATTTCAATGTATTCAACAAATATTTTGAGTGCCTATTACATGTGTATTGTATTTATGTGTATATATATATATACATTTACATATATGTATGTGTGTATGTATATGTGCATGTGTGTATATGAGAGAGAGATTGAGGGAGAGAAAAAGTAATCAGCATGATTAGTTTGGCCTAGAGGGCAAAATAAAATGAAGCAATGATTGAAAGTTACAGAGAGATAAATTTAGGCTCAACCTACATAATAACTTTCTGAAAATTAGAACTGCACCAAAGTGGAATGAGTTTCCTGGGGGAAGTAGGGGACCCCTTCAGTGGAGGCCTTTGGGCAAAGGCTAGATGTCTGCTTTCTAGACCCATTGGAAGAAAGGATTCTTTCCAGAAATATTTTGGTCTAGATGACATGAGGTCCCTTCCAGCTCTGAATTTCTGTGCTTCTTGAGGCAATTTAAAAGGTAAACATGGTTAACACTTCTTTAAAAGATCTGTCACTGATCTCTATACCTGTCATTGTCCTTTCACATTCCACCTTTCATTTGAGTTCTTTATCTCCTCAACTAGGCTTTAAACTCTTTGAGTGAAGGACTTATTTATTCTTCTTTGTATCCCCTATAACATCTACCCAGGGCTTTTCATGGTAGCAGGAGCTCCACAAATATTAGTTGAATAGATGAATGAATGATATACCAAATGTCAACTCAGCACAGTAAGACTATTGGATATTTTAAAAATTAAGCACAATCATTTAAAAATATCAAATGGTTTTAAAAAGTGATTGATAAGGGCACCGCTTTAAATTGAATAAAAGGCTAAAAGGGCTATCTTCATCATATTTGTGGTCTGAGGTAATGGCATATAGAAAAGTAACTGAGGAATGCACAAAGTCAATACTAAGGACTAAATACTCAGTTTCATAATTTATTAGTGGAAATTCTGATACTCCTCAGAAAGAAGAAATAAAAATAGTATCTGATAAGTTTGCTACGTTAGACAGCCTTCCCAGAATGTGTCACAAGGACACCTTTTTAATTAAGAACTTTCATGACAACTGCTTCAATAGCATCCTAATCATACTTCAAATGGCAACGTGATTTTTAACATGAACACTATTTTTAAAAGGTGCATGGAAAATTATTGAACTCCATAACAAACAACCACATGCTCCCTGCCACCCACCAATATCAATGAACAGATTGGCACATCCTAAGAATTAAATTTATTTTCAATCAAAATAAGAAGTCCATATATCACAATATATTTGTATTATTTCTGAAAACCATCAAGACAAAGATTTTTTTTCATGACAAAACAGGAATGAAAACGAAAACTTCCATTTTAAGTTAAGTGGGGAGGATACTGGAGAAAAGAAGTTTTCTTGTAGTCAGGTACACCTCAGTGGCTAATCCTATTAAGGATGGAGCATTGCTTTGCCACTAAACCCTGAAGAAAATTTGAGACATCAAATCCCTACCAGACATTTAGAATATAACAACATTGGTAAAGGGACTTTTGCGCTATGAACAAAAGAATACCACTTATGTATTTCAATATAATTTTTTTCTCCTTCCAAAATACTCCATTTTAAAAGTAAAGATATGTGATTTAAGTGTATTCAGAGTTCTGCTTTTGGCACCACTCTCATTCCTGAGTGGAAGTGCCATCTGCTGGCCCCATGGCTCACGCATAATGATATGCTTACAAGCTGCTTCCCTTCTCTGCACAATGTACTCTTTCACTCTAACATACATTCCCCATAAATTCCCAAATAACAAATTCAACTGGAGATGTTGGTTGGGAAATGGGACAGAGGAAATGCCTATAGACTGGTGTGTGTGTGGCAGGAAAGAATAGAAAGGACAATGGGACAGCCTCACTCTTTTACCCCAAAGTAGGCACATTTGCAAGACATCTACTCCACCTCCACCTCCATTAAGCTGCCCTCCTGTAAATTGCAGAGGGAACTTTTGCTTCCGCATTGAGTCTGTGCATTAACGTCTGTAAGGAGCCCACATGCCTACCATCCATTACACCTGCTGAGTGACAAACAGATGAAAGTCATCACGCAGACTCTCAATGTTTGATCTCCTGATATCAGCCAGATGTCACCCATTTACATACAAACATAACCACTGTCATTAATGCAATTCACCGAGCTGGCATCAATGTGGAAGGGGAAAAAAAGTTGGATTCTAATCTAAAATTCCAAATATCCTAGGCATTCAATAGGCATATAAAGCAAAGGAGTAAATAAGTTCAGTTTGGTTTCCCTTCCATTGCTCTTTTTGCCAGTGTTGAGACTTATTTGGAGTGGAGTGGAGGGAGCACTGTGGGACAGATTTTTGTGCATATTTTGAAAGAGATGACCTGTATTTTGCTGTTCCTTGCTTCTGAATTTTGAATGAAAGCACCAAACTTTACCCTAAGCTGATCCCTTGCCAAAATATATAGAGCCCCCATCTGTTACACACACAGTCACAAACAGAATAATCTTGGTTGTTGGCTGTAGTTACTAAGAGGCCCCTTACCAGTGAGTGAACTAGTAAATAAACAGTAAAATGCAACGAAATCACAACCATGGAGTTTTCAACTTTTGTCATGATTTAGTATATTTCAGTAATAATTTGTAATCGTTTTTAACTTGCCTAGGGCATAGTTCACTTTGTAAAAGTAGACTATATGAGGTGCATAGCTATATTGGGAAGCAGACATGAATCTAGAAATAATTTGTTTAGAATATTGTCTGAAGCCATTAGACCCCTATGCAAAGATTTTATAAGCCATGTAAGGTTAGTTCCCTCCCATGTAAACCAATGGCTTTACAAAAGATACAATGAAAAGATACAATGAGAAAACAATTAGAAAGGTAAGAGAATATTATGATACAGTTTCAGAAACTCAACAAACAGATTTTCATGCAAGCCTAAAGGTTTATAGGAAGAGGACACAACCAGATCTGGCCAAGAGAGAATCAATTATTTCTATGTATAGTTTTTCTTTTTTAATTAGCTTTCATAGATGTTTAAGAAATAGAGAAATAGTGGATAGCTTCATTCTTTTTTATAGTCTAAGCTATCATTCATACAGTAGGTGCTCAGTAAGAGTTTACTGAATCAGTGGTTACATTACTCTTAAGTTAGAAGTAATTTTTCCCCTTGGTTGATCTCATAGTATTCTGTACTCATGCATTTACCACATCCTAATTAGCACTATCTTTGTCCATATACATGCCATCTCCTATTATTAGATCATAAAGTCTATGTGGGCAGGGACTACATTTTATTTATCTTCATATTATTCTCTCTCCCTGTCAAGCACATTAGCATACAGGAGGTGCTTAATGTTTATTGAATGAATGAATGAAACAAATCATTTTTTCCATGAAGCTATTAGATCATCTCATTTTCTCCTAACTACTAACAATAATGACCCCCAGACCCAATGAATACCTTTTTTTTGTCACACATATGGCAAAATTCTGTATTCTCTTTGTCAATCCTGTTTTATATTCCTCTAATTCTGTAGCTTTAAAATTGGTGCCAATTTTATTTTTTTAAATTCCTCATACTTATTCTCTTGTTTTCATTCACTGGGGATGAATTGGCACTTAGGCTTGGCTCTCTACTACTTCCCAAAACTCAACAAATCCCAAGCCACCTCTCACTAGGATGCATACAGTATTTTTTGCTGAGCCTTTCTAGTCATCAGAAGGAGTGACAGTCCCAACCTCAATTCAATCTAATCCCCAACACAGCTGTTTACATAATGGGCATGCTGTAGAAAAGAAAAACCAAGAGACACTGCCACAAATTCCAAAAGGTTGTTGGATTTTAAACCAGAACAACAATGACATAAAATCACCAGGAAGCTAAGGCAAATCTAGAGTACCAACATAGGCCTGTTATTCAGAGAAAAGGAGAAATTAAACACTGGAATGGTTGCCCTAAGGCTTTTGGTAATGATGGCAAAACATTAAATCAGGTTTAAAACTACTAAGCAGTATCAAGCTACTTTTCTTTTAGCTCTTTCTCCAGCTCTTTGGCACATCCCTGCAATTTCATTGAACCTTCTAATAGGAAGTGAGCTCAGATTCTATTGACAGTTCCATGACATGCCACGCTTCACCTTCCATTGTCCAGTCTTCTTAGCTGTTCATTATCTTGACTGCTGTGCCTACAAGATAATGATACATTCTGCTTCTACCCAAGACTGTAACACATTTTAGCTGCAGGGCTCCTTTTAATTGAAACACATTGTCTACATTTCTGTTTTGGTGCAAAAGTAAACACATTTAACAGAAGACTTCACTTTTTATTTGTTTCACCAATCAGAAGTGTGTAAAAAGTAACCTGCCTTTAAAAGAGGGAATGGGTAATTCCACTGAAAGATGGGCATTTTCATCTGGAGCAAACTTTGTCACTCCGTTAGCTGTAACAGTCAATTATGCCTGCCAACTAACAAACTGTTCATTTTCTACACCCCAAGTGTCCAGTGTGCCTTGTCCCTCAAACCCTCTGGTCCCACTTTGGAAAAGTTCAAAGCCATGTTTCAACCACCAAAGAGTGCGAATAATGATCCCAGTTTCTTATGCTTAAAAAATCAGTATAATAATTTGTGCCTATTCTAATTATCTGTGTCCTCTTCTAAGCTTCATAAAATAACTGTAAATTGACTAGAACGGAAACATTCAACTTTAGGATCACTAGCAGCTGAGCTCAACCAAAATGCTGCTCATGACTAGCAGATGTTTTCATCCTTTGAGCTCTTTCAATGAGAACTTCTAACTTCTTCCCTCTCAGAAATAAATATCTCTCAAAGGGAAAAAAATCAAAGGCATTTGAGGTTTTTCTTTTTTTTTTTTCTTTAATGATAGAGATTAAGAAAGGGTATGCTACAAAGACATCCCTTGAAGTTACAATATAGAAGTGGTCAAACTAAATGATTTCAAATGATGTTCACTTTTCTTGAATGTCTAGGTACATTTTTAAATCATTATGAAAGTTTATGAACACATTATTTGAACCCATATATAACAGGCCAAAGAAGCAGCTTGACTGCAGGGTAGATATTCCCATTTCTGGATTCGACCCCCTGAGTAATAAGCATCCTTTATATATTTAAAAACTCATTGTTACAATGCTTTAAAGTTTAAAAAGTTTTTCTTATAACAATCCTATACGATGGGTAGTACAAGAATTATTCATTTTAGTTCACTGAGTAGGAAATGAGCTCAGAGGGGTTCAGTAATTTGTTCAAGGTCATAAGTAACAGAGCTGTGACACGAATCAAGGTCTCTTACAACTCTAAAGTCTCTCAGACCTGCACTATTCCCACTGTAATATGATGCCTTTCTAATAAAGTCATCAGGACTAGAGTGGAGGACTTCTGTTTCACCATCATCAAGAGGTTAGTAAAAGAATATTATCTCCACTGAAGAGCAATTTCCTCTCACCACCATGGCAGGGAGGAAGGATAAGAGGATTTTCTTATGGAAGCTGGAACTATGATAAAGGAGATATGTTTGCAAAGTCTGAAGGGTAGGGGTTGTTTAATTTTTGTCTTTGTAGCTCCAACACCACTGTTTTTCAATCAATTAATTCTCAAGGGATCTGAAGGAGGGAAAATAACAAAATCGTGGGGAAAAAAATCTCAGATCTTATTTACAACAGAAAAAGGTAGCATAAAGAACACAAACACTTAATGACCTAAATGTCTACTTTCCTATCTGTGTAATTTTTTTTATAAGAATAAAAATCATGGTCACATTTGATGAGGGTTTTAAAAGGGAACAGGCAGGCTTTTGCAAGCAATATGGCATAGCAGATAATGTTTTTGCTATTAGACAGTCTACCCCAAATGGCAAAGAATGCAAGGCAAAAAGGCTTCCCAAACTCTACAAAACCCTAAGGAATTATCATTACTTATCCTCATATTAACTTGATATTATGATCATTCTCAACACACATGTATATCACCTCCATTTCCCGATGCTCTGATGAGGAGCAGCTGTCCTCACAATCCTTCTGGTATGTCTGGACAACAGAGAAAAAATTAAATGGCCTGAAGGCACTTCACCTCTTTCAAGTTAACATTGCTGCTGTGTTATTTTGACAGTGATGTTATTGTGCTAACTGTGGTCTGGAAACACTCCAGAATTTCTACATCTCATTGTAACACTAGAAAATTCTGAAATCAGTAATAAAAGCAACCCATGTTCTAAATTAATTTTAATTAAAACATGCTACAGCAGTCTCATCATCTAAAGACAGCTAGGTAAAGTGGATTGTTTCCAGTCTTAGAATGAGGAGACCTGGGTTCAAGTTCTGCTTCTGATACATACTGCTTGTGACCTTGAGCAAGTCACTTTTCAATGCTCCAGGTAACTCAAAAACAAGGTTTCAGAACAGTAACTGATTTGCATTGGTAGGAAAATTTTTTTTTAATTACTGGGAAGGTCCTTCCACCAATACATTCACAGGGCAGGACCTAAGAAATTATGATGATGCAGCCACCAGACCTTATATAAGCAAGGGGATGAAGGCGCATTATTAAACAACAACTTTACTCCAAAAAGGCTGGTAGATCCTGTTTTGTTTATAAAAGGAGCTGACTAAAAACTCTGCATACCCAGTGATAAGGAATGAATTCTTATGAGACTCTATTATGGCTTAAGTTTTTTTTGGAACCCCTAATTCTAATTAATTAAGTGGTTCTTAAGCTTTTATTGTGTCATGGATCCCTTTGGCAGTTTGGTGAAACCTATGGAAAATAATGTTTTTAAATGCATACAATAAAATGCATAGGATTAAAAAGGAAACTATATTGAAATAAAGATGTAAGTATTCCTATCTCATGGATACAAAGGTCCATGGACTTGGTGTCCACAGACACCAAGGGGTTTGTGGACCTTGGGTTAAGAACCTTTGCCCTGGTGCAAGGTACAAGAAAGGCTCACAGGCTTTAGCTGGATGTTTTTGTGTAGAGGCACCAGCCCTCTCCAGTAAAGATATAAAAGTCCAATTTCTCCAATTTCTTAACAACCAAAACAGCATTAGCATCTGTTTCAGCATTAGTGCCCACAAGTTGCTCCCATGATCTCCACAATCTATTCAGAGGCAGAGAGTGACAATGGTTGAATTAGCTATTTCTAGAGCTTAGAAGAAGCCACATAGACATTCATTTCTGTATTACTAAAAACATTTGCATTCAGACTTTTCCTCAGAACTTTCACAGGTAAAAGACAGACAGCTGTAAAAGAAGTGATGTGTAATGAGGTCATACTCAGAGTTACCCTTCTTATTTAAGACCAACTATAAGTATTACAGTATTTGAACACTTTGCAGATGGTAACTTCCAGGCTATTTCCAGCTACGTCGCATGGCTCATTTTAATTACCGAAAGGACTTGGCATTTTGCTGGGGTATGGGAGACCCTGAGTAATCTTTTGGTCCTCCTCTGCCCTGTTATTGTAGTTGGGGGAGCAGGATGCTGCATCATTGGTTCTCTCTTGGAAGCACCATGTCATTCCAGTGTGAGGTAGGAAAGTGTAGAGCCTTTTATATCCAAGTATCATGGAAACCTTGCTCATGTGACAGCTAGCACAGGTGTCCAAAGTCAGGGGAGCATGAGCTTGGGTGCCTAGATGCCTTTGCTCCCCCCTTTTTTGTTCTTTCCTAATCTTAGCTGATTGAGTATCCTTAGTGGATGAGTTTAGAGTTGGAGGTAACTCTGCGAGTCTTAGATGTCTGGAGGTCCTGGATTCAATAAGGAGCTAGTTGGTGGCAAGAAAAGATCCTGTATCAGAGAGGACTGGCCCTCCCCCAACTGTTTTACCAGCAAAGTTGTAAGGACAGTGCCAAGCTGAGGTGAAATGTAAAATGTCTAATTAGTAATGCTATAAACCATTATCTTTTCTGATGAGGTTAAGTATCAACATTCTAGCAAATTGAAACATTAGTTAAAAGTTAAGTTGTTATTTCTATTACACGTAATCTTAAATGTTCAGTAATTCTTTCGTGTGTAGGAATAAATTACCTATCCCATACCTGATTAATATTGTACACTGAACACTCTATTCCTCTTTTGAGAACCCCTAATTCTAAGTCACAATATCATTCTTAGGCAAATTTTTCCCCAGGCCACCAGGATAGAGACCTTAATCAGTTAACGAATGTGAGAAAGGGGAGATTATCTCCCTCTCAGAGGCCAAGATTCCCATAACCGATCCTCATCCAACTGCATGCATAGGTATAGAACAGAGAGAGGCATAGTAACTCCTATAGACTTAGGTTCTCAAGGTTAGAGACATAGTTATACCATAGTTATATTGGCTCTGGCAATTACATCAAGTGTACCCTCTAAAGGTAGTGAATAATAGCATAGCATTATACACACAGAAGAGGGAAGAACCTCAGAAGTCATCTAATCCAATGGCTTATTTTGCAATCAAGGAGATTGAGACCCAGAGTGGCTAAGTGACTTGCCATGATAAAGGAAACAGCTGGAATTTGAACCCAAATGCTTTGAAGCTGAGTCTAACACTCTTTTCACCATACATTTTTCAGTGATGATCACTTCAAAGCCTGGTAATTTAACTAGTAATAGCACTCACCCAATTAAAGTATATAAATTTCTCTTTTTTCTTCTCTGAAATTGAAATGAAACTACACTCCAGAAAATCATTGATTTCTAAAGAATCAATGTATTTGGTGCATTGTTCACTACAGCGATCTAAGAGAGGACCTTTGAAAAGAAAGCACAATCAGTTCTCTCTGCATGGGGAACGATGCTGTTTCATTTCTGCCTCTCACATAATTAAGTACTTATCACACCATAAAACTTTCATTAAATTAGGGTGTTGGGAATGAATTGTAAATTTGTCTTCAAAGAGGATGTTGGCATTTCAACCATTTTTTTCAAACTGAATATCATAAATAGTAAAAGTTCATGGAATAAGTAAAGCTGAGGGATTTTTGTTTTTTTGGTCCATGCCTGCACTTTTATTGGTGTAGCAGTGAGGGATTAAACAATCTGTCCATGGTTGTAAAGCCAGGAGGCAAAATTAGATTTTTCTTGACTCTTTGCCTGGCCTTTTATTCACTATTCAACGGTACCTCAGAATAAGTATGAGGTAGAATTCAAGCGATCAAATTTTCAGAAACATTAAAACATTAACATTGCTGAGGTGTTCTCTCCTCCTACCCCAATCCTCATTTTCTAAAGCAGGGGGTCTTAAGCTTTTCTTGTGTCACATGCCCCTCTGGTGGTCTGGTCAAGCCTATGGACCACTTCTTAGAAAAATGTTTTGTTGACTACATTCATATTTGAAAGAAATGTTAAATGTTCAGTTAGAAATGAATAAAAATAAAGATGTACTTTTTCCTAACCAAGATCATAGACCCCTGAAATCTGTCCATAGGGAACCTCAAGTTACGAACCTCCGTTCTAAAGTGTCATTATTTATAGCACTGAAGTAAAAACAAGAAGCATATATATTTTATCAAAAAAAGGGCAATATCTTCAAGTACACTTTTCCTTCATCATTAAAATGGGCTATACATCTGCCATCTGTATTACCAATTTAAAAAAAATATTTTGTAAACAGATCACATATTTAGAATTTGAAGTGACTTTAGAGGTCATCTAATCCAAGCCTATCTCTTTTACAGATGAAGAAACTGAGGCCCTGACAAAGAAATATACCAGAAGTCATACAGATAGAAAATGGCAGAGCTGAGTTTTGAACCCAGGTCCTTTGACACCCAGTTAGGTGTCCTTTCCATTCATACTTTACCATACTGAGTCCCAAAATGCAACTAACTTTAAAAGCTCTGAGAAAGCATGGCATGCTCTTGTCATCCTAATTGAGTGGGATGATATCTGAAATAGTTTGAAGCAAAGTAAATGAAACAAAGGAAAACAGAAAACAAACTTCTCACCTAGCTTTGATTCTGCAAACCAGAACTAAGGCAGACAAAACAGAAAAAAAAGACAGAACAATCATCTACTCCCAACCTGGTAGGAGGTACTACTGAACATATTTAAATAACAATAATAATTTGTTTTGAGGAAATATTGCCTGATAAAATGATCTTGTCCTTTTGAGGAAAGAAAAATTACTGATCAATTTCAGAAACTGATCTCACACACCCATGAAAACTGTCAAAAGTGAATATTTTAAGAAATGAAGTCCTCTCAGCCATCAAGAAAAATTCTCTCTGCAAGTGGAAGTTTCCCCCACATTCACAGTGTCCTCTGGAGACCTGACCCACTGAGAATATAAATAGAAATTTTGAATTTGATTCACACAGGAATCAAATGGGAGATAGCAGAATGATGAACATCATGGCCATGAGTGCCTATGGCATGGTTCAAGTTGATGGTTTGGCCAAGTTTACTATATAGTACAGGCCTCCTTCATGCCACCTTGTTCCTTCTAAATGATGAAAAAAACAGCCTCAAAGAAAGAGATACCTTAAAAAAAAAAAACTTTGTGCTGGTTTTATTCTTAGAAGAGTCGAATTTTCCTGGAAAGTTAACATTCTTTGTCAGAGATGAAATAAAAATAAACATGGTACAGATGAAGATGACATTTGAATCCAAACAAAAGTTTGCCTTTTTGCTTTTTTTTCCCCTCCTTGATCATACAAACTGGTGTGCTAAGAAAAACAGTCCCAATTTAGTTTCCTTCCTGAACACTTCCCAGTAGGTTCAAAAGTACCACTCTTATTGGCAGTGGGAGAAACAGTATGGAATGGTATTAAGAACACTGGGACCTGGAGTAAGGACAACCTGGGTTCATTTCCTGCCTCAGACAACTGGGTAGGTGAGTCTGGTCAAGTTACTTAACATCTCTGAAGCTCAGTTTCCTCTTACGTTAAGTGAGGATAATAATAACATCCCCTTCAGAGAGTTGTTGGGAGAATCAAATGAGGCAATATAAGTAAAATCTTTTGCAAAAACCTTAAAGTTCTATATAAAGATAAACTACTATTATTCCTCGGAGGTTGCTTTGCCAAGTCCTCAGAAAACAGAAACAAAAAAAAATTCTCAATAAAATTGTTCATTGGTTAAGAGAAAACATTTCCACAGAGAGGAATTCAGTTATTTAGCACAGTGGACATTGGTTGAGGTAGGGAATGATTCAATATCTTAAACAAGGGAAATAGAAGAGAAGAGTTGGCATTTATGACAAGCACCTCCACCAAGAATTTCCAGGCATTAAATTAACATACATTCAATACAGTGTCTGATTTCAGGAATCTTTGTGAAAGTTTGTCCAATTAGGACCTTAAGGTTGTTCATTCCAGCTCTGTCTTCTGACCTTGGCTTGGAAGTGACTGCTTATTGCACTAGAACAGGATATTAATTACCAATGTGTTATCTAAATTCTCTAATTTAGATTATCCTTTTCAAGGATCTATACCTTGCAGCCAAGGGCATAAGAGCACTTGAGAAACCCAGGGATAATAATAACAAGCACAAGCCATCATAATGTGCCCTGGTCTGGGTACCTTATTTTGTTAGCCACCTGTATTAGTGGATAATGTGTGGTACTTGTAATAAAGAAAACATGAGTTCAAATCCTGTTTCTAACACTTATTAGCTGTATGAACATGGACAAGTACCATAATGTCTCTCATTCTCAGGGTTTCTTTTTAACCTGTAAAATATGGATAACAACAATACCTGTAATAATTATTCATGGGGTTGTGGTGAGAAGCAAAAGAGATAGCATGAAGTTATTTGCAACTTTAAAGTATTATGTTTACACCAGTTAGTATTACTCCTAATTCCACCTCAGGACTTGAACCACTATTGGTTCAAGTTACCCAGGGATAAGATGAAATTAGGACCTCATATCAGTAAACAGTTTACCCCAAATCATCTTAGAATTGACCTACCTGTTTAGGGTTTCTCTGTAACTGGTTCCAGTATAAATTTAGAGTCTTCTCTCCAGTTACCAAATCTCTGATTAAAAGCAGGACCCTCCCTTCCAGGTTACCTTAATTCAGACTTCCACATCTGTATAACCTAGGAAACCCTTGATGAAATGTGATATAGTGGAAAACGCACTGGACTGGGAGTCAGAGGACCAACTCTGCTGCTTAGTATTTCTAGGATCTTGGGCAAATCATTTAATGTCCCTGAGGCTCAGTTTCTAATCTACAAAATGATGGGGTTGGATTAAATGGCCACTGCTATCTCTTCTAGCTCTAAATCTATGATCCCATGAGAAAAGGAAGTATAATGGGAAAAGAAATAATGATAATGATGATGATGATAGCTAACATTTATATAGCACTTACTATGTGCAAGGCACTGTGCTAAGCACTTTACAATTATTAACTCATCTGAATAATCAAATGAGATAATAACTGGATTAACTCAATAACTAATAAAATTATGGGGACATGTCCAGTCATTCTGATCTATATCTTGCCTCTGGAGCCATTTGGGTCCAAAGGAGAAAGTGAGGCTGGTGACTTTGCACAGTCCTCCCTCACTTAAATCCAGTTCATTTGCAAGTCATGGCATCCCCTTCCTGATGTCGCAGTCTTCTTCAAGAATGAAGGACAAAACAAAAACAACAACCTGTGAGTAAAATTATATACTAGTATGTAGTACAAATATATATTATCCGATATAAATATTGAATGTCTTATTTGAATAATCAAATGAGACAATAATTGTAAAGGGCTTAGCATAGCACCTGGTACATAGTATATGCTATATAAATTATAGCTATCATTATTGTTGTTGTTGTTGTTGTTATTATTGTATTCTCACAACACCCCTGTGAGGTAGGTGGTATTATTATCCCCATTTTACAATTGAGGAAATTGAAGCAGCAGTTAAGTAACTTGCCCAGAGTCACATACCTTATAAATGTCTGAGCTAGATTTGAACTCAGTCTTCCTGACTCCAGGGCCAGCACTCTATCTACTATGCCACCTAGCTGCCCCTGAGTACAGGTCTGGGAGTCAAAATTAGATTTTCACCTCTATTCTGCCATTAATGTGGATACTCAAGCAAGATACTGAACCAATCTTGGTGTGTTTTCTCATTTAAAAAAAAAAAAAGAAAGATAGATTGGTTATATAAACTGTAAGATCATTTCAGATCTAACATTTAATTATTCTAAGTTTAGGAATTAACCAGTTTCTATTGGAAATTAGAAAATAGAACCTCTTGTTTGAGTTGTAATGAGCTACCACACATCAACCAGAAAACTTTTACTCTATCTTTCATATAGATACATAAAACTTGTCACAACTTGGCTAAAACATCGGAAAAACCCTTACTGAATTATGACTACCCCACTCTGATCACCCCTGTATTCTGCATCTTGTTAGAATGTATTTACTCAGTCTGTACTGTATTTGTGGGGATTAGAAAGATTGCTTTGGGATACTATAGTTTGAAGAAATATCTTAGACATCACTTAGTGCACTCTACTCACTTTTCAGAGAAGAAAAGTACCATTGGGAACTTACTGGCATGTTGGATAATATTTGCTCTCTTATTAAATGTGTGTTCAGAGTCGCAGTCAGATTTATAGTATCTCAAATGCAGAAACTTTCTCTTTTCTTTAGCATTGCAAGTAATATCTCAGTATTAATCAATTAATGACATTTATTAAGTACCTTCTACATGCAGCACTGGGCTAAGTACTGTGGATACAAACACAAGTAAGATAGGCCCCACCTTTAAGTAGCTTACATTCTAGTGGGTGTCATATAACATGTTCACAGATAAGTAAATACAGAGTATATAGTGCTGTTCCAAACTTCTTAGAGTAGATTCAAGCTTTAATATCTTAACACTGCACTAAGACTTTTGGAATATACTATATATAATTTTGTTTAAAAATAATAGAAATGATTGGGGATAGTAGAGGTACTAACAACTGTGGAAATCAAGGAAGGCTTCTTGGAGGAGGTGAAACTTGGACTGAGCCTTAAAGGGAGCTCTGATTTCTTTTTTTTCTTTTTTTAATTAATTTATTTTGATTTATCAATAATCACTTCCATAAGCTTTTGAGTTTTAAATTTTTCTCCCCCTCCCTTCCCACCTCCCTCCCCAAGACAGCACACAATCTGATATAGGTTATACATATACATTCCTATTAAACATATTTTCACATTAGTGATGTTGTAAGTAAGAATTAGAACCAATAGAAGGAACCACCAAAAAGAGGAAACAAAACACAACAGAAGAAAAAAAAATAGCAAATAGTATGCTTTGATCTGCATTCAGACTCCACAGTTCTTTCTTTGGATGTGGTTAGCATTTTCCATCATGAGGCCTTTGAGATGTCTTAGATCTTTGTATTGCTGAGAAGGGTTAAGTCTATCAATATTAGTCATTGCACAACATGGCTGTTACTGTGCACAATGTTCGGCTGGCTCTGCTCAATTCACTCAGCATCAGACCATATAAGTCTTTCAGGTTTTTCTGAAATCAGCCTGTTCATCATTTCTTATAGCACAATAGTATTCCATTACATTTATATATCACAACTTGTTCAGCCATTCCCCAATTGATGGGCATCCTCTTAATTTCCAATTCTTTGCCCCCACAAAAAGAGCTGCTACAAATATTTTTGTACATGTGGGTCCTTTTACCATTTGTATGATGTCTTTGGGATACAGCCCTAGAAGTGCTATTGCTGGGTCAAAGGCATGCACATTTTTATAGCCTTTTGGGCATAGTTCCAAATTGCTCTCCAAAATGGTTGGATCATTTCACAACTCCAGCAACAATGCATTAGTGTTCCAATTTTCCCACATCTTCTCCAACATTTATCATTTCATCTGCTCTGATTTCTAATAGAAAGTAGTAAGTATGAAGTACATTCCAGGCGTGTGAGGGACCACTTATGCAAGGATATTGGTATGGGAGATGGAAAGTCCAATTCGAGAAAAAAATCAAGTGGTCCATTTTGCTTGGAATGTTATCTATGTAAAGCAGAGCAATGTGCAATTATCCTAGAGAAACAGGCTTGATTTGGATTGGAAAGGACTTTAAAAGCAAAACAGGAATTTGTACTTTATAGTGAAGGTGATGGGGAACCACTGAAGCTTCTCAAGGAAATGAATGATAGTCAAGCCTATGTTTTAAGAATATCAGTTTGACAATTGTGAATATGAGGAGGAGGGATTAGAGAGGACAGATTTTGTATTCAAGGAGACTAATTAAGACACTATTGCAACAGCCCAGGTAAAAGTTGATGAAGACCTAAACTAGAGTAGATTAGATATAAGTGGAGATAGGAGAATGTAAGTGGTGGGTAAAAAAAAGAGATAGAATTGATCAGACATAGCCATTAATTGGGATAGGGAAGCTGAGTCAGAAGCAAGAGTCACAGGTGTGAACTCGAGGTCAGGATTCAAAGGATTGTGGTGCCCTTGATAATAATAGGGAATTTCACAAAAGTTGTAGGCTTAGGGGAAAAGATAGTGAGTTCTGTTTTGAACATGTTGAATAAGAAATGTCCAATCTGAAATGTCTAATAGGTACTTGGCATTTTGGAACTGGAGCTCAGGAGACAGACAAGGCTGTATGCAGATCTGGGAGTCACATACAGAAAAACTCATGCAAGATGATGAGATCACCAAGTGAGAGAGTACGGTACAGAAGAAGAAAGGAGAGGCATGACAAAGTGCCTTGGGGGACACCCACAGATGAATAAAGAAACCACAGAGGAGACTGAGAAGAAATCATAAAAATAGGAATAACTAAGAAAGAGCAATGGCATTAAAACCCAGAGAGGAGAGAGTACCTAAGAGGAAAGAGTAGTCTAAAGTGTTACATGCTGTAGAAATGTCAAGAAGGATGAGGATTTTAAAAAAAAAAGATAAAATGTGATAATTATGAAATTTCTGTTAACTTTAGAGAGAGAAGTTTCAATTGAATGATGAGGTAAGAAACAAGAGAGTTTGGAAAAGAGACAAGATGAAATGGAAATACGAAGTTGGGAAAACTTCCTCTAGGAGTTTAATCACAAAGGGGAAGATAAAGGACAACAGCTAGTGGAGATGGTAGGTTCAAGTGAGGATTTTTAAAGTTAAGGGGACAAGTTGATATGGGCATGTTTGTAAACCCCAGGGAAGGTACCAGTAAATAGAGGGAATATCAGAGGGAATATCTATATCTATCTATCTATCTATCTACACATATATACATACAAACATATATATGGATATATATTATACACACACACATACACATCCACCCATACATAGGAGAAGTTGTAGAGTACAATTCCAGAAAAAACTAAGTAGTTCAGTTTGGTTGGAGTGTCAGCTATGTGAGAGGAAGCAATGCATAATTATCCTAGAGAAATAGGCTTGATTCAGATTGAGGACTTTAAAAGCCAAACAGAGGAATTATATATGCATATATATACATAGATATCTATGTATGTACCTATATATTATATGCACATACATAAAGATATATTTGTGTATTTATGTGTATATATGCATGTATGTGTATATATATGTGTGTGTATATATATGTATATGTATAAACACAGATATATTAGAGATAAAAAGACTGAGACAGAGATGATGATAATGAGAACAATTTTTTAAATAAGACAGGAGGGGACAGAATCAAAGGAACATATAGATGAGTTAGATTTTCCAAAGATAAGGGTCACTTTTTCATCTAAGAAGAACAATGATGCCCTCAACAAAAATATGGAAGGCAGGAAAATACGAAAGGTTTAAGGAGACAGATAAGTTTTTTTGAACATGTTGAGTTTGAGTTGCCAGTGGAAAATTCAAGTGGAGATTTTTCATCAGGCAGCTGGAGATGCAGGACTGAAATTCAGAGGAAAGGTGATGGATGTATATGTAAAGGGAGCAGATACATATAAATGCTAGTTGATAGAAGAGTATAGTCAGAAGACGGGTCAAAGGGAAAGCCCTGGGGTCTACTACAAATGGAGGATTGTACAGAGAAGGTGATCCTACAAAGAAGACTGAGAAAGGTCACAAGCAACAGGACAAGTGAGAAGAGAACCACAACAAAACAGTGTCGAGAAAATTCTAAAGCCTAAAGTATCCAGGAAGAGGGGGAAGTTGACAGTATCAAACACTTTGGAGAGGTCAAGAAAGAAGAGGTCTAGGAAAAGGCCACTAGATTTTTAGCAATAAAGAGGCCAATGGTAACTTCAAAGAGAGCATTTTCCAACGTAGTGAGAATGGAAACCAAATTGCTTGGGGTTCAAAAATGAGTAAGAGGCAAGAAAGGGAGAGGCAAGGCATGTAGATCATTTTTTCTAAGACTTTAGCTGTAAGGGAGAATATAGGGAAAGGATAACAGCTGAATTGGATGGGAGAATCAGGTTAAGGATTTCGTTTTTAAGGTGGGAAAGTTGTGGGTATGTTTGGAGCAGGGAAGGATTAAATAGAGGAGAGTTCAAAAACTCTCTGAGGATGATAAAAGAGGCCACATCTTGAAGGAGATAGGAAAGGCCAGAATCAAGGGCACAAGAAGGTTGACCTTTACAATGAAATAAGACAACTTTCTTTGTCAGGGCTTGGTACAAAGAGGAAAAGAGGAATAATGCTGAGGTGATTTGAAGAGTGGAATTGGAATGGCAGGGAAGCTCTTGATAGATGTCCTCAATGTTTTCTGTCAAGTATAAGGCCTTTCCTCTGCTGGAGGAGGGCAGAAAGGTGGTGGTGTAGGTAATGTGAAGAGAGAACATAAAGTATGGAATAGCCACTATGAGTGTAAGTATTCACATTACAAAATTATCTTTTACTTTATGAAAGGACACACATCATAGCTTACCTTTAGTAAGTTCATATAACATTGAAATTATTCAGCAATTTACAAGAAATTCATTTATGTATAATTTCTCTGGTATACTTTTATTGTAAAAAGTGAGGCAAATGCATTAAGGAAGCCTAGCCACATTAGAAAATTCTTAAGAAGTCAGAGACCATGTCTTATCTAAACAATCTCCTCCAATGCTGAGAACATTGTTCTATATGAATAAAGTATTTAATAAATGTCTGTTGGATTAAATTGAATTGATTTAAAAACAGCCATAATGTTATGAAAGAAACAAGTGAGGATAGATCTGTGAATTAATCTGTTCATTTTGGAAAACAATCTGGAATTAAATAATTTGAAAATAAAGTGGCTAAAATCTCTGACTCTTTGACCCAGAGATTCTACTGCTAGCCATTTACCCGAAGGAGGCTATTGATAAAAAGAAAATTCTCACACATGTCAAAATATTTATAGCAGCATTCTTCGTGGTAGCAAAGAACTGGAAACAAAGTAGATGTACATCAATAGGGGAAAAGCTAAACAAACTATAGTGCATAAATGCAATGGAATATTACTGTACCATTAGAAATCATGACTATGATAAATACAGAGAAACACTAAGATACTTAAATGAACTGATAGATGCAAAGTGAAGTAAGCAGAGCAAAGAAAGATACACAGTATTACAACAAGTTAAATGGAAAGAACAACAAACATAAACACAAAAAGAATCAAGTCAATATTACAAATTCACCAAGAACAAGCCTAAAGAAATTATATGCGAAGACTCTTCCCCCACTACAAAAGTGGTGTAATCCCTAAGTGTGGAAAATGGAACATACTGTATTGTTTTAATCTATTAGTCAGTTTTGATACTTTTTAAAAATTCTTCCTCTTTTTTTCCTTTTTAGAAAACATGTTAGAAAAGGATCGCTCAAGGGGAGAGGGAAAGAGGGATAGAAGGGAAAATTTAGGCCATGTAAAAACAAAATATTTTACTTTAAAGAAGGAGAGAACAGGAAAGATGTGGGCCTGCTTACTTTATCAATTAAGAAATGGGAAAAATAGGAAGAGTAGAATCTGAAAATCCAAAATACATTACCTAAAGAATTAAGTCATTACCTAAAGAATTAAGTAATTAAAATTTTATCTACTGAATCTTACTGATTCATAGTGTGTGTCTGTGTGTGTATGTGTGTCCCCAAAGGACACTAGTTTATCAAGCCTGCCAAACTGGAGATAGTGCCTCACACATGTTGGTTTAATGGGCACATATATGCACACACAGAAAGCACTATTTACTCTACAAATAAATTACTACGTAGCTTACATTGTTAGGGTATCATGATAGTGCTGTAGCTTAAAAGACTCAAATAACCATGCATTTATCTTGTCACTACAGGTACTTACAGTGTAATTACAAGGTCAACAGTTACTATGTAATTACATTGCTTCGACATTGTACTTTAAAAAAAAAGAAGGAAAAAGTACCACCTCACCAAACCACACTATTCTGCCACCACCTACTGAGAAAACTTGTAAGTGATCAACAATTTTAAAATGCAAAATTTCAATGAATGTGAACTGAAAATTTTAGAAAGGAAAATAGCAACCCAGCGAGTCGATCTGCTCTAATATTCTATGATTCTGGGATTCAAAGATTCTTGGCTAACCAATTATTCTGATAAAAATCATCTAGTCCAACTCCCTCATTTTCATAAGAACTTTTAAAAATATTTATTCTTTAGATAGTGGAACACAGTATTTTTTTTTGGTTCAGAAACAATTATTTTGTAACATTTGATCATCAATAGAAGAGAGTACATATTTTAGAGGAATGGACTTCTAAATTATTTTAAACTATCAGAAGCAATTTGTAACAAATCAGAAAGAAAAAAAATATACATCCTTAAAATTTTTATTCCAATATGGTTGAAATTTGCACATCATTATTGAGGACCTGCTTAATGTTTGTACCATACTGTACTAAATTTAAAGTCAGGACTACGCCACTTGTACTTTTCTCTTGCAATGCATGTCAGTTCCTAATTGATGAATTTCATTAAAACCTTATAAAACTATTGAAAAATTTTTATATATTCAGAGAAGCAGGACACTGCTTTGATACTCAATGTTTGAATGACTCCTTTCAAATTTATTATAGGTTACTATCATACAGAGAATAATAAAGATTTTTTAATTACTTTAGCTCATAAGAACTGGCTGATAGATATTCCATCAATGTTATGATTCCCTTGGATGGAGAAATGCTAAATGCTAACCCAAACAGATTTTAAAACTATAATTACTTGGTAAACAAGGGAATCATAGCCAAATAATTATTCATGAGTACAGATTAAATTCATATGTATATACAGATATATATTTTTAAAATATTCTTATTGAATTCTTCTTTTCCTCTGCTCTAATGTCACTAAGCATGAGAAGTCAGAGAGGTATTTTTCTTGCAATATGTTTAACACAAAGTACATAAGCTATGTACAGAATGTTGCTACATTGTCTATGTTTCCCCTTTGAGTGATGAAGCACATATAGACAATACAAATAGCCTTTCACCATATGAAATGGAAGGTACTGTCTGTGATGCAGTGACCTACTGAAAAGCCAAGACCAGGAAAGCCTGTGGCAAACGTTGCTACAAGTTTCTCAACTACCATCAATCAACATTATTATGCACCCAATACATGCATGTGCCAAGAACTGTGTTATGCATACAGCTATAAAGATAAAATTGGAAGTCTTTACCCTGAAGGAAGTTTTATTCTATCAGGGAGACAGTACATGTACATTATAAGTATACATAAAATAAATTAAAGGTAATTTAGGCAAGGAGGAGGACATTTAAAAACTGGAGGTCACCATTTAACATGAAGACATACTTATGGAAGGTCTCATTCACAGAGACTGCAATGATGGAGCTGGCCTTCTTGGAAGGGTTCTGATCGAAGACACAGTTACAGGCAGACTCATCTGGGGCTGTGAAACCAGGTTCTTCTGGCCAATCATGGGTTACACCTTCCCTATACAGCTGTCAGTGAACTCTCTGGTTAAGTGTTTGTATACTTGACTGTGAAGATGTAGATGGTACCCTTATCATTGGATTCATAGAAGAAGGTCTCATAGTTGAAGTTGATGTCATTGAGGGTGGCAAAGGCAGTTCTATACCTTAATGCTACCAGTTTTTATTTGGTGGCTGGGCTAAAAAGACAGGTAAATTTCCCCTTTGGTGAAGTGCAGGCCATTAGAATACCTGGCTGGTTCAGAAACATGTGTGACTCATCACTCTGGCTGTGTATTTGATGGAAAGTGGGGCTAATACTGATTTTAGTGTCTGAGAAACACAAGAAGTTGTTTCTCCTTGCTAGGGCAGAAGTTACAGACCTCTTCCTTCCCCCCTCTCGACCCCTACCCCAACCCACCCATCCCTACCATGCAGATGTCCAAAGCAGCCTTGATGGAAATTAAATTTAGGAGGAGTTTATCCTAGCTATCTTTACCTTCCTGGGCATAATTCTAGATTGATGCTACAAAGAGTAATAAGGTAGAAGGGTAGAGGTGATGGCATCTAAGGATCCTCAAGTCTCTGAGATTCCAGGGAGGCTCTCTTCTTCCCAAGATCTTCCTACTCTGTATTAGAAATATCAGAGAACTCCTTGCTGGTGCCACCAAGGGTGGTCAGGAGAATTTTCCAGGGCCACTCTGTCCACTTATTTATGATCCAAATGGCTCTTTTCATCAACAGTTCCATACAATTGGTCCATACTACTGTCTCCATGACACAGAAGACACAGATTTGGTTCTGGTGAAAGTGAAATCATATCACTCCATGCTGCTGGGCAAAAGTAGAATGTGGCCATTGCTTATGCACACTGTCCCTTCTCCCAGGAAAAACAGAAGACTTATGATCTATTTCTCAGATTTCTCATCTATTTACTCTATTTAGGTGGTTGGTAGCATATTCCCATGATAATATCACATCTGTTTCAGCTTCTATTTATCTTCTCCCAAATGGTCACCACCATGTTTTCTGATCTGGTTCCTGGATTTCTTCATACATCTGTTTACCTTTTTATTCTTTTAATAAAAAACTATTTTCACCTACATCACATTCATTTCTGAAAATATTACTTTTTCACCCATTAACCCATCCATTGTAACAAAGATTTAAAAGGCAAAAATAAAATAAAAGTAGTTTAGCAAATAAAAATGCATCGACTGTGTCATATAGTGTATGCAATATTACATACTCAAAATCATCCACTTCTGCAAAGAAATAAAAAGAAATGCAATGTCTCTTCTCTAGAGTCAACCTTGGCCATTACAATCACAGTGTTCAGTTTCTTTTGGTGGTTCTTTCCAACTACATTGTTTAATTGTTGTAGTACTGCTTAATTCATCTTATATCAGTTTATATCAGTCTTCTGATGCTTCTTTGAGTTCTTTTAATATAGCATAGTAACATCATTTTTAATATAATAGCTTATATCTGACATTTATTTAGCTCTTACTATGTACCAGATACCATGCTAAGTGTTCCACAATTATTATCTCATTTGATCCTCCCAATGACTCTATGAGGTAGATGCTATTATTATCTTCATTTTACAGTTCTACTTTGCAGTCTCCCCCACCTTTAACTTGTACTGTTTCTGTTGAATAAGGCATACCCTTCAGAGTCATGAGACAAGTCACTCATCCTTTGGGAGTACCTATGAGGTCAAATTTGACTGTTTACCCAGAACCTTATCTATGTTTGCACATTTGTTTGTGGACAGATATCTAAGGCTGTAGGTGTTACTGCTCTCTCCTGCCTTGGGTTTTCTATCCTGTGAACTTTTGGATAGCTCACAGCTATTCTTCCTATGCTGTAATGTTTCTCTCTAGGAAATCAAAATTAGTCGATATATTTAGTTAGTTCTCTGCTTTCACTTATACATATGCAGCATTTAATTACTGCATTTACCTGTATGGCCACCTAACAAGAGTTTCAACACTTTCTATTCACTTTCTATTGGGGGGGGGGGTTCCAGTAAAAGGTATGGTACCTTTAAGAAGATTTAAATATAAAAAAATGACACTGATTAACCTTTAAAATGGTGCCATTTAATCAAAGCAAGTAGATCTCTAATGGGTTTTAAATGAACTAATAAATCACAAGATTTTTCACTGAAATAAACCAAACGTTTGAAATAAATTCCATAATACTCCTGTTGAGGTATATGTGGAGAGGCGTGGAAGATGATGGGTCTACACTGAATTATTGTTCTGTTTTTGTCCTGTTCTCAGCAAGTTCATTGTTTAAGACTTTAGCTCTGTGCACATGTAGGTTCTTGTCTTTTATAGGAACTGTACAATTTCAAGGTTATGGAGAAGATCTGTCATTATGCAGTAACTTAAAAGTAATTAATTTTATATTTTTAGGAAAGCTGGTTACCTAAGGAAAAGGAAAAAAAAAGATTCACCATGCACAGTACAGGGCAGTTATTTCTAACTCTCTCTCTGTCTCTCATTATTTCTTACCCTTCTCTCACCTCTCTGCTTCCCACCTCCCACTACTCATTTTCTTCAAGTGTATATGAGGTATATAGCAGGGACCAACCTCTAGTCAGGCAGTAATTTCATTAAAGCCCAGAATAACCCACACACCACACATAGTCCTGTTTCCAACAAGATATAATCACAAAGCAAAAGCTGATAAACCAGTTCTAATGTGAATTTCAGACTAAAAAATTTAAGAGTGATGTACTGGAAAGAGCACTTACTAATCTAGGGTCTAAAGATTTGGGCTGAAATACTTGTTCTGCCAATTTTGTTACCCGGGGTATATGACTTAACCTTTTTGGGTCCTCAGTTTCCTCATCTGCAAACTGAGGATACATGATCTCTCTAGAACAAAACCTGCTAGGTTTGGAGTCAGAAGACCTGAGTTCCAAACCTGCCTGCTACTTACTATCTCTTGTGATTTGAGTCAAGTCACTTAACCTCTCTGGGCCTCAACTTCCTCATCTGCAAAATAAGGGAGTTGAATTAAATCTCCAGCTCTAAATCTATACTCCTATGATCCAATCAGCTTGAAAATCCTTTGATCATAAACTATGAACAGAATTAAATACAAATAGATACATAAACTCTGCTAAATTTGGTTAAAGTAAACATTCCACACCCTAAGCAAGATTATGGAGGAACCATACTTGTAGATTTTGGGATGAGGTACGGGAAAAAAATGTGACTAAAGCATAAAAATCACAAAATAAGCTCCTTTCCCTTCACCAAACATAAAAGTAATGCTGGTCCTATTTGGACAAGCAAGTCTGAGGCAAACCCAGTCTTTCCAGGTATTTAGTGACAAAGAACTAGAAGGTCCTTTCCCAAGTTGGACTTACTCTATTTATACTCCAGTAAAGTAGATTCTTAGTTCTGAACACCAGCTAAGTTATAATCAAACTACAGCACTTTGTGAATTAATGTACCACCAGCTTTCACTGGATAGATCATATAAGTAAAATATTCTATAAACAATAAGGGGCTATATAAACATATTATTAATTATGGCTTATCCACAGGAAAAAGAAAGAGAATTAAGCTGAAAGACAGACCACGTGGTTCTAGTCTCAACTCTGCAACCTCTCTGGGTGACCTTGGGCAAGTCATTAAATTCAAATTCAATAAACATTTATGGAACATTCACTACCTACAAGGCACAACTTCTCTGGGTCTCGATTGGGCTAGATGATTTCTGACATTCTCATCTCCTCAAAAATGTTATCTTCTTTATTCAGAGCCAACGCTAAGCTGGCTCAGTACATTTTCTGTAACACTTGCCTATGTAGGAGAGTCAGTCAAAAACAAGTCTTTCCTGGTCAAACTGGGATATCTAATAATAAAGCAATTTTTCCAAAGCAATATACTTCCTTAAAATTACACCTTAGTTATTACCTTTATCTTACCTCCAAAAATTCAAGGACCCATGGTTTTATAGAAACTTCTAGATTTCTCGGTCTTGGACCATCTTGCTCAGTTTCTATATCCAAAAGAACATGGTATAGTGAGAAGTGTGCTGGATTTGGAGTTGGAAGAACTGGGTTCAAATCTTCCATCTGCCATTTACTACTTGTGTTGGGCAAGTCATTTAACTGCAGTTTTC
The DNA here is from genome assembly GCF_900497805.2 of Vombatus ursinus. Classification (NCBI taxonomy): domain Eukaryota; kingdom Metazoa; phylum Chordata; class Mammalia; order Diprotodontia; family Vombatidae; genus Vombatus; species Vombatus ursinus. Next base: position 13,630,295 of record NW_020954641.1, read on the forward strand.
TTAACTGTAACACGAAGAGATTGGTTGGATCAAATGCCCTCCAAAGTCCCTTCTTTTTTTAAATCTATGATCCTATAAAGATTCATTACTTAGGAGCTAGTCTGCTGAACCTCTCCAACCTTACCGTGGCAAGTCATCAGATGGCACAATAGATTTGGGATCTATTACCTCACCCATTTTTTTTTTAGTACTTGCCACTTGTCATTTTAGTACTTGTCATTAAATTTTCAGATTTAGACTCATCCCTAATATGAGATGATATATGTAAAGAGCTTTATAAAACTTGAAGCATCACCTAAATTAAAGCTATTGTTGTTATTATTATTATTATCATTTAAAAAGCTACCCCTCAAATTGCAAAGAAGGTAATATAGTAAGAGCAAAAAATAGTTCATGTGATCCATTAGTATTCACATAATGCCAAGAAAGCTGGAGGAAGATTCTCATTCTACTGGACTAACAGGCCCCATTCCACCCCTAGGAAGAAAGGAAGAAAAAAAAAAAAACAAGTATTTTGTGGTGGCAATGAAATAGAAATTAAGGGAATGCCCATCAATTGGGAAGTAGCTGAACAAGTTGTAGTATATGATTGTGATGGGATAGTGCCTTGAAATGAGAAATGATAAGGTTGGTTTCAGAAAAATCTAAGATGACTTCTATGAATTGATGCAAAGTGAAGTGAGCAGAACCAGGAGAACACTGTACATAGTAACAGCAGTATTAATCAGCAATGATGATCAGCTGTGAAAGACTTAACTACTCTGATCAAGCAATAATCCAAGATAATTCCAAAAGACCCATGAAGAAAAATGCTATCTCCGGAGAGAGAACTGATAAACTTTGAGTGCAGATTGAAGCATACTTTTTTAAACTTTATTTTTCTTGTGTTTTGTGTGGGTTTTTTTTTTCGTAACATAGCTAATACAGAATGTTTTGCGTTACTTCACATACATAATCAATATCACATTTCTTGCCTTCTCAAGGGGGTGGTAGCATGGTGGATGGGTGGAAGAGAATTTGAAATGCAAAATTTTTTTTAAAAATGTTGAAATTTTTATGTGTAATTGGAAAATATTTAACAAAATAAATAAAAAATATACTAAAAAAAGAAAGAAACAAATATTTATTAAGTGCCAACCATATGCCAGGCAGTGTGCCGGACTCTTTATAAATATTATTTCATTTGATCCTCACAACAATGCTGGAAGGTACACAAGTCATAGGTGATGGGAAAGTACAGAAGGGTTGTGATTATACCAGTGTAGGGAGCACCCACACTGGAGAGATCACAGAGCTATTGAAGTATGTTTGACTCCATGGTCCCTGAAAATTTAGGTTCCTTTCATGTTAGGATAGTTTGTATAATAATGAAAATAGCTGGACATCTGATACAAATTAAGTTACTTGAAGCAAAGATGGGGTCAGGTACATGCACAGAATACTACATACCTAGCTTAGCAGTGAAATACCTATCACATAATAGGAGGCATTTCCTCTCCTGCTTTAGTTGTGAATAGGATAAAGCAGTGCAGAAATGGAAACTTGCTTAAATAATGTGAGCAATAATGTGGTGTTAAAATGAAAAGTGTTTGAAGTTACATATTACATTCAAATGAACACCGCCATAATTCATTGTGATTAATGTTAATGTCAAAAATATTAAAGAAAGTAATAATGATTTCTATCTTCATGTAATGTGCTACCCTTTCTTTTATCTTTTATTCCCTCTGATCAATGAAATTAACGTGCAATAAATTCCAAACCAATAAAAAGAAATTTGTCTTTACACAGCAGTTTGGTCAGCCTGTGGGAATCACTGCCATAGGAGGTCAGGGAGACAAATGCTAAGGCTGGCTTTAAAAAGGGATCAGATAATTTTATGACCATTAATAACACTTGTAGCTTTACAAGCTCAGGCACTGATAAAGATAATCCAATCATCCTTGGGGCACATACTAATTGCCTTCTGGGGTCAGAAAGACTTCCCCCCCAGCCAACCCGCTACATATTGGAGCTAGGTACGAAGTGGGTGGGGGCTGAGGGAGAGGACTTTATTGACATTTTATTCTGGGGAATAGGTAGGTTCTAGTCCTAGGTCTGGACAAGTTAGCTGTGCTATCTTAGGCAAGTCATTTAATCTCTCTGGAACTGCTGCCTCATCCATTAATGAAGGGTTTCGATTAGATCTTTAGGGATTCTTCTGATTTTAATATTCTGTATGGAAGATAAAGTATGCCAAAGGACAGGGAAACAGGAGAAAGCAAAGGGAGGTCATATTTTGTCTACATTCTACTTTAGTTAGACAATACCTAGGGAGTTGTGTTTAGCTCTTGGTGCCATATTTTAAGAATATTGGCAAGCTAGATGGCATACAGTATGGGACAGTTAAAATAGGGTGGCAGCTGAAAATAGGAGAAAGGAGAAAATACTAAAATAGGAGAAAATGATTTAAGGAGCTGAGGATGGTTATCCTGGAGAAGGGAAAACTGAAGGCAGAGAGAGGATGGTAGTTGTCTTCAATTATCTGAAGAACTGCCATATGAAAAAGATATTAGGTAGAAGAAAATAGCTGAGCCTACAGTTCAGGTTCCATGACTCCAAATACAGCTTCCTTTCTAATGTATTCCACAGCCTCAATGAGCTTCTGGCTACTGGAGGCTCGATGGTCAATCTTCAGATATACCCTAAAGGAGATTCTTTGTTATATATAGCTTAAATTGAATCATCCTTCCCACTCTAAGAATCTGTGATTCTAAGTCAAATTCCCCAAACCTCAGATCTGCTGCAAGATCTTTATCTCTCACCTGGATTATTTTCCTACTCGTGGCTAGTACCTATAGTACTGAAGAAATTCTTTGCTACAGGATACCCAGAGCATTATTTTTCAGGCCTCAGATGAATCCTAAAGAAGACAACTGTTACTGTGTGAGAGCTTGCTCTTGGCCAAGTGTTGTATATGACATATAACAGAGGTGTGGGGAAGGCTTCCAACAACTGTCTATACACATGGCTTTATGTTCAGTGTATTCTAATCTCTTGTCAGTAAACACTTAATTTGCCATTGATCATTAATCAATTAAATGACAAGATTTTTTAAAATAAGTATCTCATTTGATCCCCATGACAATTCTGTGAGTTAGGTGCAATTATCAGAGTCATTTTACTACTAAGAAAACTGAGGCAAATAGAAGTTAAGTGATTTGCCCAGGGACACACAGGTAGTGAGTGTTTGAAGTCACATTTGAACTCTTCCTGACTTCCAGCATTCCATCCATGGCACCACTAGCTGCCTCTATCATGGAGATAAAAGATGCAGTGTTGTATATGAAGAATAGCAAGTAAGCAATTTTTGTTAGAATGTAAGGCATGTGAAGGGGAGCGATTTGTGACAAGCTGGGAAAGTAGGCTAGATCCAGACTATGAAGGACTTTCATTACCAGACAAAGAGTCTGTATTTTATCCTAGATGTAAGAGGGAGCCACTGGCACTTTTTGTCACTGTCTGTCTGATCTGTGCTTTAGGAATATATCTCTGCTTTGGTGACGATGGAATGGGGAGGGGGAGGTACTTGTTACAAGGAGACCAATTTTGAGGTTATTGCAATGATTCAAAAGAAAGGTGGTGAGGTCTTGAATTAGGGTGATAGTACTGTGAGCAGAGAGAAGAGGTCAGACACCAGAAGTGTTAGGGAAGTAGAACTGTTCATACTTGACAACTTGAAAAGAGAAAGGCATCTGATTAGTACCCCCATCACTTAAGAATTCCTAAAAACTGACCTCTACATTACTCCTATTCTATCCACAGCTCTCAGCAGCAGGACACCATGATTCTGCTAATAGGCTTATAATATACAGACACCATTTACTTTCATAAAACTGCAGGGGTAAAACTCTACTTGAAGTTGGTGTGCTCAAACATGATTATCAATAATTTATTTTGAAGATTCATTAAAGCTCAATGTATTTATTGCTCATATATACTTATAATAACATTCAGCAGAGAAGCAGCTTGGCTTAGTAACAAGTAACAGCCTCAAGGCTGGGAAAAGACCTGCCTTCACAGCAGACTGGCTGTTTGGACCTGGGCAAATCAAGGAAGTTCTCAGTGCTCTAAGACTTTCTGTTTTAGAGAACAAAGTGAAGGCATGTCAGGTGGGGAGTAAGTGTGTTAGCCAGGGTTACTCTGCAATGGCATAGAATAATATTAATAATACTGTAATATTAACAATACTCTGAAGGGCTAGGTGATGTGGTGGATAGAGTACTAGCTGTGGAGTCAGGAGGACCTGAGTTCAAATGTGGCCTCAGATACATAACACTCACTAGCTGTATGATTCTGGGCAAGTCACTTAATCCCCATTGCCTCACCAAAAAAAAAAAAAAAAAACCAAAACCAAAACCAATACACTGAGAGGTAGTATGGTAGAGTAGAAAGAGCCAATCTTGGAGTCACAAAGACCTGGGGCAAAACATTTAATCTCTCAGTGTGCCAGGCAACTTCTCAAGATGATGTTGGGAGAGTGCTGACTTATGTGGGTAGAGGGGGGTTCCTTGGTAGTAATTCTCAACAATAATGAAATCACAAGGATGGATCAAGAAGGAAAAGATGATGATGAATTGATGATGATGATGACGGTGATGATGACAGCTGATATTTATAGGTAAGCTTTTAGCTTACAAAATACAATAATGCTCATTTGACCTTAACTATCATCCCTGAGGTTGATACTACAGTTATTATTACTTCCATTTCATGTTAAAAAAAAAACAAATTAGAGAGAAGCAAAATAAAATAGTGAATAGAGTTTCTGACTTGGAGTCAGAAACACACAAGATCAGATCTTACTTCAGACACTTACTATATATGTAATGTTGGGATGGTCATTTTACTACTCTAAGCCTCAGTTTTCTTATCCGTAAAATAGAGATAACTATCAATTTCATGGGGTTGTTGTCAGGCTCAAATGAGATAACGTCCACCAAGCTTTTTGCCAACCTGAAAGTACTCTTTGTCATTCTTTAAAGTGAAAGTGAATGTTCATCATCACACAGCTACTCAGTGTATGGGACAGGATTCAAATCCAAATTTCTTGACTTTGAGTCTTCTATTACTCCACACTGACATTCTGCCTCCTTCCTCTTTGCTTTTTCATAGGCTGTGTCCCCATGCCTGGAATGTCAGCTGCATCTCTTGAAGTTCCTGGGTCCTACCAAATCTCAGCTGAAGTGCCATATCCTAGAGCAGTGGATCCTAACCTGAGGTAAAAAAACATTCATACATATATACATACATATGTATGTATGTACATGTATATATATAAAGTATTACAAATAACTGACTCTCTTTGTAATCCAATGTATTTCATTTTATGCCTTTAAAATACATTATTCTGAGAAAAGGGTTCATAGGCTTCATTAGACTGTCAAAAGAGCCTATAACAAAGATGAGGTTAAGGACCTCTGTCTTAAAGGATAACTTTCCTGAGGCCCCATCCCCTAAATTTTATCCTTTTCCATATTCCCAAAATCACTTTTTACTTATTTGTACATATTTTGTCTTTAATTATGTAAGTACACACTGCTTATTATCCTTAATAGAATGTAAACCCTTTGAATGGCATGGTTTATCATTTTTTTGTCTTTCAGTCCCTAGAACCTCATCTTACTGATGAGGAAACTGAGCCCGAGAAGTTAAGAGACTTGCTCAGGGTCACCCAGCCAGTAAGTATCTGAGGCAGAATTTGAAAGCAGGTCTCCTTGATTCTAACTGTCCAATGACTGTCACTCTGCTTGTTCAGTTGGAAAGGGCAGTGGATTTGGAACTGCCTAGGTTTGAATCCCAGTTCTGTTATTTCCTACTGCTAGGACCATAACAAGCCACTTTCCCTCCTTGGGATTCAGTCTCCTCATCTATAGAATAAAGGGGTAGCAACAGATAATCTCTAAGATCTCCTATGGTTCTAAATCATGTGACCACTGCCTTTGCCTGAAGATCATAGAAAGACTTTTGTGGTTGTATTACTTACAGTGTTTTACTTATTCAGGCTCAAAGAGCAGTTCATTATGGCACCTCCTTGGGGATTCTCAGCAGGCAGATTAAGCAACAAGGTCATTATTTGGTTATACTCACAGATTTTAGAGTTCCAAAGGACCTTAAAGGCCATCTAGTGCCACCTCCTTATTTTACAGACTAGACATTAGACTAAAGAAGTTAAGGGATTGGTCCAAGGTCATGGAGGTAGTGAGTGGTAGCCCTGGGACTGAACCAGATCTGGAATTTGAATCAAAGTTCACTGGTTCCAAAGCTAATGCCTTTTCCATTTCGCCAAGCTGCCTTGCTTTGGTTTTATATGTATAATGTGCTTAGTGTTAGAAATCCAAAATGCTTCAAATGTACACCAGAAATGTCCTTGCTCTTTGTAATTTATATGAGCAGGTTACCATCCAAAGACCTTACAAAACAAAATCCCTAATCTGAGGACAAGGACAATAAGCAGAACTGGTTTGTAACTCAAACCAATCAATTTTTTTTTTGCCAAGATTACCAAATTAATAGTTTATGAAATTATAGAAGGAACAGTATGGCTCTATTCTCCAGGACAGTCAGTCTTGGAGCCAGGAAGATCTGAGTTCAAGTTTTACCACTAAAACATACTGGCTACATGACCCTAGAAAAATCATTTAATCCCGCAAAGCTCCAGGAAAGTCTCTAAGACTATAAGTTGCAGAAGAGGTGCTGATTTTCACTGGTAAAGGGAGTTCCCTTATTTGGGAAATCACAGGTCCTATTTCTATCTCTTTCCCTATGAAACAATACAATCATAACCTATTCTAATGCTACTGAAGCAATTAGACTGATGTTCTGCTTTTCAACAGAAGACAGCACCTGGATGGGTAGGAATGGATGGATTCCTCCAATGGAGTCAAGGTTCAAATTGATGATATCATCAATCCATTTGAGTCTCTGAGTAATAACTGGGATTTATATAGAATTTTAAAATCTGCTAAGTGCTTTGTAGGAACTACTTCATTGAGCCTTTTAACAACCTTTTAAGTTAAATATGATGCATTCTTATCCATATTTTACAGATGAGAAAATAGATTAATGAATTTGAAAACAGATCAGAGAAGGAATAACAGCTGAGACTAAAAAAATAAGGACCAAACCTCCTTAAATTGCCATAAAATGTCTTCCTCTGAAACGAACAAGCAAATACTTGTTTGCACGAATTTATTCTGTACCTGAGTTTGGAAATATGCACTAATGACTCACAAAATCTGGCTTCAAAACTGATTCTGATCAGTGGGAAAATGTGACTTAAAATAGGATTGAGGATCAAAAGCAAAATAGAATTTAAATGGCAAGCCATATTAAATTTGGGTAGGGTCTGTTAGGTCTTATTTAACATCTCTATTAATGATCTGGAAAAGAGAAATAAACAGCATGTTAATTAAAACTGTAGGTAGTATTATACTGGTAGGGGGTGTGAGCACTAGTGGGAAATAATAAGGACCCTATTGAGGTTAGGAATGGAGGCAGAAAATAAGTACATGTAGAGAAAACACATATATTTAATGGGATTTAAGGCATTTGAAAAGTAAGGCTGATGAAAGTGAGATTGATTATGGGCAGCAAATTACATGCGAGGTAGCAATACAATACCATGGGGAAAAAAAGTTATCAATTTTGATATTCCAACTCAGAGACATGACATTAAGTAGAACCAAATCTATATGGGTCACCTCTGGAATCACACAATTAGGTCTGGATACCTACATTCTAGAAACATGTGTTCAAAATATATTGGAAGGCATCAGTATTCAGAACAGTGTCATTTCAAGAAAATGACTTCCAATTCTAAAAAAAAAATCGTACTTAGTACATTATAGTTTCAAACCAATGTTTTATTAATAAGTAGAAAAATGCCATACAACTATTACCTAATTATAGTTAGTAATTGTTTTATAAGTTGAGAGAGAGGTCAGGTCAGAAAAGTAAAACTAGAAGAGTATATGTTTATAATATGTGCATATAATATGTATTAGAAAGGCCTAAGAATTACTTAAGGTGGCAAAGAAAATGGGACATTTATAATTATAATTAGGAAGTGGTAGATTTAGGTGAGATTTATGTCATGAAATAGTGAAGAGGCAATGTAGTATAGTAGAAAGAACACTGGATTTGGAGTATAGAGATATAGTTTGAAGTCCATCTTGGATAGTTCCTACCTAAGTGACCAAAGACAAGTCATCTAACTTCTTCAAGATACAATTTCCTTGAGAGTTCAGTTACTATAAGAATACTTTAATCTATCTTCCTCACATCATTTTGAGCAAAGCTGTTTCCAAAAATGGAAATTTTTTTATGAACTTGTAAAACATCAGTAAACATGAACACTTCCATATATAAACAGAAAAAAATGCCTAGATATAAAACCATGATGTCTGTGACATACATAGGTTTCCAAAGCGGGTGATACCACCCCCTAGGGGGTATTAGAATGATCCAGTGGCGGCGGTAGTAGCCTCAGGTGCAATTGAAGGGTGTTGAATAAAAATAAGGGGGCAGTGGAAGCATAAATAAGAAAATTTTGAAAAACCACTCATACATGTTTCATCTCTTGTGTAACAGAGTCAAAATCCTAGTGATTACATTATTTTCCAAATAAACACACAAAATGCAAGTTATAACCAATAAGTGGTCAAGTCCTCTGACAGGTCTTAACAAGCAAATGTTGGCAGGCAAGTGTCATGCATTGTCGGGAAGTCCAGCATGCATCAGCAGGAATACGTGCATGTAATGACTTGTTTAAAATAGGATGCCATACCGTTACATGACACGATATTGCATTATCAAAATTTCAGTGCAGGAAAAACCCACAAATTTATAATACATTATTAAATTTAAGATGTGTAAATTAAGGAGGCAGCTAGGTAGCACAGTGGATAGCACACTGGCCCTGGAGTCAGGAGGACCCAAGTTCAAATCCAGCCTCAGACACATAACACTCACTAGCTGTGTGACTCTAGGCAAGTCACTTAACCTCAAATGCCTCATTAAAAAAAAAAAAAAGATGTGTAATTAAAAAAAATTTGAAATGATGCAAATTTCAAAAAAAAATCACTAAAGGGTTAAAGAAAGTAGATTTCCAGGGGGGTGCTGAGTAATTTTTTTAAAGGGGGGCAGGAGGCCAAATAAGTTTGGGAACCTCTGACATAAAGTGTGTTTTATAAGGTGTATACCTTAAAAAAACATGATTATATTGTCTGCTTGTCTGTGTTCATTTCAAACTTCCTTCTGTTCTATTCTGTGAAATGTACTGTTTCATTGATAACTCTTTTTTATTTCCTTCTTTTTTTGATCACTATTCTTACCATCCCCCCCATTTCCCTAAATTCTATCCCCCTTCCAAAACAGAAGTTCTCCCTGGTAACAAGCATTGCAGAGCAAAACACATTCTCACATTGGTTATGTCTGAAACACCATCATCTCTCTGCCATTTATTAGCTCTTACAGAATTTTGGATCTCCCTTGATGACACAGCCTCCCTTAGCCACTGTTTGCAGTACTGGCTGTACCTTTGTTCATTCTCCTCAGCTTACTGATTGAAGTGGGAGAATTAGAAAACTCCTTGATCCCCATGCCACTTCCAGGTTCTCCCCTTATCTCCACTGCCAGCAACCTCTCCTTCTTTGAGGTTCAAACTATTGATATCTATCACCTAATCAAAATCCTGATGGATAGGTGTTGTCTAGAGACCTCTATAATGGACCTTCCCTCCAGAAAGAGTTTAGTACATGGCTCACAATTTTTCTCTCTTCCTCAACCCCTGTTCTCATACACTGAACATACATACTGACTCTCCCTCAAACCACTGTTCCTCAACTTACTCACTTCCCATGACTTACTCTTCCACCCTACCTCTGCCACACACAAAGATGGTCAAACTCTTTATCTTGCCATTACCCACAAATGTACCATCTCCTCCCGTAAAAATTTTGAAATCTCCTCATCCAACCATAATCTAATGACTTTTCACCTCTCCCTGTGCCTTCCCTACTCTTAGTCCATACTGTGACCTCCAATCCTTTGACCCCTCAATTCTCTCCTAAGGAATCACCCCTAGACTAGCTATTTGCTTCTCTTTTCCTCATCTGGACCCCTTGGTAAACCAATTTAAGTCTATACTCCTCTCTTGAGCCAGTATGCAGGAAGAGATTGAAAATAAGGGATAAAGGGTACAGTTTGTTGGAGGAGACAGGAAGGATTGGAATTGCTTGAGCTAGTAGGGTTAGCCTTGGTAAGGAGTAAGCCCAACTTATCATGTGAGACAGGGGTGAAGGAAGAGACAGTGGCAAAGGCTTCTAAGTGAACAGAAATGGGAGCGCTCAGGGCAAATTGCCTGACTTTTTTTTTTTTTTGTTCTTTTTTTTGTCCTGCATGAGGCTCAGTCTCAGATCACTGTCACCATTTGCTATCTTTGCTCCTACTTATGCACTGCTGAACAAAGGTAGGGAAAATCACACAAACATTCTAAATGGGTCCACTCCAAATTTATGTTACACAACCTCAACTGGGCCCTCACTTCTGTTAGGCAATCTTCCTAACCTGCCTAATCAACTCATCCTATTCTCTATAGTAACTCTTCCAAACCTTTTCATTACTCCCCAAACCTCCCATGACTCACCTTACCCCACCCTCTTAAGCTAAGGACCTTGCCTCAGATTTTACAGAAATAAAAAGAAAAAAAAGTCAAGTGATTTATTGTGTAAAGGAGTTGTGAATGTTATAGGATTCCATTGTGTTTATTAAGAAACAAAATGATGACAACAACTAAAGATAAAACACACTTGTCAGCAATGGAATCACTACTACCCTAGTTATACTGTCATGTTGTGTAATTAAGTAATAGAAACTTATTAAGTTTCCTTCTTGGAACTGGATTAAAAAATAAAAGTTGTATTCCTTCTACTCTCACTACCCCAAATATAATAGTTGTAACACTTTCATGTAAAGCACAGGGAGAGAAATGGAAAAGCATTAATAACAAGTTTGAAATTGACTAGTCTACCTTCACATTTCAAGTAGAACACCCATGTCCTCCTTTTCCCTCCCCCCAGCTCCCAAATCACAGCAAACCACCATTATCAATGGGAAGCAAATCACAGCTCACAGGAGTTAAGTTTTCAAAGGCCACTCATCAAAGTTAAAGGGCACCAAATTGCCCTAATCAACTTTATGACTTATAAATATGAACTTAAGCAGTGACAAAATAATGCTCAGATCCACAGCTAGAGAGATTTGTATTCAACACTGAACTAACTTGTGTTAGGCTCTTTGTTTTTCCTGTTCTCCTTGATCCATAAATCAAGGGGAATATCTGTGCATCAGCAATGTTGTATATTAGTGCAGTTTTATTAGACCAACAAATGCATTATTCTATAAAGTGAACTTACATCAAAAAATTCAAGAATAAAAGGATCTGAATTATATATAGGCTTCATCATAATACACTATTGACTATAAATTTAATGCTGCATTTGCAGATATTACTGGCTTACATCTCTTCCCTTTGGTATCATACTTATCACAACATTTTGTGGTACTCTGAAATTATCCTAGCAAGCTTTTGGTCCTTGACTATCTCTTTTTCCTCCAGTTTCAATGCAGACTTCCCCTATGACTGATTGATCCCGACTTGTACCCCTTGATTCAATGTAAAATCATACCTTGTTTGCATCTCTCATAAACTTATTTCTAATTTTATACTAACTGGATCTTAAGTTCCATACGGTCAGGCTCTGTGTCAAGATTGCAAGATTTAACACTGGAAGGAAGATTAGAGATGACTTTCTCTAACTATCTCATTTTAGAGATAGGGAAATTGATGACCAGGCAACCTGAATGACTTTTCTAATATTACACAGATAAGAGTGGATACTGAAAGAGAGGTTGTGGTTTGTCCAAGGTTTCATATGTAAATAAGCAGCATGTTTGATATGTGAACCCATGTCTTCTGACTCCAAATCTGACTCTTTCCTCTAAAACATGCTACCTTATTAAATCTTCAATGGATAGCTAGTATACTCCATTGACATCCTTGAGATTTCAAGATGATGTGAGGGGGTAGACCCCCTTTTATGAACTTATGGAAGGATAGAGATGAAAGCTGTGTATAGATGGGCCAGCATGGATATACTGTGACATAGAATATCTCTATCAATGACACCACAGATCCATTGCAGCATTCAAGTATCTCTTAAATGGTCTAGTACTGTAATTTGAACATAGTAGGCAATTAATAAATGCTGGCTGAATTTAATTAACATGTTATCCCCCTTCTCAAGAAATTCCATTGGCTCCCTATTATCTCCAGCATCAAATATAAAATCTCCTGGCATTTAATGCCCTTTACAAGTTAGCTCCTTTCTATCTCTCCAGCCTTCTTTTGTTTGCCAGCAATGCTGGTCTACTTGCTGTAGCTCAGGCACAACACTCCGGCCTGGAATGTTTTCTCTCCTCACCTACACCTACTGGTTTTCCTGACTTCTTTCAAGACTTAGCTCAAAATCATCTTCTGCCCTAGGTCTCTCATTGGCTCCCTTACAACTAGTGCCTTCTTTCTAAGCTTACTTTCCACTTAATCTATGAACTATGTAAGTACAAAGTTGTTTGCATATTGTCTTCCCCATTAGAATATGAAACTTGATTTGTTTTTGTAAGGATCTCCAGCACTTACTATAGTGCCCGGCACACTAGAAGAGTATAATAAATGCTTACTGACTCAAAAAGAGTATGAGTCAGCTAGGATCTGAAAATTATCCTTGAAAACTTTGTGTTTATAGTACCACTTAGGAAGCTTAGAAAAATAAATAAAATTGTAAGTATATAGTTGAGGAAGATCCTTCAGTGAGTCAGAAATAGATGTCATGAATAACTTTGTAATACAGCACAGCTTCTACAATTATAGCAAATTTTCAAAAGCAAAATTGGAACACAGGTAGTAAACTCTTTCATAGCTTGATATTGCTTGTTGCCTTGTGGGGAAAAAATCCAATTCAACTTTGCCTTGCATGATTCATATACATATATATCAATGCAATCCTTTTGGCCAAGTATTTATTAAAAACTCTCACCCAGGATGCTTATAAACAATTTTAAAAATCATACAATATAATATTCATAGCTGTGTTCAAGAACTGACCTTCTGAGCTGACTTTATTATAAGCTATAAAAGCGCCAGCTAATAAAACACAAGGGCATTTAGTTGAATTCCAAGACTCTAAATTTCTAGGCATAGCATACCCTAAAATGCAGGCTTCTTTGTCAGTGACAGTAGAAATTCTGCCATGGAACACGTGACAACACAGAAATCCAGCACTATTAAAAAGGCTTTTCATTTAATTCTGAAGGTTGGATGTATCCTACATATTCAAGCTGTGGCACCAAGCATCTCTGTTGTCGCTTATTTGTTGTTCAATAACACACATATAATTTTTTGTAGTTTTACCCATGAATATTTATTCTACAGAAGCCCATAAAAAATTCTGGAAATTAGCTCTACCTTTAATCTTATAATACTCCTCAGACTGAGAGAAAAATTGTACTTATTCACTTAAAATTAATATCCTTTTCTTGGTTCTCTGTGGAATTCTGACAAAACATTGAATTTAATGTTCAAATACCTGGGTATTTTAATCCAGCAATCATGGCTATCTATCTTCTAAATACAGTAAAGCAAGATTATAACATTCCCTGCTGTTCACAGCCTGAACCTATGAAATGAACCTGCCCTGGAGGTCATCTTAGCAGGAGGAAGAATTGCAGGATTCACAAAGCTTTTAAAGAATTCAAAATAGGAAATGGAATAAAAGAAAGTCTACAAAACTAAGAAACCCTTCCCAACTTAACAAACTATGAATTTTTCTCCTGTTAGAAACTTAAGTATATATATTTAGGAAATCACATTTCTCAGTCTGTGACTGACTCACTATATCCTATGCAGATGTTTCTAAGTGGTTTGTTGACCTATACATGGAAATGCTGGGTTTTGGAATTCTCCATCCACTGGACCCAAACTAAGGCTAGTATGAACTAGAGATCAAACTAAAATACAAATACTCCCAAGAACCATGAGAATTAATAAGCTATTACAAAGAAATTTTCATACGGAATACATGTCTTAGATTTTTGACACAACCATCTCATTTTAAGATTATCCTTTTCTTAATGAACCCCTGAATTGTGCACTTGCCTAAGGGTTTATTTCTCAAGTAACTGCATCTAGCATCAAGGAAATGAAGTTTAGCTGTCATCTGTGTTGCCTCAAAAGACCTTATTAAGTGCAGGGCAGGATCACTACCTATGCAGAAAAGCCAGTATTACATAGAGAGCTTCTTTGCTCCTCAGTCTCTCTCACCCCCTGCTGGTGCTACTGGGTGTCTCTCACTTCCTTATGGTTTTCTGTTACTATAGCAACAAAAAAATGTGAAGCCAAGATGTAAACTCAGCACCAATTTATCTAGGCAAAGAAAGGAGGTAAAGTCAATAGGTAACTCCTAGAGAAAGGGAAAAAAGCAAGAATCTAAGATTTACAGGGAAACAGGAATAATGTCAAGAGGTATATGTGTGATGGAATGAAAAGAAATAATTAGATCCAAGGTTTATAGAAAACAGGGCAATTGAAAAATAGCCGTTTGTCATATAGGTAGTCATTAGAATGGCAGCTAGGTGGTGCAGTGGATAGAGCACCGGGCTTGAAATCAGGATGATTCATCTTACTGAGTTCAAATCTGTCCTCTGACACTTATTAGCTGCGTGATCGCGGGCAAGTCATTTAATCTTGTTTGCTTCAGTTCCTCATCTGTAAAATGAACTGGAGAATGAAATGAGAAGCCACTCTAGTATCTTTGCGAAGAAAACCCCAAAACGGGGTCACAAAGAGTCAAATTCGACTGAAATGACTGAACAACAAAAAGTTATTAGATGCATGATGGGGAATCCTGAGGAATGCTACAGATTTTTAAGAAAAAAAAAATTTTGAGTTATAGGTAAACAGGAAAGAACTGATTCAGTTAAATTTCTATCATTTAAGAATGGAGGATGAGGTATAGTGGAAGACTACTGGATTTGGAACTAGAGGGCCTGAGCTCAGATTCTGACTGTTTTAGTTATTAATTGTGTTACCACAGACAAGTCATTTAACGGTCCTTGGCCTCACCTTCTATGTCTGTCAAATAAGGAATTTTGAATGGATGATCTCTTTAATACTCCCACCAACTTTAAATCCCATGATACTTTGCTACATATAACAAAATAGATTTACTTACTAGTGACCTGAAAATCTTATGCCTGGTCAAAATTGTGAGCCATGTAATTAAATGACAAGAAACATGGATTTGAATAAAAGTAAAATACAGAGATTAGGCCATACCCTAGAAAATAGATCCAATTATCTGATGACTGATTTCTTACATTTTTTGATGGCAGTATGGTACAATGGAAAGAATACTAGCTCTGAATTCAGAGAACCAACCTGGGTTCCAACCTCTGATACTTGCTACCTGTGTGACCTTGGACAAGTCCCTTAAATTCTGTGCGTGGCCTCCATTTTCTTATCTGTAAAGCTTCCAGCTCAAGACCTGTGATCCTATAAGGGGGTAGACTAGAAGTGGTCTCTTAGGTCCAATTTCATCACTGAAAATAACATTGACAGGAAGTTTGGGTGACAGTATGAAAGAACTAAAATGTTAATGTTCAGAATTTTGAAGCTAAAGGTCAAGTTTGACTTTTTGTAGATGAGGAAATTAAGGACAAGATAGATTTTATTGTCATTTGTAATATCATACAGCAAGCAGATTGTGTAACTGAGCCTTTATCTCTTTTCTGAATTCCAGCCCTGCATCTCCAGCGGCACAGTAAATATCTCCAGCAGGATATTCCAACGTTGCCTTAAATTCAACATGTCCAAAGTGGAACTCATCCTCTTCCCCCAAACATTCTTGTTACTGGTGGTACAATACTATTCTCCCAGTCACCTAGGTGTGAAACCGTGGAGTCATCTTTGACCCTTCCTTTTCCCTCATTACCTCCATCTATTTCCCATCTCTAATCAGATGCCAAATTATGTTGATTCAACCTCCACAGGATGCTTTAATATTGGTCTTCTTCTCTCCATTCACACTGCCACCATTCTAGTTCAGGCTCTTATCCCATTACAGGTGAGGTAGCTAGGTGGCACATAAAATAGAGTACTCGGCCTAGAGTCAGGATGACACAAGTTCAAATTCAGCCTCAGACACTTACTTGCTATGTGATCTATGTGATGCTGGGAAAGTCACTACACACACACACATACAAATAATGTCGTGTTATCCATAATGTACAATTATATATGATATACAAATATTGAGGTAATATTTATAAAGTGCTTACTTAGCACAGTGCTTGGCACTTAGTACGTGCTATATAAATATTTATTCCTTTCCCTTTTATCTTTACCGCCATTCATCTGTAATAACCTCCTAATGGATCTTGTTACCTCTCCTCTTTAATTCATTCTTCGCCCAATTGCCAAAATATCTTCCTAAGCCACAGATCTGAATATCTTAACATGTCATTCACCTGCTAAAAAAAAAAACAAAAAAACAAACAAACAAAAAAAACCTTCAGTGTCTCCCTACAGTCTCTAAAAGAAAATGCCATACACACTCTCCAGCCTAGAACTTAAGGCCATGCCAGTCTGTCCCCAGCCTTATTTCAGATTCCATCCTTCAGTACTCACCACCTCACTCATTCCATCCTTATTCCATGTTCCAGTCAAACTAGTAACCTGGTTGCCAAATGTGACATTTCATTTCCTCCTTCTGTGCATTTTCTCAAGCCTTAAACAATGCCTGGACCACACTCCCCTCCTTACCTATATCTTCCAGAATCCTCACCTTCCTTCAAGTCTCAGATCAAATGTCATCTCCTCTATGTAGACTTCCTTGATCCATCTCTGCCCCCTGCCCAAAGTCTTTTCTTCTTCAAAAATCAGTCTACATTTTGTCATTTCAATCCTACTCCACATAGAACAAGAGCTCTTTGAGATAGGGATTGTTTCATTATTGTCTTTGTCCTTAGAAACCAGATCATGCTTTGACCATTTTGACACGCCTGAACTCCCATCAAGGAATTCACTCTCTCAACGGAGCTGGATAATGATTCTGGAATTTATAGTCTTGGAGGTGTCTTGGTGTCTTGAGGTTATGTGATCTACCCAGGGTCACATCACTAGTATGTGTAAGATTGTAAGCCTCAAACCTTGGTCTTCAGGACTCCATGGACACCTCTCTAATCTGTTATACTATGTTACCTTGCCCACAAGTAAGTGCTTAATGAATGGTGATTGACTGAATTGGTACTAATTGAATTTCATGTCCCTTGATTCCCTATAGGTGAGCTAATCTTGTAGGAAAGTCCCTTGGAGATTTTTAGCAACTAAAACATTTCATATAAAGTAGGGTTACCTTTGGAAAATCTCAACATGTACAAACGTTTATGTTGGCTCCTGAAGCTGTTCTGATTTTATGTGATTTTATGATTTATAATTACACATACATATGAATACATACATATACACATTCATACAGATATGTGTATCAGCTTCATTCTTTCCCCATAAATATTTTTAAATAGCTACTCCTTTAAAGAAATCCTCAAAATCAGCAAATATTTACTTTCTAAAACCTCACTAATCTAATAACAGAAAGAAAAATAAAACACTTATTGAGTTTTACACTGATAATAAAAGTAATTCTTATCCAACTATATACTCTCCCAATTATAAAATTTATAGGATAAAGTAGGATTTTAGTAGGCTACAGAAATTTTGACATGGCATCCTACCAACAGTCCTTGAAGACCCTTAAGATCCAAATAAAGTAGAGGCTCCTATTTCTGTGGTTTCCTTCCAAAGACAGAAGTTCTGTAAAGTGCCATCTGTTCTATTACTTACCAAGGGCTTTACTGGGATTTTAGATATAACCACTTATTATCACCAAAATGTTGAATAATCTTAAGGAACTGCCAGTGGGCTCCACTTCAAGTAGCTCATTCAGTGCATTATTGTCCTTCTCCAAAAATCATGTTTAGAACTGATGAAAACATGGCCAATGCTTCTTTCTGTGTTTGAAGAGCATTTGGAGTGCAGTGCACCATAAAGGGGCAGGCTTGAGATCTGCACACTTCTTCCTCTCCTAGTTATGCTTTATTAGAAAGTTTATTAGACACAGTAATAATGGCCCCCCACTTATATAGTAATGTAAGGTTTGGGAAGTGCTTCACATATGTCACCTCACTTGAGTTTCACAACAACCCTGTGCAGTAGGTACTAAAGGTATTATTAACCCCAGATACAAATGAGAAAACAGAGAGGTTTAGCAAGGTTAAGTGACTTGCTCGGGGCTAACAAAGCTAGTAAATGCCTGGGTTACAAGTTTAACCCAGCTCTTCCTATCTCTAAGTCCAGCAATTTTTTCAACTATAAAATGCACACATTTCACGAACATGCTGTGTATCGTATCATTCTCAATCAGAGAGCACAACATGGTAAAGACATTATCCCACAATGCAATTAAACTACTCTTTGATTTAGGGGGAAAAGTGAACCAGTATTATATATTTATATACATTCCTCTGAACCTCACATATGCATGTCACAAAAGCAATGTTCTTCAGTCAGCATTAACAAGGGCATTCCATTTTAAAGGATATCATTCCTTACAGAGGCAATGCAATGTAGATAGGGAGCTGTCCACAAAATCAGCAAGACTTAGTTTTAAACTCTGGTTTTTGATATATGGTAGCTGAGAAAACCCAGAACACTACCTCTATGTGCCTCAAACATCTCTTTGAGGGTATAATTTGAGGAGCAGGTGACAGACAGAGATTCCTCATTGGGAGGTTCCTATAACAATGAAATTATATCAAAGATCTGGCTACCCTAAAATCATTACACTCTCAGTGTTACTTTTGGGGTCTCTTTCTTACACTCATGATTAAAATCTACAGGAAAAAATGTTCAGTAAAAACATGAATTATCTTTATTCATGTAATACTCTTCTCAAAGCAAAATGTTTGAATTTAACCTTACAATCAAATTGGATCATGTTAGCATATTCTCCAACTCTTAATCACAATGCAGCTGAGCTGAGATTCCTATTTTGAAATACAATGTTAATGAAATGTAAATAATTCCAAAATATAAAATGTAAATTACTAATAACATTAGAAGTATGGAGTAAAGGTATGATGGCTTAAAACACTTAGATTCAGAAATTTAAATGCAAATAGAAAGATAATCTATGACTTTAAAAAAAAACCTATTTTCCTCACCGTGGACATTATCAAATACGTCTAGTAGTTTCTAGAGAAAAGCATCTAGTTACTAACAAGGGTATAGGAGAAAGATACCTGTGCATGAAGTAAGGAGAATTCTGTTCTCTACTCCGTCACATGCTAAACTGTGGGATCTTTCGAAAATCACTTAACCTTCTTGGGCTCAGTATCCCTATCTGTAAAATGAAGAGATTGAACTAGATGATCTCTAATGCCCCTGACAACTTGAACAGTATTTAGTTTTATAATTCCAGTACCACATATACAGCTTACAAGTAAGCTAGTCCTTGGAAATAACAGATATTTTTAAAGGTACGTTTACATCAGGGGGCCCATACCTGCTTTCCCAGAAAGCATAGAAGTTCTAGGTGCAGCAGTATGAATGAATAATGAATCTGACAGTAAACCCATTCAGATCAACAACATAAAATCAAAATAGGTATCCTTCTCGAAAACTATTATGCACACACTTACACAGCTCTAAATACCACATCTAGTACTCTGGCAGATTATGCAACTTTCAAATACTCTCTGGAGGTTTATGTCCACACAAACCAATAAATGGATTACATTCATCCGTGTATGCAGCTCTCTCATCTGTAACAGATATAATGTGGGTAATAGTCTTCACTTATTAAGCTAAGAATAATTCAAATCAAATTACTAATGTATATTAATATCCTTCATTTCTTTTTAACTACTTCAGAATGCCACGCATCAAAAAAGCGGGGGGGGGGGGGGGGGAGGCGCAGGAACACCACACAGAGTAAGCTGGAAATTGCTGATGAAATTTCTGTGGCCAGGGTGTGAAAGGATTCCTGTTATTGTCCTTGAATTGAACCCAGTAGTGCAGAACAATAGGGTTATTTTCCCTCATCTGTCAGTCACTGGAGTGATAGAAGCTAAGACTCTCAAAGTGGGGATGGAACATTTAAAAGGGTGAAATTGTAATAAGCCCCAGAGGCCATATTAGTACACCACAGCAATGGGAGGGAATGCTTTTGATTAATCTTAGGATGCCATGACAAAGTAGCCTACATACATTTCAAGGCATACAGAGTGTGGCCAACTACCAAAATTGGTTCACAATGAAGCTTACAGACGTTTTCAATCCAATTCAATCCAATCTAATAAATATTTATTAAGCCCCTACTATGTGCCAGGTAATGTGCTAAGTACTGGGGATACAATTAATAAAGGTAATTAATAAATTAATAAATTATTAAATTTATATTAATTAAATTAATAAATTAATAAAAGGTAAGACAGTCCCCACTATCAAGAAACTTATAATCCAAAGGAAGAAATCTCTATCAAAGATATTTGACCTGAAAAAAGTGCCTTTGTATGTATTTAAGACTCTGTGCTTTTTCACATCCCATCACTACCCCGTGAAACAGGAAGTACAATTGATACATCCCCATTTCACAAATGAGGAAGCTAGGAAGCAGTGAAACCCAAATTCAAACTCAGGCCTTCTGGCTTGACGTCTGTTGCTATTTTTACTACACTACGCTACCTTTCAGGACGTGAGGTGAAGCGCAGGTAATAGACGTCAAGCCAGAAGGCCTGAGTTTGAATTTGGGTTCCACTGCTTCCTCATCTGTGAAATTACTCAGAGTAACAGCACCACAGGGGAAACAGAAGTGAGGGTATAGGGGAAAGAATATGGAATTTGGAGCCAAAGGAGCCATTTGAATTCAGGCTCTGCGACTTATTACCTACATAACCTTAGGCAAGTCACTTAATCTCCTGGGGTCCCAGTTCCTCATTTGTAAAATGAAGAGGTTGTATTCTGTGGCTTTTAAGGTCCCTTCCAGTTCAATAATCTGTAATCCTATAAAGCTGCAGAGGGCACATTTAGGCTTGACATAAAGAAAAAAAGTTTCCTAATAACTAATCCAATAAAAAAAAAGAATACATTGCCATAGGGAAGTAGTGGGTTCCAATTCTAAATCTAGGATCCCCATCACTTTTTAACCAAAAGCTGGAAAACCATCTGACAGCTCTATTTTAGAGGGTCAAGCATGGGCTGACCAAATGGCCTCTGAGGTCCTTTTTAGCTTAGCAATCCTGTGATGCTGTGATTTCATCACTGAGTTCACCTAACATTCATTTCTCTATTCTGGGGCCCCTGGTGATTGGGGTACTAGCTTTGCACTACCTATATGATATTGGATTTATTGGTAAATTGTTGGATTAATATAGTCTTCAGTTATTTACAACATTTCACCATCTAGATGTTCAAGCTTCTTAAGAACAGTGACATCTTTTCTTTCTTTGTTATTAACCCCACTCTACACACAAGTACTCAATAGATGCTACTAACAAAAGCACCAATCTTTTCTTAAGAGAAAAGGGATTGCAAATGAGTGATACAAATGGAGGCAAGAAGGAACTGGAGTGTGGATTTTTATTGTTACATGATTACTGTTTCAATGCAAATAAAGTAGAATCACATGTACAGAAGATGGAAAATGCAGTGGTAGAATTTTGTTGCTAGTAAAAAGGTGAGGAGGAGCAAGTGCCATAAGAATATGTCTGTAAGGAAGTAAGGCACACTCGGGTAACATGTATCAGGTTTGCTGAAAGCAAAGAGGATACCTTATCCACGATTAGATGCAAAAACAGAAATCTGCCAAGTTTAAAAGACCAGCATATGGTGTAATGTATGCTGCCATTTTAGTATTTAGAGAAAAAACTGATTTTCAAGACTTTATTTTTTGAAAAACAAAAGATATCAAACATGGTTAGAAGACACCCTTATAACATTAGGAAGAAGAGAGCAACACATAGACTTTATGAGTCACTGTACATTGCAGGTACTATTCATGCCACAAAGTAAAAGGAAATTAACCCCTTTTTAAATAATGTTCTAAAATGTTATTCCAAAATGCTTTTTGTAATTGTTATTGTTATTCAGTTGTGTCCAGCTCTGTGACCCCATTTGGGGTTTTGTTAAAAAAGATATAGGAGTAGTTTGCCATTTCCTATTCCAACTTTTACAGATGAGGAATTGAAGCAAACAGGATTAAGCGACTTGCCCATGATCACACAACTAGTAAATGTCTGAGGCTACATTTGAATTCAGGAAAATAAGTTTTCCTGCCTCCAGGTATGGCATTGCACCACCTGTCTGCCCCTTTCTGTATACTACTGTACTTTGGTTCAGTACTAGCAACAGCATGAAACAATAGGAAGAACCCATTTAGATTTAAAGTCAGAGGACCTCAGTTCAAACCTCAGCTTTGCTGCCCTACCAGTGTGACATCCAGCAAGTCAAGTGAGCCTAAGTTTTTTTATTTGAAAAATAAATGGGGAGTATTCGGGGAAGATAGTGGAGTAGGTCAGAAAACTTTCCACTCTCCAAATTTACTCCATAGAAAAAGACAGAACATCACCTCAGAAGGAATGTAGAGCAGCAGAAATAAACAAAAGTCAGGCAAAGCAGTTGTTCTCCTAAGACAACCTAAGAAGATCCCAAGAAAGACCTGACCTCCAGGGGCAGAGGGTCAACAAGCCCTGGGGGCACCTGGGGTTGGGAGGCAGCCTCAACCTTAGAAGCTTTCATCTCACTGACACTATGGGGATCTGACAGCTTGACAGCTGAGGAGAAGACTGAAGGACGTTCCACTGTCGAGGGATGCCAAGTATAGCTGTGCCGACCAGAGGCATCCCAGGCTGGGCTGCCGCTGAGGAGGAGAAAAAGCCAGCACACACCTGGTGAAGGCAGTAGCACAGGGGCAGCTGTGGGCACTTTCGGGAGAGCAGAGTTCCTAGTTTCAGTTCTATGACAGAGAGGACAGCTGTAGTTTGCAGTCGCCAAAGGCACTGCAGGGAATAAGATCTATGGGGCAACATGATAAGAGACTCCAGCTGTGGCTTAGGAGAGAGGAGAAGAGTCTAAGGTTGAGCCCCAGGACAGACCTCAGAAAATAAAAGTAAGAAGGACCTGATGCTTGGGACATTATTCCCTGTACTTCGGGACTGTAACACACTAATAACTGCAAAAAAAAAAAAAAAGAGAGAAAGAGAGAGAGTGAGCAAGCAAAGGATAAAGAAATAGATAGCTACTATGGGGATAGAGAAGATATGTGTTCATATTCAGAGGAAGACAATGGAGCCCAAAAAAAAAGCCACTCCCTTTTCAATGAGAAACTTCAAATGGTCCCAAGCACAAAAACATTTCTTAGAAGAACTTAAAAAGGACTTTAAAAATCAAATAAGCAGCTACTATATTGAAGGGCCATTGGTCTTGGAATACTATACTTTCTAGAGCAAAAGGGCTGCGGTTATGACCAAGGGTAACTTACCCAGCAAAGTTAAGTACAATCCTGAATGAAAAAAAAAATGGATATTTAATGAACTGAAAGACTTTCAGGTATTTAGGATAAAAATAGCAGAACTTAGGGGAAAATTCAACATATAACATCCAAAAAAAAGTAAAATTGATACAGAAGCTAGTAAGGGGGAAGAGGGATAGTGGGAAAACCTTACTCTCACTGGGAATGGGTTAAAAAGGGAACACTATATGTCTAGAAGGGTATAAAAGTCCTCCAAATTCAAAAAGAAATAAGAGGGCAAGGGAACAGGGTGGGGGGAAAGGGAGGGGTTATTGGAGGGGTGGATAGCTTAAGGAACAGGAGGGTAAGTTAGCAGGCAGAAGTAAAGCAGAGAAGTGAGGAGGGATAGGAATAAGGTGAAAAGGATAGTAAGGAAAATAAGAAGGAGGAAAATATGCAACAAGTAATTATAGCTTAAAATGTGAATGGGATGAATTCACCCATAAAATGGAAACCGGTAGCAGACTAAAAATTTGGATTCAAGAATATGTTGCTTTCAGGAAATGCTATAAAAATGAGAGATACACACAAACAAAAAATAAAGGTCAGGAGTAGAATTTATTATATAAAAAAGTAGGAGTAGTAACCATGATTTCAGACAAAGTTAAAACTAAAATAGATTTAATCAAAAGAGAAAAACAGGGAAAATACACTATGTTTCAGCCATATTACTCAATATTGTTTTAGACTATTTAAAATAACTAGACAGTATAAAATACCTGAGAGTAAACCTGCTAAAATAGACACAAGAACTATATGAATATAGACATAAAATACTTTTTATACAAATAAAATTAGACCTAAATAATTGAAGTAATATTTATTGTTCATGGGGAGGTAAAACCAATATAATTTTTAAAAATGACAATTTTACCTAACTAATCTATTTATGTAATGCCAATTCCAATTAAATTACTAAAAAATTCTCTTAGTGAGTTAGAAAAAACAATAACAAAGTTCATTTAGAAGAACAAAAGGTCAGGAACTTCAAAGTAACTAGAGGGAAAAAGATGTAAAGGAAGCAGATCCAGTAATATCAGACCTTAAGCTATATTATAAGGTGAGAGCATTGTAAAGTATAAAATGGATCATTTTGATTATTTTAAATTAAAATTTTCTTGTATAAATAAAACCTATACAGCCAAGAATAAAAGGAATGCAGAAAATTAGGAAAAAACTTTCATAGACAACCTCTCAGACAGAAGGGTATTGGGTTGGAATATTGGTGTGGTGTAGGAAATGATGAGCTGGATGATTTAGAGAAACATGGAAAGACTTGGACTTACAAAAGAAGATGCTACCCACTTCAGAAAGATAGATGACAAGTAGAAATAAGCATAGTACAGTCTTACATATATGTGTATAAGGGTATGTGTGTATGTTTATATATTTATATATATGCATGTATATGTATATTTTATGTATATGTATGTATGTATGCATGTATCTCCACACTTAATGGTAGCCTTCTTTGAGGGCAGGCAGGAAGGGAAAAAAAAAACAAAGTAAAAAGTGCACAGCAGAGAACAAAAGAAAACCTACAAGGAAGCAAAGAAAAGCTGAACAGCTTTGAAAACAATGTGCAGTATTTATTACATAGGTTTTCTTGAAATGTAAATTTATTGCTTTATACTGAATCCTCTCATGTTCTGCTGTGCACATGGCAACTTTTTCCTTATTTTATATTTAAATTTAAAATAAATTTTAAAACTTAAAAAGAAAGAAAAATGAATGGTTTGAACTAGATGACTCTTGAGATCCCTTCCAGCTCAAATGCTCTGATTCTAATTATTTTATGCAACATTTATGGAGGGAAGAGAACTTGAATAGGCGTCAGATGACATTTTTTTCTGGCTCTGCTGGTTACTATCCATGTGAGTTTGAATAAGCACTACTCAAGGCAGCAGTTTCTTCATTACTTTAAAAAAAAAAAGGACAATAATCCCTGTCATACTTAAATTGAAGATTGTATGGTTGTAATATAACCTTCAACATGAGGTAGTATGTGATGGTTGGGAAGTTGTGAAGATCAAATAAGATGCATGAAAGTGTCTTAATAACTGAAAAGTTCTATGCAAATGTGAGAGAGGTCATCATCATCTTATTTTTCTTTTACTTCCCCCTAGATGGGGTTCAAATAGAAATGATGGTTAAAAATGGCTGTCATCCTGAAATTATATTTTATATTTAATGTTCTATGGACCACTGGATAGGTAGATAAAAATTATTCCTTTTTGTAGCTGAATAAATGTATAGGATCCTAGGCATATACTACAAGGAGATCAATGACTAAAAGGAAAGGTTCCATACACACCTAAGTATTTCCAGATGCCCTTATTGGGCTAGCAAAGAATTGGAAGCAAATTAAATGCCCATTGACCAGAGAAGACTGAAGAAATTGTGGCACATGGGCACAATAAATGTGATTTATTTATTTATTTATGATAAATATAATAAAAAACATTATTGTGCTGTAAGAAATGACAAATGAATACCGAAAAGCATAGACTTACATGAACTGATAAAAAATGAAGTGGAACAAAAAATGTATATACACATATACAATGACTGTAAACAGAAACAACTATAAATAAAAAATTAAGGGTACAAAATTACAAAGAACAAGTTTGGCCCCAAAAGAGGGATAAAAGACACCTCTCTTTGCACCTTCATAGAGGCAGGGTGTCCACAAGTACAGTACACTGCATATGTCATCAGATTTTTTTCCCTATTTTGATCAATTTTTCTCATATTCTCTTTCCCTTCTTTTTCTTCTTAAAACATATTTATTCTAGGGGATAGTTCTCTGAGAGCAGGAAGAAAAGGATATGAGGACATAAAGGCAATGTAAAAACAAAATATATCAACACATTTTATTTATAAAAGAGAAAAAAATGGTGTTAAGATGCAAACTTATCCTCTGTAGGATAAGTGAAAGCATCCTTAGTACAACCACACTAGCAGAAAGGACAAGAGGGGATGATATGTACCTTATTCTATTACCACTTGATTGTAATCTCCTCTGCTATACATACATACATACATACATAATATATGTATAAAGCTTTTCATCCTGTAATGAGTATTTGATGAGATGAGTATGTGATAGGGCAACATCCATTAAAAAATAATGTTTTCAAGTTTTTATGGACCATTGTTATTTGTGGAGAACAGTTCTTTCTGTGATAATGGTTTAGTTCCAGTAAAGTTTATTGGTTGTATTATAGGCATTTGTCATCTGTCAGCCCATGAAAGACTGAGTTCCTAATGTATCATCCTCCCCAGCATGTCATGTCTTACTAGATATTCAAAAGGTGCTACATTTCTACAATCTGCACCTAAGTGTTGCAAAGTTTCTACCCTTTCCTTGCATAATTGCACTGATTACTAAATCACAACTTAAAGATAATCCCTATGTAAATTCTGTTAGCAATGTCCTGGTCTGAGCTGACATCTCAAGCCACTGTTTCCACAAATAAATAAGCCATATGACTCAGACCTTTCCTTGACACTTATCAACATCTTACTGGCTGAGTTCATGAGTTGTGTCACCCATGATGACCTTTAGATCCCATGTGTAGATCTTAACATGTTTCATAGGCTCTATCCACAAATATAACTATAAGTATAGTTATATTTGACTTATATTTGACAAGTCCAACGACAGGTGCCTGTTATCCACCCTTAGCTGTTTATCATACACTCTGAGATTATTTACCCCTTTCTTCCTCTTAGGTGAATAATCAGTTTGTTGTTATTTTGTTTGTTTATTTTTGGTTTTGGTTTTAATTGCTACTGATGATGGGTTGATGAGGCAGCTAGGTGGTGCAGTGGATAGAATACAGGTCCTAGAGTCAGAAGGACCTGAGTTCAAATCTTTCTGAGGACTTGCCCACATTATTTTCCTAAAGAATTTCTTCTTTTCAGTGTCCCTCCTTCCTCTCATATCTGATGTCACAGGTTATTTAAAAGCTGTAAGATACACACCTACACCCACACACTTCAGCACTAGCTAAGGAAATGTATTACAATCATCATAAATACAACCTTCAGTATAAAATTAGAGAGATTATTCTATTCAATGAATTAAAAACAAGTAACCCCAGAAGCTATCAGGTGAAAAGGAACCCTGAAAATTAGTACTATTGTTTAAAGATACAGAATAGGCTATATTATCAGTATATCCCTGACCTTCTACAAACTAAACAGTAAAATATAATTTATTTTACTCCTGGAATGATGATCAAAATTATGATAAATTATTCATGGGGAAATGAGCCTGAACAATTCTTCTTTTCCACAAAAAAGTTTATTTTTTATTAGAGAAAGGTCACTGACTGTCTTTATATACTTATTCTTCTACTTGCCTACATTATAATTGAGGGTATATCTTACTGAGAATATTAAGCATCATAAAGGAATATATTACACATAATTCTCATATGAAGACATGAATGCGGGAATAAATATAAAACAGCCGAAATGAGAAATTATCCAATGTGAAGCTTTGATGATCAGAAAAATTAAGTAGATCTGAAAACAGTAGAAGAATATGCCATAAGTACCAATCAAGGCAAAAGATAGCTGCTCCTTGAAATTTCCTAATAAGATTTTCTTGAACCAGTTTCTAAACATCTCATTTTAAAAATAGGTGAATTGTACCATTAATTTCTACAAGTCTATGTTCATTCTTGATGACTCAAATGGCTCTGAAATTAGCAGTCTTATTTGTTATGATTTTCAGGCATGTTTTATAAAACGGAAACAGAAACTGAAGGCAGAAGCAATATAAATCCTATAGTGACTTTACATTACTACATCAAGACCTTGAGGTCCTGACTTCCAACTCTATGAGTACTTCTCTACTGATGCTGATCCTTTTGCCAACAAAGAATGCAACCCTGTTTGCATCTTAGCAGACAGATTCATGAATTACTGGTGGCTAAAAATTTCATCACCTGGTGGCCAATCTGGTAACAAATCTTCCTGAATTTAACTAGTCTGGTCTTCAGATGACAGATTTACAGTCTGTCACTGGGCCTGTACTTGAAGCTCATCCAGCTTGGTGGGACTTGCCAGAGCTTATGTTCTACTGTTAGAGGCTTCAAGCACCCAGCATAATTAATCTCCACACCATCATGAGGCACTGGAAGAAGACTTCAGTGGTAGAATTTCACACCAAATTGCTCTTTTTTTGGTAAATAATTCGAATCATCACTAGACATTTTTTAGTCTGAATCCCTAGACTATGATGTTAAAAATAAAAACTTTTCAAAAGAAAAAGAAATTAATCAAAAACTTTCACTTTATAACTTAGGGGACTGATAATGTGGTAGCACCCAGTCAGATACAGCACCCTGGCAACTTTTATTTAAGGGTACAATAAGAGATATCTGAATCTGCACCATTCAAACACTTGCCGACAGCTGTTTGAACTGAACATTTATCAGCAATCACTTCGAAGGATCATGGTACAACCAAATCTTACGTTCTCATTAGATAGTGAGCAGGTGGGTTTCAGAGTGGATGAAAGCAACTCACTTCTCTTAGGGGTAACCTTTCTTGTCCCTCATTAAGGTGAGTGATGACAATAAGAAGAAACTAAGCATTTTCTTTCTATTCCAACACAAGTAACAAGAAGCAGGAGTGGGTGGTTGGTTATAGATAAATATATCCACTCTGACTTCAAGACTTAAGTTTTATCAGACAGGAACTCATGTAGGTTTATCAATCTTCTATTCAACTAAGAGCTTTAAAAATGTTGCTTGCTAATGTAGAGTTCCATGCACAAATCAATTTTTCATCTTAACCTCCTATCAGTAATTCTTTTGCATTTGGTCCACTATCTTTTCGAACACACTTGTAGGTAGATATAAATCAAATGGAATGCCATCAGAAACTATTGGTCAACATGATTAACTATGGACATTAATGACTCTTCAGGGATAGACTGGTGGCCAGAGATATGATTCTTTTCTCTTTAATACCTGGATGCTGATTCAGGCCTATGTTCCTTTGAGATTCTTACAAGGCAAGAATGGTTAATGTGAATTGGGATGTGAGAAATGAGGGAGATGTTCATGCAGTTGATTCTCAGTCTCATGAAGAGATGGTATAAGATACTCAAACAATAAAAAGGAAGGACTAGGCTAGTCAAAGGGGCAGCTAGGTGGTGCAGTGGTAGAACACTGGGCCTGGAGTCAGGTTGGCCTGAGTTCAAATTCAGTTCAGATATTTACTAGCTGTGTGACTCTGGGTAAGTCACTTAACCCTGCCTCAGTTTCTTCATCTGTAAAAATGAGCTAGAGAATGAAATGGCAAACCACTTCAGTAACTTTGCCAAGAAAATCTCAAATGAGGTCACAAAGAGTTGGACACAACTGAAAAATAACTGAACAACAACAAAGGCAAGTCAAGGGGAAGAAAACCAAAGAACTTAATCTTGTATCTTTATCCTTGCTAGATATATTTATCTTCACCAACTTGAAAAGGCAGGATGATGCTCAATGCTTTCAGTGATTATATAAACATTTTCAATCACTTAGAAATAACATGGGAAAAAATAAACATTTATAAATATTTTACTGAAATTATATATTTGGCAATAGTCATTTCTAAGCAATTTTCCCAAGACAATTTTTTTGAAATAATCTCACTAATGGGGATATAAAACTGTCCAATGATCCTGAGATAGTTATATAAGCTATATCTAAAAAATAGGCTTTTATGCATACCATAATGAAGTATGTACTGTATGAAGACAAAAGTTGCTTTTCCTCTAACAAATATTCTTCCATGGGCAACATCAGTGAAACTTCACTGAAATTTTGTTATGGAAACAGCTTTTGCCTCCCCTCTCCCACTTAAACCAAAAGAGATTTTAAATATTTGCTTTTGCTAATAGAATTATTTTCTTGATAGTTTCATTATATCTTAAATGGCAAGTTACATAATCAAAAGAAAACTGTTTCAAAACCATTGCTATAACAAATAAGGATTAAATCTGCCAACATAGTAGACCAAAAAAGGTAAATATCTTAACCAACTTCATAGAGATTTTGTTTTACTATGGATCACAACACAGGAAACAAAGATGGAACATAGCTAATTTGTATAATATTTATTTAAAATTACCTTTGGATCAAAGACATGTTGGCTAGCTAACTCACAAAGCAGAATGAATGACAATTTCCTGCAAGATTTTTTAACAGTCTAATTCAGTTATTACAGAATTATTGTATTAAAAATGTATTTGTTTAGGGATAAGGTTAAAAGTCACATCTGGGATTGATAAGGCTTGTTTTTCAATGATAACTCTTCAACTCTAAGCAGCATTGTGCTTCTAAACAAGAGTGGGTGTAAGGATGCTCAGCATAATGCGATGGGCCACGTTTAATTCCCTTAATCACTTGATCAGGGCAACTGAATTAACCAGAAACATCTGCTCACTTTCGAGTACCCAAAGCTGGTTCTTTCCTTTGATTCAACATAGTTATATGGGGTTATCACAGCACCTTTAGCCTGTTTTTCTCCTTCCTCCCCACCCTTTATTTTTTCCCCTTTTGCTGCTCTGATAAATCTGTACAAAATGAGAAGTCATGCTATAACTGTCCAAGAACATGCAAAGGGTAGACTTTCTAGACCTGGATCTGCTGTAATGGGGGTCTAATTTGTATCAACATTCCCCTTCTTTTTTACCCTAGTGATTAGCCTCAGATGACTCCTATCCTCGGCTTCCCTGATAACCATGCCAACCCCAAAACAAGTTCACAGTTCCCTGAGAGCCATTGCCAATGTCAAATGTTGTGATACTTCCTCAAAACCTCTATCAAAATAAGGAAATGCAATTTCTTTCCCCTTGAGTTCATGGTAGTTTTGTCAAATCCGAAAAATTTATGACACAGGTCTGAGCTACCATTAACTGACCAAAAGTTTAAAGAATTTTTTCAGGATATATAAGTCCAGGTTTATGATTTCATCAGTGAAAGAAATTCCTGGGGTAAAAAATTCCCTCCAAAGATGCAGATGTGTAACTCCCCTGTAGATTAGTTGTAGAAATTTGTCTTGGGGCTCTGACAAGTGAAACTTTCTAATGGTCAACTTAAAACTCAGGTCTTCCTTACAAGGTTAATACTATGTTCATCGAATTACTATTCTCTTTCCACAGAGTTAGAAAATTACTATTTTATATTTATGTGCACTATATATTTATATATTAATATGCATGTGCATATGTGTTTTAGAATAGTATGTGTGTGTGTATATGTATAGCTATATATAAATTTTAATTGAAGATGCAATCTGGCATAGTGGATCATCAAAGGCCTGGAGTCAAGACAACCTAGGCTCAAATCCTTCCATGGATACATACTGACTGTATAACCCTGGGCAAGTCACTTAACCTCTGTGTTCCCAGGCAAGTCTTCAAGATCGTTCAATTTCAGTCATTGATGTTCGTAGAGGGAGTTATCCCCCTGAGAGCTCTCAGTGATAAATTATTTTAAAAATTAAGTTAAGAAATGGCACTTGACTCTCCTTTCACTGATTGTACATCTGATGACAAAATGTACTGAACTTCACAAGATTGCTTTTTCACATTTAAAACCCCTAAGTGATACCATGAGAAATGGACTGAACTGGAATGCCTAGCACTTAGCATAGCCCCTGAAATATAAGTGCTTAATAAATGCTAGCTGATTTGACATGGTTAATAGTAATAATAGTAAGCATTTATATGATGCCTGTTTTGTGTTAGGCATTGTGCTAAGCACTTTACAAGGTTATCTCACTTGAATCAACCAACAAGCCTGGAAGGTAGGTGCTATTATTACCCCTACCCTTTTACAGTTGAGGAAACTGAGGCAGACACCATTTAAGTGACTTGCCCAAGGCCACACTGTTGAGGTTGAATTTGAACTTGTGTTCCTACCTCTAGGCCAGATGTTATAGCCACTGTACTCTCTGCTACCAGCATCCTCATATGCAAAGAAAGGATGTTGGCTTAGGGTGTCTTTTGGATTTCTTTCATCTGTAACATTCTGGTTTTTGTATCCTTACTGTGTTGAGACTAGTATGCTTTCCTAGTGAGGTTTTATTTTAGTTTTTGTTACAGACTTTGCTAGAGAACTAATGTTCAATGTAAACCAAATACAAGAAAATTTTCAGGAGTAAGCACTTAAGTCCTGGAGTCAAATGCTTAGTTTGATGCATTTATACCTCAAGCAGGTGTTTTCTGATGTCTTAATTTACACTGAATGTCAGCTGGCCCCTCAGGCTAATGCTGTAACATTAACCTGTTGTTGAATGTTAACTGCGATATTTACAAATGACTAAACACCTATATACAATACTTCTAAGGGTACAAAATCAATCATTTCCTGTCCCCCCAAATTGGAATAATTAATAATTCTGGTGGAATATTTTAGCTCCTGGTCCCCACCTTCCAGTCATCCCCTCTATGGTTAGGTTGGGGGGACAGTAGAACTCCATGGAACTCCACAGGGACTTAACCCTTCACTAAAGCAGAGTAATGGAGTGGAGGGCTTGATGGGGAGGAAGAGGTCTTCGCTTTAGATCCTGCCTCCGCCATTTACTACTGGTGTGATCTTGGGCAAATCATTTTACTTTGTTAGGCTTAAGTTCCTGCTCTGTAAAATGCAGGGCTAAGGTTAGATGACCTCTAAAGTCCCATCTAACTCTAAATTTACAATCCTATCTTTACAAGGGGTAAACTGGCATACCTATATGAAATAACTTAATGAGGCCAAGTGTGGGCTCCAGTCTGTTTCCAATTGGCCACCTGTAAGGGACCACAGGCCCAGTATGACCTCTGGAAAATTACTAGCGTTGCAGCTATCAAGGCCTCCTTGTGATAAGAACAAATTACGGACAAAGCTGTACCTCTTCCTGGAATACCCCTATACCTTTGGTGGTCCTTGTGATAACAACAAATTACGGACAAAGCTGTACCTCTTCCTGGAATACCCCGCCCCTATACCGGTGGTGGAACTCCCCCACTCCCTCTTACTGTGTGTATAACTACCCTGAGCTTGCCTTCAATAAACGAGATCAGAAAGCCTGTCTTGTCTCCATTTCCTGTGTCCCCTGCTCCCCTCCTTCTTTTACAGGTCCGGACCTCCGTTGATGTCCCGCGGGACGGGACAGCCACCCAGTCAGCCTTTTATTCCCTGATAATATCTACCCCCTCCCTCCAATTCCTGGGACTTTTGCCGGACAATAATTATGGCTATGACAGACTTACATTCTCAATTTAGCTACATTTCAATGGATTGTTCTTCAAGGACCCATTTTGTTTGAACAATGGAAGTCTTTTTTGTTCCTCTCTTTTGCCTTTTGGCTCAGAAACAAGGCAGTTCTAGTCATTTGGACTTCAACCTTCCCTTTCAGGCCAAGTTTAGAAAGACAGTGCTCTTTTTTTTCTTTTTCTTTTTGCCTTTTTTTTTTTAAAGATTATTCCTTTGTCTTTTGGCTCCTTAAGATTTTCTTCCAATTTCTCCCCTCTTTTGTTTCTCTTTCCCTCTCTCACTGAACAAGCTCTCATCTTAAAAGCAATGCTGGATAAAGTCTCCTAGCTCTTCTTGCAAGCTAACAAGAATATCCCCATTCTTGCTCCCTTACCTTCTATACCCTCCATTTTACTGTTCTTTTCAACTGCAATCACTTGGTTCTAATCATTCTATAACAAATATTAACTGAGTACCTACTATGGGCAAGGAAATGTATTGGGGTAGGGGTAGGGAGGGCTACAAAGATGAGTAAGATGTATATTTCTGCCATCTATTCTTGATGTTTTCTTCTGATAAAGGGGCATAAGTAGCTACCAAAAATGTCATCTTCCATAATTCACTCTGTAAATGAAGTAGGGTCTCTGTCTCCCATATCAATGAGTACTAAAAGTTATTTTTAGATTAACTTATTCAATACCCATTTCTTAGGTGCTGTAATTAAAGTCCTCTATTAGATGCTAAGGAAATTGTCCAGATAGAATGTGTAATTTAAGAGGGAATATCTTATATACATATATATACACACACACACATATGTGTGTATGTGTATATGTATGTGTACATATGTATATGTGTATATTTATATGCAATACCTGTTATGAATAGACTATGGGGAATATATGAAAATAATAAAATTTTCTTAAAAGTCTGAAGAAGAAAATAACATTTCTGACTAGGAAAGATCTTCTAATGGACATTTAGATTTAACTATTCCTTATCCAAATTGTATACTGTGCCTCTCTTTACACTTAATACCTTTCATTATTATTTAAGTATTTCTAAGGGATTCCCAGCTTCCTTTAGGGTATGACTTAAGTGCCCCCTGCAGTGGAAACTTTTCATGGTCCCTCTAATTGTTACTTCTCTCTCTCCTCAAATTATACTAGTTCAATCCAAGTGTTGTATACACTAAGTAGAATGTAATCTCCTTGAGGGTAAAAACATTTTTTCCCTTTTGTGTTGTAACTACCTATCACCATGTCTTGCTTGTACAGATGAGACACTGAATAAATGCACATCCAATGAACATATATCAGTGATAGAAATAATTTACATTTTAACAGTATTCCTCGTGAGGAAGGTAGGGCAGATATTATCTCAGTTTTCCAAATGAGGAAAAGCAGACAAAGAGTGACTAAGTGACTTGCCCAAAGTCACAGAGCAATTAACTATTGGATTTGATGTCCAAGTCCAAAGTTTTTCCAATCTACCAACTCTCCCAAAGAGTCTCTGTTTCCTTCTCCTATTAAAGAAAACCTTATGCTGATTTCAGTAACTAGAATTCTGTATATGACCTGAAATGGGATGAAGTTTACTTTTGTATTAATTGTGAAAATAGGATTAAGGAAGATAAGTCTAAAAAGAAAAAATATATGAAGTAATATCTAACATAAAACAGAACAATTTTTGAGGCTTTCAGAACATTAATTGTCTATACATAGACGGTTACTTTACCTATCTAAAAACTTTTCTATCTGTAAGACAAGGCAGTTGGACTAGATAATCTTTAAAGTGTCCTCCAACTCTAATACTGAACTTGTGAGTTTTATTTATTTATTACAGAAGTTCTTGAAGGGGGAAATATTATTTTTAGCAGTTAATGTCAATTCCTGTATGTATTTAAAAAGAGTACATGCACATATACAAATGATGAAGAATAGATGGGAAATGAGTTCATGGGCACTCCAAAATGTTAGGGTGCACCAGAAATGATGAAAAATAGATAGGTGGGTCCCAGTGTGCTGAAAGAATTCACTCAGTCTGGACCCCAGGTTAAAGAAAGGCATTTATTGGGGTAACACACCCAGTAGGCCTGCTCCCATAGGAGGCAGAGCCAGCCCTGCTCCCCATGGGGGAGAGACACAGCCCCAATAGGAGGCAGAGTAATTAGCCAGGTTACGGGGCTGGTCTATATACAGCTGGATGGCATAGGGGGAAGGGGAGTAGGAGAAGGGAGGAGGGCCATGCGTGGCTCCAGAATGCCTGGGATATCAGGTAGTCCAGAGGTGTACAGAGAAGCAAGGAGAACAGGAAAGGAGAAGGGGGAGAATTGTTCTGGAACATCATGTAATTGGAGGTACTTTTTGAAAGTGCACACAGTGGTGGGGGGCTTCAGTGCGTAGTCTTCTTTGATCACTTTTCTGGCTGGTCACATCCTGCATCTTATTTCCTATCTCACATCCTGCATCCTGCTTATTCCATCTGCCTCAAGCACTACTGTCTGCCTCACCTCATCACAAATATTCTGTGATTCAGACTTTTCAATAATACACATAAGTTCTCCCCCAATTAAGAGGAAGTGGTGAGGCTTTACTTCAAAAATTTACAGCCAATCTTCCACTATTTCCTGGTGCTGCAAACATTAACTCAAGCCCTTTGGCCTCTTAGAAGCACTGTCCACACGAAAAAATAGAATTTTTGTAAAGGAAAAAAAAATCCACATGCCTGTCTTCTTTAAAATATATCCATTGCCTCTAATGAGAGAAATGTAAAAAAAGAATGTAGAGAAACTTAAAAAAAGTATATGAGAAGAAATGGAGGGGTAATGGGTACAGCAAGATTTTCAGTAACATAGTATCTAACTATTAAAGTCACCTAAATGCAGTGAGTGGCACAAAGTGTTGGGCCTGGAGTTGGGAAGACCTGAATTCAAACCTGATTATACTAGCTATATAACCCTGGGCAAGTCACTTAAGTTCTATCTACCTTAATTTCCTCATTGTAAAATGGGGACCGTAACAGCATCTGCCTGTTGTAAGAATGAATGAGTTAAATTTTTAAAGCATTTTTAACACAGTGCCCCCACACTTAAATGCTTGTTCTCTTCCCTTCCCCCTTTTCCCCATCCCCTCACCCCACCCCAGGTTTCACCTCTCTCCTGGAGGAATGGAATTGTTTCTAGCCAACCTGTGCCACAATTTCATCATTCAGTACTTTTGTCTTTCTTCACATATCCTTGAAGCAACTATACATGGACTTACATGTGTTACATATCATATGTAAAATACCATGGGGATGAAAATTTGACTTCTAAAAAGCTGTTTTTTGTTTGTTTTTTTAAACTACTGTCCTGACACCTAGCTTGTGTTACATTCTTTCTCGTGATTCATTCAGGTCTGAAGTGAACTATGTCAATTCAAGAAACATTTATTAAGCACCTGTAGTGTGCAAAGGTATATACGGTAGACACTATAGATACAGAGACTACAAAAAGTGGCTGCCCTCAAGGAACTTCCATTCTACTGGGGGGAGGGGTAATTATTATACACACATAAATAAATTGCTTAGTTGTTTTTTCAGCTGTGACCCCTTTGGGGGTTTTCTTGGCAAAAATACCAGAGTGGTTTGCCACGTCCTTCAACAGTTTATTTTACAGATGAGAAAACTGAGGCAAGTAGGGTTAAGTTACTTTCCCAGAGTCACACAGCTAGTGTCAGAGGCCAAATTTGAACTCAGGTCATCCTTACTGCAGTCCTAGCACTCTATCCACT
This sequence comes from Vombatus ursinus, assembly GCF_900497805.2. Lineage (NCBI taxonomy): Eukaryota > Metazoa > Chordata > Mammalia > Diprotodontia > Vombatidae > Vombatus > Vombatus ursinus. The sequence goes on from NW_020954641.1 coordinate 13,668,035, forward strand.
CTGCCACCTAACAGCCCAATAAATAAATACAAAATGATATAAATAATACAAAAATATATCAAGAGGAAAAGAATGCTTACTGAAGAACCTTATCCAGAATCAATAAAAAAATATTCCAAGGATATTTTTTCAGAACAGCCCCAAGTTCATTCTCAGTTAATTAGGAATCACATCTCCCCTACTTGTATGTATGTAACACACCGTCTCAGAGGGCTATCTTTCAGAGAAGAGTCCCAAGCTCAGTTGACACAAGGATGTAACATCTTTAATATCAATTTATCCATTTAAAGAATGCAATATAAATATATCTGTATATATGTTTATATGTATATGTGCATATATTTAAACTGAATATTATCTATAAAAATATTTCAAATGTAATATATCACACACTATGAAAACTGCTAATTCAGATATTTGCTGACAATACCAGGAACCTGAAAGCCTGTGTAGTTTGCCTTGGTGGTTGAAAAATTCAGCAGTGAAACCTTGAGAATCTAAATTTAAGATTTAATAAGAAGTATGTGTACTGTAGGAGTATTCACTTTCTTCGGTGCTCACAAACCTTCCAGGGCTGTACAAAGTAAAATATAGAGGTAAAAGATAACCAAGTTAGTTTTTATATTTAGGGGTATATTTTGTTGTTGTTGTTCAGTCATTTCAGTTATGTATGATTCTTCACGATCCCATTTGGAGTTTTCTTAACAAAGACACCAAAGTGGTTTGCCATATCCTTCTCCAGCTCATTTTACTGAAGAAACTGAGATAAACAGAGTTAAGTGACTTGCCCAGGGTCAGACAGCTAGCTAGTCAGTGTTGGAGACTGGATTTGAATTCAGATCTTCCTAACTCCAGGCCTGGCACTCTATCCACTGTGCCACCTACCTTCCCTAATAGAATATTAGAACTTGCTAACAACCCCCAGGGAGGAAAAATATCTTGTAGGAATTCCAATCTATGAGAAAGTTCAGCAATAAAATGTGATATTGGCTGGTTAAACTGGGCCCCTTCCCCCAGAGAAGAAAGGGCAAAGAGATAGAAACAACTAGAAAGACTGAGGTATCACTGGATATTAGCCCTTGATACCAAAGAACCAATAATACAACAGCTGGCCTTTATGTAGAGCTCTAAAGTTTACAAAGGGTTTTACATACATCATCTCAGTTATCATCACAACAATCCTCTGAAGTAGGTGCTATTAATATCCTCACTTTACAAATGAGGAAACTGAAGCCAGAGAGGTTAAGGGACTTCCCCAGGATCACCCAAGTAATAAAAATTCAAAATGAAGTTTGTTTTTTTTTTACTCCAAGTCTAATGTTCCATCCACCATTCCATCTAGGTGTCAGAAGAATTTTACTAACACATATTGGATTTAAATGAAGCAAAGCTGTGTAGAGTCGTCAGTCTCAAGACTTCACCCTCATGATGTCACCAGTCCTCCTGGGGAACGAAGGGTGACCAACAACTGACACATGTGTGTGCCTCTAACCTACTCCTGTTCTGTGTACTTGGAGGTATCTGTGTGCTCACTCTAGGTAAATAAAAGGTTTCAGACTCACTTGGTTAACCTCAGTGTAAAAAAGTGGAAAGATCCTATCTATCATTAAGGGCAGTGCCCATTTCTTGGTTTTCAGTTGTGTGAGTGACTTCATTTCCCAGAACTAGAAAAAGACTACAATCCAAAGGCGACAGTGAGGTAGAAGGGGTGTGTGTGTGTGTGTGTGTGTGTGTGTGTGTGTGT
>NW_020954641.1:13669878-13829923 GCF_900497805.2 Vombatus ursinus
GTGTGTGTGTGTGTGTGTGTGTGTGTGTGTGTGTGTGTGTGTGTGTACACCACACGAATTACTATTCTCAGGGTAGTTGATGTGCTATTAATAAACCCCACTGTTAAGATTAGAAATGAGTGTGATCATTTCTGTTCCCTAAAAGCCAAACCAGACTAACTCAAATACCTGGAACTATGCCACCAGGATAGTCACTAAGATAATTTAGGCTGTGATCTAGATGTAGAAACTCTCTGCTCAATTACTATTAATTAGAATTTTGTAATACCTTTACTCCAATGGCCTCCAGGCACATCACCAAGAAGAATTATTAATTTATTTATTCATGAATGATTATTTGACAAGCATCATAGAGCAAAAAGTAGTTGAGATGCACGGCACAAAGGGAAAAAAATTAAGAAAGGCCTGTAAAAGAAAGATGACAAAGAGGAAAAAAAGGAAAAGCAGAATGAATTGACATACTCTCATTTTACATAACAACAATGACAGATGCTATGGATTTGGGGGCTCATTTGATCCAAGTCTAAAACTTACCTTTGGGGCCCAGAGTCTTTGTTGAAAGGTGCAAATGAGTTGATCTGAAAGGCAGCATGAGTTGATCCTGTCACGTACTCTGGGAGAAGCTCATTTCTTACAAGTGTTTGCTAAACAAACACTTGTACAGCCAAACCTGCAATTCCCTTCTTTTTCTCATTTCTTTATGTGGAGCAAAAAGGGGCTGAAGCAGCAGCCAGCGGGATGGGCTGAGCATCTCAGAACAAATGCTAAAGCTTTGTGAGTGTTCCTGAAGCGCATTTCTGTAAATAGGACATTCTGAATTCACTCAAGTTGTGCACACTGACCCAAATGGGAACGATGCATACAATTCGCAAGTGTGCACATTAATACATTGCTATAAATTTTAAAAAAGCAGTTCTCAAATTGTGCATGTGTCCTTGAAAAACCAACTGTTTTATCTGCTTTGTCTTTCCAATACTCATAAAGACAATTCATTCTTGAAACTGGAGTTTATTGTTATTTTTTTTTAATAAAATAGCAATGCTATGTACATCTTTTTTCTGCCTTTTTTGGATATTATATATGGAGTTACCAACTTGTCCTTTTAGTCAAGGACTAGAAAATGTGATAGCTTATATTTATATAGTAACTTAAAATCTGCAAAGCACTTCATATATACTAGCTAATTTTCATCCTCATGATGACTCTGTAAAGTAAGGACTGTTATCACCATTTTATAGGTGAGGAAAGTAACTTACACTGGGTCACACAACTAGCAAATGCATCATGTGGGGTTCTTAACTACAAATTCTGTACTCTATCCAATATGAAGTAAACATTTCGTACCCTACCTTTCGCTTCTCTATAGCAGTAAGCAGTCAAAGGCCATTCTGGCTCATGAAAGAGGAATGCAGACAAGGCTAAAAACATTAAAATAAAAAAAATACACAAAAAGATGAGACAGTGGGTGGAAAAAATTCATCCTAAATGTGATATCTCTATACAACTTAGCTCAGCTGCTACAAAACAGAAGTCGTTATAATTCTTCTCCACTTGCTGACAAACTATGTCTTGATTTAAATGGGACTTGAAGACATAATAATAAAACAATTCTCGTGCCCCATCAGGTGATTAAAATAGGATTCTATCTACAAGCCTTTTTGGACATTTTATAGCAAAGAGGCACTGATGTCCGCATCTGGTAGAATGAAGATCAATTAGGAAGTTAATGAACCCTAGCTTAATTTATAAATTCATTGTTAAGACTCAGAGTAGAGGGAAGAGATCACCACACTGGAAGTCAACAAAACCTGGGTTCTAGTCCAGGTGCTGCTACTTCAGAGCTGTGTGACTCTTAGAAAGTCACTGGATCTCTCTAAGTCTCTGCCTGCTCCCCTGGTGAAATGAAGCAGGGTTTGGCATTGTCCGATAGGAGCGCAGGGCCCTAAGTCAAGAAGACTCATCCTCCTGAGTTCAGATCTGGTGTCAGACCCTTACTAGCTGTGTGAGCCTGGACAAGTCACTTAACCCCATTTGCCTCAGTTTCCTCATCTGTAAAATGAGCTGGAGAAGGAAAAGGCAAACTACTCTAATACCTTTCCCAAGAAAACCTCCAATAGGGTCACAAAGAGTCAGACATTATTCAACAACAAGAAGTTACCTGCATAATCTCGAAGCCTCACTCAATTTTATGACTCTATTACCCAGCAGTTACCCCAACAGATTCTCTCATGATCATTTTTTTAAACTGCGGACAAAGCTAAAGCTGGCAAGAATGGTACTCTCTGATCTTAGAATATTCCTACAGTATTGCATAAAATTCTGTGTCAGGCAGGTGGTAAAGAGAAGGTAGGGTGCTGCACTTAGAAAGACCTGGGTTGGAACCCTGCCTCAGATATTTACTAGCTGCATGACTGTGGGCAAGTCATTTAACCTCTCTGATAAGTCTGGGTTTCTTCTTCCATAAAATAAGAGTAATAATAACACCTCCCTCACAAAGTTGTTGTAAGGACCAATGAGATAACATGTAAAGTGCTTTGTAAACTGTAAAGTATTCTATAAAAGCTAGTTATTTTTGTTATTATTGTCAGGGACTCCAAGATAATCTTAAGGCTATGTGGGGGTCTGGAAGGAATAGGAGGTTGGATAGGTAATGGGGGAGGCAGGTCATGTGTCCTTAGGGATGGGAGAGCATCTGAACTTAGGCGGTTTCCCCTAATTTGAAAAAAAACCTAAACTAAAAAATCTACCACCTTTAAAAGACTGCAGAGAATTCCTCAAGTATAAAAATTCAACATTAAAGGTTTAAACAGCAAGGCTAATCCTTAAATTGTAAATGAGTTTTAAGCTGACAAAAAAAAAGTGAAGGTAACTTTAAAAAAAAACAAAACAAAACCTGTCAGAACCATGAATTTCCACAGCCCTGCCAGTATGTTAAGGAATGCTAATTACAATGGATTTATTCATGGCAAGAAGAGCATCTTCCCTTCTGTACTCCCAGGTTGCTGAGCAGCCTCCACAAAATGAGTACAAGATGACGGAAACAGGGCAATGTAGCACTCTTGCTATTAAATGCTGACTACATCCCTCCCTTCAACCTCTCCATGTGCTGGGCATTGCCTAGTCCACAATCACCCAGTCACAAACCCCATATCTACCTTAGACAGTCAAAAACAAGTTAGATTTGTCTTCTAATTAAAAAAAATCCTCTTCATCTTTTAGATGTAGATGCCATTCCAATTCATATGCACCATATGCAGAGACAGCAAAAGAAACTCTAATTTCTGAAAATTCACTGTACTGCTATGGGAACAGATTGGGGCAAGGAAGAAAACCTCAGGTTTTCATCTAAAAAACAACAACAACAGCCCAACAATGATAACGATGAGACAATTTGGAGATTATTGTTGTTGTTGTTCAAAAAATGTATTTTTCTCCGTTTAAGAAATGTCTCATTCTGAAGTCTGTCATTCTTTACACTCCTATTTAATATACAAGCAACTTTTTAAGAGGATTTAGATTCAGTCAGTTCAGAGGCAAGGAAATGAAGAATACTGTGAGACTGAACTCTGTTTAGTTTTAAGGTCAGTCTCGTGGGCCTAGGTTCCACATGACATTGGTTATGCACTTGAGCAACTTTATTTTATTTTTTAAGGTCAAGTTGAACAGTTACAGAATTCTCAGTTATGATGGAGAGGAAGGAGGGAGCAAACATTTATTGTGTCTACTGTCTTGCCAGGCACTGTGTTGAGCATTTTACAAACATTATCTTATTTGATCCTCACAACAACTGTGAGAGGTAGGTGCTACTGATGTTGTTCAGTCATTTCGGTCGTGTCCAACTCTTCATGACCCCATTTGAGGTAATGGAGTGGTTTGCCATTTCCTTCTCCAGCTCATTCTACAGATGAGGAAACTGAGGCAAATGGGATTAAGTGACTTGCCCAGGCTCACATAGTCAGTAAGTGTCTGAAGCTAGATTTGAACTCAGGAAGATGAGTCTTCCCGACTCCAAATCTGGCACTCTAACCACTGCACAACCAAGCTGTCCTCAGGTGCACTTATTATCCCCTCTTTGAGAGTTGAAGAAACTGTGTCAGAGATTTAATGACTTCCCTAGGGTCACAGAGCTAGGAAATGGTGCAAGCTGGAATGAACTCAGGTTTCCCTGACTCCAGGCTCAGAATTCTATTCACTGTACTACCTACCTACCTGGTCATTATTCTATAAAAACTATAATTTAAACTCTGTCTTAAAGTTAACTTTAATTTAAATTATAAACCTTAAGGACAGAAATTGTCAAGTGTTCTTGCAACATAAGATTGTGACTGAATGTGTGCATCACATACCTATCATGACAGGGTTCTTGTGGCAATGCTACCTTTGTGGTATATTTTAAGACACTACTCTGACTCACAACAAAGGATGGTCCTTCTACTCTAGAGCAATTTATAGATGTCTATATTTTCTCTTCATAAATGAGTGCACGTGCACATACACACATATCAAATTTGGAAAATCAAATGCATTTCTCTGGACATTAAAATTATGTAACTTTAATTGTGAATTCCACACACTTCTCTGAAAAACATGAGTATTAATAGCTCCCATTTTGAATTTATTCTTTTGTATTAGTGTAGCTGCCACAAAAGGGCGGCTAGGTGATGCCATAGTGCACAAAGGGCAGGGCCTGGAGTCAGGAAGACTAATCTTCCTGAATATTCTAATCCAGCTTAGACACTTACTAGCTGTGTGACCCTGGGCAAATCACTTAACCCTGTTGACCTCAGTTTCTTCATCTGTTAAATGAGCTGGAGAAGGAAATGGCAAACCACTCCAGTATCTTTGCCAAGAAAACCCCAAATGGGGTCATGAAGAGCCGGACACAACTGAAAATGACTGAATAACAGCAAAATTCTGCCACAACAGTTCAAATCTGATGCCTCATTGTGGCATGAAGGCAACCCACAGCTTTCCACCCATGTGGATGGCAAAGTGACACCTAGGTTCTGGTGGGTTCTATAAAGCTAGCTTTGTCTACATTTAAAATAGAGACTATGTCTCTTATGGAAGAGCAGGGTATCTACATTTGGAATTCATTCCCAGAAGTTTAGACACTAGTTGATTTAATTTAATTTATTTATTTTAGCATAAGAACTCATGTAAATTATCTATATATTGGTCATGCTCTGAAGTGAAACTTTAGGAAAATAGGTTCACCAATTCAACTTCCTTCCTGGACCTTCAAAGGCCAGTCCCTCAATCAAGTAATAACATACCTCCCAAGTCATCCATCCTCATACCGTATTTATTATACCTATAGAAATATTCAATAAAGGTGGTCCCTTCCAGCTCCAGATCTATGATCTTAATAAAGTAATAGTCTTCTGTAAGGAGAAAACCTCAAAAGAGATGTAAGGAAGAAGAAAAGAAGTCCCTTAGTTTTATACAGCATATAAAAAGGAACCTACTTTCTGGACATATAGAAAATAGGTATTTTTTTGTAACATGAAGAAATAAAAAGCACATAATGACTAAATACACCAGCTACCAATTTTAGAGTGCTTTATAACATAGCCAACTCTTGGTATATGCTAATGTGGGGTAGGAAGCAGTCATATGGACTATCCAAAAAATAATTTTAATTTCATTTTACAAGTAATACTGCATTCCACAGCATAGTTTTCTAAGAATCATTTTCAATATTCTTTTCTAAAAATTCACTTTAATATTATGTGCACTGATTAATTTTATTGCGTTATGATCCACTGCTAAATAAGAACTTGTCATCTTGAAATCAGCAAAACCTACAAGATGCTGTAAAAAAAAAAAAAAAAACTGTAAAAACCTAAGACAAAGTCTACTTTGCCAACCAAGCCATGTATGGAAATATAACTAATAACTACTGGTGAGTAAAATTAAAGTAATTCTGACATGCTGGTCACATGAAATTAAGTTGTGTTACAAAACAAAAACTTGTCATCTGTATCATAAGGTAGATTTTAAACTCAAATATCAAATATAAATAAGAAAATTTAAATTGACCTGTTCACTGATAATTGAGCAACTCTTGCTGAAACATTAGAAAGGGTGATCATAATCCAAAATATACTTCTCCCTATATCTGAACCTGAGTCAGAAAAGCAAAAAGAGGGTGACATTGTTATTTTATCAGTACTATCTTAATAAATGCCCTTCAGGGGAAGACACCTGGTTTCTTAAGTGGCACTTCAGCATTTCTGTATTAATTCCCAGCAAAAAAGTTAATATGTCTGTTTAATTTATTACAGACTAAAACCACTTAGTACAATTTATAGGGTTGAAAGTAAACCAACTTTTAAACAAAGGAGTAGAGATTAAAGGCATGAGTGGCAAATAGAGAAAAGTTGCTTTTAAAAAATATATACTTCTCCCCCTTTACTCAACAATTATGAATAGTATATAATGACCAGGGAGGTCAGTCTGAAATTGACTGCAATGCAGTTTTAGAAGTAAATTCTGCAAAAGCAATCTACACAGCTACTACAGTGAAGAGAAAAAAATAACAAAATAAAAATGAATGCCGTATAAATCTAATAACCAGAAGAGCCTCAGAAAAGAGTTGAGAAAATATACCTCCCTTCTTTCTCTGTAGGGCTGCAGGGACTAAGAGGGTGGAATATTGCATGTAGAGTCAGATACAGAGGATGTGTTGGTTCATTTTGATGAAATGCTCATTTCTTTCTTTTTAAATTTTTATTAGAAAGGAGGAAGGGGTGGGTAAATAATTGTGTGTCTATTTAAAAAAATAGACAGTCCTGGAGAATTTAGGGGAAATTATGAATAAAATCAAGGGAATTCTACATGCATTTACTGAATATTTCAATTTTGTAGAAAAAAAGACACAGGAAATAATTTCAGCAATTTTGTGGAGTAGCTTTTTTATCTGCTTCTCAAGGGAAGAATCCTGGATGGAGTAAGTAAAAGAAATAATAATAATAATAATAATGATAATAATAATGTCTTCTATTAACATTTAGGTGATAGAGCTAAATTTGAAACTAATTAAGATCTTTGGAATTCTAGGTAAATATAGAATGCTTGAATCCACTGACAATTATGACAATTAGTAAGACTTCTGATGTAGTATACTCAAAGTGTTAAAAGAAGAAAAATTTTGATTAAAATAAAACACAAAGAAGAAAATTTAATGTCATGATTCATTTCATGTAGATACTTAAGATAAATATCTCTTTTTTCAAAACACATAACTGTGCTTTCTGATAAGGACTACTTTTCTATTTTCCTTAAAAAAAAGCATAACATCTACCCAAAAATATTCCTTTCTCATATTTTACCACCATAAGAAGTGCAAAGTGTTATTTTGAGCAATGAAGTTGATTTGTTCTAAGTGCAAAGAGAATTTTTGTACAATGCGAATTAAATCAACACAAGTAGCTAACTCCTTCCATCAGAGGCAAACTGAATAAACAAAGCCAAAAGAAACAGAAAGCAAAAATAAATTAAATACTCAGAGTCTCCAAAGAAATTTGTCTATAATGAAGTAAACTAAAAAGGTCCTTAAATTTCAGTGATCAACAGGCTTGTAGAGTGTGCTATGCTCTACAAACCATCATTGGCACTGATGTAATATTATTTCTTTTGATCCAATAGGCTGGTATTATGGATAACAGAAAAAGCAATATTTGCAACAAAATGTGACCGTGGGGATTTTGGAGTCTGCACTGAAAATGCCTAAAACATGATTATGCCTAACATTCCAGGCCCTCACAAAACTATAGAAGGTTCAACTTCGAGTATCAACTCTTCTTTTAAGAAATCCACTTTCTTTAGGTTTTGTAGGTTATTTTCATGCACTTAAGTATGACACCAGACGTTCAGACGTTATTTGCTAAGTCCTCAGGAGATTCCATGTAAGTCAGTTCAGTATTGTTGTGCATTATATAGAAATAAAGATTCAAAACCCAATAAAGCTATCTTAGCATATGAGAATAGGAAGTGTGAAATATTATTCCCTTGAAAGTAAGTTTTCCATAAACTTTAGAAAAATGAAAGAAATCCACAATGCTTTTGGTTTCAGGACACAATTTTCCTTCTCATTTTCAAACTTCAATACCTTTAACCAAGCTCAGAAACACCCACTCTATTATGGTCAAATTGTTCTCTGAAAATGTGCAAGCTTAACATGAAAATTTCAGTCTCTCGGCACCAAAGATGCATCAGAATTTAAAGAAACCCTATTCCGGAAGTCTTGCAGACCTCTTTTAAGAGACTGGTTCTTACACTGGCCTGGGTTTCAATAGTAACAGTTATACATAGCACTGTTAATGTCCAGCTTTAAGCTTTGTCAACATTTATCTCAGTTCTGGGACCTTTTTGAATGGGTAACTTAGAATTTTCCAAGTTACCACAGTTAAAATTCTAGAGAGGACAACAGGATATGCCTGGAATGAAAGGCAGCAAATGATTCAGTTTTTAGAGTTACGTGATAAATAACAATTCCGTGCTCTATTACCAGGTCCAATCTGTGACGCTCTGCCCCTCCTCCTTTCCCCTATTTAAAAAACACAACAAGAAAATTAGGAATAATCTTAATAAACATGATTCGCTCCAGGATCACAAAGTATGCTTAAATTAGATCTCAAGATCACTACTTAATTTTTCCATACTTACATGCTTGGTATGTACATTTTACATATTTAAAATATATGTAATTAAAAACTAGATTATTTGGCAATCTATCAAATGGAACTCTCTACTAGGTGGCATCTCGACATTTCTAGGTGGCAAGTGGTAATTATAATGACGATACAAAGACCTGACAAAATACAAAAGTGCCTTTGAAATAATCATATCAAAGAATGGGTAATTTCTATATGACATAGCTTTAGCATTCTGCATATTTTAATTCTCCACTGAAGTCACACTCAAATGCCATATCATGGTGCACAATCTGATACCGAGCTCCTGAGAACTTGCCCAGGCCAATAATAGTTTGTGTGTCTTTTGTCAGACTAGCCTAGCTAAGTTCACAGACCTCATTACCAGAAAGTGGTCAAAGGGTAGTGATTAGTTTTAGCCTCAGCAATTCAGGAAGTCTGCTAAGTTGTAGAGAGTTTGCTAACTGCATTACTGGAAAGAGCACTTCTACTGATAAAAACTGAGATCTTTGAAATATTAAGCCAACTTTATTATATTTTAGTTCTTTGAAAACTAGCAGTCCATTTATGGTGTGTGTGTGTGTGTGTGTGTATGTGTGTGTATGTGTGTACATGTACATACAAAAACATGCAATGTATGCATTCAATGACAAACTTTTATTAAAGTCAAGTATCCTATTACCTGACCACGTTAGAGAACTGTGAATTGTTGTCTTCTGAATTCAAAGACGATATACTACTGTTCTTAGTTTTACTAATTATGAATGTTGATCTCAGTAAGGGGGATAAATGGAAGTGAAGCGTTCTTAGTTTTGGGGTTTTTTTCCCATCTGAAAGAATTACAGGATAGGGCTATATGCATATGGGGGGAGCCCCAGAATTTTTGAGCCACATCTTGCCCAGAGAAGTGGGGGACTGGGAGATCCTTCAATGTCAGCAATTGGCCATTTGCTGTGGCCAGCAAGTGAGCGCTGCTATTACAACTAAATATAATCATAACAGTTGGAGGCCTGTTGAGCTCACTGACCCACTTAAGGAGTGATCTACATGGACAAAATTCTGCAGTTTCCCTGTTTCAGCTATTGGGACATGGTGAATTTGTCCCCTCTACACTTCCTCCTCACCCCTCACCTGCCTTATTACTGCCAGGAAAACTAGAACTGCCTACCCTCAGCAGTTTCCCACTCTCTTTATCTGCTGTACATACTTTTATTTTTTTCTTTTCATTATTTTTCCAATTATCAAGCATTTGAAAATGCTTTAAAAAAAACTTTCCCCTCTAGATAAAGACAAGTTGATTTTTATAGCGTTCTGAGTGTTTACTACAAAGGAATAGACCACATAATAGGCACAACGAAGTGTTCTCTCTGTCTCTCTTCATACACCTACCAGTGCATTTGAGGTAGGATCTGTTTTTATATCTTTTCTATATATGTTTTAAGCAACAGATTTGCTAAGCACTTATTATTTGCCATCGGAGCAGGTACCACAGAAAAGAACTATAGATCAGAGGTGGTAAAGACCTCAGAGGTCACCTAGTCAACCTTCTCATTTTAAACATGAGCATACAGGCCATGAGAGGTGAGTGACTTGCTTAAGGATTCAAACCCAGGTCCTCTTGGTTCTAATTTCAGTGAATTTCCACTAAACTATACTACCTTCCCTTTTAGAAATATTTTAAATAGCAAGTTCCTAGAGATCACTTAAAATGATCCTATAATGAAAAAAAAAAACATCGCTTTCTACCATAAAGAACATTTAAATTAAAAGTATTGATCATTGATAGTATAGTAGAATGGCAACTGAGATAATCTTAAACATTTACAATCTGAAATGAATTCTATTTGCCTTAGAAATTGTGCATTTTATTTCTTTGGCAAAAAGATTTACCTTCTTCATTATATTTTTTTCGACTGATATTAAAACAAGTTTGCTGTCCTTGGACACAGAGCAACTAATGGCATGGGATAGGAGTCAGAAATATAGTAGGTGTTGGGAAAATGCCTGGGACTGAAATTTGATTGGTGATTTTTATCTACCAGCTGGAAAAATCCACATATGGTAGGATAATCAAGATTTGATGAGAACCATAGAAACATAAGACTCCAAGAGTTTAGGGTTGGAAAAGGCCTTGGATGTTAACTAGCCCAACCTCTACATTTTCTAGATAAGCAAAATGAAACCAAAAGAAGTTAAAAATGATTTGTCTAAGTTTGGAGCTTTAGAGCTGGAAAATCATCACCAAACCCCTCATTTTACTTATGAGGAAAAATAAAATCCAAGAGCAGCCAAATGAGGTGTAAATGCACAGCTAGCAGGTACCCCCCTGACTCCTTTACAAGTATTCTCTCTCCCATAAAATGCTGCCAGTTCAGTGTATAAATCTGTAGTCTGTCCTCTACTGAGCCTTGAGGCCTTTCTTAGCAGCTTGCATGTCTACTTCAAGAAGCCCCATACTCATTATAACAGGGCTGGCAGAATTTCCTTTCAGGTTCTACAAGTCAGAAATCCCCGAAAAACCCTAATCTTCAAAGAATACATAATAGAAAAAGACCTAGGTGCTAATGACAGTGGGTATCACAAACTAAATAAAGAGAGTTGCTCCTTCAGTTCTATTCAGCACCTTCTGCATCACAGCTTTCTGTAAATGTTGCACGTTAAAATGAAAATAACCATTTACAAACATCCCAAAAGTAATCATTTGATAGGTAATTCAGAGGCCTAGTATACTAATTCTACCTCTGACTTATTTTGGCATTTTAAAACCTATCTTTCAACTGCCTCAGTTTCCTCTCCTGACTTCCTTCAGGTTTCAGCTAAAACCACACCTTCCAGTAGCTTTTCCTAGTCCTTCTTAATAGTAGAGCCTTCCCTCTGAGATTATCTCCAATTTACACTGTATATATTTTCTTTGTACATAGTTGTTTGCATGTTGTCTCCCTATTAGTCTGTGAGCTCCTTCAAGACAAAGACCTGCTTTTCTTTGTATTCCCAAAGATTAGCACAGTGTCTGGCACTTAATAAATTAATTTTGACTTGTTGACAAAAAGGAAAGGGAGAGAAAGGTGCCCTTTTGGTATATGAGCTATGAAACCTGGAAATGTATTTACTCACTCATCCACCAAGTCATGGTTAAAAAGATTTTTTTTAAGTTGATAATTTTTTTTTTCCACTCTCCCCAAAAGTCATTTCACACTATAGGCTATGAAATATTGTGGCCTCTCTGGCATTCTGCACAAAAACCACTGATATCCACTGCATTCACAAAAGAGGCTTTCTGAAACAGTTAAATACAGAGCATCAGCATTATGTTGATGAACCACAGGAGAAACCAGCTTCATATACGGATCAATATAATCCAGTGTTTTCAGGACCCAAAGTTCTCTAGGGAGTGCTAGAAATTGACACGATAGTCTCTTAGTGCTTGATTTGACAATGAGATATAGCTGAAAAACACGTAGAACGCTGGGTGAAGAGCCTCATCTCATACAGTTTCATATTGGCTGGACATGGGAGGTGGCTCAAGAAGGGAAGTTACATCTTCCAAAAGTCAATTGTGAATTACTCTCACTAAATTGGCTCCACAGCAGCGATTCTCAGTTAGCAGCATCCAAATTGAAGTGGCTGTGTGAAAAATACCCAACTTTTCCCCAAATACACACACACACACACACACACACACAACCTTTTGGAGATCTGCCATCACAAAACACAAAGGACATACAGATCTAAAGAGCAACACTTCGGGGACTGTATCAGAAAAATGGAAGATCAAAAGTCTGGCATGGAGGCTGCTGTCAGACACTCAAATACATAACTTATTCCAAATTTTGGAGACCTACAGAGTAGATTTATGAAGTTAACTTGGCTCAAAGTGAATCTGAACTAGAGAGTCCCTAAACTGGTAAGAATGAGAAAAAATCTGCCAAACTGTTCTTTTGTTTATTTTCAAAGGAACTGAAGAAAAAAATAAAAGGAGATTAAAATGAGACCATTATCTATTATATTTAATTACTCATTTCTTATACACACTTGGAAATAAAGCTTCTTTCTGGGAATATCCTCATTTGAGGAGAGCTCAATGATTTTGTCTCAACAGCACAAGAAAAATGAAAACAGCCAATTATGCCACTTCATTTCATTCACATATCCATGCCTGTGCACTGGCTGTCCTACACACCTGATAACATTCTCTCATCACCTCCACCTCAAAGAATCCCTCTCTGACTTTAAGACATAGCTCAAGTACCACCTTCTACATAAAGTCTTTCTTGATCCTCCAAATGCTATTTTTCCCCTACCAAATTACCATATATTTAACTACTTTGTATTTACTCTCTATATATTTATTTTGTATATACCTATATAGGTCCTTGTCCATACAGGCAACTAGATGTCATGGTGGATAGAGTGATAGGGAGTTAACAAGACCCAAGTTCAAATGAGGCCTCAGACACTAGCTGTGTGACCTGGGTAAGTCACTCATCCTTGGTCTGCCTCAGCTTCCTTGAGTATAAAATGGGGATAACAACAGCACCTACCTCACAGAGCTGTTATGAGGATCAAGTGTGAGAAAATCTATAAAGTACTTAGCAGAGTTCCTGGCACACAGTAGGCATTTAATGAATGCTTGTTTCCCCTCCCTTCCCCTGGGCAAATCATGTAACCCTCCTGGTCCTCAGTTTCCTCGTCTGTACAACGGAAAAGTTAGATTACATCGTTTCTGAGATCCTTTCTGGGCCTATGACTATGATACTATGTTAAACACCAACAGAAGTTACTATGCCTTTCTACACAATGTTCAAAGGATGGTATTCTGTCTATGATAGCAACAGAGGGGAATATAACACTTCATGCCCCCAAAAGAAGTTGATATTAATAGTCATTGGGGGGACATTCTTTTCTCATTTAATGTAATATGAATCCTGAGGATTTTTGTCTATTTTTTCCACGTCATGCTAAATTGTGTAATTTATATTATAGGTTAAACCTGAAGTCTTTATCACCTGAAATGATTTGAAATCCCCAAAATGACTTCAGAAATATTTCTGGTTTCATGGAAAGTTCACCAGGTTGACCTTTTTTTACATGGGCAAATTCTAAATAGTGATTAATAAAATGATAAATTTACTCTTCTTTTTTCTCTCTCTCTCCTGTTTTCCCCATGAGTCATGGTTGGCCATCTACAAGAACAAAATATCTAACTGTGGAAAACTGTCTTCCAACCGCAGCATCTGTCTCTTTGGCAAGCTCTGCAGCCAGTTGGGCTCCTGGCTCTGGAACTATTTAAGAATCTCTACTGGGTTGAGCTATTAGTGGGCTCTCATCCTCCTAGGTGCTGGTTCCTACTGATCCCTCTCAATTTGAGAAATGGATTTGTATATTCTTATCATTTTTGAGAATCAGTCACTGTGCTCATATCACAAATTGAGACCCCCAGAGGCAGTGTGTGTATGACACACATCCTCATTTCTCTGACTGCAGAAGGTAGCTCAGCCTTGTCCAAAGCCCTGCTTTTATGTCATGTGTAAGCTGTCTCTCTCCTTCAGAAAAAGGAAAGGGACTCTCGGAGTCACTGAGATAAAAATGCCTACTGATCTCTAAAGGAATTTGAAAACATCAAGTTACTTAGTGCCCAAGGAAAGCACATGGCCCCCCTCCAAGCCTAACGATAAGGTGTGTGAGGAAGAAAAGGAAAAAAAATAGCAAAGGAGAATTGAGGGAAGCTGTTGACAAACCATAACAATCTGGCAATGTACATCTGAGCAATTTGTGTTGCTTTCAAAATTCTATAAAAAATACTCAACTTAAGTATTTCAATTCTTAGGGAAACAGGCTCATCCTTACAAACAGTATTCCTGAACAATTTTTCTGTCTCAAGCTGCTTCAGACCCTAAAATCCTTTTTCAGATGCCTCCTCTTTCTCCTAACTCCTTTCCGAATCTCCTACTTCATATAATTTCTTTCTTAACCACTTAGGAGTCCCTTAAGGTTTCTGATACTTCAAAGAATTAGACAGATCTTCATGTTATTACTAGATTTCATTTTAGATTGGGGAAAAAAAGAGGTATGAGGGAAAGATAGGAAAACCTTTTATGCTATACAAGAGACTTTTAGTATCAGCCTCATCTAGAGGCTAGAATGGGATGAAACACCTTTAAACTCTGAAATGCAAGATATTTTATTAGGCCAATTATAAGAGTCTAATTGCAACTCTGTTTTTACAAATGGAACCACAACAACAACAACAAAAAAGTATAAACATTTAAACTGAGTCAAATATCTTACAGGCATACTATCAGAAAACCCTCACAATGTTCAACCTTTCAGGGACCTTGCTTATGTGTGTCTAATCATGGTGGAATCATCTCTATTAGAATTCAGAGAAGTTGCTTTTCCACAGCTGGCTCCGCTTTTGTGGGCCTGTTTTGTTTACAAAGCAGCACAGCATTTCATCCAGTTCTGTTTTTAAGCTCCTCATCCACTTGTAAGACAGAGGTATAAGAGTAACATGTTGGCTGTTACCAATACGCTTATTGATTTATTACATGCAATTCTCTTTCCCTGCATTTTTATAAACTGATAAATGGATTTCATTCTTATTGGCAGCAAAATGTTCCATCAGGATATGTAATGAACAGATCTCATCATCATCCTTCTTGAAAGGTTGCATTTGGTGGCAAAGGAAACAAAACAAAAACATCTATTTTAAACATTAAAGAAAGAGAAAAATCCAAAGGCCATATTTAATGTTGAACTGAGTGTGAATATGAATAAGTTCTAGGCCATCCCTTAAAGTAGGTGCTTTTATATCTAAAAAGACAAAATTACTAATGGCTCCACTTGTTTTCTATTAAAAATCTACTCATTGTCTTCACAGCAACCCACATGCCAGTATGCAGCCAGCTTGGACAAAGAGTTTGCTTTGTGTGTATCAGATGCAAAATTTACTTAAATTCCAGATAATTGCAAGTGCATCTGCTAGTTATTGTTAGTGGTCTATATGAACATTTCTCCACTGTACACAAAGAGCAATTATCCAACGGTTAAAGAAAAAGAAACAGTCATTTCTGTAAATTACAGCCAGCTTCTTTATCACAGAATAAGTTTGTGCTAAAATAATAGTACCCCCAAATATTTTTAAAACAAAATGCTTTCACTCACATACCGAATATATTAACCATGCTGAACAAAAAGGTAAGCTTTAACGCCTCTGTAATTACCAGGTCTTGAGCAACAAAATAAAATTCCAACTAGTACTAACTCATCAAAAATTCAAGTGTGCCATTCCACTCCCCCCCAACCCCCAAAACGACAACAATGTAGTACCAGCAGACCCTAAAAGGTCAGGTACTGAGAAGCAATCGAGTTCTGCATTCAGGACCAACACGTTTAAACAGCCGCCGCTAATACAATTTATTTACAATCACTCCTTTCCTCCCTCCCCTCACCTTACTTAGGTCCCAAATGAGAGGAAGCTGATCATACCCAATAAAGAACTGGCCTGAGAAATAGGAAAACATGATTTCAAGTGCATATATGTGCAGATATATGTTTCAAGTATATGCACTCCGAGTGCATATTATTTCAAGTACATATACGTAAAACATTTATCTGCTTTTACTCTGGGATAGTAACTTATCTCTTAGCACCCCCAAGACTATAATTTGTAGATAAAGTACAGATCTATTGTACATATGAAATACAGATATAGTGATATAAAAAGTATCAGACCTGGAGTTCTCTAAAGTATGAATCACAAGACAGGTAAAACAAAAGGTCCCAAATAGCAAAAACACAAAGTAAAATAGGAGAATTTTCTTGAAAGGCAATGGAAGAATAAAATAATCTTAATAGGAAAATTTGCCTAATGTATTTTAGAATTATTTATAAGTGGGCCTTAAGGGTTTCAGTTATGGCTGCCCCATCAACATTTTTTTTTCCTTTTTCTTTGTTTCTTTTTCCTTCTTCTTTTCTTTCTAACTTCATGCACAATCCTATTTCAGCTGTCACACTCAACGTTGCCAGGCCTCCTTCAAAGCCCAATCCAATTTTCAGTCTTTTACACCTCATGCCAGCTAAATGACTTTAACAGCTCTCTTCTTCAAGGGCCTAATAGAGTAGATCCGTTCTTTTAACAAATTCACAAAGCTATCTAAGATGATCACAGTGGTGTCATTAGAAAATAAAGAAAACTACTTAAAAAATGCCTAAAAAAATTATTGCCAAGTTTGACATGTTCTAAAACTAACAATTCTGTGGCCCTTTCCTGTTATAGGCTTCATTAGAATGTTTTCATTATGAAATTGTAAAATCTATTACATTTCTAACTGAAACTATTCATTATTAGAAAATCACCTGTGCATTCCCCAAACTACAGAATCATCATTATTAATATTGCACATCAAATGAGCAGTATTCAATATTTAACTATCTAATCCTTCTGTAATTTACATTACAAAATACCAACCATGTGAGAATTTAACAAGTTGAACGATTGTATTAAATGAATCTGTCATTGACAATAACAATAATACTTTATTTTATATTTTCCTAGCATAGTTTTTATTTTTTTATACTTAAAGACTTGAAAGCAATTTAATTTTCTCCTAATTCACCCTCAAAATCTTCCTGAAACATTAAGGATAAACATTATTTTAAAAGTACACATACAAATGTAGATACTTTAAAAGTAAAAATTTTGCAAAATTTGTGGATTATTGTAGCAATATTTGCAGAATAACACTAAGTTGGCTCACATTAAATTTCACTGACTCTATTAGAAGAAAGGTTCGGTTTTTGATTTAGAGGAAAATCTAAGTTATATGATACTTTAAAATAAATGTATTTCTTTTTTTTTTGGCTTTGAATAACTCAGAATTCATACTCATGGTTAACAAGCTTCTCCTAGGAAAGACTCTGCTAGATACTCCCCTTTAATGAATTGATAAGGTATTTGAAATCTATCATCACTTGAAAGCTAAAAATTAATGGGATAAAAAGTTTGGTTCTTTTAATTATTGTAAATAAGCTCCCACTAATCTTTTTTTTTCATCTTTTTAAACTATTAGGCTTTTTGGAAAAACCTTTTCTTTACCCTGAGTGAAGTAAACTGTCAATTTGAGTCCATCCTACATGTAATACCACAAATTCTGGATTAACAGCCAAAATTAGTGAAGTTTTACTAACGTTTTTTTTCTCCCTCACAGTAAAGACAATGTAGTGTGACAAAGCTATTGAAAAGCACTGGCTCTTAGTTAGCCTCACCATAACTGTAAGCTTGCTTCTTAATTAAAACAAAAATCTCTTTTACTAACTCCTATGGTGTCTTAAGAGAGAGGCGTTCCAAATTCACAGGTAAAGAGAGGATTTCTCCAAGGCACCTAGCAGCTGCACTAAAGCTTTGTTACCCATCCCTTAGGATATCAGAAAGTATTCTTGGTACCAAGGGGGAAATAATTTCATTCAAATGGCAAACCACCTCATTCCCCTCTCCCCAACTCCTTATGCCTTTAGAAATATTTGGAGCAAACTGGCAATTCTTATACCCTGAATAGTGCAATTGCTAAAGGAAATCCTGCCCATCAGGATATAACTTGGAATCCTGAAAACTACAGGTGCAAAAAGTGACTCTGCTAAATCGGGGGTGGGGGGTGGGGAGAGGCAGAGAAGAAGAGACAGTGACTAAAATTGGGACAAAGGACTTAAGGGGCAGAAAGCCCAAATCTGTGCATTACTAGATTTCTCAGCCATTAATGTGTATTCCAGTTAGTGGAGAACAAGAGATGGAAAAGCATCATGGTTTGCCTTTACCTATAATAGCTAGCATTTATATAACTATTATTATTGGTAAGCCATCATTCCTAGGAAAATTCATACATCTTAAAAATTACCACTAATGCTACCACCAATCAATAATCTAGTATTTTTGTGACTCAACCTGTGAATTAATTCATTTGGAATAGAGAATTCTCTCTATCAATGCAGACAGGCAATGGAAATGAAGTCACAAAGACAGTCCATGTTAAAGGCAGACTTGAACCCATACCTTCTTGACTCTGAGTATGGCATTCTATCCCACTATACCATACAGCCCCTGAATAGATATTCAGAGCCAAGCAGGGCCTACCTGACGACAGAATTAAACTATTACTACCTGAGGGCTATGAAACAGTGTCTGTTACAATATAAACTCTCCCTTGACACCTGTCACCTCTCAGAAACACATTTTTCACAAATGATTTATAAATGATGAAATTTAGAGATAAACACTTTGAAAAATGATCTGTTAACCTATGTATTTGTAATATGCAAATATCTTTGTTCTTTCCAGAAGTCAAGTGACACATGTCCACATTTAGACTAAGAAATACTAAAAACTGGGGAAATTATTAAGGGATTGTTGGTTTGTTTGTTTAAAGAATTGCTTTCCCCCCTAGTAACTGTTAAATTGATTTTTCTGGGTTTGGTTTTTTTTTTTTTAGTATTTTACAATGTTTATAAATTGTTTAAATGTAAATTTATACACATTCTCATGCACACACACACACACACACACACACACACACAGAGATTTGTGTATATACATATTCCTCAGCAACTACTTAGCAGTACTAAGGCATGATGACACTCATTCATGGAATACATAATCATCCAGGTAACAAAAGCATTATACAAATTTACCCAAATGCTACCAAGCAAGGTTCTCCAAAAAGTGGCGTATGGAATACAGTTGCCCATTTAAAAGAATTCTGAATGTCCTTTTCCTCTCCTTTCACCTTTTCCAGGATCTTTGCCTATTGTTTTTCAGTCATATCTGACTCTTTGTGACCCCACTTGGGGTTTTCTTGGCAAAAATAATGTAGTGATTTAACATTTCCTTCTCCAGCTCATTGTACAGATGAGGAAACTGAGGAAAACAGGGTTAAGTGACTTGCCCAGGGTCATACAGCTAGTTAAATATCCAAGGACAGATCTGAATGCACGAAGGCAAGTTCCATGATTGGACAGCTCCAATTATTGCAGAGTTTTTTTTCCTGGCACCAAATCTAAATTCACTGTTTTGCAAATTTCTACTAACTTCTCTATCTCTATCCTCTGAGAAAAAAAGAGAACAAGTCTAATCACCCCTTTTATCAGACAGCACTTAAAATACTTGAGGCAGTCATAATATTACCTCATATTAAATATCCCCAGTCCCTTCCACTGATGTGGACTGGAGGCCCTTTACCATCCTTATTGATCTCCAATGTATACTTCAAATACCTTTACTATGGCATCTATAACCAGACACAGTACTCCAGCATTGTTTTAGCTAGCATATGCACTGACTCATACTGAGTTTCTAATACCCCTACTTTTTTCATTCAAATTGCTGTCTAACCATACCTCCCCAAATTTATACTTGTACTTCATTTTTTTAATACCCAGTGCAAGATGTTACATGTACCCCTATTATATTTAATCTTATTAGATTCAGCCCAATTCTCCAGCATGTTAAGATTTTTTTTGATCCTATCATACAATTCCACAACTATTTCTAATTATCTCTTGATGACTAGATAATTGAAAGTTGAGAAAGAATATCCTGATACCTTTCTTGGGGTAGTATTTGTCAATAATATTTTTAAGTAGAAAAGAAAAAAAATAATGCTTTCAAGAATAATCTAATAAATGTTGTTGCTGTTATCATCTAGTGGTATCTCATCCACAGATTTGGTGAGCGTGTCATCTATGTCTTTAACAACGTTAAAGAGCACAGATTCCTGAGGTAGTCTTGTGGAGTTCCAATGACATTACGCTATCAACAAAGGATTCCTTGAGTCTAGCCATTCAACCAATTCTGAATCTAACTACACTTTTTTATAGTCCACTTTTCTCCATCTCTCCTTAAGAATGACATAAATTCTCTTTAATGATCTGTTTCCTCAGGAATCAAAATACTGACCTATAGTTTACAGACCGTTCTCTTTCCTTTTTTTAAATTGAGACATGTGTCCTCTGACTTTATGGAACTTCTCTTATTTTCCATAATCTTTCAAATATTTCTGACAGTGTGGTTCAGCAATCACACCTGCCAGTTCTTTCTGTAACCAATAAGTCGAGTGACTTGAATTTATCAAGGATAATTTGCCCTCTTCAAAATCATGTCTCTCTACTGGTATCTCATCCTGGAACCTCAGTTGGTACCTGGATCCTCCCTGGCCTAGAACATTTTCCTGTGGCCTGCTTACCATGGAATATACCTCCATAAGTCCCTTACTGCTTCTCCCATTGAGGAGTTTCTCCTGAAGCCTCCATTTTGTGAAAGGCCCAGACCAGTCTGCCTTCATTCGCCTCCTGGCTGTGTTCTGAACCTTCTGGACTTCACAATTGTGTCCATACCCTCAGTACTTTCACTGCCTTCCCCCTACTTTTCAGCTCCATTTGCCTGTTCCCTCTCCTCATCAGAACAGAAACTCCTTTAGGGCAGGGAATGTCTTTCTTCTGACTTGTATTTATATCCCTAGCACCAGTCATCTTATGATTTTCAGTCAAAGGTTATGCTACTTGGTAGAGAAAAGTGAAGCAAAGTATGAATCAAGCAGTGTTGCCTTCTTTGTTATCATTTATCATCATTCAGCCACTCCAAACAGATATCTTATCCTCTCCTTGATGTTCCCAGTACAACTTAAAATCTCCTTTTTTTATCCTTAGCTTCTTTTAGAAGCCCAAGTCCTGACACTATTTTTACGAAAAAGTGCCATTCTCTTATGTTTATCCTATTACCTGGCCATGCCCCCATCTTTTGTAGATTTCTTTTTAAAAAATTTAAGTTGGCTAATAAGATCCCTATTTAAGGGTTCTTAACATAGGGTCTGTGAACTCCAAAAAAAATTCTGATTACTATTTCAAAATAATTTATTTCCTTTGTAATCTCACATTTTATTTTATATATTTAGACAAAAACATTATTCTGAGAATGGTTCATAGGCTTCACCAGACTATCAAAAGGGTTATAGTATTAAAAAGTTGCCTAGAGCAGTAGTGTCACACTCAAATAGAAACTGATCCCTGTGAGCTGTATATTAAGTTGAAAATCACAAACTAACATTATCTATGTTGTATTGTATTTTTATATATTTTGCTAAAAAATTTCCCACTGCCATGAAGGTGGGAGTTTGACATCTCTAGCCTAAGGAATTCAGAGGTTAAGTGACTTGCCCAGAGGTGAGACATGAAGGCAAGTCTTCCTGGCTTTGAGGTCAGCTAAGATGTCGTATTCCCCTTACCCTTCTCCCTACTGCTTCAGATTTAATGCATATATGTGTGTATAAATATGCACATACATATATCTAAATAGAGTAGATGAGAGTGAGAGTGAGAGTGAGAGAGAGAGAGAGAGAGAGAGAGAGAGAGAGAGAGAGAGAGAGAGAATAGTCATTTGTTTGCTTCTACTACTAAACTCCAAACACCTTGAGGCATAGACTATGTTTTGGCATTACTATGGACACTAGAATTCCTACTATAACACTACCTCACCTAAATGGGGGCTTAATAAACACATCCTAAGTGGATTGAGCAGAAAAATTAAAGTCAAGAAATAATAACACAATTTTAACTTGAAAACTGCCAAGGAACAATCTATATAAGAACATATACAAATAATATAACTGCCACTGTGCCTTTCTTAACTATTATATGATACTAGAAGTAGCTTTAGGAAACATCCTAGTAGGAATCATTGTTTTGGAAAGCTCAATCTCTAGGACCATTTGCATTTGGCTCCTAAGGTAAAAATTGATAAGAAGAATCAAGCTGTGAATAGTTTACTTTAAAGATTTTTACATTTTTTTTTATTTCTATTAAGATGTTATAATTTTTACAAATATATTTCCTATCTAGCAAATAAATATTAACAAGAAGAAAAGGGATAGGGGGAAAAGTATATGAAACCATCTCTCATCAAAAATAAACACTCAAACATAGATACAAGTAGAATTTCTTTGTAACCAAAAGCCCCATCTTATGTATTTAAATCAACAATTCAGTAGTAACAGCCCCAAAAAAGCAACTTCTAATATTCAGATCTTATGTTAGACTCTCCCTTCCC
Source organism: Vombatus ursinus (assembly GCF_900497805.2). NCBI lineage: Eukaryota > Metazoa > Chordata > Mammalia > Diprotodontia > Vombatidae > Vombatus > Vombatus ursinus. The sequence continues at coordinate 13,692,628 of NW_020954641.1, forward strand.
TTAGAGTAAGCATTGATTTTATCATGCAACTCCTATAATTGATTTCATAACATATTTCCTGTAATAAAATTTTATGTGCTTCAAATTCAAAAAGGATTATTCTAAGACACATATCTAGCATATCCACTGGATACCTATAGACTACCATTTAACATATATTGATGGTGGGAACAATTTAGGGAAACTTGGTTGCTCATGGACATAAAGACTTAAACAAATGAAATTATACTTCTGTCAAAATTCCATATTTCACACATTTCTTTTCAACTGTGAATCTCTCAGTTATTACATATTTTGTAGAACATATTACAGACTGACATATTGCCAGAATTTTAACATAAAAAGCGAGTTGAACAAAATCTGAGCTAAATCAAAATATTCAACAGTTCCCACAAAATGTGAGAAAAAGATAAACCACATTTTAAGTTATGACTGGAGATGAATGGAGGAAAAGATTTTAAAAACAGATCACTAACTCTAAATTCTGAAATATCGAAAGTGAAATAAAAATTGTGAGTAGTTTTGAAATAAGAGTCAGCATAAAATTAGTTTTCAATTCAATAATACTTGAAAGATGAAGCTTTAATATTTGCAAAATACCATATATATGTATACATACATATATATCATCCAATAACCTGGTGTGTAGGTAGTGCAAGAATTATCCCCATTTTACATGAATGGAAATAAATTCAGAGAGATCAAGAAGCTTGTCTATAGTTACAATTAATTGCAACAAAAGTAGTTATTCAAATCCATGTCTTTCCTGACTCCAAAGTAAATTCTTAAGTGGTCATACAATAACAACATTAGTCTCTGGAGTCATAATAACTAAACATATAACCTTCTCAGCACAAGGGTTGTATATTTCACCTACTCCTCCCTATGAAAACATGAGCTGATATACATGTGTACATATATATGTGTGTGTATTTGAATACATACATATATATATGTATGTATTCAAATACATGTATAGAGAGGTAGCCTGCTAGAGTCCAGGGTCAGTCTTGGAGTCAGGATGAGTGGCTTTAAGTTATACTTCTGACACAGACTGCCTGTGTAGGTTAAGGCAAATCACTTAACCAGACTATGACAAGACTATGAGTTGCAGAAGATTTGCCAATTTCCAATAAATATATGTGTATATATGTATATAAACACATGCATATATCTATATCTCTGTAGAGGATCATGTCTTACGAGAATCGGATGAAGGAAATTAGGCATAATCTGGATGAGAAAAGACTTAGGAAGGTCATAATAGCTATTACCACATACTGAAAGGTTTTCACGTGAAAGAGTTATTTATTAGACTTTCTCTGTTTGCCCCTAGAGAGAACTAGGGAAGAGTGGGTTGAGGTTGCAAAGGGACAAATTTAGGCTTGATTTAATTCCTAATGGTGAAAGATATTTAAAAGTGAAATAGGCTATCTGAACTGGTAGTGGACTCCAATCCACTAAAGATCTTTGAACAAAAAAGTTGTTCTTGACCATGTACAGATTTGCATAAATGGCTTTTGTGATTCTATGACATTGCTTACTATTCAGTTTTAGTATTAGAAGGGATTTGAGAGGTCAACCTCATCATTTTACAAATTAGGAAACTGAAACCCAGACAGGAGAAATGATTTGCCCATGGTGACAAAGGTACATTTGGCACATCAGAACCCAGGGATTCTGGCTGCAAATCCATTCATCTATCCTTCTGCATAAGTAAACTAATACACCCATATACCGTGGACAAAGCTATCACTTAGAACATTTGGTATACACACTGTTCCAAAAGTCTTAGTTCAGTTTTAGACTTAATATCTTAAAACTGCACTAAGATTATTGGGACACTCTATTATGCTTTGTTCAGAACTGCCTTTGGCTTGCAGATAAGTTATCTTGAAAATAAGAGAACTGGTTTTATACACTTTTCTTCCTTTTCCTTCATCTTAGCATTACTTGTTAATTCTGAAATAGATTTATAAATATAATTCTTCGCTAATGTGAATATAACCAATATGGAGTGCTTCTTTGACTAAGGGTAAGCTGTTCACAACTAGCTTTTTATGTTTTCCAATAAAAAGATTCACCCCCCCAAGACACACACACACAAATGGTCAGAAACTAAGCTGTCCTCTCCAGAATAATGGTTTATGCTGTTATAATATAGGCTGTCACCAGACCTACTGAGAGAAACCTAAAATAGGTTAAAATTTTCACAGCAAAAATTTCTACCTTATATTTCTTATATCATATAGGGGTACGAGGATAGGAGCTGGGGAAAAGGAGAAAAATAGCCTGTTTTCATTTTTTTCTGTTGCTTTTCCCAAGCAAGGGTGCCTTTTGTCCCTTTTAATAGTTTTTAGATAGTTGGTTCTGTGAATGTGAGATGAGCCTTGTTTTAATGTTTTATCCTTTGAACTGTAAAGTATAATGACAGAAAGCATCCAGACCCCATACCTCTCCCACCCCCATGACACATAAACATACTTGGTGGATAATTAAGGAACAGACAAATTCAATATAAATAATTTAAAAATTTGATTTTTTTTCTTGTAATTGGTTTCAATTAACTGAGTCTGATTATTTATGGGATAAACAAGATTAGAGGGAAAATTTGAATGCTGGGTCATACTAAAATTGCTAGGTCCCAAACCACAGCAAAATGTATTTATGGTATATATAGTATTGTTAATCTTAGTGATAATTACTTACATACAACTATCAACAAAATCCCTGTTAGGTACAAAGAAAGTAGGTAGTCTTATTGCTATGAGCACAGCAAAGATGCAGATTAACTAACTCAAAACAAAGCATAAACTAATCCAGAAAAGGGATAATTCATCCAATTTTTTTAAAGACCCCTCTAAGAACTCCCTTATACATTATAACTACTGTTCATATTTTCATCATTTAATTTAAATCCTTGCTGCTGCAAACTCTGTGTGTCCTTATTCTGTATAAGTCTTCAAAGAAGAAACAAGGAACCATTTTCCTTTAAACTATATGTGTGTAAAGTATTCAGAAAAATTCCAAAACCCACGAGTTTTATATGTGTGTTTATATATTCATACACAGATGCATATACCTTTTTTCCTGTCTCTTTTACAATGTCAGATATAAAGGTGCAGATACCTTTAAAATTCTTTTGTCAGAGATCTTAGAAAATATTTGGCTCATTCAGCTTTTAAAATACAGTTATGGTTTGAGGTCTATTTTCTTAAGATTCTAAATTAGTTTATCACAGATGTATCTCTCCAGGTTTAACCCTAGTCAATTTTCAGGACTTTTTTCCCCCCACCAAATCCAAAACATTTACTTACAAGAAATTTAATAATTATCATATAAGCTAATCTCCCCTGTAAATTCTCCAGACTACACCTTGAATAGGAGGGGGAAATTAAAATTAGATAGAGAACTAGGAAATGTGTGCTAAGGAGATTAACCAAATGTTTTAGGCTGAGTCTATTAAACAATACATTTAAAAAAAATCAAAACTTGGTCAACAAAGTATCATTTAATGACCATTTAGTGAAGTATAAAACAAAACATAGATTGCAAAACATTCTTTTGAGGTATTTTAAATATTCAAATTTGGGGATGCTCTACCTTTGTCTTGCATTTTTCACTGAAGTTAATAGTATGTTTTCCTCTGCATATATGCTTCATTTTTAATTTTAAACAAAAAACAAAGACAGGAGAAAAAAGGCAGGAGGGAGATTTAAGAGTGAAGGAAAGATCACTAAGGGAAAATGCAAGAGATTCCAATATAGAATCCAAGTTAATGGCCTAGGATCTCATGCCTTTGTTATCATCAGTGCTACTAATAACTGATGTTTCGGATGTGTCAGAAATATCACCTGAAAAAATGACATCATGATTTATGTTCACCAGGATTGCTCCATGTTTTATAATGAGTGATTAGAAACAATGATAACCTTAAAAAAATAAAACTATAGACTTTAATTTAAAGAATAACTCAAAACAACTTCTTTATGGGAAAGTGGGGAACCACAGGTTTTACCTTTCTCCTAAAATTGTCTTAAATATAAGGAAAGACTTCTCAAAGAGCCACGTGGTAAATCTAACATTAAGAAGAGGGGAAAATGTCCCTATAGAAAATTACTCATAACAAACACTGGGTTTGAGTTACTTACAAGCACGGAATACCTACAGTACAGGCCACTGTAACAAGTTTCTCAAACCTCATATTCTACATTTGTGAAATGCCTTCATTTACAGGACTCAGCCAGTGGAACGGTTGACCTTTAGGTCACAATTGGCCTCAAACAGAACTAAAACAAAAAAAAAGTAATGAAACCAAGAATTCTCTGGGTCAAGATGAGTAAGAAAGAATAAGCAGGGCAGAAGACTCCTCAAGGGCCCTGAGCCAATGGCTGATCAGTCTTGAACTTTTAAAGAGCAGATTTTTCCCCTCAATATCTCCCAATTATATACTTCCTTCCCAAGTCAGATAGAGCATCTTTAGAATTCACTTAGTAACATTCTCTTGTGGCTGCACAAGAAGAGAGATGAAGTTTGTTGAGTAATTGTTGCATCAAAAAGAAGCCTATTCAGATTGTTTAAGTTTAAAACAAATCATTTGAGAACTAATTTCTTTTCTGGGGGAAAAGGGGGTAGTAATTTAAGCTGCATAATTAGCCACTGAAGCTTCAGTTTCTGAGTCTAATGTAGACACATTGCCTATACGTTTGCTCCCTACTTGGTAAGTTTGAAAGAAAAATTAATAAGTATAATTCTTCTTGATTTTTGGTTTTGTCTAAAATGTTCATAATTGTATATCCAGCAGAGGTGGACCAATTAAAGTCTTTCAGGAAAAAATGAAAGGTAACCTTATTTGCAAACTATCATATGGTGCTTCATTTTCCTCCCTTTATGAATTCATAAAAGGCTATAATGTTTCTAATTCTGAAACATAACACAGTATTAAAATATATTAATAGTCTAAGGGCAGTGAGTAACTCGAACTTTAGGGGGAATGTTTTATACCTCATTAGCTTTATAAAATCCTTTGGAAAATGCTAGGTAACATAAACTAGTGGTTAGGGCCCAGATAGATCACATCTATTTACAGCCTGTTACAAAGCACTTCAAAAGTAATTTTTATTAGAATGGCAGCTGAGTGGAATAAAAAGAATACTGGACTTGAGTCAAATGAGTTGGCTTTAAGTCCTGGTTCTACCATTCATGAGCTGAAACACTGCAGTTAACTTTCTGGGCCTTAGTTTTTTCATCTGTAAAATGGGGATAATGACTTCACATGGTCATTTTGGAAAAATTGCTTTGTAGACTGTAAAGCACCATATGAATGAGTAAAATGAATACTTATTATTCACAGTGCATTGCTCCTTGAAATATGGGTAGGTAGAGTTATAATTTGAAGAGATATCCCAAAACACAAAGTAGTTTTAGGCTACGGGCCTTAGGTAGGTAACAGTCTTTAATATCACTTCAATAGGAATGGAAAGTGAAATAGCTAAGTATATAACAGGACATCTTATCTTCCACATTAAGTAAATATAAGCTAGCTATCACAAGTGAGTTTGGCTTCACAAAAGCAAAACAAATCATATCACCATCTCTCTGAGTTATTGATAAATACAAATTATGTGACTATGGACAGCTCATTCAACCTCTCACTGCTCCTAGAAAACTCTCTAGGACTGTTAAGTTTCGGACAAGTTACAGATCTGTGCTGGTAGAGAGGAGTTTCCTAAACTAATGAAACCAAAAGAATGAGTGGGAAAAACAAACAAAAAAACATGAGTGACTGACGAGGGAAAAAATCCTTTTCACAATGGGAATTTTTGTTTGAAAAAAGTAAGAGTGGTAGGACCACCACTGTAAGACTACTTTGACATGAAAGCAATTTGCCTTTCACGTACAAGAATCTTGCAAAATGACACTATGAAATTGTAAAAGGTCTTATGAAATTTTAAGTGGAATACTCTCTAGCCATAAAACATACTCTATGTTGTGAAATAATGATCTCTCAGAGAAAATAGTCTCAGAAGTTGCTGGGTGTCAAGAAAGAAGGGTTTATTGAGGATGGAGCGCAAAGAACTTCTCCCTTTTTGCTCAATGGCTAACAGACATCAGCTGTGCACAGCATTAAAAAAATTCCATCTGTTGCTTCAGAAAGCATTACTGTATAGAGAAATATGGTTTCATGATTTCTAGCTGGAGCTGAATAGTTTCATCCTAATTAAGTCCTGCCTTTTTAATTTCACCTTCCATTTGGATCTGACTACTCAAATGGGTCAGGGAGAAGAGGAAAGAGAGTAAGCCCCATTATAATGACCTTGACTGCCTTCTGTCAGAAGTCACTTTAAAAAATTACCTTGAATCATTTTTGCAATAAAAAACAATGAAACTATAGCTCATCAGGTTTGCCATTTCCTAAAAATATTGGGAGAAGTTAGCAGCTCATTCCATTTACAAATGCAGAAAGAAAAAGAAAAAAAACAGCAATTAGAATTTCAGGAAGACCCAATAGCTCCATGACAATGACACACACCACATATCCAAGGAAACCTCCATTCTTCACAAAATAAAAATGTGAAGCCTAACAAGACAGACGAATGTGATTGTCAAGTTAAGCTCTTCAAATCAATACTCCTAGATACCAGCCTTTCTTTCTACATAGCCTAATGATCTAAGGTACCTTTTCTCTAGTTCTCCATGAAGTTCAGTAACTGGCTGTTGGAATTGCTAAAATACTATGTTAGGGTCAATCAAGATTAAAGGTTGCAACTCAGGAAGCCTAGTAAGAAAATGATATTATTTTCATTACTCAACCTTAGATCAAAACTAGAGACAGAGTTAACAGGAGGTTAACTATGTGTTATTTAAAAACAACAGCAACAGCAACAAAAAGAAAACTATGCACACTGTACCATTATATAAGGACAATACAAATCCTGCTGTTGACCCTAAAACTCGACCCTGCATTATACTCAAGACATAGATATCCTTAATATTTTAACAAAAATTTTCAAAGCCTTCATAAGTTGCCAGGAAACTAGGGAAAAAAAGCAATCTCTCAAAAAAAGGATAAGATCCTTATGTCAATTAAAACTTAGTCATGACATCTGGAATCGACATAAAAAATTGAGGCCAAGTTTTTTGTTTTATAAATATATTCATGCTCTGAGTATATTACATAACAATTATACATTTCACCATATGGGCCAAGCAAGAGTAGTCTAAAACCCAGTCACTTATACCCATGCACACAAATGTGGTGTGTGTAGTTTAAATAATGCAGGTGCATAGCTTGGAAGATACTGTTTTTGTTTTGAGTTTGAGAATGAAAGGCATATAGAAGCTTTACGTTCTATAGCATCTCAGAGTTTACTATATTAATTCATTTTTTCTTGGCACGTAGACAAGCAAAAGCTTTACTGAGAGACATCTGTGATCCTTATGAATGGAAGCAACTCAGTGTTTTTTTTTTTAAATAGCAAAAACTTTTCAAATTGGTCAATTTAAGAGTCCATGGGGAAAAAAATAAATAGCAATATTTCTATCCCAAGAGCCCTATGCATTAGCTCAGCTTTCATTCCAAATGAAATGCCTTATTAGCATCTGCAGAGTACAAAAGAGTGAATATGCTTTAGATCTCTGAATCCTGTCCACAATATCAAGAAAAGCTGTTGTCAAAACATACCACACAGAGCAGGTGAATATGCATGCTTACTTAGGGAAAGACTTTTTATTTTGTTTTGTTTTGTTTTTTAAAGAAGAACTAGTCCAAAGGAGTTAATTTCCATGTAGTTGGATATTCAGTATTGACTTGATTAGAATTTTGAGACTATTAAATTATCTGTGAAGTTAAAAAAAAGTTTAACAGGATTATCACATATGTAAACTCTTTCACATTGTTATAGGCTTTGATATCCATGTTGAAGCAGTAAACTTTAAGCTGTGTTTCCTTAAAATTCTTTCCACCCTTCCTTTGTAGTGATGTGTGGCCCATAGTAGCCCTGACTTTTGGATTTACCCTTATTCTGAAATGGAGTTTGGAATATCCCATAATGATACTTAGGCTTAGATGATACCTGCTTTACTATAGCACGTCACATTGTACATTTAAGCTGCCATTACATTAGCTCTTTTCCACACAGGATGTTGGCTTAATAGAATGTTTACAACTATGAAGGAAACTGGTTTCTTTTTGAACTGGTGATTTCCCATTACTTATTGACCCTTTACTACTTTTTTATAAAACTCAACTAGTACTGAAAACTTAAGGAAATGAACAACAGTACAACTAAAATAAGGATGTCCATAAAAACCTTACTGTGCTTAAATAACATGAATTTATTAAAGCATTACGGTTTGAGTCTTTTTGTAACATTTAAAACAGATCCTGAGAGAATGAGTTTTAGTAGTTCTATTTTAAAAAAAATAGTTAAAGCTTAATTTGTATTCATTATGCTGGATATTTTAAATAATTTCATTCTCTGTAGTGGCAAGATTCAATTCCCTGTCCACTCCTCTCCCCCCCTAAAAAAAAAAATCTTGATAAGATTCCACTTCAGGTAAGGTCTAAGAAGGGCTCGGTTTGGGGTTAGACAATACTATACACTGTCTCAGAAATCTAAGCAAGACAATACCAGCAATCTCCCTCATTCTCTACAGCCCTGAATTTATTATTAAGTACAATTTAGCAACAGCTCAATCACGGGAGGACAGGACAGTATGTGATGCACTAAAACACTTAAATGTTTATTATCTTTGCAAGCAGCATGAGTAGTGTTGTCCATTACTGCCTCTTGCAAATCTGCAGCAATGATGCAAAAAAGCCTTTTAAAGAATTTCTCTTTTGGATTGTAAATGATTCCTCCTTCATATTTCTGGCTATTTTAGCCAACATGTAACATATAGTAGTTCTGGAATCACTGACATCTGTCATTTTGTCAAAACTGAGTCATAACACACTGCAATCCTGAAAAAGAATAACCTCAAACACCCGTGCAACAAAAACGCATCCTAAAAAAAAATCCTAACAATTGTGATGAGAATTAATGGAGAGAAAGCAGCAGCCCTTCTGCAGGGAAATAACACTCTACTCTCCTCCCTCGCTTTCCCCCTCCGCCGCACTCCCCCCCCCCCGCCACCCCGCCACCGAACTCATGCAACTAATGATGACCTCTCGAAGTACTGAATTAAAAGGTTCCAGCATTCATCTAATGATGGAGGGAAAAAAAAATAGAAAAATAAACACGAAACAAGTTGGAAACTGCACTAACGCAAAGAGAAAGAGAGAGCAGCAGCTTCAGGAGCTATTGCAGAATGAACAGCAATAGAAAAAGCCTTAAGCATCTAAGAGTAAGAAGTGAAAAGCATTTACCAGTGGCTCGTTCAGTAGCTTCACTCCCTGACACCATCTACATAGGGAGGTAACTTAGCCTAGTCTTCCGTCTCAGCTCGCTTTATAGCAAAATTCCTTCACTTCGAGGGGACTACACACACCCTCGAGAGACAGAGAGAAATAGATCCCAGAGACCCGGGCGGGCTTTCTCACCCCCTCCCTAGGACCCGCCCCCCGAACTCCCCAAACGGTGGTTCTCTCTTCTTCACAGTTCGCACGGTGGTGCGGCTGGGCTGCTGCTGAGGTTGCTGCGGCCGCGGATGCTGCTGCTGCTGCTGCTGAAGCTGCTGCTGCTGCCGCTGCCTCCGCTGCCGCTACCGCGGCTGCTCCTACTTCGGAAACGATTAGGAGGACGCCCAAGCACGACCTGTGTCTGCGAGCCACCCAAGCAGCTCTGTGCAACCTGCTCCTGAATCAAACCCATAACACATACGCACTGGCGCACACACACACACACACACACACACACACACACACACACACACATACACATACACTCACGCGCGCGCACACACACATACATACACACACGCTCACTTAGCACACGCGCGCACACAGACCTACACACGGGGAGCCGCGCCGCGCCGCGCCGCGCAGCCCCTGAATGGGAGCGCGAGCCAATCCCCAGGCTCTGAGCGCGCGCCCACGGGCCGCGACTCGCGGGAGCGACCACTGGAGCTGGGGGGAAGGAAGGCAATGGCTCTGCTGCTAGGGATCGGGGCAGGCTGGCAGTAAGGCGGGCCAGGGGATCCCAGGGTTTGGAGGCTAGTGGGAAACGCAAACGCCACCCTTCTTTTGTCTGCAAAGAAATGAGCCCCAGGGGCGCTGCTTCCACCCCACCCCCAACGGGTCAACCGAACGTCCGCAATATGCCGGGCCCCGGCTCAGAACAGAGTTCTGCTGAGGGGTGGCGGGGACGATGTGGATGGGAGGGTAACCGGCAGCTTCAGGAGCAGAGGTCCGGCAGCCCTCGCTGCCCAGGGTGTTGGGCAGGTTAAACCGAGGTGTGATTTACCGCAGCGTCACTGAGCCCCCCCCCCCATCCCCCAGATGCTACAGCGCAGCGAAATCATCCTGCGGACTACCAGAACCTGCCCTGGCCACTGAGCATGCCCAGTCCGTGGCTCGAGCCCGGAAAATTGCACTCTTCGGGGTTAGGAAAAGGAGGACTGGGGTGGGGGACAGATTCGGCTCTCGGCCTGGACTGCATCTCTGTAGAGGAGGAGCAAAGGGAGGGAGAGGTTGGCAGGACCGCGGGGCGGAGATTGCTTGGGTATGGGGTATTCTTCCCCCCCCCCCCACTCCCACCTGTTATTCCTTTCCATCATCAGTTGCTGAGCTCTGTGCTGAAGCTAACTAACCTCCAGGAGTTTCCATTTCGGGAGCAAGACTTAAAAATCTCTTATAAGTAGAATGTCAGCGCTGGAAAGAACTTTGGTTTAGGATATACAGGTTTTCGAGCTCCAAGAAACTTCGTAAGATCATAGATCGAGAGGTGGAAGCCATCAAGTCTAATCTCCTCATTTCTACTGATGAGAAAATTGGGACCTCCGGAGTGTAAGTGACTTGCCCAAGGTCACATGGGTAATAGGCATCAGAGGTGAATTTTGAACATGGTCTTCAAACTCCAGAGCCATTGATTTTTCTCCTATACTAAACGAAAGGCTATGTGATTCCATATATTTCAGATGAGGGAATGGCTACGGGGAGTGACTTGCTCAAGATCACACAGATTGCAGAACCTGCAGTCAGACCTAGCTACTCTGATCACAAATACATCTGTCTTTCTGCTACACTAGAACCTCCCCTTCTGCCCAGAGAACAATTCCACAGAGGTCAAGTGATTTGCTCAAGGTCAAACGTCTAAGTAACTACCAGAGCCTAGATTAGTATGATCTCCTGGCTCCTACTTCAGTGTGCATCCTTTCCGTGATCACTTAGTCTAAGAAACCACTGGAGGTGGAAGGGACCTGGAACCTACAAGGTGATACAGTTAAACTCCTTAAGCTAAATGGTGCAGTGGATAGGGCCCTTGACTGAAAGAGTCTTGAGAGCCTTAAATCCAGACTCATTTACTATCTGTGTGTGACTGTGGGCAAGTCACTTAACCTGATTGCTTCAATTTTCTCAAATGTAAAATGGGGACAATAATAGCACTCCCAGGATTGTTGTGAGGACCAAATGAGACCAAAAAGAATTTAGGATCATGCCTGGCATATAGCATATAATTAATAAATGTCCTTTCCCTTTCCTTCCCTCTTTCCTTCTCTTCCCTCTTCCTTTCCTTTCACTTCCTATTACATATGAGGATTGAGATTCTGAGGTAAAATGACTTCCCTAAGGTCACACTAAAAGCAGGAATTTATATCTCCAAAGTCATGTGCTCTTCAGGAAATCAGGCCTCTGGAGGAAGACCCAATTCTGTCATCTTGCCTGTATAACAAGATGCTTCTACTTAACAGTACTTATTTATCTAAAGAAAACAAAAAACCTTGTAGACACACAGGTTGCTTTTTCCTTGGCACTTCAAATTGTTACTGGGTATTTTTAAGCAGCTGGTATTCATCCAATAATCTATTTCTGGGTTTTTGCCAGTTGAATCACAGTAAAAACTGCCTGACATGTAGTGATAATATTAAAAAATATTGAACATCAACTATGTTCAAGCTGCATAGGGAGATACAAAAATTTATAAGACAGTGTCTCTACCCTCAAGGACCTTACAATGGATAGGAAAGATGGCAATATAGCCTTATAATGACAATATAAGGCAGTGTGTGATGGGGTCAGAGTGGTGCAATCATAGTGCTACAGGAGTTGAAAGGACAGTGAACCTACTCTTTACTTGGAGCAGATCAGAGTAGACTTCCTGGAGGAAGGGGCAATGAAAAGAGGGGTTGATCTCTTTACTAGGGTGCATAAACCACACCCTTCCAGCTGCTACCAGGATCTGAATTTTCCTTTCCTGCACCTTTTATTTGAAACTGATGTCTCACTCTTGCTTAGATTTAATTTAATCTAGGATTCAAAACCCGCAAAGTAGAAGCTGCAACCCATATAGTTTATGGCAAGCAAATGGAGCATGTTTGGTAAGAGGGGAGGTTTTGGTTACAAAGAAGGAGCTTTTGTTAAACATCTTTCCATCTTTGGAGTATTCACCTAGTAACAGGATCAGCATGTAGCAGTTGTGCAGGAATTCCTTGCTGAAACAGATCAGGTGATCTGTTAGAATGAGATGCTTAGACATGGACTGATAGATACATCCTTTTCATTCTGTACCTTATCTACAATATTTGTCTTGCTGTTCTCATTTTTGTAGGTGTCCACAAAAAGAGCATTCTTAAGTTATATCATTGCTATTTATGCACCTCACAGCTATAGACATATGCATATAGCTATAAATACACACTAGTCCATGACTATGGCTGTCCTCACTGCCTTTGTTTGGCTATCAGCTTTTTCTACACAGTAATATTATGAATAAAGGTGGCTGGTAAAAGAGAAAAATGAGGAAGATTTTTTGACAGAGAGGTTGGATTAGATGGTCCCTAAACTCCCTTCCAGCTCTAGGCCTATGATCCCATGATCCTCATCCTTTGTTTTGCTCATTTTAGGTATGAAAGCTTTAGGGTAGTAGCCCACCATAGTTAGTAACAATGTAAACTTCATTCAGCCTATTTCAGGTCATTGAAAACTCTAGTTCAAAAAAATGAATAGGAAAGTCATCTGGGCCAACACCCTCATTTTTACAGATTATTGAATCTGGAATTGTTTCCCTGTATGGAAAAAAAAATAGGCCCTTGTATAGACCCTTGGAAAGACACTGTGTAGTAGAAAGGATTCTGAACTTTCAGTTAAAAGTTGAAGTCCCAAGTCTAATATTTATGTTCTATATTACCTTGGAGAAGTCACTTGACCTTTGTGAGCTGAATTTTCTCATATATAAAGTAAACAACAATTACTGCACTACTCACCTAAAAAGGTTGTTATAAGGAAAATACTGTGCAAAATACTTGATAAATGTAAACTGTAATAATAATTAATTAATAATCACTACTAATAACTTGAGCACTCACTGATTATTGAATCCTCTCCTAGGTATTATGGAGGAGGCAATAAAAATATAATACATGATTCCTGCCTTTAGAGAACTTCCATTCTGGTTGCAGGAGAAATGTACTTTGGTGGTTTGAAAGATCTTTGGAATCACATATCAGTGTAAGTATTCCTGTTACAGATCTAATGCTGCTAATGTCAATCACTTTCTAAGATCCAGGTTCACTTCTGACTCTCTGAGAATCCTCCTCTCTTCATAACTTGTGTACTTTTTTTTTCAAAAATTTAATTTCCTTTTTTTCAACGGATACAAATCTATTTTCTCTTCCCTCTCACCTATCCCCTCCCCACTGGAAAACAAAAACCTTTTAAACAACATACATAGTCAAGTAAGACAAATATCCTCAGTAACCATGACCAAAAAAAAAAAAATGTCTAATTCTATGCCCTGAATCCATCATCGTTTCTCTATGGATAACATACTTCATCAGTCCTCTGGAGTTATTATTGGTTATTCCTTGAATGAGAGTTTCATCTTTCAAATTGCCTGTTTTGTAACAGTATGGCTATTTTAGAAAACATTCTCATTCTGCTCACTTCGCTGTGCATCAGTTTATGCAAGTCTTTTCAGGTTTCTCTGAAACTATCCTTTTCGTCATTCCTTATTGTACAATAGTATTCTCTTTATTCCTATGCCATAATCTGTTTAGCCATTCCCCAATTGATGGGTACATCTTTAATTTCCAATTCTTTGCCACTATAAAAGGAGCTGCTGAAACAGTTTTATACCTGTTAGTCCTTTTCCTTTTTCTTTGATCCCTCTGGGGGATAGACCTCAAAGTGGTACTTCTGGGTTAAACTGACTTACTTTCCATGGGCAGTCTTGTAGTCTGAGAATGGTCATTCAATAATAGTATCTTTTGGGAATCTTTACTCATTGCTCCTCAAGCAGTGTCACTTCATGGGAAGGCATTACCTCTAGAGCTGTGTAAAAACTCAAGATTTAAAGCAATAGCCTCCACTTCACCCCAGTATCTACTGTCTCCCACTCCCACTAATCAGTCCTCATGCAAGCTCTGGTGTCCTAGCATTAGATCTGATTTCACACACTTACTCATGCTAACTCCCTGCTACTGCTCTCCCCTATTCTATGATTCAAAGAATTAATTGACAGTAAATGCTAACTGTTCATTCACACCACATTCTCTGCCCACTACATACTCTTTACTCCTGGGCTGCATCCTTTCTTGCAGTTTCAAACAACCACCATCTCATTAAGGAGAGCCTGTGTCATAGTGTATGTAGAGAGCTGACCTTGGAGTATAGTGACCGTAGTTCACCTCATACCTCTGACACCTACTGACTGTATGACCCTGGTAAAGTCATTTGATCATTCAGTATACAATACAACTCTATAATTTTAAACTGCAGTATATTTGACTCTCTGCAATAATAAAGGGAACTTGCTCTTGGGGAAGCCCCTACATGTATGAAATCATGAATCATAATACAATTCGGAGGGCAACATAGTATGAAGTCCAGGACAAAGGAAGAGAATGTGAAATATTGCAATGAGTCTTTTTCTACTTCATAAGACTATTTTTTCTTGAAAAAAAAAAGAGTGGTTTAGTATATGAACATTCTTTGGAGAATTGAATATCACTGATATAGAGCATTGGCAAAGGATCTTAGAGATGTTGGAGGTATTGTTACCTCATCTTCTTCTGGACCCTAGGGCCCTTACCACATTCTGCCTTGTGGTACAGTCATTCTTCAGAAAGTTCCAGTGGCTCCCTATTACCTGAAGAACCCAATACAAATGCCTCCGTTTAGCATCTAAAGCCCTTTAAAATATTAGTTCCAAATTATTTCCAAATTTGTGAAACTCTGCTCCTCTTTTTGCTCTCTTTGATCTAGGCAAGCAGACTAACTTTCTGTTCATCTCCCATTTCCTATCTCTGTCTTTTTGCCCATCCTTGTAATACAAGACTTTCCCCTTCCACCTCTTCAGATCTCTAGCTTCCTTCAAAACTTAGCTCAGGTGTCGCCTCCTACCAGAGGTCTTTCCTAATACCCTTGATTGTTGGTGTTTCCCTCTTACTGACTACCTTATGTTGATTTTGTATTTGTGTGTGTGTATATATATGAATACACACACACATATATATGTACACAGTATTTCCCCAGATAGAGGGAAAGGACTGTATTTGTTTTGGGGATTGCTTTTTGGGAGGTGGGGGAGTTGCTTTTGAATTTTAAGTCCCTAATACAGGTCCTGGCACAGAATAGGCACTTAAATGCATTTTGATTAATTAAATGAGCCACAGAATCATAGAATTTTTTTTGAATCATAGTATTTCAGAGTTGAAAGGAACCAACAAGTCCAATGCGTACTTAACAAATTAGTCATCCATCCTTTGCTTGACCACCCTCAGTGAAAGGGGACCACTGTTTCCCAAAGCATTCTGTTCTACTTTTGAAGAGTTCTAATGATTAGGAAGTTGTTCCTTATATCAATTCTAAATATTCTTCTCAGCAACCTTTACACAATAAGTCTAGTTCTACCTGTTATACATGATATTCTTTCAGATAATTGAGAACAGCTATTATATCTCTTCAGTCTTTTCTTCAACAGGCTAAAAACCCTTGTATGAAATATCATTTTAACAAGTCAGCAATCATTTTAAGAGCTTACCACGTGCCAGACAATGCACATTGGGATACAAATACAAGCAAAAAGAAGGACAAATGTATATACTGTTCTGGTTGCCCACCTTTCAACACTCCAGCATACTGATACCTTTCCTAAGCTATAACACTCCATACTGAATACAACATTCCAGCTATGGTCTCATAAGGACAGTATTCAGAGGAACTATCACTCTGTGGTCCTAAGCTCTAAGCCTCTTAAGAGAACATAATATCTCATTAGTTTATCTAGCAGCCTTATTACTTTCTTGACTAATTTTGAGGTTTCAGTCCACTAAAACCTCCAGATCTTTTTTAGGTGAATTGATGTCTGTCTCTAGTATTCTGTATTTTTAAAGCTATTGTTTCTTTTTTTTGGGGGGGGGATACTAAAATGTCACTTTTTATAATTATACCTATACATTTTTATATTATTAGGTTTGACGTGACGTTCTTGCCTATTGATATTTTTTTTTGGATTTCAACTCTTTCTTCTAGCATGTTAGGTCTCCCTCCTAGCTTGGTCACCTGCAAATTCAATAATTATGCCATCTATACCTTGATCTAAGTCATTATTAAAAAATGTTAATCAGTATGTGACCACAGATAACAGTTTGAAACTTTTCAAATTGACATGGAAGCATTAATAACTATTCTTTGGGACCAGCCACTGGACTGGCTCTGAATCTACCTACTATTCTATTGTTACATCGCTTATTCTTTCCCACAAGAATATCATGAGAAACTTTGCAAAGTACATAATTCAAATCTAGGCAAATTGTACAGATGATGTTCCTCTGTTCTAACAGACCAACAAGCCCATCCAACAGGGAGATGAAGTTAGTCTGACATGTCCTTGATGGAGCTAAGCTGGCATATTTAGATTACTGCCACTTTTTTTTTAAGATAGTTACAAAATATTCCTTTAATAATAGTCTAAAAAGATCTTCTTGACCCTTTTGCATCATGGACCCCTTTGGCAATCTTATTAAGCCTAAGACTCCTCAGAATAATATTTTAAATGCACAAAATTTTTTAAAAAAGGATTACATAGGTAACCAGTTATATAGAAATGCTATCATGATGATGATAACTATTTACTTTAAGGTTTGGGAAGTGCTTTACAAATAGTATTTTGTTTGATTCTCACAATAACCTGGTATGATAGATGCTATTATTATGAGGAAACAGGCTGAGAGATTAAGTGATTACCTGCCCAAATTCACATAGCTAGAAAGAGCTTGAGGCAGAATTTGAACTCAGACCTTCCTGATTCCAAAACCTGTGTTTTATCCATGATGTCACTTAGCAGTTATAAAAATATTTTAAAACATCAAGTTCATGAACCCCAGGTTAAGAACCATTGATCAAGAATAATGCCTGGAATTGAAGTCAGTCTCCCTGGCCTATCCTTTTACAAACTATCTTTTTTTTTTTTTTGAAAGGACAGTCCCTGCTGGCCTGATTGGCAATTGTATTAGCTCACTGTCTAGCCAGCCCTGGCCATACTTCACATTCTAACATTCTATTTTTTCTATCTTCTTGCCATCAGTCCAATCTACAATGACAACCCTCCAGACCACTGGATTTTACCATCTGCCATATTTCTGAATGCATTTCTCCCCAATTTTATAGCTGTGAAACCATATCAAATTCATACTGCCATTATTATTAGAAAGGGTACAGTAATTCATGCATCTATAGATCTACTTGCCATCCCTGAGATTTTTCAAACCAAACCATCCCTTCCTGGCCACCACTCCCTTATCTTTGTGGTTTCTCTCTATTAAAACGTAAGCTTCTTGAAGGCAGAAACTGCTTTCTCTTTGTATTTGCATCCCTAGCATTTATCAGAATATTTGACACATAGTAAATGCTTAATGATTTTTCATCTATCCATTCATTCATTTTCTTTATCCAATCTTAAGGTACCTCTCCCATTACCCATGACCTTTCAAAGACAGGGAAGCTAGGTAGTCTCTTATTATCTTACTCTTTGTCTTGGATATCAACCCCCATGAGCTATTTTTGGTTTTCCCTTTCCAGTCCAAAGTTCATGAGTGTCATCTTATCATTTGTACAACTACTTAAGATTTGTTGTATACTGCTTCTTATTTAGCCTTTTATGCATTTCTCCCACCTAGATTTTAAACTTGTTGAGGGCAGGAACCAAGTTTTATACAGTTACCTTTACAAAATACAACAAAGGGTCAGGAAAAAAGCAAAATAAAATTCTTTAAACATCAAATAAGGATTTTTACTGTATCTATGCTTAGTATCTCAGGAAATTTGTGCAAAAGAATAAAGTTCAATGACTTTCTCAGTGGCATCTAGGTGGCCCAGTGGAGGGCTGGAGTTGACAAGACTCAACTTCAAATCTGGCTCAGACAATAGCTGTGTGATCATCATTTAACCTCTGTCTGCCTTAGTTTCTTCAACTCTAAAATGAAAATCATAGTAGTGCCTACCTCACAGACTTCTTGTGAGGATCAAATGAGATATTTGTAAATCACTTAATATGATGCCTGGCACATAGAAGATGCTTAAAAAATGCTTTTTCCTTTCCATTACTCTTTTAAATCAGTTGTTTTTCAGTCACACTGGGGTTCTCTTGGCAGAGATATTGGAGTAGTTTGTCATTTCCTTCTCCAGCTCATTTTACAGATGAAGAATTGAGGCAAACAGGATTAGGTGATTTGCTAGGGTCATGCAGCTAGTAAATGTCAGAGACCAGATTTGAACTCAAGAAGATGAGTCTTCTTGATTCTAAGCCTAGTGCTTTATCTACTATACCATCAAGTTGCCCAATATACCCCTTATTCAGTACCTATTTACTCCTAACTCACACATAGTTCTATCAAACTATATCTGATTTCTTAAGCAGATTAGAAACAAAGGATTAGATGGAAAAGGGGATGCTCCAGGCAAGTGCACTGATAGGATTCAGAAGTGACAGTTTGCTACAAACAGCCCCAAGAACCAAAATAAGAAAGCAGCCTGAAGCCTTTTGGTGTAGAGGCAAATAATTCTATTTACCCTCATCAGGCCCTGAAAGCAGCATAGTATAATAATAAGTGTTCATAAGAATGTCCCTGAGACATTAAGTTCAATTCAGCATGCATTTATTAAGTGCCTACGCTTTACCAGGAACTCTAGTAAGTACTGAAGAGCCAAAGGAAAAAAAAAAAAAAGAATTGGCTTCTGTTCTTAGAGAGCTTACATTCTAGTGGGAGTAATGGATGAAAAATTAAATACTAATTCTAAACAAAGTAATTTCTGGGAGATCGGTATAGGTCTAGGTCTAACCCAAAGGATGATTTTCTTTATTTAAGTAATAGAAGAATGATTCTAAATGGCACAATAGAAGACTATGGTAGAGTGTGACTAAAAACATGTCAGGGATTGGCCAAGTGTGGATAGGAATGAGAGACGAAAGTTGTGGCCAGGGGAGGGAGCTTCAGCAGCCTAAAACTCATTATCACATTCTAAATTGTCCTCTAGGGCAATGACATGTTTTCCCTTCATAGGAGCATTGTAATGTTGATTTGAATATCAATCCCTGAGTAAGAGGTTGAAATGCCACATTCAATGATGGCTCATTGGAACTCATTTTTTTTACTTTACTTTCATCCTATTCTATTTATTATGCATATATATAGAACATATATTCCATATATTACATATTCTATCGATCTATGTAATATATACTATAGTCACTATATAGTCTATATATTTATATATATACATACACATATATGTATACACACACATACATATATACACACAGAGGTCTGATCATGTTACCCATCCTACTCATTAAACTCCAGTGGTTCCCTATGGCTTCCAGGATCAAGTACAAAATCTGGTTTGGCATTCAAAGTTCTTCAAAGCTAATCCCCTCCTACTTTTCTTGTTTTCTTGTACCTTACTCCCCAACACATATTCTTCAATCCAGTGGCACTGGCTTTCTGACTGTCCTATGAAAAAGACACTGTCTCTTTCTCTGGACATTTTCTCTGGCTGTCCCCACATGCCTAGAATGCTCTCTCTCTTCAGCTCTGACTACTAACCTCCGTGGCTTTCTTTCAGTTCCAACTCTAACTTCATCAGGGTTTGTCTGGTGGGAACATATGTACTGATGATGGTGGCATGGCACTTTCCTGCAAATGGCAATGACATTGTCATGAGCCTGTTGTTCACTCTTTTGGGAGGCATACAAGCTTGTTGACTAGATTAAATTGGATTATGAAAATTATGCTAGATACACTTTGCTTTCCTTTACTGTGACCACTCCAAGAAAACATGTATCCCTCATCATCAATGTGCCAAAAGAAGACAAGCTTGGAATACTGAGTGACTTTAATGCCAGAATAGGCACAGACTATCAGACATGACAGGGAGTCCTTGGGAGGAATGGAGTTGGAAACAGCAGCCATCTCTTACTACTGAAGATTTGTGAGTTGCATGACCTCATCACCAACACTATCTTTTGTTTACCTAAACTCAATAAAACTTTGTGGCTGTATCCTTGTAGCAAACATTGACATTTAATAGACTATGTCATTATAAGAGAAGAGACAGGCAGGATGTGAGAATGATGGAGATGTGTGCTGCAGAGTGCTGGACACATCATTGACTTATCCTCTCTAAGCAAAACTTTTGCATTCAACAAAAGAGTAGACCCCAAGGCAAAATAAGTACTCAACAAACTCTCATCAACAAAGGCTGAAGCCATTGACTGTATATTTCAGGATGAAGTCAATCCCTCTTTAGCTGAACTTCCAACTAAAGAAGAAATTTTGAATGTCATTAGGCTCCTCTTATGTGTCAAGGTGCCTGGTACTAATTCTATTCCAGCTGAGATTTATAAGGCAGTAGGTCCACTGCTCACACAAAAGCTGACTGAAATCTTCTGGGTTAATTTGGCAAGAAAAATTCAAGGATGCCCCCATTGTCCATTTCTATAAAGGAAAAGGAAATATGTTGTCCTGTGACAAACACGGGTTGGGGGTGGGTCATTGCTGGCAAGATTCTTGTCCGAGTCCTTCTTAATAAGCTGATCCTTCTCCTGTGGCTTCAGAAAGGGTTGAAGAAGGATTGATATGGGGTTGGCAACTCATCAACTCCAGAAGAAATGCCAGGAGCCGATCAGAGGTCTGTACACAACATTTGTCGAACTGACCAAAGGCCTTTGACACTATCAGTCATGAGAGCTTGTGGAAAATCATGGCAAAATTTGGTTGCCCCAAATAGTTCATTAGTTATGTACACTAGTTCTATGATGGCATGCTTGCTCAGGTTCTGGATAATGAATGATCCACTAGAGTTTTCCCAGTCACCAAAGAATTAGGGCTGTGTGCTTGCTCCCATGCTTTTTTAGCATGATGTTTTCAATGATGTTGTTGGATACCTTCAATGAGGATGAAAATGCCATCAAGGTCAACTACTGCACTGGTGGTAAATTATTTCACTTGAAAAGGCTACAAACCAAGACTAAAGTAGAGGGAGAGTTGGTGCACATTTTTTGTTCACAGATGATTGTACACCCAATGCAGCCTCTGAAGTTGAGATGCAACTGAGTATGGATTGATTCTCTGCTGCTTGTGCTAATTTTAGCCTGACAATTAACACCAAGAAAACACTGGTTCTCCACCAATCAGTTGTACCATCCATATGTGTAATCATCGGTTACAGCAAATGGAGAAATTTTGCATACTAGGAATAAGTTCACTTACCTTGGCAATATACTTTCCAACCTCATAGAGGATGAGGTTGACACATGCATTGCCAGAGTTAGCTTAGTATTTGGGAGGCTCTGAAGGAGAGTGTGGGAGAGAAGAGGTATTAGGCTGCCTATCAAGCTTAAGATCTATTCTACAGAGCCATTGTGCTGACCCCATTGTTGTATGCCTGTGAAACCTAAACAGTATAGTGGTGACATACCAGGAAACTGAATCACTTGCATTTGAATTGTCTTAGAAAGATTCTGAAGATCATCTGGCAATATAAGGTACCAGACACTGAGGTTCTTTCTCAAGCTGAACTACAAAATATTCAAACTCTACTGCAGAGAATGAAATTCTGATGGACTGGCCACATGGTTTGAATGCCAAGTGTACATTTGTCTAAAAGACTATTTTATGGAGAACTCACACAAGATAAGCTCTCACATGGGTCACAAGAAGAGATACAAAGACACTCTTAAGGTCTCTCTGAAGAATTTTGAAATCTGTTGTGAGACATGGGAGACACTGGCACAGGACCACACGGTATGGTGTGCTCTCATCAAAGAAGGCGCTGTGCTCTAAGAGCAAAGTAAAATTGCAGTAGCCCAAAAGAAATGTGAGATGCACAAACTTAGAGACATCTGCACTCCAAATATTCATGTGGATTATTTGTGTCCTGTCTATGGTAGAGCCTTCAGATATTATACTGGTCTGCTCAGCCACAATTGGACACCCTGTACATTGACCATAACGCAGTGATGTCATTTCAATCCTCTTTGCTTTTGGACTATAACCAAATAAGTTCCAACTAAAATCTCATCCTCTACAGGAAGCCTTCCCTAACCCTTCTTAATTCTCTCTTTTAGTTATTTCCTATTTATCCTGTATATGGCTTGCTCAGTACTTGCTTGTTTGCATGTTGTCTCTTCCTTTAGATTGTGAGCCCCTTGAGGGCAGGGATTTTGCGTCTTATTGTATCCCTATTGTTTAGTACAGTGCCTGACAAATACTAGGCACTTAATGTTTATTGAATGAATGAATTTTTACATATATACATACATACATACATATATATATGAACTATATATATATAGTTCAGTCTTTTTTCAGTTATGTCCAATTTTTTACCCCATTTGGGTTGTTTTTTTGTTTTTGTTTTTTGTTTGTTTGTTTGTTTGCCATTTCCTTCTCCAGCTTCTTCTTCCAGCTTTCCTTCTCCAACTGAGGTAAACAAGGTTAAGTGACTTGCCCGGGGTCACACAGCTAGTAAATGTCTGAGGATAGATTTGAATTCAGGGAGAGAAATCTTCCTGATTTCAGGCCTGGCACTCTATCCACTGTGCCACCTAGCACATATATACATAGAAAAAGAAAGAGAGAGAGAGAGAGAGAGAGAGAGAGAGAGAGAGAGAGAGAAGATGCCCCTCCCAACTTAAGGACATCACCTCTAATCTTATCACTGTGTAGCTCACTCAAGCCCTGACTGACACAACCTCCAACATCCCTCAGCCTTCTTCCCCCTCTCTGTTTGGAGGGCTGGAGGGTAGAGTACCAAAATCCTCCCAATGCCCTCCTTGATAGAGGGCAGAAACTGGGTTTTTGGATTCACTTCACTCTGAATCTGTTACTCTGCTTCGTTTTAATCTCCAGAACAAGATATGTTGCTAGGCATCCCCCCTACCTCCACTCCTGACACCTTTTCCTGCATCTTTGTGTGTTGTTTTCCCCCATTAGATTGTAAACTCCTTTTTATACTTTTTATACATTTAGCTCAGTGACTGGTACATAGTAGGCACTTAATAAATGTTTATTGAATTGGATTGGATATGGAAATGTACATATATGCATATAGGTGTATATGTATGCATACATACATACATACATATATGTATGTGTGTGTATGTATATACAATAGGGGCAACTAAGTGGCACAGTGGATAGAGTGCCAGGCCTCGAGTTCAAATCTGGCCTCAGATACTTACTAGCAGTGTGACCCTGGGCAAGTCACTTAAAGCAATGTGCATCAGTTTTCTCATTTGTAAAATGAGCTGAAGAAGAAAATGGCAAACCACTGCAGTATCTTCACCAAGAAAACCCCAAATAGGGACACAAAGAGTTGGACACAACTGAAACTAAACAGTTTTCTCTCTCTCTCCCCTCTTCTCTCCTCCTCCACTGTTATGCGTGTTGAAAATATATATAAAACATATGTGTAAATGTTATACTCACATATATAACATACATATCTTACACAGCATCATTCATGTTACATTATTATATGTACATTTCTATGTGTGTAAGTACATAATGCATGTGTGTGTTTACTTATGTGTGTGTGTGTCCATCAGTGAGTTGTCACTGGGTAGTCTACCTCATACCACTTAAACCTTTTACTCAGGGACTGATGATCAAATCAACATTATTATTGTTCCTATGAATGGCATGACAGGCTATTGGCCTAGGGGACAATTTCAAATGTGATTATGAGTCTTGGGCATCTGAAACTCCCTCCCTGGCCACAACTTTCCACTCTCTCATTCCTATCTATACCTGGTCAATCCCTTCCATGCCCCTAATCATACTCTACCATATATGTACATAAATATACTCATTTAGTCACATGTTTTCACCCTCATTTGTACATAAGCTCCTGGAAGTCAGGGGCTATTAGTATAGTTCTTGGCAAGTAATAAGCACTGAATAAGTGCTTATTGACTTGGAGCCTGGCTGGATATAAAGGGGCCTTTGAAAAGAGCTTATATTATCTTCAATGTATGCTACATAATAAAGTAGGAAAATATGTGTATTCATTTTAAGAAGATCTTTAAAGTAATGCTAACAACTCACAAAAGCTTTGATCCTTTAAAGGGTAAATGATCAACTATCTGGGGAACTCATCTATCTAGAATGACATTCAATAAGTCTTTGGATGGTCAAAGTCTTACTTTGAATCTCTGGTACCTCCACAAGACCAGATTGCTCACAATCACAATACATATTGGTTATTGATCTACTGCAATGTCTTCTACTGAACTTGTTTCTAGTATTTTAGGGTAAGCACAAAATGCCACTCTAGAAAATGTGACTCTTTTCCCCCCCAGAAGACCATAGTTTTAGGAGACCTCTACTAAGCTGAAGACATCCTTCATGCTACACTGCTTAATGATTTAAGCAATACTATTTTCCTAGTCACCCTGCTCATTTACTTTTTTTCTTCCCTCTTCCTCATTGTATCCCAATCTAATATTCATTTTCCAAATTTTGGCCAGTCTGCTTCTCCAACATCTCTCTCATCACAAATATTGCCTTCAGTGACCCCTATCTCCACTCATCTGGACTATCAAAACAACCTCATTAATTTCCTTTCTTCCAGGCTTTAACCTCTCTATTACATGCATGCTTCACCCATCTTCCTCCTGTTAGAAGAAGTTCCAGTGACTAAGTTGGCCTTTGTTTCTATGATGACACAAATACCTTATACTTACATTGAGCCCCTTCATAATCAGGCTTTACTCTGTTTTTCCAGCCTTATTTCATATTCTTCTCTTATGTGCTAACTGAAGTGGACTACCAGGTGTTTGCCAAAACTGGCATTCCATTTCCAAATTCCATGCATTTGCAGAGGCCATCCCCGATGGTCTCAATGCATTCCTTTCTCATTTCTGCTTCTCAGGAAGAATCCTTAGCTTTCTTCAGTAACAAATAACTGACATTTCTATAGATGCTTTCAAGTTGTGCAATGCACTTTCCAAAGATTATCTAATTTGGTTTTCCCCAAATCCTTTGAAGTAGGTAGCATTACCTACCTCAAAGGTACCTAATATTTTGTTAGTTAATATTTTGCACTTTATGCAATGGAGGTTTACAGAAGGTTAGTGACTTGTTTACAATGACATCACCAGTAAATGTAGGAGGCGAGATTTTCAAACCTGTACTTCCTATCACAAAGCCCAGTATTCCTTATACTATGCTATACCAGCTCTCCTTTAAAGCTCAGCTCAGGAGCTACCTTCACTATGAGCCCTTCTCTAACTTGTATTTATTTGTGTAAATGTCATATCTCTCCTAACCTTGTGGGCAGGGCAGTTTTCTTTTTCACTTTATATTCCTAGCACCTAGCACAGAAGCTCATACAAGGTAACTGCTTAATAAATGCTTCTTTTGACTGTGTTCAAAACAATGGCAGGACTTCATCTGGTCTTCTATTTCCCAAGCCCCTTTCTTGCAAACATTTTTAGACAGGCATAAGAAGTGGACTTATAGCCAGGCAGACTTTAGGAAAAGGGAAAACAGAGAAGGCACTGTCCAAATGGACTAAGGAAGAAGAAAAGCACAACAGATTTTGAAACAGTTTTTGATTTGATCTTTTAAGATTCCATGGAACAGACGGGTAGGGCCCAGAATTCATCAGAATTTGTACAGAGAGAAATAAAAGAACCCCAGAGCTCTATTCTTCACTACAGCATAATATGGCATAATCACCCAGGTAAGAAGAAACTCTTTTCACTTTTGCTTTTCCTAAAACAAATTTATGCAAAGAAGGGCAGACAACCAATTTATGTAGGCAGTGTGAATTATAAGTGGCAGAATCAAGATTAGAATGTTAGAGCTGGAAGAAACCTTAGAGATCATCTGGTCACATCAAGGCCTTCACTTGACAAAGGAGGAAACTGAGATCAAGAGATGCAGAGTGACTTGCTAAAGTCATAGAGCTGATCAGCCAAGGGGCATAGCTAAGACTAGAATCAAGGACTCCTGGCTTTCAAGCTGGGGTATAAAGTATAAATCACAGTAGAAAGTAGAAAGTAGAAACTGCTAAATAAACTTTTGGGACTTCAGAAACCAACATCATGTAATGGAAGGAAGACCAGATTGAGTTTAAAGGGCCTGTTTCAAATCCTGCCTCTGTTATTCCCTTTTTAGCCTCATTTTTTCTCATCTCTAAAATGAAGGGATTACACTAGATCAGGGGTGAGGAACCTGTGGCCTCATGGCCACATGTGGCTCTCTGGGTCCTCAAGTGAAGCCCTTTGATTGAATCCAAACTTCACAGAACAAATCGCCTTAATAAAAGGATTTGTTCTGTAAAACTTGGGCTCAGTCAAAAGGCTGTACCCAAGCACCTAGAAGGCTACATGTGGCCTCAAGGCTGCAGGTTCCCCACCCCTGGTCTAGATGATCTCCAAAACGTCAAAAATGTTTAAATTTAAATTAGTAGTCGCATTTCTCATTAGTGAGCTCATGGATCATAGGACCACAGATTAAGGTTCAGAAGGGACTTTACAGGTCTAATACTCTCATTTTAGAGATGCAAGAACTGAGAGTCAAACAGGTTGTGACTTGTGTATGTCATACAGTGAGCAAGTGGCAGAACCAAGATTAAAACCCATATCTCTGACATAAACCTAGTGTTCTCTCTAGTATTTTTTTTTGAAATTTTCAATTAATCCAAAAAAATATTAAACACCTACTATGTTCAAAGCACTGTGCTATGATACAAAGATAAACATGAAACAGTCCCTGCTTTCAAAGAGCTTAAGGATAAAATGACATGTACACATCTAAGTAAACAGAAAATACACTTTACAGAAATATAATTTCAGGGTAGGAGGGAATGAGGCACTAGTAGATGATAGGATCAAAAAATGTCTTATTTCCAGGAGCTGGAAGTTGAGTAGAACCCTGAAGGAAGCTAAAGATTCTAAGAGGCACAAGAGAAGAGAGAATGCATGCCACATATAAGTGAGTCTATTCAAAGGCATGGGAACAGGAGAGGGAATGTCATGCAAGAGTACCAGCAAATGGGTTCATTTTGCTGAACCATGGAGTACGTGAAGAGGAACACTGTCTAATAAACTATGGAAAGGTAATATAGAGCCAGATTGTGAAGAGCTTTAGACACCAAATAGGGTAGTTTGTTTTTGATCCTTGGGAAATAGGGAGTCACTGGAGTGTTTTGAACAGGGGAGTGAAATGGTCAGATCCATGCTTTAGGAAAACCACCATGGACTTCGAGTTAAGATGGTGGCATGAAAGGTCAAAGATCCTGGCTCTCCCATAATGATCTCCAGAATGATCTAAAAAGGGAACCAACTGGAACAGTGATCAAGAAATCCAAGGAATGACATCAGTAAACTCCTTAACAGAGCCAAGAGCTGAACAAAAAGATAACCAGAGGGGGAAAGTCTTAAAGAGGGGTCCTAGCAGGGAAGCCAGGTTAAGCTTAGGCAGACAGTTGGCAGCAGAGCCCCAACCAGGGATGCCCCAGGGAGTCTGGAAGACTAAAGCCAAGTCTTAGCTAAAAATGCCACAGGGGGCTGAAAGACCACAACAGTACTCTGATCAGGGACTATGAATTGGTCTAAACAATTTAGAAAGTGATTTGCAAATGTATCAAGATCACTAAACATCTATCTATTGACCTAGAGATTCTGTTATTAGGCATGTACCCTAAAGAGATAAAAGAAAGAGGGAAAGGACACGTATATACAAATCACTTTTTGTTGTAGTAAAATACTAAAAACTAAGGTACAATACTCATCAGTGGGGAAATGGTTAGACAAGTTATGTATAGTAATGTAATAGGATATATTATGCTATGAGAAATGACGAAAGAGTCGTATTCAGAGAAACTGGGTAAGACTTGTATGAAGTGATACAGAGCAAAGCATGTAGATCTAGGAAAACAATTTATACAATGACTATAACATTATAAAGAAAGTGGAAAAAAAAATACTTTGAAAGACTTAAGAACTCTGATCAACATGGTGACCAACCATGATTCCAGGGGACTGATGATGAAGCTTGCTACTTATCACCTGACAGAAAGGCTATGTACCAAAAGTGCAAAATAAGACATACATTTTTGGACATGGACAATGTATGTATCGTTCTATTTGACTATGCTTATCTGTTACAAGTGACAGTTTGTTTCTGATGGTGGGTGAATTGCTTGAGGGGGAGGTAGCCTAATCGGAACAATGCCCCCCCCAAAAAAAAAGAAAAGAAAAGAAAAGAAAGAAGAGGGCATCAATGAAGCTTTTTTGTTTTTTTAATGCACAGAACAGAACAGAAGGAGGTTTAAAAGGAAATATAGACAAGTGGGACAGCTTTGTTACTCGAGCTGAATTTATTAGATCCTTAAAAAAACCTAACCTGTACATAATGGAGATTTGTTATTTCATTATACAATCTGCTTTTTCTATTCTTCTTCATATATGAAAATGTGCATATTTGTTGGTGTTTGTCAAGTTCTGAATAACAAAAACAATACCAGAAAAAAAAGTAAGATAGCCTTTTGGCACCTATGTGGAGGAGGGATTGACAAGGGGAAAAATTTGAGACGAGGAGACCAATTATAAATCTGATAAAGTACTGCAGATTCTGGGCTTCACATTATGAAAAATAGCTTAATCACCACAAGAAAACACAACTATTTTAAAAATATTTCATAAGAGATAGAGGAAGAGAGTGTAGTGTACATGTACATAGAGATAGTTGGGTATGAGGGGCTCCCCAGAGTGTAAGTACATACCATACCTCCCGAAAGAGAAATTGATGACTCTCTTAAGAATAAGGAGAAAATGCAGCTGAATAAATAATGTCTTTCAAGAGGTTTAATACATTGTAAAGAGCATTTTTACTGATTGGTAAAAATTCTTTTTGATTAATTAATTAATGTTTCCAAAGCATTTTCAAGATGAAAAAAAATTGTGAGGGCTCAATAATAATTGCTATTTTTCTTACATACCTTGGTTACACATGATTTCTGGGTTTTGTTAGCTCAAGATGTCCCCTGAAGTACGAATTAGGAGATTTTAGTTTGGGCTCTGTTTCTGACTAGCTTCATGAATGTTGACAACTTGTTCCCCATTCCTGGGACTCATTTTCCTCCTTTGTAAAATAAGGTTAGAATATATAATCTAGGGGGTGCAGTGGGTAAAGTCACTGGACCTGGAGTCAGAAATAACTGAATTCTAATCAATTCTCAGACTCTCTGTGTGACCCTGGGCAAGTCACTTAACATCTGTGTGCCTTAATTTTCCTACCTCGAAAATGAGGATAATAATAGCTCCTGTTTTCCAGGGTTATTGTGAGGATAAAATGAGATAATATCTGTGAAGTACTTTGTAAACCTTAAAGTATTATATAAATGCTAGTTAGTCTTATTAGGTATTATTCTAAAGTCCTTTTCAGGTTTAAGATTCCTCAATTTCAAGTTTTTCATAAAGAAGATTATATGGCATCAGGAATTTTCAATAGCATCATATAGAATGATTGTCAGAGAGGAGTCAGAAAGATAAAATAAAATTTTTGAAAACATTATTCAGTTTCCCAAATGTAATTCAGCCATTTCTTCCTCCTTGTCAAATCTGGACCCAATTCATTGTTCATCTACACTGTCAATAGTAAGTAAGCATTTGATAAGCGCTTGTTATATAACGTGCACTGGGAATACAAATACAAGTAGAAAGAAAGATAGCCACTGCCTTCAATTAGCCAACCTTCTAATGGAGAAAGACCATACATAAAAAGGAGCTAAAAAGTAAGGGGTAGGGGAAGAAGTACATACATAGGGGTTTGGGGGCTATTAGCAGTGCAATGTGAAGTGAAATGAAAATGTGACTGGCCTGGGTACTTTTCTCAAAATCTAGGTTCTGGAATGAACCAGCCAAAAAGAGAAAGAGGTCACAGCTGCAAGGTACACTTCCAATGTGAGAAGTCCAAGGGTGGAGCGAACTTGGAATGTGAAGAGGTGTCTGTGGCACAGTAAAGGAAGTGTAGAATCAGGAGCATCCAAAATATATGTATCGATGAATCAGGTCATTAGGCTATCCCTTCAACTACCCAGCATAGCCTAGGAAACGGGAATTCATCATCCACTTGGTTTTTCCCATGTGCGTTGTTAGGTTGAACTTGAAATGTTATTTTCAAACTAGAGTATCTGGAGGACCTCACCATGAATAGGTAATTCAACTTCCATTTGTAATTTGTACTGAATATCTATAGCTGTGGTAAACACTCTGGTAAGCATTCGTCTCCTTGTTTTTTGTCTCACTTGAAGTTAATAATTGACAGACTATTGTAAAAACTTATCTCAGTTTATGATTCTATTGAGGGATCTTTATCATTTTAGTATTTTCATGAAGATACGTTATTGGGGGAGAGCTTTTAAAGGAGTATTTTCCTTTATTAAATCACAAGGTTTTTTTTTTTTTAGAAAGAAATAATTCTCCACATTTCAGTCACTTGTGTGAGTAAATAGTTATAGAAAACTGTATAACAGTGTATTCATAAAACCTTGTTGTTCCTTTCTAATATTTTCCTCAGGGATGTTTTTGATACATTTGTAGATTATTCTCATGAAATTTTGTGTAGTGATAAGAAAGTAGGCATAAGTCAATAGTTAGTGGTAGACTCTCACTGAACTATAGGAATATGGTAATACAGAATGACAAAAATGGTGTTATGGATTAATATCTTGAAGATGATTCATATGATATAATTAAGGGAACCATATAATGTTGGTACCATTGATTATATTTTGCTACTTGAGCAGCACATGTTTGGATGATATGAGAATGAAAGCTTTCCTACGGGACTATAAGATTTACAAAATGTTCACCCTGCCCCCAACAACTCTATGAGGTAGACACTAACAGCATTACATATATTGTTGTTGTTCAGTCATTTCAGTCACGTCTGACTCTTTGTGACCCCCTTTTTTTTGGCAAAGATATTGGACTGATTTGTCATTTCCTTCTCTAGCTCATTTTTACAAATGAGGAACTGAGGCAAACAGAGGTTAAGTAACTTGCTTCAGGTCACACAGCTAGTTCATATCTGAAGCCAGATTTGAACTCAGGTCTTCCTAACTCCAGGCCCAGTGCTTTATCCACTATACCACCTAGCTGCCTAAGCATTATAAGATGATGTCGCTGGCCTGGTCAGGTTCCCTTCTGCAGAGATAGTTGAATGTTACCTAATTAATAATAGAATGTTAGAGCTGAAAAATGTACTTGCTAATTGTGTGATCATAAGCAAGTTACTTAGATTCTCAGGGACTGTTTACTTTAAATAGGTAAGTGGTACACTGAGGCCTAGAAAAGTAAGAGATTTGCCCAGGACAAAACAGCTAGTGTGCACTGGTAGTCAAACCCAAATATGCTGACTTAAAGATCACCCTCTTTCTGCTATATACTGATAGGCTAGGAAAAGGATGGGGAACTTGCTGCCTCAAGGCCACATGTGGCCCTCTGGGTTCTCAAGGGTGGCCCTTTGACTGAATCCAAACTTCAAAAATCCCTTGCTTTGTTCTGTGAAGTTTGGATTCAGCCAAAGGGCAGCACTTGAGGGTTTAGAGGGCCACATGTGACCTTGAGGCCTCAGGTTCCCCACCCCAAGGCCACTGAAAGGATGGGGTTTCACCCCACACAAATGAATATAAACACAGGAGGCCCATATACCTCAACTGAATCAACCATTCAGTCAGAAATGTAAACTAGGTGTGAATGAGTCCTTAATTAATTTGAATAGGATTTGGGCCATTGGATGAAAGGCAGACAGTACCATATTGGAAACATGTTGTGGCTGGTTGAGATCAAGTCACAGCTCTTGGGTTATAAATACAGCAAAAGCCAGTTTAAGAGCCTACCAGTTAATTGGTGGACAAGTCAAACAGTGGACTAATAGAGTGGTGAACTAATCTAATTGTAGAAGATTTTCCAGTCAGGAGAAAATTTCTAGTTTGAGATATGGAGCCAAGATTCTGATAGTGAATCATTGCTGGGGCTGGACTGAGAGTTTCCTTCTCTTACCCCCCCACCCCAGCTGATCGTGTTATCAGAGAGGCAGGATCAATAATAATAGGTAGTAACATTCAGCTGTCAGACTGGACTAGCAGGAGATATATCCAGCTAGGAGCAAGTTACCCAAGGAGAAGCAACTTGAGGGAGCACGACCCCTGGTGGCAGAAAGAAGTATTTGCTTTAGACTCTACAAAGGCACAAATCCTTGAGGTCCGGCAGAGTTACACCCAAAGAGAACTTCATGAGAACTCTATGAAGGGAGAAAAGCACTTCTGGTAGCTGGGAACTGTGTTACCCTTTCATCAAATTTGTTCCTGTGGGTGTGTTTTAGTATCTTTTAATTTTAAGTTTGATCCCACTTTCTTGAGAATTATATTTACAAGGATAGAGTTTGTCCCTGGTTTGGAGGGATTTTTTCTTTTTTTTATAACTACTCTTCTTACAATACTATCTTAGTAAATATCTTTGCTAAAATGGTAATTAAGAGTCAGATTATTCGGAGCAGCTAGGTGGCATGGTGGATAGAGCACCGGCCCTGGAGTCAGGAGGACCTGAGTTCAAATCCACCTTCAGATACATAACACTTACTAGCTGTGTGACTCTGGGAAAGTCACTTAACCCCAATTGCCTCAGTAAAAGAAAAAAAAAGTCAGATTATTACTGGAAAGCACACCTGTTGAGGTATGTGAGTGACATTACTAGAAACCTGATCACTCAAGGTTATCCTCCAGAACCTACAGAGTTATAATCATCTAGGCTTCAGGGACCTGTTCTGCCATTGCAAGTTTAAGTTGGGGAAATAACTCTGGAAAGGATGGCATACACTGAAGGCTTCACTTAGGATCATTTTGGGATCCTTCACATTTGCAAGGACCCGCTAGAGAGATTCATCCTGTAGGAATCTCTGTCTTGAATACTTTGATTTATAGGGATCCATTAGAGAAAAATAGCACTTCTTCTTAAAAAAAAAAACTATTCTTCTTTACCTATGTTTGTTCCCTCAATTTCTTTCTCTTATTTTATTACTATAGCTAGCACTTCTATCATTATGTTAAATAGTGGTATTGATAAAGAATATCTTTGTTTTAACCCTGATCTTACTGTAAAGGCCTCTAGATTGTCTTCATTACATGTATTGTACTGTAGAGTCTTGAATTTATGTAGATACTACTTACATATTAAGTAGTACAATACAGAGAAAACATTTACTTGTTTTTACTGTTTATATATTGATACCCATTTTATTAATGTAACAAAAAGATCATTCAGGGTCACTCAATTATTTATTTGCACATAGCTCTTAAATGTTCTTCCCCCTCGCCTACTTATTCCTTTCAAACTGTGTGTTTGCCTTATGGGAAAATTTATCCAGATAGCTGGTCTGAAATCCTTAAAGATTTCAGGTCCATAGGTTAAAGTTATCTCTGTGGTTTAGGAACCCCATGTAATCAACCCTAAGTGCTTAATCCCTTTTGGAATCCCTACATATTGAGGGATCTTGGGGAAATGGAAGTGCTAGAATCTAGAGAATCCAAGAATCCTCAGAAACTCCAATAATTAAAACAAAAAAAAACCAGAAAGAATGGCAAAGAAAACCAGAGAAAGAGTTATAATATCATCTATCCAGTTCAGGACTACAGAAAAAGATTTCCAAAATCCTGTGGATGTTTTTAGTGGAGACAAGCCAAGATAGGCAGTTAATCAGATATGCAGGGACCCAGAGAAGGAGACAAGCAGAAACCAGCCTTCGGGCATCATGGTGTGGAGTACAGAAGCATCTCAGGGCTCAGATAGCCGTTGCTGGAACCACAGCAGGAGTCAGAGAAAGGGAAAAAGGCAGAGCAGCACCTGAGATCTCACAGGAAACATGATATGGACCCAAAAAACAACATCTGGGTTGTGTGTATCAGGCTCACCGTAAGGGATAGAGCCAATACTGGGTTTGAAATTGTGCAAAGAGAACAAGACAAAAAAGGAGTCAAGACCAATATCTACATAAAAGTTCCCAGAGAATGAGCCCAAACCCAAGAATTCACATAGCAAGTAGGGCCTATGCTTAGCCAATGCATATAGGACCAAAAATATGTGAGGTAACTGAGTCGGCTTAAGCAAAAGCCTCAATCAAGAAATGAGATTAGACATAGGAGTAACTGGAAGAAAGTTACAAACACAAATGATAAAATCCTATGGACCGAGAGAAGGCCAAGATATGATACAGAAGAACAGAGTAACTCTATAACAAGTCCAAGGAGAACATCAGAGAAAATGATGTCTTACCCTAAGGACTACAAGAGCACCTCTAAGAAATGAGAGACACAATCCAGAAAAGTCTAATCAACTTGAAAGCAACGAAAATGCGTTGACAAGTAAAATTTTAAAATTCTAATAAAATAGGCAACTAGTCAGACTGAGTTTTACAAAAAGAGAAAGGAAAACCAAATTGTATTTACAAATGAATTCTGTAAGACATTCAAAGAATAATTAATTCTCATATTACTTAAACTCTTTGCAAAAACTAGAAGAGAAGAGATTTTTCCAAATTCTTTATATGACACAAATATTTTTTGTTATTGTAAATATTGTTGTTGTAAATATTATTGAAAAATCTTAAAAATGAGCACAGAGACTATAACAATATATTAAAAAGGTTATATATTACAACTAGTATGGATGTATACCAATTACACAGGGTTGATTAAATATAATGTACTGCATTAAAAATGAAAAATAATAAAAATTACAAAATTATTTTAGTAATTGGTAGAAAAGCTTTTGAAAAAAAATCTAACTTATTTTTTAGAAGCACTATAAAGCACAAGGATAAATGGACATTTCCTTAATATGTAAGTAGTATCTATATAAATTCAAGACTCTGCAGTACAATATATGTGATGAAGACAATCTAGAGGCCTTTACAGTAAGATCAGGGTTAAAACAAAGATATTCTTTATCAATACCACTATTTAACATAATGATAGAAGTGCTAGCTATAGTAATAAAATAAGAGAAAGAAATTGAGGGAATAAATGTAGGTAAAGAAGGAACAAAACTATTGTTTTATTCCTGAAGGTATCATGGTCAACAGAATGAGTTAAATTTTATTTAAAGAATTAATAACCTCAGCAAAGTTAGAGAATATAAAACAAATTACATAAATCAAGGTATTTCTATATGTCATCATTATAACTCAGCTGAAAATCATAGTAATCTAATGTTTAACAAATCCAAAGATCTAAGATTTTGGAACAAGAAATCACCATTTGACAAAAACTATTGGGAAAGCAGTTTGGGAGAAACTTGTATAGATCATCATCCCATGCGGCATATCAAGATAAGTTCAAAATGGGAACATGATTTAGACGTAAAGGATGATATCATAAGCAAATTAGGGGACAGGGAATATTTTACCTGTCAGATTAATGGAAAAGGGAAGAATTTAAGACCAAACAAAAGATAGAGAAAATTACAGGACATAAAATGAATAATTCTGATTATATTAAATTAATAAATTTTTGCACAAACAAAATTGATGCTGCCAAGATTATAAGAAAAGCAGAAAACCAGGGAAAATTTTTGCATCAAGTTTCTCTGATAAAGACCTCTTTTATCATATGTATAGAAAATCAAGTCAAGTTTATATGAGTACAAGTCATTCCCCAATTTATAAATGGTCAAAGACTACAAACAGGCAGTTTTCAGAAGAAGAAATCAAAGCTATCTATGGTCATAAAAAAAATGCTCTAAATAACTATACGTTAGAGAAATGCAAACTCAAATAACTCTGAGGTACCACCTCACACTTATCATATTGGCTAATATGACAAAAAAGGAACATGACAAATGTTGGAGGAGAGGGGGAAAAATTAGGGCCCTAATGCACTGTTGGTGGAGTTGTAAACTGATCCAACCCTTCCGGAAATCAATTTGGAAGAATGCCCAAATGGCTATAAAACTCTGTATACTCTCTGACCCAGCAATACCACTACTAGGTCTGTACCCCAAAGAGATCAAAGAAAAAGGAAAGGACATCTATGTACCAAAATATTTATAGCAGCTCTTTTTTGTGGTGGCAAAGAATTGGAAATTGAGGGGATACTCATCAATTGGGGAATGGCTGAACACATTGTGGTATATGTTTGTGATGGAATAATATTATGGTATAAGAAATGATGAAAAGGATACTTTCAGAAGAAAACCAGGAAGACTTACATGAACTGATACAAAGTGAAATGAGCAGAACCAGGAGAACATTGTACACAGTAACAGCAATATTATAATGATGATCAACTGTGAATGACTTCACTATTTTCAGCAATACAATGATCCAAGACAGTTCTGAAAGACTTATGATGTAAAATGTTATTCACCTCCAGAGAAATAACTGATGTAGTCTGAATGCAGATTGAAGCATACTTTCTTTTTTCAAACTCTTTATTATTCTTGGGGAGTTGTTGTTGTTTTTGGTCTGCATTTTCTTTCGCAACATGGCTATTATTGAAATGTTTTATGTGGCTGCACATATTTATATCAAATTGCTTGCATTCTCAAGGAAAGGGGAGGGAAGGGAGAGGGGGAATTTAGAACTAACAAATTTAAAAAACAACAGTTAAAATTTTTTTGTTTACTTGTAATTGAGAAAAAAATAAATGTAAAAATAAGCTCAGCAGAAAGGAATAGAAAAGAGAATTCAATTCAAAATAAATATAAATTTTATAAAATATTGGAGAGTCTTTCTACCAAAATACACAAGAACTGTACAACTACAGCTGTAAAATATTCTTAATGGAAATAAAGACAGACCTATATAATTGGAGAAATGTTAATGGCTCATGGGTAGGCACTGACAATACGACATAAATTAATTTACTTATACAATGACACATCAAACTATCAAAAAATTACCTTAGAATGCTAAAAAAAAACCCATAAAGAAATTTATCTGTAGAATGAAATAATCAAGAATCGTAAGATGAATAATAAAAAAAAGTGGCAAATAAAAGGTTCCTAAAGGTACTATATCTCAAACTATACTGCAAAGCAGGATTGATCAAAACTATTTGGTACATGTTAAAAAAATAGAGAAGTCAATCAGTGGAACATAATAAATACACAACTTACAGAAACAAATGGTCATAGGAAAATAGTATTTGATAAGGCCAAAGATCCTAACTATTGGGATAAGGACTCTATTAAAAAATGCTGGGAAAACTGGATAATAGTTGGCAGAAATTAGGCATAGATCAACATTTACCAACATATAATAAAATAAGCTAGAAGTGGATACATCGCCAGGTCACATCAGAAGCAAATTAGAGAAGGATTGGTGTCTGTGTGTGTGTGTATGTGGAGGAATAACTTTTACAATAATGGATTGGAAAAGAATTCATGAGCAAACAAAGAACGAGGAGAATCACAGAATTTAAAATGGACAGTTTTGATTACATGAGATTAAAAAGAGTTTGTACAAATGAAGGCAGTGAAGCTAAAATTAGAATGCAAACAACTGGTAAGATAATTTGCAGAAAGTTTCTCTAATAACAACTTCATCTACAAAAATATAGATATATGATATATTTCTTG
This sequence comes from Vombatus ursinus, assembly GCF_900497805.2. Lineage (NCBI taxonomy): Eukaryota > Metazoa > Chordata > Mammalia > Diprotodontia > Vombatidae > Vombatus > Vombatus ursinus. The sequence goes on from NW_020954641.1 coordinate 13,730,877, forward strand.
TAATCAAGAAATGTAAGGAACCAATTAAAATTTATTAAAACACGAGCTATTTCCCAAAGAACATGAACAAGGAATTTTGAAAAGAAGAAATCCAAACTATTAATGACCATAAGAAAATAATGCTCCCAAACTCTAATAATTAGGAAAGGTAAATTAAAGCAACTCTGGTGCTATACCTCACACTTAATAAATTTAAAAAGTTGACAAAAAAAGAGAAAATGACAAATGTTGGAGATGCTACAGAAAAACAGACACATTAATGCACTGTTAGTGGAATTGTAAATTGGTTTGGGCATTCTAGAAAGCAATTTGGAACTATGCCCAACATGTCACTAAATTATGTTTACCCTTTGACCCAGAATACCACTTCTAGGCTTATATCCCAGAGAGATCGCAGAGGATAAAAATCCAAAATATTTATAGTAGTACCTTTTGTTATATCAAAGAACAAGAAGCTGAAGGGGTGCCCATCAATTGAGGAGTGACTGAACAAATTATGCTATATGAATATAATGATGAAATAAGAAATGATGAAACTCTTATAGGAACTGTTGAGGTGTGAAGTAAGTAGAACCAGGAGAACAATTTATACTACAACAATAATAAACATATTAAAAAAAGAATAAACAACTTTGAAAGATTTAATGAAACTCCGCTCAATGCAATAACCAGCTATGAATCCAGAGAATTATCTAGAAAACATGAAGCATTCTAGCTATCTTTTGACAGAAAAATGAAGGAATCAAAGTACAGAATAAGACTTACATTTTTGAACTTGGACAATGTGGGATTATGTTTTGTTTGATTCTTCATATTTGTTATAATGCTTTGAAAGATATAAATTGGATTCATTTTATATTTAAAAGAAAAGCAAGCTATACATATATCACAAAAAATTTTTCTATTATATCATGTATATGGAAATGCCCATTTATTTGGTGTTTGCTAAGTTTAGAATAGCACATGTATGCATATTTTACATACATATATAGTTGAAGTAAGTCACATTGATTTGGTGCTTTTATGAGATTGTTTTCTTCTTAGTCTACTTGTCCCAGTGAAAGATGAATTTGGACCTCTGGCTATATCTCCTATATGCTTCAAGGATCTCTGAAGAAGATTTGGGTATCCTGTGTTGCTTGGATTGTAGAAGACAAAATCTCCAGTTGAGAATTATAATATGCCCAAGGATAGGCAGCTTCAGGGAGCATGAACCTTTATGGAAGAAAGAAGTTCCATCGATGGAGTCTGTAAAATCATTGATCCTCAGAAAAAAGTAAGAACCCTTCCTTTCAAAATTACTTGTTCATGTCCTTTTTGTGTGTATGCAACGAAAAGCCTCTGCAGGCAACAAGATGGGTGGTAACCTAGGAGTACTTTGTAAAATGCTATGTTTGTTAAGTAGTATCATCATGTATGTGGAAGTATGGACAAATGTTAATTTCCCAATTGTTTTTAAACTGCCATATGGACATTTTTCTCATCATTGTTTTAAGTCTAGACAATCAACGAAACAACAAATCAAGCACTAATTTGTAGCATTTGCCCATTTTTGAGGGGTAAATGCTCACACTGAAAATTTAACGATCATCTCTCTCCTGTTGGTTCAATCTGACACCAGCACACTTCTGGAAAGAGTTTCTAGTAGCTAGGATTATTAAGTTATCCTTTGTCACGTATGTTTCCTACATGTGTACTTCCCTACCTGTGTACTTTAAGTTTCAGTCTACACTCTTCAGAGGCCTTGTATTTTCAAGAAGAAATTGTACTCCCTCCTACTTCTAGTGAGGATGTTTTACACCAACTACTCTTACTATGCCTTCGTAATGTATTCTTTTTCTAAAAGCTGACGGGGTCAATTGGTTGATTGTTGGTAGGGGCTAGTAAACAACAGTACTAGAAACCTAACCCTTTAAGGTTACCCCTAGAAACAAGAGAATAGTATTTAGTCATCCTCTAGAAATCAAATTGGCCCCTGAGACTGAAAATTGGGGAAGCATCCTGACTAAACTCAACTAAATAAAGTGAATCATACTGCTCTTTGGGATGGCATGAGGCTGCTATGTAGAGAGTAATGATAGTGCAGCTTGAAGTTCTTGGACAAGCTAGAGATGTATAGTAGAAAAAGCATTGTATTTGGAGTCCAAGGACCTAGGTTAAAATCCTGACTTTGCCTTTCCTAAGGGTGTTCCTCCCCTTTCCTGAGAGTGTCCTGCCCAAAGGAAGGTAAATTTTGATGGCTGAAAGTTACTTACTTAACTTGGGGTTTACTGGCTAGATTTCTTTCTCAAAGACCCAGCCTGAAACCCAATTCACTCTGGATCTCATGGATTGGATAACAATAGGTCCCTACTCAAGCAGCACTTAATGGTGAATGTAAATAGTAACTTTTTCTCTTTTGGTCAGAACCCTGAGGGTTTTTCCCTCTGAGTTTGATTTTTATTATTATTATTCAAGGGGCCATCCCTATTCACTGAATGGACATTGCCTTACTCAAAGTGAAAACCTGAAAAGATCTTAACTTAAAAGGGCCAATGTCTCTCACTGCATCCTGGCCATCTCCAGTTGTTCTGATCCATAAGTGGCTACTGGACCCAGATGGCTCTAGAGGAGAAAGTGAGGCTGGTAACTTTGCACAGCCCTCTTTCACTCAAATCAAAGTCAATTGCAAGTCATGTCATCATCTCCCTGGTGTCATGGTCCTCTTTGAGAAAGAAGGACAAACCACAACCACAAACATAATCTTGGGCAAGTCACTTTCCTTCTATGTGCTTCAGTTTCCTTATTTAAAAAAAAAAAAATAAGTCGGACTAAAGGACGACCCTGCTGGTTCTTAATAGTCTTTGAACTATGGAGAATGCTTAAATATTTCTTCATATGTGATGCTTGCTATGAAACAGGTATCATAGGGCAGTACTTTATACATTTTGCCATCCTACTTCAGTCTTTTTAACTACATTCTCAGCACAGCAAGGATAGTACTGTTCATACGATAATCAAAGATCAAGTTGAAGTAATCTCATCTTTCCTTCTAATTGCCTGTTATCCTTCCAAAAGTAACTGCTCACCATGTTCTGATGAGTCATGTAGGCAGTTGTATGATGAGTAAAATTGCTAATTTTTTCCAAATAAATTCCTAGGTTAGCCTTTTCTCCACCCTTATCTTCCTTGATTTCCCTTTCTTCTGCCTCCATTTCCCACCGACCTACAACTCTTATCAGATTTGGACCATGTAGATATAAAAAGTAGCACTGAATTTACTTTCAAATTTCTCTTTCACATCATCTAAAAGGTTTCAGTTTGGGAACACTAGGTGATTATAATGAATACCCTTATCCCCATAGAAGAGATCAGAAAATGTTCCTTTCTTTGCAAAGGTGGGGCACTATAATTATGGAACTTTGCCAGTCCAGTCAGACCCTATTGATGTGTCTGCTAGTTTTGGTAAACTCCCCACACACTTTTTTTGCTCCTTTAAAAAAAAAGTATGTCTCCCCCCCACTCACTCCCACACACCCAAGCATGTCTCTGTGAGGAGTGCACAGGGAGGGAAATATTAAGGCAATATAAAATCAAAAGATATCAATACAATTTTTAAAGTAGAGTTAAAAAAACTTAAAAAATATAAAGTTCCAGCTTTGTTACTTTTAAGAGTGACTAGTGTTAGTGAACAATTTATAGGCCTTTTCCTGGGAGTTCTTGACATCTTAGTCTTACCAGATTTGGAGTAAAATAGGCCACATATTAAAAGTAACGGTTATAAACTGGGATATGTCTACAGCAAAATGATCAGAATGAGGGTTGGTTAAAAATACTGATGATGTTTCATTTGATAAGAAAGGTATGAGACAATCCTTCAGTATTTGAAAGACTTTCATATTGAAGGGTGATTAGACTTGTTCTTCTTGGACCCAGAATGCAGAAGTTGGAACAGGTATAGGGAGAGTTGCAGAAAACCAGAAAAACAGATTCAGATTATTTTAAGGAAATAGTTCTTAATCGTTAGAAATATTCAAAAGTAAGATGGGCTGCTTGGGAAATAGAAAGTTTTCAGTCACTGGAGATCTTCAAGAAGATGGTAGATGACGACACATCTGGGATCCTGGAAAGTGAGTTCCTGTGTAGTTGTGATTTGAATTAGATGACCTCAAAAGTCCTTTCCAGCTTGGAGATTCTATGAATCTATCATTCAGCCAGAAAAATCGACAGGCTGCCACATCAAAGACAAGGTATAATACCACCGAAAACCAAAGCGTCACCCACCTCCACTTTCCAATCAAAACAAAACAAAAAACTAACATCAAGGAGACAGGAAGTTTTCTATATGGCTTGATTATCATTTTGCGGGCAAGTGGAAGTACCTGTGCAGTGTCCTATTATTTACTCACAATGTCTAATGTCCTTCGAAACCTTTGTCTCTTGAAGGCCAATCACATAGCACTCCTGAGAGGCCCAGTCTACCCTGCTCAAAGACGAAATATTGAATTGGTTGGGATCCTCTCTTTTGCTTTCAGAATGTGAATCTTGGAACACTTCACAGTCATGGTCAACAAGTAGCTCCAGAAAAGCAACAGGTTAAGGGTAGACTGGTACACCCAGCAGACAAACCTATGGGAATATATAAGGCAAATTTTAACGAGAATACTGCTCTTGCTATGGTATTCCCAGATCAAATTTCTGTGTTGAAATTTAAAAACAAAATAAAACAAACAAACAAACAAAAAACCAAAACACCAACCTCCAGAGCCCATGCAAGAACATTTTAAAGTATCTAGGGATGATGACCTACTAATTTGGAGGAGCAGTATGCAAAACATGACAAATAAGCACTTCCTATGTATTTGAGGGTCTATGATTTTAAAGAGCTAAAATATTTCCCTGCCAGTCTGTTGTTGTTTTCTTTTTCTTACCAAGAACAGTTCAAACATATTCTAATAGGCAAGGTTGCCAACTAATTGTCAGAGGGGATTAGCATTATCAGTGACCAAACGGTGAGCCTTTGGTCTTCTGGCAGGCCAAGTGGATAATGGAGCCAGCTCAGAAAGTAATTTCTATTTGATATAGCAGTAGCCCTTCATCCCAGCACACTCAGAGTTCATCAGCATTTAGCCCCTTCCTCCACCCCCATACGAAGAGACCATCTATTCTTAGAATAATTCAAACACAGGGAGCATGGCCCTACAGCCAGGGTTGCAAATAAGCTGAAATGCAAGGTGAGGAAAAGCAGTGAACAAGGTAGTCATTAAAGGCTTTAGGCAGGGATCTATAATCACTGCAATTGCCTGCCCCATGACTATTTTCATTGTGTTCCAAATCTTCATAGGAGACAGTAATAGGCAATGGGACAACCACAGTAATTGGTTCAAATTAGAACATTGGTGGGGGAGGGATGGGGGGGTGTAAAACTCATATAGAAATAGAGCTATGAAATTGTAGGAAGAGGGTCAACAGCCCAAACATGGCAGAGGCAGTGTGGGCCTGATCGAAAGAATACTAGATGTGGAGTCGGAAGCTTTGGGTTTAAACCCTGGCTTTGCTATTTATGATCTCTGGGACTTTGGGCAACAGCACTTGGATAGAGTATGCACTTAATAAATGCGTATTGAATAATCAATTGACTAACCTCACCTCTCTGGGCCTTCTTTTCCTTATCTGTAAAATCTAGGGGTTGACTCCTATAGTTTCCTTCAGCTCTAAATCTGTGATCTAGACGTAGATACTAGCAGGAGAGAAGACAGAAACAAAGAAACAAGTCACTAATGCTGGAATTATGTGCTACTCTAGTTCCTACACATCAGGGCATATGGTAAAAGATTGAGACGAAAATTGGTTTGCTCTCCTAAGAGAGAAACCTTAAAGGAGTTTATGCCCCAGTAAAACTAAACTCACCATTCCTGGGATATGCTCAACACTTTTCCATCTCACTGCCTTTGTTTATAATAGTTCCTGTATCCGAGTTATTTCACTATCTGGCTCTACCTGAAGAAATATTTGACATCTTTCAAGGCCAAGTTCAAATGTCAGTACCTTCCTAAAGTTTTCCATGATTCATTCTCTCTCTCTGTCTGTCTCTGTCTCTCTGTCTGTCTCTGTCTGTCTCTGTCTCTGTCTCTTTCTCTCCCCAAACACTCCTAGTACTTTGCTCTGATTCCTTGATGACATTGATCATGTGTTAATAAGCATTACCACTATTTGTGTAACATATCTCATTTCCCTTAGTAGATTATAAACTCCTTGGGGGTAGGGATTGTCTCAGTAATCTTTGTAGTCTTCATATCACCTTGCATAGTAGGTATTCATCATTAATTGAATGAATGAAAAGAAAAAACTCCCCAACAGTATTGAATTCTAAAATAAACAGTGGTCCAAACCAGTTGCAGCTGGAAAACTGCCAAATCACAGGAGATTATTTCCCTGTTGACAGTTTCTTACACGTGTATTTAAGGCCAGGTTTTAGCAACTTCAAAAAGTGATCAAGAAATGTTAGCTACTTTCCTCCACTAAAAACTGGCCTAAGTAAGTGCAAGAATAGCTATAGAAAGCTGGCAATTGCCCTAGAAATGGTAACATTCCATCCTACCTTACATATGTCCTTAGTGAGTTTTGAGAGGTACATGACATCCACACCACAGATGAAAAAGGCTACTCTAAAGAAAAATGTATTTCTGTAGAAGACCTTAAAAATCTTGATCCAAAACTCTGCAGACATTGAACTTTATCTGCCTTCTAATTATTAGGGTGAATGTGTGAAAATCTGTTCTTTAATAATGAACAGTTGCCTCATCTTCCATTGGACAGACATTGTCCCGGTCACTTGGAAGAATAAATAGCCTAGCCTTATTATTATTCCTATGCCAACAGAACATTTCATCACCTTTGTTGACTAAAGTAGGTAGGTGCCTAGATATTGCAAGACATGATACATAATGTGAAGGAAAGGGTTGAGGTCTGCCTATTACAGGTGTGAATAGGATTCTTTTGTTGGAATCCATCCTACTGAAATGAATAGCCTCTGTTATGTTTATTGATTACATCCTAAGTATTAATGCAGAGGTGGCTAGAGCTGTCCAGAAAAATAGTCAGAAGCCATTGTGTACTTTTTCATTTTGGCAAGGCCAGATAATAAATAGACAATTCACTTGTAAAATCTAAATAAAATGTTTGATTTTTCTAACATCCTGGGAGGATGAAAATTGAATATGTAGAAAATGTTTTAAAATGTTTAAGCCCCAGTTTAGTCTTCTCTCCTTTCCCAACAAAGGAATATTCACCTTCTCTCCCCACCCCATAACATTGTCCCTTCTAGTCTCAACTATAAAAAGACATAGAGAAGAATGTCAGTGCAATAATAGTATTCTATACCTTCTCAGGATTGTTTGTTGCAATAGTAGAACTTCTTCCTTGTGAACTTCTAGATAATCTCTTTTATTTGCCAAGAAACCCACTTTGTCATTAACATAAGAGATGAGGAGTTAACAAGATACTTCATGCCTTTCATTATCTCAGGGGTTAAACTACATCATGAGAAGCCCAAGGTTTAATGCTTTAAGATCAGCTGGGTTAGGCAATAGTCTTGCAAAGAGATATGGTATGCACATTTTTATTTTCAGCAAATGTACGTGATGGCAACAAAATTGTTCATTTGTAGCTTGTACCACCAAAGCAGTACTTCATTATAAGAAAACAAGGACTACAGAGACAGGCTAAGAAATTCTATGAGAAATATCATACAATGAACTGCCATGCATAACACAGCTATTACATCTATCTATCAATTTATCTATCTATCTATGTCTCTATGTTATGAGATTTAGAAGGGATAAGCTACCATCTACCTATATCTATATAGCTACTATCTTCAGAAATATGAAAAATTTCTGCACTATTCCATTTTAATTTGAGAACTGGAAAAAAAAGAGAATTTTAAAAATAGCAGTGGGGAAAGATAGTTTAAAAAATCTGTTTCATTTAAAATTGGAAGAATAGATCAAGGTAAACCTATGAGCAGGATTGTCAGGCCCACTAGAAGATGACTATTGAATTCTAATAGAACAATAACTTTCTCATTCATTTTGTGTCAATGATTTTATGATTATTGTACTCGGCATAATAATTCCATGTGTTAAGGAAGATTTTTATCCTGATGAAGTTATTTTTTGGAACCTTGATGAACTAGTATATGAAACATTGGAGTTATTAGTGTTTCTCAAGTTGGAGAAATAAGTTCATTGCTTGTTTTAGGTTCTAAGTGGTTACTCAGACCTAAAAAATTTCCTTTTAACAGTCGTAAACTTTATAATGTGGCAGTAGTGTACTGCATACATCCCAAAGGAAAATGCTTTGCCTTTTCTGGACACTCCCTGCCACCTTTCTTCCAACATATAGGGAAGGTGAGCTAGTGTTTTGGGGATGCACATCTATGTTATTTCTTCAAACAGCCAGTCACAATCTGTAGGAACTAAGGCTCTGCCTTTCAAATATGTACAATCCCTGTGTAAGTAGATACAATGTAAGCCGTGTAACCACAATGTTATTGATTCAGAACCTTGAAGGCTGAGTCATTGAATATATTCATCCACTTTGGAATGCTACTTTAAAAAATCTTTGAGTATTAAGAAGGCATTATTCTCAAAGGCATTATTTAGGAGTCAAAGGCCAACCAGCCATGTTAACAGTGAGAGAGAATTCTGGCAGAAGCCTAAGCAAGGAGAGTAGAGTATATAGTCTGTAATAGCTATTCTTTCACCTGCCACAAATAATTTTTTAAAAAAATCCCACAGAATGTGCTTTGTTATTTTACATGAGGCTATAATGCATTAACTCTTGTAACAAGACTAGGTGAAAGTTTATTTATTCACTTATTTCTGCTGTAGACACAAGCTTGATGAATGCATACAATAGCTAGTACTCTCCACAGCCATTAGTAGACTCTCAGCATACTGTTTTGTGGGTTTGCTGCTTTATTCCTCTACCCTAAACTGAAATTTTCTCTTCTCTTAGTGACTAACAACAGAGGGAAATGGAGCCAGCAGTTTATATGATACAATAGTTAAGAGATCAACAGGATTCAATACAATCACGGAATAATGGGAAGAGTCCTGACTTTGGAATCAGGGGAATCTCAGTTCAAATCCCAGCTCTGTCAGTCTCTGAGTGACCTGGGGCAATCAATTATCTCTGGTGTTCATTTTCCTCATCTATAAAAATGATGGGGTTAGACTGCTTGGTCCCTAAGGTCCCTTCTAGGTGTAAATATATGATCTGGAGATTTGGTTCACTGTGGTGCTGCTAATGTATATGCATCATAATAGAATTCTTTTCTTATGCTGTATCTGCCATGAAATTCTTTGTGAGTCTCATTAATTTGCTAATAATCTTTCTTCCTTACTCCTCCCCAAATATTCTGCAACTGAAATTTTTAAAAATCCCTATGCCCTTAATAGTACATTTTAGTCACCTCTTAGGCAATTCACTTTGATTATTTTATGTAATATACCTTCAGGCGACTGAGTCCATCTATAGGCTTCTTTCCTGACACTATGCATTGTCCTGTGTGCTTAGCAGTTCCCTGAACTGAGCTGATTCAAATGAGCCTTGAAATGTTAAATACAACTTGTAATATCAAAGGTTCTCATATCAAATAATTTTGTTCCTGGAGAATCCTAGGGAGATTAAGCACTCTCATGGTGACTAAAATGTCCACCAGTTACATGGAATAACCCAGCAGTAGATGGATAATTACTGACTCATGTTAGGCATATGAAGAAAAAAATACAGCTAGTTTATTCTGTATGTGTAAACAGATCAGGGAACTTGGCAGGCAATTAGGTCCATATAAAATATATTGAATCCAGAACCTGAAATAATTGCAGATATCTGTCTGGCAAGCTTTTGTGACCAGGACTTGAGGTTATATTTTCCTTAAAAATCTAGTAGCAACAATTTCTTCAGCCCAGCTGAGAAGAAAAATGTGCAGGGCTGGACTTTCAAACTAGCCTCTATCAGGTTATCTCAAAACCCTCTGAAATAAGTTTTTCAGAACCTGTAATGCTAAAGTGATGTTTAGGTGATGTTATATGGCAATTTTTACCTCAATGTAGATGTCTCCCTTACTCTGGGATTGAGTAAAGTAAATGCATAAGAAACTGGCTCCAGAGATAGCTTCACTATATCTGATAATTGTCATTTCTTAGTTTGTTAAGAAATTACCTTGAATGTTAGAACTTAATACTCCTGCCATGGAAGACAGGAGGCAGCAAAGTATAGTGGAGAGGATGCTGCATTTGGAGTCAAAACACTGGATTCAATTCCTGCCTCCACCACTTACCTTGGATAAAGCACTATACTCCTCTGGGCCTCAGTTTCCTCCTGTAAAAATGAGACCAAATTAAGTAAGTGACCTCTAAGGCCCTTCTAGATCTAAGATTCTAATATCCTTTCAGAAAGATCATAATGTGGAAAAGTACATGATATGATTCAGGAATGAGATTTTTTTAGGGGAGGGGAGTGAGGTTGTGTGGTGGAAGGAGTGGATTATGAGTTATCCAAATAGTTGTTTCAATTGTCCACTTGGCTATTCAGTAGAGTCCTGGACTGAGAGACCTTGAACGTGCCTGCAAGTGCTTCAGTTAATCAGTATAAACATCCAAACATCTATGGAGGCCCCTTCAGAGTGCAATCAGCCAATCAATTTTATCTGGTCTTAATCCATCACTGGGTGCAATCATTCCCGTAAGAACTGACACTAAAAGGTGACAATTCTGAGGACTAACATTCTAGCAAGGGATGTGCTGATTCATTGGTGTTGTAACCTCATTCCTGTAAGTACCATTATTTAGTTAAGGTTTATAAAGTGTTTTGAAGATGGAAAATGCTATATAAATGCTAAGTATCATTATTATTGTTATCGTCCTTCTGAAGCATTGCTTCAGTGAGTGATGTTACACTGTAAAAACACACACAGACATCACTTGGTACCCATTTGTAGTTTGAGGAGAGGTTACTATAATGAGTAATTCACATTGTGTCATCTCCCTTGAACTCAGAGTTAAAACAAATTAAATAAAGCTTAATTAGAGGGCTTTCTATGCACAACAAAAATGCAGCTGATTGATATTCTGAGAAAATACAGGTTGGCTACTGTGAGGAATACACTGAAAAAGGGTTCAGAATTGCCAGTCTATGATCATATTTCCATGATGCCAAGCATCTGGATAAAACTGAAACATTCAATCTTTGAACTGGACAAGTCCAGTATATAGACATTTGATATGATGTAGGGGAAAAAAGGTGAATATTGAAGTGAATTTTCCAGTTTTCATCTGTATTTTTGCCATTTTTTTAATACTCTACATACTTACATGTTAATCTTTTTTTGTCTTTTTGTGTTTAAATGTAAATTTATGGAACAAGGGTGAACTAGAAGACTATCAGAAAAACAAATAAAACAACCTTCCCTCTCTTTTTAGAAAACAACATTTACCATGGTACTAGCCACAAAGCGGGCACTCAGTGAATACTTATTGATTAACTGGTTCAGAATATGCTCTTTGATTCAACCCTATAGTAGTGCCTACCTTACAAAAGGGAAAGATTTTCTTTTTCTTTCTTTTTTTTTTAAAAGTTTTCATTAGAATAGAAACCTTCCATCTGGTGTATTCTATAAAAGTAGTCGTGGTGGTCAAATTTGCATAGGCTTATAAAACTTGCACAAGGGCATCATGGGTAATACCTATACAATCTAGCACCATGTGAATCTGTGTGTGTGTGTGTGTGTGTGTATGTCTGAATGATTATACTGTTTATTTTTCTTTTACTTTTCTTCCTTGCTTAAAAATCTCTGCTTGAAAGCCAGATTTAAGAGTTAATCAATTCCTACAGCTTTTCCCATACATGAAGCCAAACTATGGTTCATACCATCACAATTGCTTAGGATATTTTTACAAAATCAGAGAAGATTCAGGTAGGAGATTTGTGGTAGAAGCAGATGAATCCTTAAGAAACAAATCTGTTTCCAAGCAAATGAATTTAGTAACAGAAGAATAAAAGTTACAGGAGAGTTATGATTTTGTATTTATTGTATAGTCATGCTGCATTGTCTATGCAGGGTCAAGGCCAGGTGTTCCATTCTCTTTTGTCCCAGGGAGAAGAAAGACATGCAGCAGTTACAGCCTGGAAGTGAGGATGCTGATTAGAAATTGGCAAGAAGGAACAAGAAGCAGTGTTAGCCAGAGGGCAAGAGCATGACCAAAATCTTCCCATCATTGTACCTATGGGATCTGTCCTATTTTTTTTCACATGCATCCTAAAAGTTGTAAGAAGTGACCATGCACACATTCCTTTATTTTTCTGTTTTCCCATCTCTGAACATCAATTCATGATGCTAATGCATCGGACTCAGAAAGAAAGCTATTATTGCTGCTAACTCTTTAAAGAATAAAGACAACACATATTTCTATAGGTTTACAAAGTATGTTCCTCACCACAACTCCCAGCAGAAGGGAGTAAAAATAGTATTATTCCCATTTTACAGAGGAAGAAACTGAGATTCAGAGAGAGTAAATGATTTGTTCACGGCCACAAAACTGAGCAGCTTGTGTGGCACAGAGGATTGTACATTGGACCTGGAGTCAATAAGTCCTCAGTTAAAATCTAACCTCTGACATTTATTAGCCTAATGGGCTTAGCTCTGGGCAAACCACTTAACCACTCTCTGCCTCAGTTTTTTCACCTATAAAATAAGGATAATAACAGCAATTACCTCCCATGATTGTTGTAAGGATTAAATGAAATAATATCTTTAAAGCACTTTGCAAAACTTAAAGCACTTTATAAATATTATTACTTTTATTAATGCCAGACCTGGAATTCAAAGCCCCAATTTCTGACTTTAAACTCAGCTCTCTGTTACACTAAGGCTAAACAGATCCTTTTTTATATTATCTTTCTATCTGAGATCTATTCTGCATTTCAAAATACTACTTAGTTACAAGTCCAGTTCTTCAATATCTGTGTTTTAGAAGTTGGGCTCACATAAATATATGGATTGTTGGAGATAAGGGTAGAAGGCATGTTCCAGCTATGAACTCTGAAGTGTCAGAGGGAAGGATGATCATTTGTTAAATAAGAATTTTGTGGAGGGATTCAGGTTCAGATATAGGTTGGACTAAATGGCCTTGCATCCATCTACTTTCTCTCTACTCAAATGCTCACCACCTTAACACAAGCTCTCATTAGCCCTGACCTGGACTGTTGCAATAGTCTCCTAATTGGTTTCCCTGCCTTGATTTATCCTCTCCAATTCATCTTTCATGCAGATGCCAAAGGGATATTCCTAAAACACACGTCTGATCATGCCACTCCTCCACTTAAAGACCTCTCATGGCTCCTTATTGCCTCTAGGATCGAATGCAAATTCCTGCTTAGCATGTAAAGACTTTTACAATCTGGCTCAGATCTGTGATGTCATGTATTATTTTATATTAAATTAATTAATTATTATATTAATAGTATTATTTTATTATTAATCATATTAATTAATTTTATATCTTGCTCTTCATGTTCTGTATGAATTAGCCAAATTGGTCCATTTGCTGCTCCAAACACAAGATGGTTCATTTCCCATTTCTTGCTTTCATACAGTTTGGCACCCATGTCTAGAATGCACTTCCTCCTTATATCCACCATTTAGAATCCACAGCTTTCTTAAAAGTTCAGCTTAAGTGCCACCTCTTACATTTAGCCTTTTGCTGACTCCCACATGGGACAATGCCTCCTCCTCCATCTCCAAATTACTTATATTTGCTTTTTCTGCACTTTGTCTATATTTATTTGTGTACATATTATTTTCCTCAATGACTATAAGGTCCTTGAGGGCAGGGACTATTTTTTTTCTTTTACTTTCTATCCTTGGGGCCTAACATAGTGCTTTGCACATAGTAGATACTTCATAAAACCTTCTTGTGTATTGACTGAATGATTGATGCCAGCTCAGAGATTCTGCAAGCAAAATATGTCCAGTTCTTACAACCACAGATCTGAAACTGGGCCAGTAAAAACTCAAGGAAGGAAGCCCTGAAAAAAAAATTCATATGTAGAATCCATCCATCCATATACATATATATGTATAATAGGAAAATGAAGATCAGATTACAATAGAATTAGCAAGCTAAGGACATTTTTTCCTGTGAGACTTTATGGGGAAGGGGTCAAAATGTACCCTACGGAGCTATAATGAGAGAATTGGGCTCATTGTTATTAATGACTTCTCTTCACAAAAACTGAAGAATAATCACAGTGAAATTTTATTTGCTTTCTTTTCAAAACCTGTTTACTTGAATTATATAGAATATCCATCTGTATTTATCAAAAAGATGTGTTAAAGTCTACTTCTGGGCTGTTTGTAAAATCTTTTTTTTTTTTTAAAGATAATGATTCAAAGTTTTCACTTAGGTAAATTTAAGCATGCAGAAATATTTCCCAAAAGCTAAATAACTGTAATGTAGATCAGTTTTTGTGGTATAGTCAGATCATAATGGAGGGGGGAGAGGTGTAACTGAAAAAGTAATTATAAATATAACTTGTGTCAAGAGTTATTCTGAAACTTTAGGTGTTCTATACATCAGTATTATACCATCATCGGAGGAATCTGGATTTAGTCAAACTGTATAGTTACTAATTCTTTTTTTCTTCATCTACTTAGATGATTCAGCCTCACTTACAGGTGTACTGGAACACACCTAAAGGCAACTCAGAACTTACAAACATCTAACTTAGAAATCTGTTTGCCCAAATGTTATATGATTAGTAAGAGAATGTTCTTACCTTTGATTGAAGCTACTAAAGCTGCAGGGAGAATTTCTCCCTTACCATGAATACCTGACTGCTACAAGTGAATACTGGGGGTCCCTTGCTGCCCAAATGGAAGGCAATAGCCTTTCTCTGACCCTCACATGATAAAGATGTGGCAAGAAAGAAGAGTTGTGTTCTCAGAATTCCCAGTTCTGGTTAAAGACATTTTCCTATAGGAACAATTGGATCCACAGAAACTAGTTACTTATCTTGTATTATAACTAAATTTATGCCATGTTCCATGTTAAGTAGACTTTTATAGTCCTGCCTAACCATCATTTATTTCTTTGTTATATGAGAAAAAGAATGTTCTTTGTTAAGGGGAAAAAAATTAACTTACAATCAAGCTTTCAGACTTAGGTAATAGGATACTCGAAACATCTTCTGCCGCACAAACTCTCAGTCTTCCCCTCCTTAGTTGCCTAAGCTACCTTCTGACTCTGCCTGACAACCTAGATCTGAAATGAAGGGGACGACTTGAGCATACTAGGGATTTGTTTGGCAGTGGACATTGTTTCTAGAGTCCTGATACATTGACAAAGCTGTAATGATAGCTAATGTTTATATAGCATGTTAAGGTTTGCAAAATGCTTTACATATGTAATTTCATTTCATCCTCACACACTATGAAGTAGATGTTATTATTAATCGTCATTTTACAAATGAGAAAAATGAAGCTCATAGAGGCTAAGTGACTTGCCCAGAGTCACAAAGCCTGTCTGAGGCAGAACTCAAACTCATCTCTTCCTGTTTCCAAGTCCAACACTCTATCCATTGTGCCATCTGGTCATATCACAGTTTACAGTGTTCAAGGTGCCTTTTCATACGTCAAGGGTTTTATCCAATCTATACCCAACATTGTCAAACAGGCAGGGCAGATATAACTTCCTTGACTTTATAAATAGGGAAACATGATTTCAATTCCTGGTTTTCTCAAGATCATACAGCTAGCCAGATATGTGACTTGAGCCTGGGTCTTTGTACTTGTAGTCCAATGATTCTCCTGGGATGCTACACAACCTACTCGTAAGCTCAGCACTGCAGTATACATACATATATGCATGAATCCAACATTTAATATCCTTTATATGTTTATTGTCCTTCCCATGTCTAAGTTGATGGAAGAGAAAAGTGCATGATTTCTACCATGGACTAAGCATGCCACCTAATATTGTTTTACTGGTGATCCAGAGGCAAAGAAAGTGGAAGTGTTTCCAAAACTATTCAGTAGCTTAATCAAAGGTGAGTATTTCAGATATCCCATTACTTTGATTTATAGCTACCATTTAGGAAATGGCCTTCTATTTAGCATGTATAAAACAGTGCGTACATTTTTTCCCCAGTAACACCTGGAAAGAGAATGGCAGTTGTAGTAAAGCCAAGCTTGAAATCGTCCATGTGGTTTCTTTTGAAGCTAAGAGTATAGGAAATTTATTATTTATTTAAGGAATTCAATCCTATGTCAAAAGATTGCATGCATTATGCAAACTTGTAATAAAAAATTTTGGTCTCAGGTATGCAAAGATACTTTGAGTATAAGTGTATTTGAAAAGAACTCTTCGCCTCACATTGTTATGCAGACATCCTTGAAAGATAACAAATAGTTTGCCCATCTGATTCAGTTCAGTGTTTCCTCACTGGCAGTCTTGTGAACAATATTCTTCACTTTCTTTTTAAGGCAATTTGAAAACTACTATGATTGCTGTTATTCATATTGTAGGAACTCCACTTTGTAGTCCCCCAACTATAAAGAACATACTTTCAAGGGGGAAGAAGAAAAAAAAAGTGTTTTATTTAAAGGTATGGTAAAAAGCACCCTGAAGAAGTAGAGCTGACTCTTTAACTTTGGTTCTTAAAAGGGTAATTTTTCTGTCTTTTTAAAGACAAGAGAGCTACTTGAAGGAAAAGGTGGTTTCCTTTTTGTCTTTGGATTCTCAGCACCTAGAACAGTGCTTTGCACATGGTTCCTGCTTAATTACGGCTTGTTGAGATGATTTGACTATGTCAATACTGAGATGTGATTCATCTGGTGGACAAAAGATTGAAGCCAAGACTTTAGGAACAACCTAAATTCAGACACTGATTCCTCAGCTGGTTTGGAGAAAATAAGGTTACATTTACCTATCTTGTGGCAAAATTGTATGAATTGGTTATTGTTAGTAAAGCACTTGGAACAGGAAAGAACCACGTAAGTGTTAGATATAAGTTGTAAAGATAACTCTCCTAAAATAAATGTTTGCCACCAAAATATTTTAAGACTAATTTTTCCTTGTGCTAAAACCCATAATTTATATTTTTTAATCAACTGTCATTACCTTTTGCAAAACAAATAGAATAAATAGAAAGTCCTTTAGTCAAAGAAATGTTATCATAGGTGGGTTATTGTCACATTTTGTTTGAGACTATTAGAGCTATTGATCCTACTGTATGTTTTATGCCTATTAGAAAAGTTGTCAATATAAGCCATTTGGACAGATGAAGGACCATATATTAAACTGCCTAATTTAACTACCTGTCCTTGTTTTCTTAATTTTTTCCAATTTGTTAAAGCATTCTGTTTTAGTGTTACACTTAAGAATAATGAGCCTGTTGCTTAGAGCTTTCCATTTTTCAGTGTTATGACATATATTTATATCACCAGCAGATTAGCCTTAAGCTTCAATGCCACAGATTCAGAGAATTGCAGAATGTTAGAAGTGGACACAATTGTAGTGATCATCAAATCCTAGATGTAGGTTCATAGATTTAGAGCCAAAATGAACCCTAGAGACCATCTAGCTCAATCCCTTCATTCTACAGATGAGGAAACTGTGGTGAAAT
Source organism: Vombatus ursinus (assembly GCF_900497805.2). Lineage (NCBI taxonomy): Eukaryota > Metazoa > Chordata > Mammalia > Diprotodontia > Vombatidae > Vombatus > Vombatus ursinus. The sequence goes on from NW_020954641.1 coordinate 13,748,547, forward strand.
ATCTTGTGCAAGATCATGCCATTGATGATAGATAGGGCTGATAGAATATTTCAGATAGTCTGACTCCAGGTTAAATGCTCTTTTCACTACCCCAGGGCTGCTTCCTCCATTGGCATCCCAGAAAATGTAAGGGCACTCAAGTATAAATGTCAGTAGCATACAATGCCATATACATCATATATAGTTTGGAAATTCTGCATCATGTCAATATTAGCCTAGTCAATGTAATTAATTTGAGTATTTTTCTTTTAGATGAATCTCTTTCACTTCTATTTCCACTAGATCAAATTTATTTATGTGATTTTTTTTTTACCTCTCTTAATCAGTATGTTCTCCGTGAGTTTTTAGTTTATTCTGTGTCCATTCATCTAAAATTAGTTTCTTAGACAGCTGAATTCAGATTATTTGCTGTAACCAATTTTGATCTTGGGGAAGAGATAGTAAAACACACTTCTCTTCTCTCAGAAAAGAGGTGAGAGCCAACAGTAGCATAATAGTGCATTCACTCTCAGATGCAGTTATTTTGTAGGACAGTTTCCCTTAACCATTTTTCTTTACTACATAGGGGGTTTCAATAGGAGGTATATTGGAAAATGGTGGTGGTACAAAATTTAATAAGGCTGGAAAAGTAAAAATAAAGTAGAAACTAACAAATCATTGAGCAATATGAAGCAAAGAAAAAAAAGGTCAGAATATGGAGATTCTGTGTCCAGAAGAATTCATTCCTAACAAACTCAAGTAGAATTTGGATGAGAACTGTCCTCCCCTCAAAGGCTACTAATGTGACTACATAGTCACTGTGAGAATATTGCTTTGCACTGTCAAATCTCTGATTGAGGTATTCACTATTAAAAAAAATGGGTAGTGGTCGCAAGAGGTGCTATTGAGTGATTCTATTGTGATTACTCAGGCCTCTAACACACATTACAATGATCCCATTGTTGGTACATTTCCAGCCAACTGGGTTAGCAAAAAGCACATTTTTTTCACTATTTTTCTTGTGTTTTTTTTTCCAACATTGCCAACATGGAAACGTTTTCCATGACTTCACATGTATAATGGATATCATAATGCTTGCCTTCCTAATGTTTGCCACCTTGCTTTTGTACAGGTAACCGCTGAAACACCTCTGATGAACTGCTGTCTTATGCCCAAATTATTCACTGATGTTATGTAGACCACCAATCCCCTGGCCAACCCAAATCCTTTTTTTTCTAACACCTGAAGAAACTTTGCTGCTGTTAAGGTGATAAGAGGTTGCACAGATGATATATGAGAAATGGATCAGATTCTCATCCTTCTTGACCTCTCTGTAGCCTTTGATACTGTCAATCACCCTCTTCTCCTTGATATTCTCTTCTTTTAAGATTTTCAAGACATTTCTATCTCCTGCTTCTATCTCTCTTTACCTGTCTGGCTGTTCTTCAATCTGCTTTGCTAAATCTTCATTTAAGTTCCTGCTAGCTAGTGTATCACCCAAGGCTGTCCTGGGCCCTTTGCTTTTCCTTTCCCACATATGATTTCACTTGGTGATCTCATCACCTCCCATGACTTTGAATTCTCATCTCTATGCGGATGATTCTCAGATCTATTTATCCAGTCTTAAAATCTTTCCTGACCTCTAGTCTAACATTTCCAACTGCCTATTAGAGATGATCTGTCAACATCTTAACTCAACATTTCCAAAACTTACTGTCATTCATCCCTAAGCCCTCCCCTCTTCCTAACTTCTCCATTACTTTTGAGAACATCATCATCATCATCCTTGTCATCCAGGCTTGTAACCTATGTGTCATCCTCAATTCCTCATTCTTACTCCCTATATCCAATTTTTTTCTGCCTTCAAAACATCCTTCTCATATTTCCCCATATTCCCCTTTGACATGGCTACTACATTGGTTTAGGCACATCATCACCTTACACCTGGACAATAACCTTCTAAGTGGTCTCCCTGCCTTGTCTCTCCCCACTCCAGTCCATCCTCTGCTAAGCTGTCAAAATGATCTTCCCGAAGTTCAGGTCTTACTGTATCAGCCTCCCTTCCCATTCAATACATTGAAGGGCTCCTTATTATCTTCAAGATCAAATATGAAATCCTCTGGCTTTTAAAGCCCTTCATATCTGGCCACTTCCCACCTTTCTAGTCTTCTTACATCTTATTCCCCTCTGGATAACCTAAAACTCAGTGACACTAGCCTCTTAGTGTTCCCAGAACAAGGCACTAGATCTCCCAAGTCTGTATAATTTCACTGGCTGTCCTGCATGCCTGGAACTATCTAACTCCTCATCTCTTCCTTCTTGCTTATTTTAAGTATTAGTTAAAATACTATCTTCTGCAAGAAACTTTTCCTGATCGATGATGTCTAAGTGCATATTGAAGCACATTTTTTCACTTTCTTTATCTTTCTTGCTTATCTTTTTTTTTTGGCAACATGGCCAATATGGAAATATGTTTTCCATGACTTCACATATATAATGGATATCATATTGCTTGTCTTCTCAATGGGTGGGGGAGGGGCTGAAGGGAAGGAGACAGATTGGAAGTGAAAATGTAAAAAATCAATGTTAAGCAAAAAAAGAAATGTACTAAAAAACCAGAAAAAAGGAAACTTTTCCTGGTTCCCTTTAATACTAATGCTTTTCTCTGAGATTATTTCCAGTTTATCCTATAGATATCTTTTCTGTACATAATTATTTGCATGTTGTCTTCCCCATTAGATTGTAAGGTTATTGTTGTCAGGTACTGTTTTTGTTTTTCTTGCATCCCTAGTGCTTAGCACAGTATCTGACATATATTAAGCACTTAATAAATACTTGTTAACTGATTGATTGTTAGGTGAGAGTACTTGTTGTTCCCATAGAACATAAGCTCCATGAATATAGAGACTGTTTCTTTCTTTGTATTTGTATCACCTAGGAGACAGCCTAGTAGATTGTTGTTATTCAGTTGTTTCAGTCATGTCTGACTCCCTAATGACCCTGTTTTGGGGTTTTCTTGGCAAAATTACTGTATGATTTGTCATTTCCTTCTTCAGCTTATTTTATGGATGAGAAACTGAGGAAAACAGAGTTAAGTGACTTGCTCAGGGTCACACAGCTAGTAATTGTCTGAGGCTAGATGTGAAACCATGAAGATGAGTTTTCCTGGTTCCAAGCCCAGTGCTCTATCCACTGTGTCACCTTGCTGCCCAGTAGATAGTAGGTGATTAATAAATGCCTGTTGACTTATTGATTGACCTAGAGTCTAGGTCTAGGATTCCTAGAACAATGCCCACATGAAGCTTTAATCCTCTCCAGGATACCTCAGTATGGGGTCATCCAGCCTCTGGCTCTTGAAGTAGCTCATTCGTTTTCTGAAAACAAAGCCAGTTATGTCCTAATGACACAATATAATCACAGTCTTCGAGTCAGAAGGGAACTTGAAGGTCTACTAGTTCAGTCTCTCAGAACATAAAATTATTTGAATTCCTTGCTTTATAAACTTAACTAATTCCTGATTTATAGGGGCATTCCAGGCAGGAGACAAGTACACATATAAACATACAAAGAATAAATATAAATATAATAAATGGACTTATATACAAAAGAGAGAAATGCTAAGTGGTCGTAGAGAGAGAGAGAGAGGACACTAATATTTGTAGGGATGAAGAAAGTCTTCTTCTGGAAGGTGGGAAGGAGCCATATCTTGAAAAAAGAGTCTAATTCTAAGATGACCACTAAGGCCCTTCCTAACTCCAAGATTTTATGAGTTAGGTCTCTAGAGAATTTCTTGAGGAAAGTCAGAAGGTTAAGATTAGATAGATAGGTAGATAGATAGAATATTTGTTATTTTTGTTGCTATATTTAATGCTCCATTTAAATTGGATTCCTTGTTCCTGATCCATGGGGTCATTCTCAGCCTTGGGTCTTGGTTACAACAGTAGAAAAGTTTTGGACCATTTTAAGAAATGGTTAGTAGTCCAGTTTGGGAAGAAGATAGAGTGTATGAAAGGAGTGATGTGAAGTAAGGCTACAAAAGTAGCTTGAAGTCTGATTGTGGAAGGCTTTGCAAGCTAATCAAAGGAATTTAGACCCTTTGTTGTTGTTCAGTTATTTCATTCGTGTCCAATTCATCGTGACCCCATTTGGAGTTTTCTTGGCAAAGATACTGGAATGATTTACCATTTCCTTCTCCAGCTTATTTTATAGATGAGGAATTGAGGCAAACAGGGTTAAGTGACTTGCCCAGGGTTACACAGCTAGGAAGTGGTTGGCTTTGAACTCAGGAATATAAGTCTTCCTTACTTCAGGCCTAACACTATATCCACTGATCCACCCATCTGTGCTACTTGGTAACCAATGAAGAGAAGCCTCTGAAAGATTTTGAATAAAAGTATCAAATAATCAGAGGTGTGAATTAAGAAATTTAAAATATGTTACATATATAACATTATACAGGGTGTCCCAAAAATCTTAGTGCAACTTTTTAAAATGCTTAAAACTGTACTAAGAACTTTCAGAAACCCTGCACATGAGGGGAACTAAGAGATGGAAGTTTGAAGGTAAGTTAGAAGACTATTTTAATAGCCTTGGTGAGAGATAATGAGGTCCTGAAGTCAGATAGTGACATTCTTTAGTCAATAATGAAAGAAGTGAAATGTATACAATATGAAGATCCTTTTTGAAATCTTACTTTTTGCCTACAAAATCTTTTAAAGTTGCTGCCTGACACCTAAGTCTGTTGCAATAAATAACTGCTTTATAGCTAAACTCCACCTTGGTTTAAGTGTATTACAAGTAGAGAGTTGTCAACACACTCTGCACTGTCACATTTTCACCTGCTCAGGTGCTATATAATGGTTTGAAATCTGAGTAGTTTCTGGCAGGCTAAGTTTAAAGCAATCTATCTTTACAATGATATTAAAAGAAAAAAAATTAAAACCTTTGTGCTGAAGGAAAGGAGAATGTCTTCTCCTTGTCGTGAAGTCACTGGAAAAACGAACATCTTTTGTGTTGCTCCATCTGAACTGTTTCCTATAGCTCCAGTAGCAATCTGCCACTTTTCATCTAATTGTGAAAAAAAAAATTCAAATAAAGAACACATTTACTATTGCTTATTATGCAGCATCAAATGTTTTTGTGCTGGAGGTCAAAGTGATAGTTTTCTCTTAACTTCACTTTTCGATTTCATTCTTGAATGATTTTTGGTTAATCTTAGGCTTTGTCAACTCCCAAAGGCACAGCAGAGAGGAGAATCTGATGATAACAAAATAGGGAGCATTTAGGGTCTTGTGTGAATATTTTTGGAGGATAAGGTTGTGAAAATTGTCCAATAAAAAAGGACAAATAGTAACCTGTTTTCAAAAACCCTCAGTATGACCCTATAAAGAATCTGTCAGATTTTCAATCTGAAAATATTTGTGTAACCCCAGCATTCCTAGTATATAACCTCATTCATGATGCCTGACCTTTTCCATGAAGCTTGCTCTGACCACTGCAATCATCACTTGATCTTGTCCTTCGAGTGCCTGTGACTTTATAATCTGTACCCAGGGATTTAGCATTTGTCTATACACTGTCTTGCAGTGCTTGTGATTATTTCATGTGTATTAATCTTATTTCTTTCCTTCCCTGGTTAGCTCCAGAAAGGCAGGGACCATGTTATATACTTCTATATCTTCTTAGTGCCCAAAACTATGCTGTTCTTATGGAAGGTCCTCAATGAAATACTTACTGACTCTCAGGTATGGAAGATCTTCCCCCAAATGAAATGATGAACTTCCCTAAATCACAACTGCCATAAATCTCAATATGACTTGAGATTGTAAATTACATTTTCCCAACTGTACCACTGCTTCTAAGATAGATACAAAGTTGGTCTCATTTTCTATAATTCTCATTTCTATATTCTATTTTCTTGCTAAGAACAAAATTATAAAACTCTTTGTTAGCTATCTCACTAAATTAATTATTACAAATAATACATTAAGCAATTTTGAGAGCTTTCCTCTATAAAATAGTAATTGTGCTTCAAGTATTCAAATAATTGCAGAATTATCAAAATCTTTTTAAAAAAATAAACATGATTACATCCCATAAAAGTCATCTACAGATGTGTGGCCAGCAAATGACCTGTTGAATAATTTGAAATACTCACTTCCAGTTCTGCAAAGTTGGGTATTTATCAAACACAAATGTTTACTTGATGGTTGCCATTTATTTGATAACTGCTACAATCACAAGCAATAGATAATTGTCCTCTTCAGATCATCTTAAAAGATGGTTGGTTATTCATGTCCTTGTCTCCTCTGTTAGAACACAAGCTCTTTGTGGGCAGAGATAGTTTCATTTATTGTATTTGAATCCCCAGTGTCTCATACAGGCTAAGCACTTAATAAATGTTTATTAAATGAATTTTTTTTCCAAGTTTACAATTTTGGATTTGGATGAAATGACATTGAATAAGTTAAGGAACAGCTCTATAAAAAACTAAGATTTAGTTTTAAAAAGTCTTCGTATGGATGATTTGGACTAATGGATAGGAAACAGTGCTGAATTGCATCTTGGAAATTGTGTAGTGTTTTTAATGATCCCAAAATGTTGCCATTACAAAAGCCTATCTCCTTAACATCAATATTCTCCAGTGATGCTAAATGGCTGGAAATCATGAAACACTATGGTCTCAGATGGTTCAAAATTATAAGTAAACCAGAGGGCAAAAGAAAGACATTTGTTGGGTATTAATTAATGACCTGAATCATGACTTCCATTGCAAAGTGGTACCATGAATAACATACTTAACAGGCCTATTCACTGAATGGGTGTTGCCTCACTCAAAGTAAGAACTCAGAAAGACCTTAGCTTAAAAAGGCCAAGGTCTCCCACTGCATCCTGGTTCATCTCCAGTCATCCTGATCTATATCTGGCCACAGAATCCAGATGGCTCTGGAGGAAAAAGTAAGGCTAGTGACTTTGCACAGCCCTCCCTCACTCAAATCCAACTCAATTGCAAGTCATGTCATCGTCTTCCTGATGTCATCATCCTCTTTGAGAATGAAGGACAAACCACACAATAGGATACCAAAAGGGAGGTGGGCCAATTAGGTAGTGAGAACAAGGGGAAATGGACAGTGCAATTGCAATTCTTATAATTGTATAGAAATAACCAGAAGGAGGCTTTTGCTAGGTTGGATGTATCTTCCAAGGAAGATTTATGGAAAGACATGGACAAGAATCTCATGTAATCATAAAGTGTGGCTAAGTTGTATTCTATATCTGCAGAGAATACATTATAGGATTACAGATTCATGTAAATATATTACTGTATTTGTGTTATAATTATTATATTAATATTATGTTAGCACATGACTTGCTAAGAATATGGATATTATTGTTACTAGAAATACTCTTAACTTTCCATCTATAAGGCTTCTGAGCTTTATTAGTATTTGATGCTGAGGAATCCTAATATAGGACCATTAACTCCTCAATTGGCCATCTTGAAAGCCACTGGTCAGAGAGGGGGTTGGTCAAAGAGATATAGATGATTTAACATAAATCCATCCCCAGCACTGCAAACCAGTTTAAAGTGTGTGTTCTAATGATGTAGGCCCAGTTGCGACATCTCTGGGTATAAAAATAGTACAATTTATTTGCAAAGTGTAATAGTCATTCTTCTAAGGAAAGTTTTGAGTCACCCTGAAGAATACTACAGGATATTGTTACTTGACAAAATTCTCTTTATTCCTTGTACTTTAAAAGCCACTCATCTCAATATGCTGTTAGAAAATCCTGGAGTCAGCACAAAGTTCAATTTTATAACTTAAACAAAGGTGTCATCTCTTTAACAGTATGCCCACCCCAGAATAGGTATTATTTCTGAGGTGGATAGATGCACACAGTGGACTTGTTTGTTTCTCTTTAAAGAACCTGGCATTAGTTCAGCTTCTGACAGAGATGTGTAGATCTTGCTAAAATCACAGAACAAAATTGTGTTCCTTGAAGATAACTCTTATCACATTCTTGGACACTGCAGGGGTATTTTCTTTGTAACTGTAGAGATATTGAACTTCACCCAAAAAACAAGCTTGCTTGGTTAAAGACAGTAGATAGAGACAAAAGCCCTGGATACTTTTGTCTTCCAAATATCAACTTTCCCATTGTCAGAAGTATGTTTTTTTTTTTCCCTTTTAGACAGTCCTTTGGGCAACAATTGCTTTATCAAAATGATGTAATTATCAGATTTCATTCACTTAATCAGCAAGAATCTCCCCTCTTTTAGTTCTACAAGGCACAAAAATGCACCCTCCAGAATGATGGAGGTAGAAAACAATCCTTAACTTTATTCAAAGAGAAAAAATCCCTACCCTTTCAAATATCCATACAAGTCTATCTATCATTCTCAGTTTGTTGATAGCACATTTATACTCTGAGTCATGAATCAGATCAGACTTTTGTTTAAGTGGCCATTATGGCCTACTGGCAACTTTATTTTAGGGTCATTTAGAAATGCTATATTATCTATTCAGTAAGGTGTAAAAATACAAATATTATCTTACACATTAAACTATACTGAGCCACTAATACAGGACTTTGCATAATGTATCAGATCAAGTAAGCAGTCCTTTATACATGCTCCTGAAACATTAGGGCAGAAAGCAAGTAATTTTTACTGAAATGTCAACAGAAACATTTCTGCCTAGAAAGGCCATCAATAAAGGAGGTTCTGGGAAATGTGGGGAAACAGACCCTGGACACTAGTAGGGATAGAGATGGGGAGGAGAAGGAATATCTACAAGGGGTGAAGGGAGTGCTTGGAAAAGGGGTTGAAGAGGTTCTAAAGGCAAACCACTGACCACAATTTTGCCTGGAGCTAACCCTGAACATAATAATAATGCTCATTGATGTTTTTGGAATTAATTTCTAATTTTCTGATGAAAGTGTTGCTTTTGTGTGCACACATTAGTGGATATCATTCTGAGAAATCAGTTAATATTCCAATCAATGTGTTACTCATCTGAACAATAGTTATCCCAATCACCACAAAGTTGTATGTGGCCATGTACTGGGGATAGAATTTTTAATCTTCCCATGACTGTTTGTTGTAAGATAGAGGTAGGGACTTAGTGTTAATAATTGAATAGATCTTTGATTTAATTAAGCTATCATCAGGAGGAATTGTTGTAGATTTTAGTTAATCAGCCATCTCACAAAAAAGTCAGTGCCTCTCACTGTACTGCTCAAAACACAGAAATGAAGGATGGGAGGTCTTGTTTCCTTTTCATACTTCATTAATGCATGAAAATTATATAAAGAATAAGCAACCTTCAACATCTGCTGCCGTAGACAAAGATTAGGGTTACTGCCATGAGCAGCAACTTTTAAGACATGCACACAGACTCTGGATGCCACTAAGCCAAACACAGTTTTGTATCTAGAGCCCAAACACATTTTGTTCTACTCCTCAATGGCAATTACTAATGCAAAAAATGTCGAGCTCCCCCAAGGCATTTCAGAAATCTTGATTATTTAATCAGTGTTCTTGATTTGTAAGGCTAGGTGGTTGATGACGACCAAAATGTGTCACATTGGACATTATCCAGATGGAGTGCCAGTTTTCATTTGAGGTTAAAAAGGTAAAACTCAACAAGAAAGGTTTTCCAGTATCTTGGACTACATCTCAACTTATATCGTATGACAAATAAAACTTGGCAGCCTGGTTTGCACATAATATTAAAACAGAAACTTCACTGAACTGTCAGTTACCAAATGAAGTGATTAACTCTGATGATGATTAAAGTTTTATTCTATGTTTTCATTACTGACAGGATTTTTTTTTCTGATTCGCAATATACTTCTCACCTTCTGTGAAAAAGACTTCATTACATTCTTTGGAATTTTATACATATGTTTAAATGGTGATTCAAGAGATTTTACACATTCATTTGCAAAACTTGGGTGCAATGTTCAAAGAGGTTCTCCACTATATATAGTAGGTTTCAAAATCATACACACACAAACATACACATTTAAGTGGTAGTAGTGAGTAGGCAACATGATACAGTGGCAAGTGAGTCACTCAGAGGCAGGAAGACATGAGTTCAAGTCTCACCTTTAACACCAACTGGCTATGTGACCCTGGGAAAATCATTTCCCCTCTCATTTCTCCAGGCAACTCATTATGACTATATATTTTAGAGGAGGTACTGATTTTCATTGGTAGAGGAGATTTCTTCAGTGGTACAAAACAATGAAGTGCTATTTAAGAAAATTTTTTTGTCAACTTCTCAATTTCCTCCTCACTTGTTTTTATGAAGGTTCAAACTTCATTTCATCCCATATAAATAGGCTGTAGTTGATATAGATAGGGTCAATCTTGGAGTCAGAAAGACTTGTGTTCAAGTATTTCTTTTCACACATGTTAGCTATGTGATTTAATCACTTAGTGCTTCGCAGAAAATTTTCTAAGACTATAAGTTATAGATGAATTTCTGATATGCAAATAGAAGTAGCTTGTACACCAGAAGCTCACAAAATGATTAAATCACAGGTGTAAAGTTGCCCTTCCCTCCACTCTACTAGCCTCTAAAACAACTAAATGGTGAGAACGCATGCCATTCTCTAAGTTCTGGGAAGCTACATTAGAGGAAAGAACCAGAAAAGACAGGTAATCAGGGTTCTAAGATAAGTGATCTCCAGGTTAAGTAGTATAGAGTGTCAAATAGGACCAGTTAGAGGTTGAAAAAACAGAGAAGGAAGACAGAAACCAAAAAATCTATAGTTACCAGTTGTCAAGAACAAAAGAGAAGTCTAGGGTCCAGAGACATATCCAATGTTTAAAGAAACAGGTAAGTTCTCAGAAGTCAAGAGGGAGACATAGGATCTAGAATCTAGTGGTCAGGCAGATGAGTCTAGGACAATATAAATAAATGAATAAAAAAATTTTTATTAAACCCTGTGCTAAGCACTATGCTATGTCCTGGGGATACAAAAGCTAGATCTTCTGTGCCCTCCAGAAGCTTACATTCTAATGGGGAGACAACACCTATAAGGGAATGGTAAGGTTGAGGATATTTTGATTTGGAAAGTTACAAGGATGGTATGTAGAGTCATAGATTGATGTACCCTTATAGGAACAATGATAGAAGTTTTTTTTTTTTTTAATTATGGTTCAAGAATTGGAAAGGGGAGAGGGAGTTGGGCTTGGTGTCTGGACCCTTCACCAAGTCCAGAACACAAATGTCAATAATTATGAGAGCATTAGAGTGAACCTGATAATTAGATAAAGCTGGTTTGAGCAAGGAGGGAAGGTCTTTTATATCTCTCATGGGGGGAGGAGCACAAAGTATTGTCAGTGTGTGGGCAGTTCTTATATTGTGGGACTAAGTAAGGAAATGATTATAGTCCTCTGGCTGCAGGTAAATTGATATTCAATGGGGCAAAGGTAAGAGAGCTAAAGTTGCTGACAATGATATAAGATGTGAGAATAGCTCTGTGGTACTGAATTCAGCTGTCCGGAGGATGGTGGTTTAGATATTAAGGAGAAAGCAGCTAATAGTAATAATGCTTTGTTCTCTTAATGCACCTCACACCCAAGGATTTATTGAGCTTTATAAACACTGATTAATTATCCTTGCCCTGGTGAGGTGGGTAAGAGTTATTATGCTTATATTATGGAGAGGGAAACCAAAGCAAAGAGAGATTAAGTGGTTAGCCCAAGGTCACCAAGTAAGTCAGAAGCAGAGCTGGCTCATGGACGCAGAGCTCTCCAGACTTCTAGTTCTGTACTTAGTCTATTAAGCTAAGCAGCTTCTCAAGAATTATTACCTTTATTTAATAGACGGGGCAACTGAGACTAGAAATCAGTACTTGAATGGCTCAAGGTTAGAGAGGGTTGCTGACAGATTTAAAGGTGTATCACCTGGGTGATGGTGATACCAGGTCCCTCCTGGAGACTACAAACAGGGATGTAAGGATTGCCTAACCCAGAATAGATTGTACAAGTGTGAAATAAAGACATACAGAAGAGCTATTCAGGGTGAAGAGCCAATCATGAAGTAGCTAGGAGAAGCAGTAGTCAGAGTGCTACGCCTGGAGTCAGGATGACCTGAGTTCAAATCCTTTTTCAGATACTTACTAACTATATGACCCTGGGCAAGTCATTTAACCTCTGTCTGATTCAGTTTTCTCATCTGTAAAATGGGGGTAATGCTAGCACTTTCCTCCCAGGGTTGTTGTGAGGATTAAAAGAGGTGATATTTGTTAAATGTTTCACAAACCTCAAAGTGCTATATAAATGCTAGCTCTTTCTCCTTCCTCCTCCTTCTCCTAATCTAGTAATCGATAGGATTCCTGATTTGTAAATCTTAAATTTTCCATTCTGAAAATGTGTGAAAGAGGGGGTAGGGGAAGGATGCTTCTTGGGACAGAGTAAAACTAGAACAGTAGAATAGGTACCCAAGTCCATACTAGTATGTAATAATCTCTGCTTAAACATGAACCACCAGCCCCTGAACACACTCACCAAAAGGCTTCTGCTCCTATACTTGCACACAAATGCCTCTCTAAACTAAGGAATCAAATGACTCATTCTGTTCACCTCCACCTTTCCCTGACAAAGCAAAGAAGGAATGTGCACTATTTTCAAATCAAAATAGGCATGATGCAGTGAGAGGCACTTCCAAATGTTGAAATTAGATTAGAAGTTAAGACAAAATATGTTTAACTGGTTTTTAAAGAAATTTGGTGGAACACATTACTATAAACAGTACATTTGCCCAGCCAAACAAACTTTACCCAGAAAAAATGAATTTTACTCCCCAAACAATGAGAAAAATTACTTTAGTCTCAATGTTAAATATTGTCATAAGTATTTTTAACAAGCATTTCTATAACTCTATGTGGAAATGGGAGTCAAAGGATGCCTTTGTTACTATGGTAACAGTCTCTTTCTGAAGAGCCAAGGATGAAGTAGCATACATTTGCCCTGCATATATTTGGCCAATCAATAAACAAAAGACTTAATCTGCATGCATCACATTAGGAAGGTGGACAAGGTGCCTAGTGAATAAACAAAGGAAGAAAGGTTTCAAGAATTCTGGGTTTAATCTTCTAATTTCAAAGATAGTACCTATATGTTAAATGTGCATAACACATCTCCTCTTTTAAGGTATACTCTATCAAAATATCTTATATCGAAGTATAGTATGGTATAGTATAGTATAATATGGTATGGTATGATATGGTATGGTGTGGTATAGTAAATTATGGCATAGTGAAGTATAGTATATAGTACATAGGGCAGCTAAGGGACACAGTAGATAGAATGCCAGGCTTGGAGTCAGGAAGACCTGAGTTCCAATACAGCCTCAGTTACTTACTAGTTGTGGGACCCTGGGCAAGTCACTTAACCCTGTTTGCCTCAGTTTCCTCATCTGTAAAATGAGCTGGGAATGGCAAATCACTCCAGTATCTTTAAATCCCAAATGGGGTCATGAAGAGTTGGACTTGACTGAAAAATGACTAAACAACAACAAATAGTATAGTATAGTATGCTAACTCCTCAGAAAAGAGAGTTGGTAGATAGTATCCTATCCTATCTTCAAAAAAAATCTGTATCTATCTCTATCTATCTATCTATCTATCTGTCTGTCTCTCTATCTATTTAGTCTTTATCCTACTGGCAGTTACCTATTGGCCTCCTTTTTAAGGAGTTTAGTACCTGGTTCAGAACCTTTCTTTTCAACCCAAATCCTCCCCTCATACCAGGAGACTTTGGTACATATATTAATGTTCCTTAAAACACTTCAGCTTCCCTGTTTCTTACTCTTCTCAACTCCCATGACCTATTCCTTCAGTCCACTGCAGTCACTCACAGAGAATGCCATACTCTTGATCATACCATCATCCCTAATTGTTTTTACTTCCATGATCAATTCTGAAATTCCTTTATTTGAAAATGCCCTCTTATCATTCCATCTTTTTACTATCATCATGAATTTTAATCATTCTATTCCTCACATTTTCTTAGGATATCAGCCCTGCTCTGACTTCTCTTTCCTCCTTTGCCACCCTTGCCCCTATAGTCAACTAGCTCAGTGTCTTCTATTGTCATGCTCCTTTGAACTACCACTGTTCTTGGCTTGCCCCCAAACTCCAACTTTGGATTGCTCCTACATCTGACTCCTTTATTCCAAAGCATGGGTTACAGAAGGGGAAAGAGAGAACAAACATTTATATAGCACCTACTCTGTATCAAGCACTGTGTTAAGTGCTTTAAAAATATCACATTTGATACTCCTGCAACCCTGGGAGATAGGTTTTATTATTATCCCCATTTACAGTTGAAGAAAATGGAAGAAGACACAGGTTAGGTGACTTGCCCAGGGCCACACAACTAGTAAATGTTTAAAGCTGAATTTGAACTTGGCCCTTCCTATCTCTAGGCCTAGTTCTCTAGTTACCATACCACCTGGCTGCATGCACATGAAAGTCACTAGAAGAAATTACCTAATTATTCTGCCTAGGCATATCTACTACAAATTTATATTATCTAATACCAACAGGCATCTCATTGAATATTTTATTCCTCTGTAATTAATTCTTTATCCTACTTACCTCAGTGGCTCTCCACAAGTCTCCCCTCTTCTCTTCTGCACTCCCACCTCAGCAGAGAACCTCATGATGGGCCATTGTTCTAAGCTCCTTCTTCTTCTCTATATCTCAAAACCTTTTGACATTGTCCCCCATTCTCTCTCCCATTACTCTAGTCTCAAATGAAGAAATGACCCTTCTCATCACTAAAACTAATCCTCCCTTGAGCCCATTCCCCTTTGACAGGTGCCCTATAATCATCACCTCTCTAGTCTTTAATCTCTTCCTTTCTATTGACTCCTTCCCTACTGACTAACTACAAAAATGCCCAGGTCTCCCTATTCCTTTTTTTACTGTGGACTATTTTAAATTAAAAAAAAATAATTATACTTTATTTTATTTTAATATTCATTTTAAAAATTTTGAGTTTCCAATTCTCTTCTTCCCTCTGTCCTGGCCCCCCCATCCATTGAGAGAGAAGGCAAACAATATGATATCAGTTATGCATATGAAGTCATGCAAAGCATTTTTCCATATTAGCCATGTTGCAAAAAAACCCCCCCAAAAACATGAAAAATCAAATAAGTGAAAAAAGTTGCCTTTGATCTGCACTCAGAGTTCATCAGTTCTCTCTGAATGTCCACTTATTCTTTAAAAAAGACAAAAACTTTACTTGATCCTATCATACACTTAACTTATTGTCCTGTATTAATCCTCCCTTTCACAATCAAACTCAGAGAAAGCTATATATTCTTATTTTTACTTCCTCTCCCCACCCTTACTTATCAAACCTTTACAATCAACAGAAATTTTTCTCTCTGAAGTTACCAATGATTTCTTAATTGCCAAATTTAAGATGTCTTCCAAATCCACATACTTTTTCACTTCTGCACAGCATTCAAAACCTGTCCCCATCCTGTCTGCCTGGACAAAACCCTTCTGAGTTTTTTGTTTTTGTTTTCGCAGTACTCTCTATTGGTTCTCAGTGGACAGTTCTGATCACTCTTTTTTTTTTTCAGTCAAGGACAAGGTTTATTAAAGATCCGCCATATTAGCCAGACTCTTAAAGAATCTGAGCATCTGTGAGGTATTGGCTAGATTGTAAAAATCTGAGTAGTAGCCAAATTATAAGAATTTGAGCATCTTAATGGAGACGAGATGGATCTTATTATCCAGAAAGACTGTGGGAGGGATCTAGGACTGGCCAAGTAGTCTATGAGTTAATAGAACTCCAGGGACCTGTACCACACCCAAGGGGGAATGGAGCCTAGATGGGATTAAGGGTGGGAAGTGGCCTGGGGCCATAGGAGGTAAAACAAAGGAGGGCTAGGCTAGGTTAAGGGTAACAGAGAATTGGGAGATTGGGTGTAGCCACAATGAAAGGCCAGTTGATGGGATTATAGCCTCAGGCAAACACTAGAGATTTGGCCACGTGGGAAAGTCCAGGGTTTTTCCTTTTTGGGGTCTAGATCCCATCCTCTCATTCCCCCCTCAAACAAATGGGATCCAAATTCTTTTGGGGTAAGGGACGAAGGTCTTGGCTTCTGAAACTGCTTCTTGCTGGCAAGAGGCATAGAGCTGTCCCTGCCTTGAGGGGATCCTAAAGAGGAGGTTGACTGGCACTGAGCACAGGCTGCATCCAGAGAATGTTGGGGGGGTACATTAGCTGGTACTTGCTGTTTGCTACCAACTGTAGATGAATGGCCTGTAGTATGGAAGACACAAATCTGACAGAAAAGACTGCAGGGCCCATATATGACAGGATAAAACATCCTTAGCTCTGTTTGGATTCAGATAATTCAGTTTTCCAAATCCACCTTATAGTCAGACTCAGGTATAATCAGGTGGTTAACATTCCTTTTCAAAGGAACATAATGGGGAAACTGAGCCAGGAGGAACCCATCTTAGACTGGGGCTAAAATTGTCCTCTCAGATTTTCCCAATGCTGACTTCCCACCAGTATCACATTTTCTCTGAGTAGCTTGTGGCATTTCTCAGATGGTGGATTGCTGATTTATTGATGGATTATTATACTGATCACTCCCTTTCATTCTTCTTTATTGGGTCCTCATTCATATTATGCCCCCTAAATGTGAATGTACCCTCATTCTCTGATTCTCTGACATGTTCCTCCTTTAATCCTTCTATTCCTCACCATTTTCCTAGGATATCAGCCCTGCCTCCTCCTCCTAGTTTTCCTCCTTCTCTTCTTCTTCTTCTTTTTTTTCTCTTATTGCTCTCATCAGCTCAGATCTCATGAGTTCAATTATCTTCTTTATGCAGATGACTGCCACACCAATATATATGTATGTATGTATATATGCATATGTATACATACACATACACATATATACATACAGTCACAATCTCTTATGAGTTTCAGTGCTGCATCACCACCTCCCTCTAACTAGAAGTCCCCTAGATATCTTAAATTCAACAAGTCCAGAACAGATCTCATTATCTTTTCCCCAAAGTCTATCCTTCTTCAGAACTTCTCTTTTTCTGTTAAGGGCACCACTTCCTTTCCATTCATCCTGGTTCAAAACCTTAGAATCATCCTCAACTCCTCATGCTCATTTATCCCGCATAGATATTAGCTACCAAGTCTTGTAGATTGTTCTTCCACATTTCTTGAATGTCCCCTTCTCTCTACTCACATGATTATCATCCTAATTCACACCCTCACAGTATTTCAGAGTACCTCTCTTGGAGTATATCAATAGCCTTCTAATTATTCTCCCCACTTCAAATCTCTCCTCCAACACAACTGTCAAAATGATATGACTAAAGCATGAATCTTACCATGCAGTATAAATTCCATTGGTTTCCCTATTGTATTTAGGGTCAAATATAAACCCTTCTATTTGGCATATATAGTACTTAGCAATCTATATTTTTCAAATTTGATTACATATTGCTCCCTTTTATTCCACCTCCTAATTCCACACCTTTGAACAGGCTGTCCTGCCATGCCTTGATTACATTCTCTCTCCATCTCTGCCTCCTAGAATCCCTAGTTTCCTACAGAGTTCAAGTCAAGAGCCATCTTCTACATGAGACCTTTCCTATTCCCTCAGAGGTTAGTAGATGCTTCCAAAATTTATTCTGTATTTAATTTGCATGTATTTTCTATATACTTATGTATGTGCTTTCCTCCCAAAAGAATGCTATTTACTTGAGGCCAGTGTCTATTTCATTTTTCTCTTTGTATCCCTAATGCCTAGCACAGTTCCTAGAATATAATAAGTGCTTAATAAATATTTGATTGATTGATCTCCTGAGGGCTATTGTGATGAGGCTAAATTTTTTGCTAAAGTGTTTTGAGATCCTTATAGAAATGGATATTTTTGTTGCAAATTTCCAAACATATTTATACATTATTTGTGACAGTGAAGTATATTTCTATCATGGTTCTGTTTATGCAAGAAAGCATGGTGTAGTGAATACAGGGCAGGTTGTAGAGTGCAGAAGACTTGATTTCAATTCCTGACTGGCACATATTAGTTACGTCATCATGGGTAAGTGACTTATTCTCTCAAGTCTCCAAGTAACTCTCTAAGACTATTAAGTTATAACTGTAAGATGCCAATTGGCATCTGTAGAAAAGGTTTCTATGCCCAAAATTCTCTGCATGGAAGAAATCACAGGTCCAGAACAAAATAAGCTTTCTACAACCTTATTTTTTTCTTCTTTAAATTGGTCTTTGAGGCCTTGCAGATAACCATCATTTAGTTGCAGCTAATAATAATAATAAATGACATTTATATCTCACTTTAAGGTTTGTAAAACATGTTACACACATTATCTCATTTGATAATTTTTACAAATGATGAGACTACGGTCTCAAAAAATTACTTTAGCATTAGTGTTAAATATTTTCATATGTACTTTTTTAAGAAGCATCTAAGAATTGACAACCAAAGTCATATGATTAGTAATTGGCAGAGAGGGAAGAGGTTGAATCCAGCTCCTCTGTGTCCAAATTCAAATCTCATTCTACTATGCCATCTCCACACAATCTCATTATTGTGTTTCCATAATAACAATCCTGTGAAATAAATATTACAAATACTATTATCATCATTTTAGGCTTGAGAAAATTGACATTTGGAGAGATGAAATGACTTGCCCAGGGTTACAGAGTATCTGAGATAAGACTTGAATGGAGGTTTCTCCTGGCTACAAGTCCATATTGCCTTTGCTTACATTCCACCCCCATCCCCATTACATCACTTTCTACTTCTTTAATAGAGTTTACCAGCAAATTGTAAGAATAATTGGCTAGAGCATCATCTTCATACATTTTTCCACTCTGTGTTACAATGGATAGGTTGACAATTAAATCCTGTTAAGCAACAGGAAGATGAAGAAGAACTGGAGGAGGAGAAACAAATAGGCTCATCAATTTATGGAAAATTGAGAATGGAATGTACTGAGCAATTCCAACAAGCATGGTATGCCCCCAAGTGTCAGAGAGCAACATGGGAGTGGGGAGACAAGCTGTAACTACAAAGTAATGAGACTAACTCTGCAAGTTGCCTACAGAAATTAGTCTCACTACTTTACAGACATACCTCATCTACCCCAAAGGCACATTTTAATAGAAGTTTTGAGCTTCTCCTTAGTCATATTGCTTAATTCTTTCCAAAAACCAATTAAATTACAAGTGAATGAGAAAAATAAATCTTGAGCTTCTCAGTTGGAATCTACTAAAATGCTTGCAGCCCTCTCAGAACCTTTCCTAATTTTAGCTCCCTGTACGGTACCACAGGAAGGGTGGGACAGAAACAGGAACTCTTGAGATAGGTTGCTGCTGTTGGGAAGTTATAAATGCCTGGGTAATCGCACCAACCACATTCCTGCCAACAAGGTTGTTTTGGTAAAACTGTCATGAAGGAGACAGCGGGAGTAAAGAAGGGATGAATCTACATTTTTAAAAAATCACTCCCAGTGAATGTTGATTCCAGAGTTTACAAAAACAGTATAAGACATTTAAACATGGCCACCCCTCCTCTTTCCCCCTCAATTCAAGGAAATAGAAATGATTTATTAATACAACAACAAATATGATTAGGTGCCCATGTTTTCCAAGGAGCTTTGATAGTTGCTGGTAAATAAAAAGCAAAATGACAGTCCTTGCCCTCAAGGAGTTTACATTCTCCTGGGAGTAAGGATGAAGATATGGCATGTGCATAAATATACAGGATACAAGATAAAGAGTGATATGGTTAAAGGAGAGATCATGAAAAATGTTCTAGGAATATCTAAGAAGAAAGAGAATAATAACAGCTGGGAGGATCAGTGAAGGATACATGAAGGAGGTGCCACCTGAGGTGAGCCTTTAGGGAACAGAAGAATTCTGAAAGACAGAGATGGAGGAGGGGGTACATTCTAGGATAGATTAGATAGAAGATAGGTAGATTGATAAATTAATAGAAGATAGATAAAAAACTGGCACATAGACAGATAGATGATAGTCAACTGTTCTAAGCACAGGAGATACAAAGAAATTTTTATGCTTAAATGCTTTGATGCTTGTTTGGAATATGTTAAAATATTGTTCAAAGTAGGTTAAAATATGTTCTAATTAAAAGATGAGGGAAAACCTAAAGGTGTCTCCCCAAAGTATCTTAATCATAATGTAAGCTGTTTTCCCTTGAAATATTTGTTTTTAAGAGTCTTTCCTGGGACAGCTGGATGGCACGGTGGTTAGAGCACCAACCCTGGAGTCAGGAAAACCTGAGTTCAAATCCAGCTTCAGACACTTGACACTTACTAGCTGTGTGACCCTGGACAAGTCACTTAACACCATTGCCTAGTCAAAAAAAAAAGTCTTTCTGGAGACAACTCAATCTTCTGTTTGGGCATAAAACTCAGTGCTGTGTGTTGGGCAGTAAACCTGGGATAACTTGACATTTTCCTATGTAACTACTGACCTTGACAAAGCAGCATTCATGGGCAACAGTTTTGTTCCATTTTATACTTTGTTTTATGAAACATCCAGATGAAAACTTTCTCCACACTTCCAGTGAAGAATTGGCCCTGTTAATATGGCAAGAGCCAACACTGTCTTTGGTAACATTTTATCAAATAAAGTTTCCTGAATAAACTTTTAAAAAATTTCCTGCTCTTAGGGAGTTCACTGCCTAATAGGAGAGACAACATGCAAACAACTATGTACAAAGAAGATATATACAGGATAAATAGGGGTAGTCTCAGAGGGAAGGGACTAAGGTAAAGGAAAACTAGAAAGGGCCTATTGTAGAATATGACTCTTTAGCTGAATACTGTAGGAAGCCAGGGAAGCCAGGAGGTAGAAATGAGGCAGGAGAGCATTCCAATGAAAAAACAGTGAAAATGCTCCAAGAAGAGATGGTATTGAGTGCCTGGAACAACAAGGAGATCAGTGTCAACATATCTCAGAATATATGGAGAGGAGTAAGGTGTAAGAAGACTGGAAAAGCTAAAAATGGTCAAGTGATGAAGGACTTAAAAAGCCACATACAGAATTTTATATTTGATCCTGGAGGTGATAGGGATCCACTGGCATTTATTGAATAGAGGAGTGATAAAGCACAGGCTGAACCTGTATGGAAGACCAATCAGACAGTTGAATGGAAGATGGATTGGAGTGGGGAAAGACTTGAAGGGGAGATCAACCAGAAGGCTATTGCAATATACCAGACTCAAGGTGATAAGTACCTGAGGTAGGATGGTAAAAGTGCCAGAGGAGAAAAGGGGACATAAATGAGAAATATTACAAAGTCTGAAATGATTGTATTTGGAAGAGTGAGAGAGAATAAGGAGTTGAGCATGATACCTAGGTTGTGAGCCTAGATGAGTGAATGGATAGATAAACAGACAGTTTTTTTAGCTCTTACTATTTGCCAAGGACCATGCTAAGCACTTGCTTGCTATGTGAGACAGTCACTGTCCTCATGGAGTTTACATTGTACTACACCTTGTAGTGTCATGGTAAAGAGACAGGTGGGAAGCTCTGTGGAGGCCTGATCTCCAGCAATACAAGGTAAAATTTCATTTCTCCATTCCAGGGAACCCAGAGAAAAATGTACCAATTTCTAGTGGTAGGGGGATGAAAATGATGACCAGAATGAGGACAAATCCAGAAAATATATAGTTGAGTTTATCCAGAATAGAGAACAGGTGTTGATGGACAGGGACCAGGAGGGGAAGGAGAAACGAAGGGAGCAAACACTGATTAAATGTCTTCTATGTGTCAAGCACTGTACTAAACAAATTCCATCTCATTTGCTCCTCAAACAACCATATTTGATAGGTGTTGTTATTATCATCCCCATTTTACAGTTAAGGAAACCAAGGCGGAAGTTAAGTGACTGGTTCAGGGCCACACAGCTAGAAAGTGTCCAGGCACAGCACTCTATCCATTTTGCCACCTCTCTACCTTTGCAATAATGTGAATTAATGTTGCAAATATATCTCTCTAATTAATTAGTCTTCCTGCTTCATCAATCTTCTCTCTAATCCATACTCTACACAGTTGCCAAAATGATATTCTTAAAACACAGGTCCAACTATGTTGTCCTCCTGCTTTAGAAGCTCCAGTAGATCACCTTTACCGTTAGGATCAAAACAACAAACCCCTTTCTTTAGCGTTGAAAGTCTGTCCCTATCTGACTCCAGCCTAACTCTCTAGATTTATTTCACAGTCTGTTTTTATACACCATATCCTTGTATGCTATGTTAATGTGAGATACCTTTCACGTATGAGTTGGATTAGATGGCTGCTGAGGTCCCTTCTAACTTTGAAATTATATGATTCTAAGCTTCACACACCCTTTGGTCCAGTCAAACTGGACGCTGCCTAGATGCTGCCCCTCACCCGCTGAGTTCCATTTCTTGATACCACAGGGCTGTCCCTTCTGCCAGGAATGTACTACTTCACTATGTCTCTAACCTCTCTAACCTCCTTCAAAGCTTAAGTTGCCATTGCAATAGTTTAAGTAAGCCGTAATGAGGAATGACCTGAAGCGAGGTGGTAGTCGCATGAATGGAGAAAAGACAATGTATATAACAGAGGCTGTAGAGCCAGAATCAATGGCAGCAGTAAATTACACATAGGAGATTAGGGAAAATGAGGACTTGAGGATGATTCTGTGGTTGTAAATCTGAATGATTGGAAGGATGGTGACATCCCTGATAGAAATGAGGAAGTATGGAAGAATGGAAGGTTTGGGGAGGGGTGGGGGATGAGTTCTGTTTTGAACTTATTGAGTTTGAGATAGATTTGTGATATCTGGTTGGATATGTTCAGTGGGGAGTTGGTGATAAGGAACTGAAGCTTGGAAGGCTGCCAAGAGGCATCTACATAGAGATGATAGTTGAATCTATGGGAAATCGTCATCATAGAGAGTACATATGTGTGTGTGTGTGTGTGTGTGTGTGTGTGTGTGGCTGTACCTACAGATTTCTTTATCTCTATCTATACATGGAGAAGAGGGGTCAAGACAGAAACTTTGGGTACACCCACAGTTAGGGTTGGCACAGATGTGATGAATTTTGTTTAGTTGTTTCATTTGTGTCTGAATCTTTGTGACCCAATTTAGAGTTTTCTTGGCAAAAAAAACTGGAGTGGTTTGCAGTTTTCTTCTTCAGTTCAATTTACAGATGAAGAACTAAGGCAAAAAGGGTTGTGACTTGCTCAGGGTCACTTAGCTAGTAAGTGTCTGAGATGCGATGATATAACTAAGTAAAAGAAGTACCCTAAAATCTTAAGTTTTCACATTGAAAAAAGCTAATTTTCTATAATAATATTAACATACTCCTTTAGTTTCAACTAAAGTCCTATCCCAATTCCTTTTTGTCATATAGAGATAACCCTGGGTTGCCAATGACCGTGCCAACTGAGGGCAAATTCTGGCAGGTTCTGCCAAGCTGGAAAGGCTTCAGGTGTAAATTCATGAAGGGATTCTATGTCTGTCATTACAGCAGCAGCTCAGCTAAGTTTGGAGAGCCTCATTGCAAGAAGATTGACCACCAGATGATGACTTTGCATTGCTATTGTTGTTGTTATCGCTGCTACTCAGAGCAACTTATGAAACCAGTCTATTATAGCAAAATGGATTTGTATTCTGTACTGGTGAAGAAAATACTCATACTAAAAAAAAAATCATGGCTATCTGAAACTGAAGTATGAGGTGAGAATGTTAACATAATTCTATTTCAAATGCTGTTAAGACTGACCTGAGGCACATTTTTTTTCCAATGAAATTCAACCTGTCTCCACAGTTGGTTCATCAAAGCCACCTCTCCCACCTCAGCAAGCTTTTGTTAAGCCCTAACCATATGCCAGGCATTGTGCTAAGCACTGGGGATACAAGTACAATAAATGAAACAATCCCTACTTGAAAGGACCTTACATTCTAATGAGAAATCAAATGATAAACTAAATTAAAATTGAAATATGGATGACTGCCCACATACCTGTAATCCCTGCTGGTGGAACTCTTGAATTTAGGAGTTCTAAGCAAGTTGTAGTGGGCTAAGCTGATCAAGTGTCCACATGAAATTTATCACTAGTATAATGACTCCTTGGGAGGGGGTACGCTAACAGCCCACAAGTCTTCCTACGCATGTCAGAAAATTGGCTCAGGTCAAAAATAGAGAAGGTCAAAGATATCATGCCAATCACTAGTGGGATTGTATTGGTGAGTGGCCATTGTATTCAAACCTGGGCAAAAAAAGGAGACCCAATCTCAAATAAATAAGTAAATAGATAGGTAGATAAATAAATAAATACATACATGCATATATGAATGAGTGAATAAATGAATGTGTGAATGGCTGAGTTGTTTAACACAGCACTCATACCTATTCAAATGATCAATTCAAAGGAACATATCCATTGGTAGAATGCCAGAGACTGTGGCATCTAGATGGGGAAGGTATTTTGGTTCACATCATAATGTGTAGATAACCAAGTTATTTACAAATAATTATACTTATCATTTTAAGTATAACTTTATGCCCTGCACACACATGATATTCAAACTATACAGAAGCTCCTAATCAGAGGGGATATACATGCTTCTCTGCCTTGTCACTGGGAAAGGGTGAACGCACCTTTTCTTCTGAGTATGTTTAGAAATAGTAGCCACCAAAGATAATTCCCAATGCATTCTCCATGGTTGACAGGACTAATATCTATCAGGGTTTCCCCCCTCCATTTCATCTGACCCCCTTTCACATGAATTAAACTAACTTTCCCTAAAAGGTGACAAAGTTGCCCTAGGACCTGATTGATGCTTGTGTCTCCCTTGGTAAAGCTTTCTGGTAGCCTCTGACCATATTGACATGGTTACTGGTTACCTAAGGGCATAAAAAGTGCCACACAATTTGAGTCTAGCCCTCTCAAACTTGGTGATATCCTGAGATTGGGAGTCACCACAACCTGCTCTGATAAATAAGGCTAAACAGATTGCTTCTCCCAAAGCTAAGCACTACTGAATCCTGGCTAATATCTTTTCTGTGCTATAGCTAAGTAAACCTCTTTTTGTTAAGTGATCAATGCCTCACTTTGCCCCAAGATCAAACCTGAACTAACAGGGCACTATCATCAAGCCCCTCTTTATCAGTGGTCTTGTCAATCATGCCCAGCTATAGCTCCCTTTGATGTTTGTCTGTTTTCTTGTGTCCTGAGCAAAGAGAGCTTGCTTTTCTTATCTCCAAATTCATAACAGGCCCTCTAGTCAGTTCACCCAAATTAATCAGGTTTTAAATTATAATATGTACATCTTACAGAGATGATAAATTTAGAGCTATAAAGGTACAGAGATTATTTAGTTCAACTCCCTTATTTTATAGATGAAGAAATTGAGGTAGAGAGGCTAAATGACCTTATTCAAGGTGATAAAGGTACTAAAGAATAGATACCAGTCCTAACATGCTGACACTATATCAAAAACTTCACTCTTAATTTATGACATATTTGTTTAAAGATTATTCTTACCATCCCACTCACGTGACTTGTAACATTATCCAGCCCACCTAGATCTTGGGAATCTTATCTTTCTGCACTGCAGCAATGGACAGCCAGGAGAAAAGGAAAAATGAAGGCAATAAAATTGGGCTTATGTTTAAAACCTTTCCTGTGTATTCCCTCCCTTCTGAGGAAAATTCTTTCAAATTTCACAATGCAGAATTATTCTCCACTACAATTTCAATAAATTTCAATACAATTTGTGATTATACAATTAAATTTTAGCAACTGGACCACAATTTTAAGGGTAGTTTTTTGGGGTTTTTTAATGAGACTTTAATTAGAATCAGAAGTAAAAGGCAATTTGCAGGTTGGGTTAGTTGGCAACTGGGATCTTTCCCCTATGTAACCTATCATGTTATGTGAACTGATTCTGTCAGTTTTAGCTGAATTCACAGTGGGTAGCAGTCTGCATTGTAAACTATTTTATAAGGTGTTTTTGTTGACAGTGTCTACTTAGAAATGAGTATTTAGCATCTGGCAAAACTGTTTTTCACCTCATACATTTCCTCAGGTAAAATAAAAAGAAAATTTATTCTCCAAATTTCAAACCCATTTGAGCAGAATATAAGGCTCCCATTTATGCTCTCTATAAGGGGTTTCTCCTGCAAATCTGACATATCCTAGTCAATTTTTTAACGCATTCTAGTAATATAATGGGAGCAAACAGCATATGGGGTACAACTTTTAAACTACACAAGTAGGACTGCAAAGATATTCCTTGAAAGGTGGAGTATTGAGTATTATGGAGCCAAGTTCTAATGTGACTTCAGTTGATTCTGGGATTTTTTTAAATCAAGGAAATTGCTCACAGCATGAGGGGACAGGAGAATAAGGAGTTGTAGGAAAGATGCTTCTAAGGTGGCCAGATGCAGTACCTCCACTCAGGAGCCAGAAGAGAAATGTTCTCCTTATTGTCTTTCTTAAAGTCCTATGCTTCTCTCTGGCACAAGCACATCATAGAATCCTCCAAAATGAAGCCTAGTCTCCTACCTATTCCCCCCAGTCTTCCTATATTCCACATCTCCACATTGGAGGTACCTTTCCATTTTTTCTCAGCTGCCACATTAAATGGCAATATAGATGAATATAAAATCTGATTTTTTTCCTTCCCCAAAAGGGATTTTGTGCAATAAAGATAGGGACATTTCGTATTCATATCTTTCATTTGAGGAACTTAAAGGTTTTAATTAAACAATTTCCAATTTCATTAAGATTTCTTTGAAAATACTAATGTGTTTACAAATAGAATGGAAGCAACTATCAGAGACTGTCAAGGAATGTCACACACAGCATATTTATTCCATTTCCCAAAAGGATCATGCAACGAGTGAGTCACTTGGTTTAAGCCCAACATGTAAAAACAAAATGGATCTCCAGGGAAATAACATTGACTTATTCCTAGATTAACATAGAGTTTTGAGACATATAAGTTCATTTTATATGGACTTTAAATATCACTATACTTTTTGTTGGATTTCTGATTATGTGGAAACGTAGAGCTTCCTATGAGCTCAGACAGAATGGATGATTTAGAGTACCTAATCATAGTTTCCCTCCTTCTTTCAAAACCAGAACTGCTTGGTTCACTTTATTTATTCTTACAAACATATTTTAGATAATATTTCCTACAAGAAATTTTGGTGTCTCTTATAAACACATATGCTGCCTGGTATATTTTCAAATGTATGTTTACTACTTATTTTCAGGTTTTTTCCACCAAAGCCATATTATAGGTATAGTTACTGACCGAAATGATCAGAGCCATAAACAAATATACACACAAATACACATATGTATATAATACAATAATACATATATTTCATATATACATATATGTATGTATATATGTATCGACATTTTTGAAAGCTTGGATTCTAATCAAAGAACCTCTACATAGCATCAAGCATTTGAATGAAAACTGAAAAGGCCACTCAAAGTGTTCTTTGTTTTGTTTTTTTTTTAGCAATATGACACTAAATATTTTACTACTTAGAAACTTTGTTTTTTAAATGAATTACCCAGTTTGGCACTTTCCATTTTGGCATGGTTCAAGAAAGGTCTTTTCTAATATATGCACTAGTAGGTTAGTGAAGCTATACTTTTCATTGAAGTAAATAGTTCCTAATCACATCAGTTTTTATAAGATCATGTTAATTGTACTTGTTAATTGTTCTTATACTTTGATGTTCTCATGGTTCTGTGAACTAATCAATCTGAAAATTTTATACAGTGATACAGAAAATAACCCATGAATACTTGCCCTTCCAATGGGATTCTTGACCATGAACTCCCATAAGCCCTTCTCAGAGGGGTCACTCAGCATGTAGGAATCTCCATCAGAAGAGGATTTAGAGGAGAGCACATGGACATTTTGTTGCCTTGCTTTCTGCATTGTGTTCAACTCACCTTTCATTTTTTTCTGTCATACTTATTGACATTTTTTACATCAGCTCTCTAGCACTATTCTTCTTTGTCAAAACCTGCTCATATTCACCATATGTCTCTTCATTGCCCTTTGGTTGCTGTGCTCCTCAACTTTAATTCTTGAGACTGTGGTGTGGTAATCCATGACTCATAGCCATGCAGCATCACTAGAAAAATATTGTTGTATCCTGAATGCTGGAACAATCCAGAAATCTTCAAGTCCAAGCCATAGAATCATAGATTTAGAACTGGAAGGGACCACAGAGATCAGTGAATCCAACTTTTTCTTTTTACAGATGAGGAAACTGAGACTGAGAGAAATTAAGTGAATTTCCCATGGTCACACTAGTGTCAGAGGCAAGCCTAGCATTCTATCTACTATGCCACTTATCGGCCTCTCTTAGAAGTCCACAGTGATTTTGGTGATCCTGACCTAAATCTAAATACCACTAAGCCAATTTTGAAGAATAAAGTCAAGAACTAAATGGTTCTCCTGAATGGATTCCTTGAACTGATATGAGTCTTGAATATATTCATTGGTCAGACCTCTATATAAATGACTTATCTACATTTTCCATTAGAAGACTTAATGGTGGCTCTATAGAAACAGAGAAAATTATAGCTATTTAGGTCCAGAGATCATCCATTCCAACCTTTTCACTTCATCAATAGGAAAATTAGCACCATAGAGACAAATAAGCACCACTCATCTAAGATCATGCAGCAAGGTAGCAGTGACCAGGGTGGGATGCCAGAAGCTTTGCTCCAGGGCACTGAAATTTAGTGGATGTTGGCAGCACTTATGCTCTTTCAGCAGTGTAGATACAGCTGAGCTTGGCATCTCATTAGCAAACATAATTAGTTAAAATAGGAAACTACCATATGGTGAGCTTCTTCCATACAACAATTACATTTAGGGTAAGTTCCTCCAAAATCTGGCCTCAACCTGGTTTTTTGACATCTTAATGTCTCCCCAATAGTACCAATGTAGCATACTGGAGTTCTCACTTTTGGGGTCTTGTATCTTGGGATCTTTTCTTATCCATCAATTGAATTTGTCTTAAAAAGATTATTGGTTGGGGTATTTTATGACATTTCCACTCATCTCCAAAACTGCTCAGTAGCTATAGTAATGTTAGTGGAAAAGCTAGAAATGTAACCCAAGTCTCAACTCACTGTCTAATATTTTATTTTTCTAATATACTACACATAACTAATGTTCATAAGGGAGATTATTACTACAGTACTTTCAGAATCACTAAAGAATAGTTCAATTACGTTAGTACAGTATTTTGTTGTGTGACAATTCCTTGAAAACTAGTTATCTGTGGTATGGTAAATGTGTAGTAACATTCTAATAGTGGGGTTGTTTGTTTAGCCATTATTTTGTATCTGTTTTGTGTTTAATTATCTGTATACCTGTTATTCCCCACCCCTATTCCACTTCATGACTAGGAAAATGTAAGATCCTTGAGGACAGGTTCTGTTTAGATTATTTTCTTCTATAATATTACACAGTAGCATTATAAATTATACAACAGTTGTACAAGTTATATTATGATTGTGATAGAATACTATTGTGCTATAAGAAAGGATGAACTCAATGATTTTTAGAAAAACGTGGAAAGGCGTGCTTGAAATAATGAAGAGCAAAATGAACAGAACCAAGAGAACATTGCATACAGTAACAGCAATATTATTTCAAGAACCACTTTGAGTGAATAAGTTATTTTGTCTATTATAAATACTCAAATTAACTATAAGGGACATATAAAGAAAGATACCATCTTCATACAGAAAAGAGCTGACAAATAGAAGTATGTATAGATTAATTTTACATATATATGCCTATTTGTGTCTAGTGGTAGCCATCCCTAGGGTATGGGGTGGAAGGAACGGAAGAAAAAAAGGAAATTTACATGATAATTTTGTGTATTTTTGAAAGGAATAGCAAGTTGTGCATAGTAGATTTGCAGTTTTATGTACAATCATCTTTTTTATTATACTATGTTATGGAAATGCTTATTTTATTCCATAAATTAAAAATAAAAATAAATAAAAAAGTTATAAAACAGTGAGGCTAAAAAGGAAGATGACTTTTCTATAAATAAAAAAATTTTCTTTCTAGAAGAGACTTGCAAAATGGATTCTCCTCTTTATAACTTTTCACTTTACAAGAGATTCTTTGCCTTAAAAGTAATTTTTTTTCCTTTTTGAAGGATTCAGGTCTGCTATATTTTTTTAAATGTTGATTTTCTATGATCATGATTTATACCGGTAATTTGGGTACATTTTTTGTTAGTTTAATTTAAAAAAATACAATGCATTTTGTAAATGACTGTGAATTTTACTTATGTTTTGTCTGAAGCCTACCATTCCAAATGTGAAGAATGGATTGTGAGCCCTAAGGCTACTTGCATTTTTTTCTTTCTTTTTACATTCTACATTTGGAACAGATGGTATAAAATGCAATAATAGAATCATAGAATTGTCAAATTGGAAGGAACCTTAGAGATAAACTATTCCAACCTCCTGCATTTTACTAATGAGGAAATCTAAGCCTCGGGAGATTAAATGACTAGTTGAAGTCAACATTAAAGCTAGTACTAGAAACCAAGTCTTCTGACCAAATTTTATGGTTTTTGTATAGTGCAATTGTATTCCCCGAACTTATCAGGTCATTCGTTTACATTCACTTTGCTGTGGAATTTTGGCTAGAGCCTTTCTCATGTGAGAGGAGAAAATTGGGAAAAACCAAAGCTATTTAGTTATAATGAAGATAAAGATGGCTAGATGAAGACCATCAAATCAAATGTGGGTCCTTTAAATGATAAGAAATGCCACTTACTGAATGGATCTGTCAAAATATCTATCCCTATCCATGCATTTTTGTGGATTTGTTTACAAAGTGGGAAGAATGAGACACTGTCGAGGAATGAAAAATAAAACCTACATTTCTTGGGAAGGAGATATCCGTCTTTTTCTATTTGTAAATGCTGACGAGCAGAGTTTAAGGAGGGCTAATGTCACTTATTCATCTTAATTAAAGAGTTAATTGCTCGTGTATCCTGATTTAGTTAGCTGATCCTGGTAGCATGAAAAACTCTTGCTTCTATGTATTTTATTGACCAGCATAATGACATCATCAGTAAGTCTCAGGATTTATTCATGCTTCAACCTATCCTCATAATGTTAATAGCCTTGTACATGATAAAACTTTCAAGATGAAAGGAGTCCTTTAGCATAGCACAGAATACAAAAAGGTCTGTATAGGAAGTTGTTAAATGTCTTAGTCATTGAAGCATTACTTCCCAGTCCAGAGTCATGGACATGGTAAAAAGTAATTTTAAATACTGGTTGCATGAAAACATATGTGTGGTAATGTGAACAGTTTTTATTTAATATTAAAAGCTCAAGTCACAGTCAGGTGAGCATATGGCACTGGAATAGCTGGCCAATGTTGACAGCATGTCCTACTGCTCTGAAGATAAAACTGGCTTAGGAACATAAGTTGCAAATAAAGGCAAACACTAACTGACCACAGTTCACCAACAGCAATCTTGCCAGGATTGCTTCATGGAACTTTTTTAACTTTGAAACTAGAATTTACCTTGGGGTTCTAACAAGTTCAACACAAATATACTATGCTTGAAGACAAGGGTAACTTGCTCTTTCCTAATACATTTTTTTAAATATGGAAAAAAAGAAGAAGAAATCAAAGAACAGCAGGGAAAAACATACTGTCTTCAGGGCATACAGAGGCAAAACATTGGAATGATACTTTGGAGTTAATGGGCCTTTTTGTGTCTCTTCTCACTCAGAGCTATAAGCAGTCCCAGCTAAAGTTAATTAAAATTGGAGTCTGTCATATCTAGCAAAACTTGTCCTAGAAATATCTCAATTGTTAACCATTACTGACAACATATTAAACTTCACTATAAGGTCATGGAGAATACACTGTTACTGTACTGAAGGAAAGCATACTGAAATTGATGGATATAGAATAGCTGTTCTATTGTTGTTCAGTTGTTTCAGTCTTGTCCAATTCTTCATGACCCCATTTGGGGTTTTCTTGTCAGAGATATTGGAATGGTTTGACATTTCCTTCTCCAGCTCATTTTACAATTGAGGAAACTGAGGCAAACAAGGTTAACTTGCCCATGGTCACAAAGCTAGTAAGTGTCTGAGGCCAAATTTGAACTCAAGAAGATGAGTCTTCCTAACTCTAGGCCTGGCACTCTATCCATTGTGCCACCTAGCTGCATCCTACTGCACTGAAAATATACCCTTCTATTCATGGGCCTGATCACACTGCTGGGGAGTGGGATTTTGATCTGCTTTGTTTCTGACTGTGGCCAGTCTGCCTCTCTGCAAACAGCCTGGTTGACCCCATCACTTCAGGGGAATAACCACATTGGTGTTAGAACATAATGTGGACATTCGATCAGCTCTGTCCCTGCCATGGCTCAGAATTTATGAGTTCAAATAATCTACTTGCTTTAGCCACCCCCAGTAGCAGGGATTACAGGCCACTCTCATGTACCCTTTAGAAAATTCTAAACAACAACAATAACTATTACTTATATAATACTTTAAGGTTTGTGAAGTGCTTTGGAGATATTATTTCATTTGATCCTACAACAACCCAGGGAGGTAGGTATTATTATTATCGCCATTTTACAGATGAGGAGGAAACTGAGAAAGACATAATTTATGTGAACTGCCCAGGGTCATAAGGCTAGTGAGGTCTTCCTGAGTCCAAATCTAGTGCTCTATTAACTGTCCTCCCCCCAGCTGCCTCTATATGAACATTCTCTAGAACTTACATGACATTTCTTTGATATTGTTTATATTCTTCAGTCATTTTAGTTGCATCCAACTCTTCATGACCCCATTTGGGGTTTTCTTGGTAAAGATACTGGAGTGGTTTGCCATTTCCTTCTCTAGCTCATTTTACAGATGAGGAAACTGAGTCAGGCAAGGTTATGTGACTTGCCTAGGGTCACACAGCTAATAAGTTTCTGAGGCTAGATTTGAACTCAGAAGAGGAATCTTCCTGATTCCAGGCCTGGCACTATCCACTATGCCATCTAGCTGCCCTTTATTTGATATAGGAATTTATTTTTTCCCTTTAGCCCATTCATTCGTTTATTCACACACTCCTTCAATCAATATTTATTAATTAACTATTATGTGCAAGGTATTGTGTAAGCCATAGCACCTATGTTTAAGAAGTTTACAATTTTTCAGGGGAAAGAAGAAAAGTAAGAGCAATAACCACAATACAAGGAAGTTTGTGATAAGTGCTATGATGGTTGTGCAATCAAAAGACCAGAAGAGCTCAGAAAAGGGAAAGAGCACTTCTAGTGAGGGTGAGAAAAGAAGCCTTCATGGAAAAGTTGGCATTTAAGATAGATCTTGAAGGCTGAGCAAGATTTAGATAGGCAGAAATTAGATGACATTCTTCTAGGCAGAGCACACAAGAATGCCTATATGTATTTTTTAGATAGTACAATGACTAGAGAAGAGGATTTTCTCTATAAGGCTAATGAATATTAATACAAAAATTGAAATACTCATAAAATACTAAAGGTATATATGTGTGTATATGTAATTATTCACTATGATAAAGTTGGATTTATGTCAGAGTTGCAATCATGATTAAATATTAGGAAAATAATTAATAATCACATTAAAAGCAAAAATTACTTTAAACCACATAATTCTATCAATACATGCAGAAGAAGCCTTTGACAAAGTACAACTTTCATTTATATTAATACCTCTACAAACCAAGGCATAGCCGAGTCATTTTTAATACAATAAAAAGCTATAAGTATATATGTATATATATATATACACATGTGTGTATATAATATATATTTGTATATGTATCTATGTGTGTGTGGGTGTGTGTATACAAAAGCTAACATTATTTTTAATGAGGAAACACTAGAAGATTTCCCAAGAAATAGAGAAGCAAAATAAGGAATGCTAGCAACATGAAAAAGAAGAGAAGAAAACCAAAGGTATAAATATAGTCCTAATGATGAGAAATAACTAGCTTGATTTGTGGACTTGATATTTTACTTAGAAAACCTGAGAGAATCAGCAAAGAAATGAAATGAGATAATAGTTGTAGTAAAGGAGCAGGATATAAAACAAATCCCACAAAATAAACTTTATTTCTATAAAGCTATAATGAAATTTAAGAGGAAATAATAGAAATGGATATATTGTGCAAAGTATATAGAATATATTCAAATCAACCTACCAAGGCAAACTAATTTAAAGAAATAAAGAAATGAGAGAGAAGGACTGTGTCTGTGATTTCATTGGTATAAGAAACTCCTGGATGAAGGAATTACCATTACAAATGCAGGTTAGTACTCTGAGCAATTCATTAATGATCTTAGAGCAGGGGTGGGGAACCTGCAGTGTGCCTTTTTGATTGAGTCCAAGTTTTATAGAACAAATCCTTTTATTAAGGGAATTTGTTCTGTGAAGTTTGGATTTAGTCAAAGGGCCGCACTGGAGGACCTAATGGGCCACAGGTGGCCTTGAGGATGCAGCTTCCCCACTCCTGTCTTAAAGAGTTGCCTAGACCACTGAGATGAGATCTGAACCAAGGTCTTGTCTTTGAGTCTATTTGTCTATTCACTGAACCATTCTGCCTCTCTTACTTGCTTCAATAATTATTAAAGAAAAGCAAATTAAAGCAACTCTGAGTTCTACCTCACACCCATTCGATTAGCAAAGTAGGGAAAAAAGGGGAAACTAATAAGTTCTGGAAGTGCTATGGAAAATAGGTATGTTAATGCATGCCTAGTGTAACTGAACTGGTCTAAATATTCTATAAAGCAATTTGTAATAAACTCCCAAAGTTTTTAAACTGTGCACACCGTTTGACCCAGTGATATTATTATTTAGTCTATTCCCTCAAAGTAAAACTGGAAACTAAGAGGAGCACATCAGTTGGGAAATGGTTGAACAAATGATATATGAATAAAATGCTGTAAGAAATAATGAAGGGGTCAGTTTAAGATAAAAATGGCAAACTTGTATGAACTGATGTAGACCAAAATGGAAAGAACCAGTAGAATGATTTATGTCATAGAAGTGATATGGTAAAAACCAGCAACTTTGCAAGTAATAAGAAGTCTTATTAACACAATGACCAATCACAATTCCAGTGGACTCATGATGAAAAATGCTAATCTCCTCATAAAGAGGTGATAGACTGGACTTAGGATGCGCATTGAGACTCTCTCTTTCAGAGAATCAGTGTGCAAATTTGTTTTACTTGACTATGCATATTTTTACAAGGGTTTTTTGTTTGTTTTTCTTTCACTGAAGGAGAAAGGAGGGACAGAAAATATATTTGTGTTAATAAAAATTAAATTAAAATATAAAATCAAGGGGACACTTTATAAAGCTAAATAATTAGATTCCTTTTGAGAAATGAAGGTCTAGAATCTCAAAGGAAATTAAAAAAATTAAAAATCAAGAGGACTACTTTTGGTGCCAAGATGTAGGAGTGAGGAAGGAACCCTCTGAAGCCCTCCCAGATTTCCCTCCAAACAACTAGAAAACCACCTTAGAATTGATAGGAGCAGGGAAGCAGCTTGCCAGCACAGCAGGAAAGGTCTGTCTCAGTCAGGTGGGAGGGGAGGGAGGTCCAAGAGTGACAGCAGAAGCCAGCCTCACAGCAAAGGACCTGCAGCAAGGCTCCAAGCCTGGAGCAATCTACCAGCAAGGTCCTACCCTCCTGCAAACCAGCAGCCCCCTTGGCAAGTGAGCAGTCTGTGTAGCTCAGCAACACTGCCCCCTCCAGGAACAGCTTCTCCCCCTCCCCCAGCACAAGCCACAAGCAAGGCCTTGACCCCATTGCTGACTAGTAGTGAAACCCCTCCTGGGGTTGGCCAACAGCCAGACCCTGCTGCTCGGGCATACCAGCAAAGAGATTCTGTTTCCATAGCAACTCAGCAGCAGGGCTCCACCCTTGAAACAGGCCACCAGTTAAACCCCACACCCAGAGAAGGCCAACAGGAAGCCAACCCCCTAAGTACAAGCCAGAAGGGAATTGTACCCTGCCGAGAAAGCAAGCAGCTAAGCTCTGAAGCCCAATGAAAGCCAGCAATAAGACCCAGAGTCCCAGCACAAAAAAATTGGACCAATGTAGGACCAGAGTCCAACTCTCACATAAAAACACCAAGTCACAAAAAAGGCAGAAAATGAGCAAGAAAAAACCCCCCAAAAAAGGAGCTTAACTATAGAAAGTTACTACAGTGATAGGGAAGATCAAGGCATAAACTTAGAAGAAGACAATAGTGTCAAAATGGCTACATGTGAAGCCTCAAAGAAAAATTTAATTTGGTTTTAGGCCCAAAAAGAATTCCTGGAAGATCTTAAAGAGGATTTTAAAAAGCAAATTAGGAAAGTAGAAAAAAATTGGGAAAAGAAATGACAGTAATGTAAGAGAATCATAAAAAAAGAGTCAATAACTTGGGAAAAGATATAAAAAAAATTTACTGAGGAAAATAACTCCCTAAAAAGTAGAATTGAGGGACAGTTAAGTGGTGCAGTGGATAGAGCACTGACCCTGAATTCAGGAGGACCTGAGTTCAAATCCAGCCTCAGATCAAACACTTGACACTTACTAGCTGTGTGACCCTGGGCAAGTCACTTAACCCTAGTTGCCTACCAAAAAAAAAAAGGTAGAATTGACCAAATGGAAAAGGAAGTTCAAAAGTTCACTGAAGAAAATAATTCCTTAAAAATTAGAATTGAACAAGTAGAAACTAATGACTCTATGAGACATCAGACATGATAAAATAAAATCAAAAAAGTAAAAAAAAATAGAAGAAAATGTGAAATTTCTCAATGAAAACAACTGACCTAGAAAACAGATCCAGAAGAGACAATATAAGAATTATTGAACTACCTGAAAGCCACAATTAAAAAACAATTAAAAAAAAAGCCTGGAAAACATCTTTCAAGAAATTATCAAGGAAGACTGCCTTAATATATTAGAACCAGAGGGCAAAATAGAAATTGAAAGAATTCACTTATCACCACCTGAAAGAGATCCCCAAAAGAAAACTCCCAGGAATATTATAGCCAAATTCCAGAGCTCACAGATCAAGGAGAAAGTATTACAAGCAGTCAAAAAGAAACAATTCAGATATCATGGAGCTATAGTCATGATTACATGGGATTTGGCAGCTTCATTGTTAAAGAACCAGAGGACTTGGAATACGATATACTGAAAGGCAAAGGAGTTATGATTACAACCAAGAATCACCTATCAGGCTGGAGCCCAGATAGCAGAGTGAAAGCAGTGACTTGCTTGAACTCTCCACCAAACCCCTCCAAATACTTGTAAAAAATGGCTCTAAACAAATTCTAGAGCAGCATAACCCACAAAAAGACAGAGTGAAACAAATTTCCAGCCCAAGAAAACCTGGGCATTTAATGAAACAGATGACTTTCAAGCACTTTTAATTAAAAGACCAGAGCTGAATAAAAATTTTGACCTCCAATACAAGACTCAAGGGAAATGTAAAAAGGGAAAAAAGAAACAAAAAAGCAAAAATATAAGAAATTCAATAAGGTTAAACTGTTTATTTTTCTATATGGCAAGATAATAGTTGTAACTCTTAACAATTTTATTATTATAAGAGTAAGTAAGAGTATAGATAGACAGGTGTGGATATAAGGTGACTTTGATGGGATGATACCCCAAAAACAAAATGAAGGGGTGAGAAGACAAATTACACTGGAAGAAGAAGGAGGGGGAATATTGAATGGGGTAAATTATCCCACATAAAAGAGCCATGAGAGAGCTATTATAATGGAGAGGAAGACAGGGGGTGGAATTGGGCAAAGATCA
The DNA here is from genome assembly GCF_900497805.2 of Vombatus ursinus. Lineage (NCBI taxonomy): Eukaryota > Metazoa > Chordata > Mammalia > Diprotodontia > Vombatidae > Vombatus > Vombatus ursinus. Next base: position 13,786,454 of record NW_020954641.1, read on the forward strand.
TGATCTCAGAGAAAGCAAAAGCAAAAATAGGTCTAATTAAAAAAGATAAAGAAATAAACTATATCTTGCTCAAAGGTACCATAAACAATGAAGACATATCAATACAAAACATATATGCACCAAATGGTATAACATCTAAATTTTTGGAGGAGAAGTTGAATGAGTTACAGTAGGAAATAGATAAAACTATTCTAGTGGGGGACCTCAACTTTCCTCTCTCAGAACTAGATAAATCTAATCAAAAAAATAAACAAGAAAGAAGTTAAGGAGGTGAATAAAATTTTGGAAAAGTTAGATATGATAGATCTCTGGAGAAAATTGAATGGGAATAGAAAGGAGTATATAATTTTCTCAGCAGTACATGACACCTATACAAAAATTGACCATGTATCAGGGCATAAAAACCTCACAACCAAATGCAGAAAAGCAGAAATGGTAAAAGCATCTTTTTCAAAACATAATGCAATAAAAATTACATGTGACCAAGAGCCATGGAAAGATAGATTAGTAATTAGTTGGAAACTAAATAATCTAATCCCAAAAAATAAGTGAGTCAAAGAACAAATCATAGAAATAATTGTTAATTTCATTAAAGAAAATGACAGCAATGAGACAACACATCAAAATTTATGGGTTGAAGCCAAAGTGGTACTTAGAAAAAACTTTATATCTCTAATTGCTTACATCAATAACATAGAGAAAAAGCAGATCAATGAATTGGGCATGCAACTAAAAGAAAGCTACAAAAAGAACAAATTAAAAATCCACACTTAAACACCAAATTGGAAGTTCTGAAAATCAAAGGTGAGATTAATAAAATTGAAAGTAAGAAAACCATTAAACTAATAAATAAAACTAGAAGCTGGTTTTATGAAAAAAAAAACAATAAAATAGACAAACTATTGGTTAATTTGATTTTTTAAAAAAAGGAAAGAAGAAAACCAAATTACTAGTACCAAAAATGAAAGGGGTGAATTCACCACCAGTGAAGAGGAAATTAAGACAATTGTTAAGAGCTATTTTGCCCAATTATATGCCAATAAATTTGACAATCTAAATGAAAAGGATGAATATCTGCAAAAATATAAATTACCCAGATAAAGAGAAGAAGAAATAAAATACTTAAATAACCAAATCATTGAAAATAAATTGAACAAATCATCAATGAACTTCCTAAGAAAAAATCCTCAGGACCAGATGAATTCACAAGTGAATTCTACCAAACATTTAAATAACAATCCCAATACTATATAAACTATTTGGAAAAATAGGTGGAGTCCTACCAAATTCCTTTTATGACACAAATATGGTGCTGATATCCAAGCCAGGAAGAGCCAAAACAGAGAAAGAAAATTATAGACCAATTTCCCAAATGAATATTGATGCAAAAATTTTAAATAAAATACTAGCAAAGAGATTACAGTGATTTATTTGGGTTTATTTTATATCCTGCAACTTTACTAAGGTTGTTAATTATTTCAACTGTTTTTTTGGTTTATTCTCTAGGATTCTCCAAGTACACAATCATGTCATCTGCAAGAGTGATAGTTTCATTTCCTTATTGTATTTTCTACTTCTTTCGATTTATTTTTCTTGTCATTGCTATAGCCAGCATTTCCAGAACAAAATTGAATTACAGTGGTGATAATGGAAATCCTTGCTTCACCTCTGATCATATTGTAAAGGTTTCTAGCTTATCCCCGATACAAATGATGCTTGATGATCATTTTAGATAGATATTACTTATTATTTTTAAGGAAAGCCCCACTTATTGCTACACTTTCTAGTTTTTTTGTTTTAAATAGGAATTTTATTTAATAGTATTTAATATTGTTTAGTTTTAATAGTATTTAATAGTATTTTGTTAATAGTTTTTCTTCATCTATTGAGATGATCATATGATGTTTATTGGTTTTGTTATTGATATAGTCAATTATGGTGATTGTGTTCCCAACTTTGAACTAACCCTGCATTCTTTATATAAATTTCACCTGGTCATAGTATGTGATCTTTGTGATATATTGCTGTAATCTCCTTGCTAGTATTTTATTTAAAAATTTTGCATCAATATTCATTAGGAAAATTGTTCTATAGTTATCTTTCTCTATTTTTGCTCTTCCTGGTTTAGGTATCAGCACCATATTTGTGCTGTAAAAGGATTTTGGTATGATTCCTTCTTTGCCTATTTTTCTGAATAGTTTATATACTGTTGGAATTAATTGTTTTTAAATGTTTGGTGGAATTCACTTGCGAATCCATCTGACCCTGGAAATTTTTTTCTTAGGGAGGTCATTGATAACTTGTTCAAATTCTTTTTTTTTCCCCCTAAGATGGGGTTATTTAAGTATTCTATTTCCTCTTCTGTTAATCTGGTCAATTTGTATTTTTGTAAATATCCATCCATTTCACTTAGATTGTCAGATTTATTGGCAAATGATTGGGCAAAACTGCTCCTAATAATTGCTTCCATTTCCTATTCATTGATGTTAAATTCACCCTTTTCATCTTTGATATTGGTAATTTGGTTTTCTTCTTTTTAAAAAAAATCAAATTAACCAATCATTTGTCTATTTTGTTGTTATTGTTTTTTAAACAAAACCAGCTTCTAGTTTTATTTATTAGTTCAATTATTTTCTCACTTTCAAATTTATTAACTTCTCCCTTGATTTTCAAGATTTTTAATTTGGTGTTTAATTGGAGATTTTAAACTTTTTTCCTAGGTTTTTTTTTTTTTTAGTTTCATGCCTAATTCATTGGTCTGTTTGTTCTCTATTTTATTGATGTAAGTATTTAAAGATATAAATCCACTCCCCCTCAGGTACTGCTTTGGTTTCATCTCATAAATTTTGATATGTTGTCTTACTGTTATTCTTTTCTTTTTTTGGTGAGGCAATTAGGGTTAAATGACTTGCCCGGAGTCACACAGCTATAGTGAGTATTATATGTCTGAGGCCAGATTTGAACTCAGGTCCTTTTGACTCCAGGGCCAGTGCTGTATCCCTTGTGCCATTTAGTTGCCCCTTGTTATTCTCTTTAATGAAATTATTATTTCTTTGATTTGTTCTTTGACCCACTCATTTTTAGGATTAATTTATTTAGTTTCCAGCTGATTTTAATCTATTTTTTTCATGACCCTTTATCAAATGTAATTTTTATTTCATAATGATCTGAAAAAGATGCATTTAATATTTCTACTTTTCTGCATTTGGTTGTGATGTTTTTATGCCCTAATTCATGGCCAATTTTTATGTCAGTGCTATAAACCACTGAGAAAAAGGCATATTCTTTTCTATACCCATTCAATTTTCTCCAGAGGTATTTCATATCTAACTTTTCTAAAATTTTATTGATTCCCTTAATTTCTTTCTTGTTTATTTTTTGGTTAGATTTATGTAGTTCTGAGAGGGGATAGTTGAGGTCCCTAACCAGTATAGTTTTACTGTCTATTTCCTCCTATAATTCATTAACTTTTCCTTTAAGAGTTTGGAAAGCTACTATTTTCTGGTAGTCCCTGCTGGTGATTTAGTTACCTTTGAGGCCTGCACTGGTTTGCTGGGGCATGACCTGCACTGGACTGTACTCTGCTCTCATCCCAATGAGGCATACCTTTCCTATCAACCTTCTAAGTGGTCTTGAGCTGAAAATTTGTTTCGCTCCATCCTTTTGTTGATTCTGCCATTCCAGAATTGATTTTCAGATGTTATTTTAGGGAAATTTGGGAAATCTCAGGTGAGTCTCTGCCTTTAGTCTACCATCTTGGCTCTGCTTCACAATCATCAGTATTAAGGGAAATAAAAATTTAAAAATAACTCTGAAGCTTTATTTCACACTTAGAAAACTGGCAAAGATGACAAGAAAATGGAAATAGTCAATGTTGACTGTGACAAGACAAGCACAGTAGGTGTTACCAGAGATAGTTGTGTGGTGCAATACACAGAGGGTTGGCCTTGAAGTCAGGAAGACCTGAGTTCAAAGCCTCTATCAAACACTAGCTGTATGATGTTGGACAAATCACTTAACATCTCTATTTCTCAGTTTCTTTATCTGTAAAATGGGGTTAATAATATCACTTGTTTCCTTAAGTTGTGAGGGTTAATAAGATAGGATATGTAAAATACTTTGTAAATGTTAAAGCATATTATTATTATTAATTATTATTATTATTATTATAGAGGGTGTATAGAGGATAGAGTGCTGATCCATGGGTCAGGAAGACCTGATTTTAAATCTGGCCTCAGATACTTTCAAGTTATTTGATCCTGGACAAGTCACTTAACCCTGCTTGAATTAGTTTCCTCATCTATAAAATGAGCTGAAGAAGGAAATGGCAAACCACTAAGTATCTTTGCCAAGAAAACCCCAAATGGGGTTACATAGAGTTGGATACGACAAAAATGACTGAAAACAGAAAACAATTTGAAATTATGTTAAAAAAAAAAGACTAATGTCTATAGTGTTTGACTGAAAGATCTCTCTTCTAGGCATATGAGTCCTAGGTTGTCAATCATATAAAGAACTACAGATACAAATATATTTATAGCAGCACTTTTTGTGACAGAAAAAAAGGAAACAAAATAGATCACCATTAATTGCAAGTAGCCAAACAAATTATAATGTAAATTTATTATGGTGTAAACAAATTATATGTGAATATAATAGAATATTACTGCATCCTAAGACATGATGAATTCAGAAAAGCCCAGGAAGATATATGAACTGATGCAGGTTGAAGTAAGCAGAACCAGGAAAACCATATACACAATTACAACAATGTAAATGGAAAGGACAAATGGCCCCCATTTGGCCCCCAAATGAATGCTGTGTAACTGTAATGACCAAGCTTAATCCTAGAGAAAATGCACCTTCTCACCCTCTTTGCAGAAGTCTGAAACTATGGGTGTAGACCACTGTGTACATATATTGTTAGATTTGGTTGATGTATTGGTTAGTTTTGCTGAGCTGTTCTTTTTCTTTCTTTTTTAAAATTCTTTGTTATAGGGGATAGCTAGGTGGATAGAGGGATAGAAGACATATATAAATAGGCACATATATGTATATATATCATATATAGCACAAGTACTATATATACACACATGTATACATACATATATATACACACTACATGTATATGTGATATAAAAAACAAAAGTCATCTGCGTTCTTTTTTAGAAAAGAGTAATACCACAATACAAAATAATTCTTGTGTAAAATGAAGATAAAAGGTGGATTATTGGTATTAAATGTAGCAGAAATGCAAAGAAGTGTTGGGGATGGAAACCAGATGAAAAGAGATTGGAGAGTTAATGAGTAGTGAGTATGTAGAAGCAGCAGGCATAGATTACTCTTGCTAAAAGTTTAGTTGTGAAGAGTGGGTCAGAAATGGTACTATAGTTCTGGGTAGTCACAGGACTAATGAAATTTTTGGTTTATTTTAGAAGGGAGAATTCCCATGTTTGAAGGTAAAGGAGCCCATAAAAAGAGCCCATAATAAAGAAGAGTGTGAGGAAAATTAATGAAGCAAGATTCCAGTGGAGACAAGAACAAATAAGGTGAAAGATATAAGCAGCAGAAAGGTTAGTCTAGATTAGTCGGAGGGTCACCCCATCCTCTGAATCTGTTTGGAAGAAGGATTGGATGGATTAATCAGTCAATAAACATTTATTAAGTGCTTACTATGTGTCAGGTATTGTGCTAAGTGTTGAAGATATGAAGAAAGGTAAATGATAGTCTATTATTACAATTTTTTGGGGAAATGGGGCAGTAGAGAGAAGCTTAAGGGAGGAGAGAAGGAGAAGCCCACCTGATTGCTCACCTGGACTTCATCATTGCCTTCAGACACTTATCTTCTTGCAAGATCTCATCAACTCTGGGCTGTTAGTATTACTTGCCCCTTTGGGCCCCTCCCTCTCTCTGATTGGAGAGTGAATATCAAAGAGCTCCTCCTAGATCCTCCATTTAAGGAGGAAGTCCAGATATCTCAGCTTTTAGGCCTTCATCATGCCTTCCTCTCTGGTTATCTTCCCTTCTCCCCTATCCCCCTTTTCAATATTTTTTATGGGTCATCTTCCCCCATTTGATTATGAGCTCCTTGAGAAAAGAGACTGTCCTTTGACTTTCTTTGTATTCCCAGGGCTTAGCACTATGCCTGGCACATAGTAGGCACTTAATAGTAGGCACTGACTGACTGAAGTTCAAATCAGGTAGTCTCTATCTTACCACTAAAGCAAGTCTTCTTCTGAGAGCCATGATGGTGGTTGTGGAATTGGGGTCTGGAAAAGAGATAGTCTAGAAACCTTCTTTGGGGAGTATGATTAGGAAATCAAATGAATATAGAAATTAGCAAGTCCAGACATAGAGTTAGTGAGAGAAGAAAAACAGAAATCTGATTTTAGACATGCTAAGTTTGAAGTCACAGTAAGACATCTTAGTAGAAATATTCTCCAGATACTTAGAGATGATGATCTACCATTCACTGGTAGTTAGGGTGGGAAGATACAGATTTAGGAGACATTTGCTAGAGGGGCAAATAGTTTTGGGTGCTCACTTAAAGTTAGTGCCTCTTTTCTTCATGTAACTTTTTGTGTGGAGACATGATTTATAAAAGTGAAGATCACACTGACGTCATAGTCTTAACCAGCTAGCTAATTTTAGCTAAGATTACTGAGAACTTTATCTGTAGAGGGCACCTATAAGGACTATGAAATTTCGTCTTTATCTTCATCATTAAGACTGCCATGAAGTTAAGTAAACTCCTGGCTCATTAGGTTTCTTATATCAGTTCTCAAAGCTCCTTTTATTCTAAAGGGTTTATTCAGACTTTTCTTAATCATGACTTTTTCCACTTTCTAAAGATATCATCCAAGAAATGTTTTATCATGCTTTGCGAATTTTTGAGGCAGAAATCTGCATGACACTTACAGCTATAAATCTTCATTTTCTTTGTTGCCTCTATTTTTTTCCTTTCTCTCAGGACAAGTATGTATTCAAATTACAATTATAAAATAATGAACATTTAAGAGGGAGAGTTAAAATGTTCTTGAACATGAAGAGATGGGTAAGAAAGGGCACTTCTACTTCTGAAAACTATTACAAGTGGAAAATAACAAGTCTGGAAATACTCAGAATTTCATATAAAATTAATTATATTGATAATTATAAGCTTTATAATGAACTGCATGGTATCTGTGGTATATAACCCTTTGCATTTATATTTGTAAAATATCACTCAATATAAAATGAACTAGTAGAGGAAGTGACTTATTACAAAATTTCCCCTTGTGGTTAGCCAAGACCACTTTCATAAGTGCAGTGACTTTATGAGTCTAAATATTATCTTAAGATAGATTTTCCTTTAAATTAAAGCAGTCATTTTAAAATTAAAAAAATGCTCAGATATCACACATAGACTCATGTAGCCCTGGAAATGTCTGGCTGGAACAAGGATGCAACTTCTTCCAGCACTTGCTAATAATCATGTGCAGAAAACAGAACAGAGCACACAAGTAATAATTCTTTGACTACTATACCTGGTAGCAAAGAGTTCTGATATGATTGTATAGAAATTGAAGAATGAAGTCACCAAAGAAGCTGATAGGGGACAAGAGGACATACTGAAAGGTAGGGGCAAAACAGGCCACTAAGAATACCAGCAATATCAAGTAGTGGAATTGAAACTAAAAAGGAATACAACCATGAAAAGACATGTGGATGACATCAGAGCAAAAAAATAAAGATCCAAAGCCCACAACCAAAATAGTAATTTTTTTGTTGTCATTTTTGTGGTTGCTGTTGAGGGATGGGGGTGGGGCATATCATGAATGCAGGGAAGGTCTCATTTCAAAGAGCTGAAATATTCTGGGGGTGGGATGGGAAAGGAATATAGAACTAAAGACAAATTCAAAAGAAAAGGGACCAGAGAACTAAAGTGGAAAGACAATTTAGTACAAAAACAATTGACAAAGCAGACAGAGAAATATTGCATTGACAAGAGGAATTGATTCTTCTAATCAGAATGATAAAACCAAAGAAAGGGCTGAAATATTCTTCGTTCCTACAGCTGTTGGAAACAAAGTGATATGAAGAAAAATCCGAAACAAATACACATGTGAAAAGTACTATTTAGAATAAACTTTGAGCAAACATATCGTGCTGGTTGTTAAAAGTGACCTCTCCATGTAGGTCTAAGCTGGGCAGAAATGCACATTTGCTCTAATCGATTCTTGAAGAAACTAGACCTAACTGTATATTCAGAGAGTTGTTTTAAAAATTCCCAAAGGTTAGTGATCAAAAGAGAAAATGTAAGTTAAAGCACACTGTAAATTCAAAAGTACTATATGAATGAAAGGGAGCATTATTATCATTAGGGCAGTTAGGGAGAGCCTGGAGTCAGGAAGATCTGAGTTCAAATCCAGCATCAAACACTTACTAGCTATGTGACTTTGGGCAAGTCACTTAACCCTGTTTACCTCACTTTCTTCATCTGTAAAATAAGCTGGAGAAGGAAATGCAAACAACTCCAATATCTTTGCCAAAAAAATCCCAAATGGGATTATGAAGAATTGTACACAAGTGAAATGACTGAACAACAACAAATCATCATCACCATCATCATCATAATCGTGAAACACTGTGTTGAATTTTGGCAATGGCAGATTTTAGAATTTATTTATTTTAAGGAGAGGGGAGACAATTCAACACTTGGAGGAAACTGAAATGCATGTTTTTTAAAAAAAAGGCATGGAAAATTTATTGTAATTATATTCAATGAAATAATGACACATGAACTATTTCATGGTCTGGTAGAGTTGGAATTGGTAAGACTATTCTAAATCCTGAAGAGATAATTAGCTTACCCCCCCCAACGTATTTCTAGATGCTTAATTCTGATGGTGGTAAGCCTGTGTCTATGATACTTCACAGTTCTCAAGTAAACCAAAAAGGAGGAAAAAATGTCTGGTATAAAGAAAAAAGAAAAGAACTGGGAATTGAGGCATGTAACCTCTAATTTCTCTTTTGTCATTAATTATCTACTATTTTAGTCATATCCTTTAATTCATGGCATATTGAAAAGAGTCTCTGGAGTCAGAAGATCTGTGTGGAAATCTTGTCTCTGTCACCACTTGTGTGACTTTGGGTAAGTCCTTTAACCTCTTTCAAGCTTCTTATTTGCAAAATGCTGGAGTTAGATTAGATGTCCTCTGAAATACCTTCCAGGTCTAGCTATTTAAGCCTATGATCCTTAGTTTCTTTCTTTATCAACAGAACATAGACTGAATTGGCCCGTCAACAAAATAAAGCAATTGCCCAGTTTTATGTATGCAACTGGAAACATTTTGTAAAGATATGTGTCAAATTTTGATTCCTGGTCCTTTAACAAAAGAGGAGGAACTTGTTTGGACATTTTTTAAGGTCCCTTCTAGCTCTGAAATTGTGTGATTCTGTAGCTACCTATTTCCTTGATCTCTGTTTCTCCTTAACACTCTTTCCATCTGTTGACCTTTTTTCTTAGCTAGTACACTATGTGATAGCTTCATGCTACCTCATGATTCAAGGAGCCAGTTCCTACAGAAATAAAGCTCTGAAGGACCAAGTCCCCATTTGAGGTAAATCCATTTACTACTTTCTGTATAATAAAACCACAAGAGCCACTCATATTTTGGTGCAAAAGAAACATTTTTGCTTACACACCATGTTAATAGTTTTATTTAAAATCTATCATAACCACTTGTAGCGTCTTAGTTTGCCTGTTTAAAATTCAACTTTTTTTCCCCTTTGTAACTTTTGTGGGAAGCCTTAAAATGCTGGCTTTCTCCCTGCCCCGCACTCACTCTCAAATCTAATGTAGCAAAAACTTCTTGAAGATTATTCCCAAAATGAATATAAAAGCCCAGATTGGGAAGGCTACCCACCCTGATATAACATTAGCTTTTTGAGATTGCCAAGGTTGAGCTGTACAAAAAACAAATGACCAATCAACTCATTCCAAATCTTTAATGCAAAATCAAGAGCAAGGCTTTAATAACAAGCCAAATGAGAAGGGAGGCTTTCCCTGCCCCTCATATAACCAAGAATAATCCAGTCTTAAATTGTACTGCTATGTGCCCTCCACAGATTTGGGAGCTCTTTGTCATTGTGTAGAGGTGTCGTGGTTTAATGGAGAAAATCAGACTTGAAGTCAGAATGTCCTGGTCCCATCTCTGACATATTCTGGTTGGATGACCTCTGGCAAATCATTTAATCTCATTGTCCCAGGAAATCTACAAGTGGCAGAGCAGTTGTCAATCTAAATTTGTAGAGGGAGTTTCATCAATAGAAGTTCCCTATACCAGTGAAATCACATGCCTGGACCAAAATGAAGAGAAATAACAATTTAGCTACAGATTGCACTGTTACCGGCCTTCCACACATTTGGGAACTCATCATCAGTATGGAATTATGAAGACATATCATAGCCTGAGGAGGAACATAACAGGTGGTTGCCTTTCAAAACACTTCTTTCTCATCTTGGAATCCAGTCAGCTGTGATATATTCTTCAATAAATCCCACTTAGATTCCTAAGTTATGTGCCATCTTTTTCTCTCACTTTTTACTGGTGCATTGATATTTCCCACATGAATATTTAGAGAACATTTGCTGATAAATGTTGGGAAATAATCAAGAGAGACCAATCATTTCTAAAGTCTCCAAATTAGTCCTTATAAGCTAGGCCACCATACCTCATGTTTAATACCACTGGAAAACATTAAAATTCTCTTGGACACTACAACTCCATATGCATAACTAGTTCAGATGTTTTAACTAAAATGGCCAGTTATTAGACATGGCCAATTAATAACCAGTAGTTAGACAATTCAAAAACTGTCAAAAGTTTTGTAGAAATAGTTTAAATTCATAATCAATGAAATGACACCTGGTTTGAATGTCTTGATAGATATCACCAGGAGCCTTCTACCTCTCTAAAGTCACTATTATGGGGATAGGGATAGGGAATATACCTTTGATACAGTGAATTCCCAAATGAGGTCTTTCTCTACCAAAGTAAGCTGGTACTGTCTCCAAAAACTGTAGCTCCTAAAGTCACTTAGAGCACTGAGAAGTTAAATGACTTCTCCAAGGTCACACAACTGGTATGAATTAGAGGCACGACTTGAACCTAGGTCTTCCTGCCTCTGATCCCAATTCTTTATCTATACTCCTTCTTAGAAGTAGAACAATGGATTTTCACTAATTGAGACAATTAACTCAGCAATTTCCCCTCCACAGAACGTCAGAGTTTAGAGAGACTTCTGAAATCATTTAGACATCCCCCTGCCTCATCAGCAATCTCTTTCTACAGAATTTCTGATAAGTGGTAATCCAGCCTCTAATTTAAGACCTTCAATGATGGGACCCAATGACCTCCCAAACAGCTTATTCTACTTTAGGAGAGTTTTAATTTTGGGGACATTTCACCATATATTTAAGCAAAATGTATCTCTTTGCAACTTTTAATCATTGCTCCCAGTTTTAACCTATGGGGCAAAGAAACCAATTCTCATGTGTTTTCAATATCAAATTCCTCCAAGTATTGGAAATGGCTATCAAGTCTCTCCCAAGTCTTCTAATTTTTAAGCTAAATACTCCAAGTTTCTACAAAGTCTTCACATGGAGTTTTTTCTAAACATATTATTTTTGAAAATTGAATGGTTTTACCTACACATATTTGTGTATAAATAACCATCTCTAAGTTGGGGGAGAGGGAAGAATAAAAGGGAAAAAAAAGAAATCTACATGATAACTTTAATTTTATATTTAAAAGGAATAGCTGGTTGTACACAATAGATTGGCAGTTTTATGTATAATAACCTTTCCCCCCCCATTTTACTATGTTATGGAAATGCTTGTTTATTTCTTAAGCTCAGAATAAAATAAAATAAATCATGACATTGCCTATTTCCAGTTCTAAAGCATCTCTCCTATTCCATGTGACTTGTTAAAGAACTATGACAGTTACTTAGTCATAATATCAAGTTCTTTCAGTAACCGGGGATATAGTTTGTTTGGGTCTGGTGATGTAATAGCTGAGTATATCTAGGTGCTCTCTTACCATATCTTCACTTATTGGTGGTTTTCTTCTTGGTAGAAAAAAATAGAAGCAAAATAAAGTTGAAAAAGTCTGCCTTCTCTCCATCATCTATTATTACTATGCTATCCACTCCAAGCAGCATTCCTATTCCTTCTTTGATTTTCCTTTTGGCTTCAACATAGTTTTTAAAAAGCATTTTTTGTTCTCCTTAATATTCTGAATTAGACTCAGAATTGAAGTAGAAGAAGAGAGTGGACTGGATTGCCATTTGGAAAATGAATGGTGCTTTTAATGACCCCCAACTCCTTCTCAAAACAAAGTCCAACCTTTTAACGTCAATATTGTTTTCATTATGCTTTATGACTGCAAGTCATAGGATGACACAAATTCCAAATTCCAGTTTCTGCTCACTTCAAAATAGCAATAGAGAGACACATGGTGGGTCTAAGCAGCATATTACCAATGAAGAACTAGCAGGAGAAGTGGGGTACCTACATATATACATGGATAATCAGAGAGATATATAGCTAGAAATAGAGGTAGGCTAATCAAATAGCAAGAGTGAGGGACAGCCAAAAGACATTTCGTTTTCTCTCTTATTGGTTGGGAGTCCTATCTGGATGGTGAGTGTAAGATTGTAGAATGAGAGTGTGGAGCTTGGGAGCTTTGGCAATGTGTTTTAGAACTTCACTTGGGAACAGAGAATGCTTGAGAGTGACTATGGGACTGAAGGCTGGTGTCAAATTTGATATATGGACTAAAAGATAAAAGGGAAAAGGGTTGAGTATGAGTGCTAGAATACTTTGTACCAATGCACACTGAGAGAATAGTGAATAGAATGAGGGGTACAGGTCAGTGCATTGTGGGATTGACCTTGCAGGTCAAAGTGAGAGTGGGGAAGTATGGAAGCAGGGAGATCTTAGCTCAATACTACCTACTATGGAGATCTTTCCCTTGTTTGAGCATGGTGCTAAGAGTGCACTAGGAGAGGTTTCATGAATGACTGGATTGTTGGTACAGATAGGTCCCAATTAGTGCAAATAATGAATTTTGTAAAGAGGTCTTATTATTAAAATTTTAATTGCATATTTTATTAGGCTGAAATAAATTAACACATTTTTATTTATAATTATACTTCAAATCACGTAATTCAAATAATACAACCACTTCATGTGATTCATTATTTCCACTAATCAAAACCTAGTAGTACAGTAATCTCCACAAATTTCTCTTTCCCTTCTTCCCCCCTCTCATACACATGCAGACACACAGATACACACACACACATACACACACATGGAGTGCCAGTGTAAAGGTAACAGTGATGATAAGATTTCTTCCTAGTAAAGTATAATTCAGATGCAGAGTAGTTTAGAGGGTAGAAGAGCCTTGGAATGAGGAAGACCTGGGATTGAAGTCTTGCCTCTGACACATATTAGCTATGTGATAATGGGTAAGTCACTTATCCTATCACTTAACCCCAAAATGCTCAAACTATTTTACAAACAAGTTTTTGATTTTTAATTGGTAGAGAAGTTTTTATGTCAATAAGCACTTAAATGCCTACTATGTGTCAGGCACTGTGCTAAGCACTAGAGTTGCAAAGAAAGACAAAAAACAAAAATAAGCAAAAAACAACAAAAAAAAGTCTTGCTCACATTTTCATGGGAAAGGCAACATGCAAACAACTATGTTCAAGCAAAATACATGCAGGATAAAATGGAGATAATCAACAAAAGAAAGGTACTAGAATTAAAGGGATCAGGAAAGGCTGCTGGTGGAAAGACTTAAAGGAAATGAGGTAAGCTGGGAGTCAGGGATGAGGAGGAAGAGAATTCCAGGCATGGGAGACATTTCCATAAGATGAATTCTTTTTACAAACTATTTATTTATTTAGTAGCATTCACCTTTAAAATTTTTTTGGTTTCAAATTCTCACCTTTCCTCCACCTTTCTCTCCCCACCCCAGCCCAGTGAGAACACAGGCAATATGATACCCATTATACATGAAGTCATGCAAAACACATTTCCAAATTAGCCATATTGCAAAAAAAAAAAAGGCAAGAAAAATAAAGATAGTGAAAAAAATGTGCTTCAATTTCAATTTGTACTCAGAGTTCATCAGTTCTCTCTCTGGAAGTGGATAGCATTTTTCATCTGAGGTCCTTACAATTGCTGTGGAACATTGTATTTATCAGAGTAGCTAAGTCTTTCAGACTTAATCATTGTTACAATATTGCTGTTACAGTGTACATTGTTCACCTGGTTCTCACTTTGCTTTGCATCAGTTCATGTAAGTCTTCCCAGGTTTTTCTGAAATCATCCTCTTTGTCATTTCTTACAGCACAATAGTATTTCTTTTTTGTTTTGTTTTTTATTTTGTTTTTTATTTTTAACATGTGTTTTTAAAACTTTGGGTTACAAATTTTCTCCCTTCCTCCCTCCCCGCCCACCCTCATTGAAAAGGCAAGCAACTCAATACAGGTTATAGATGTGTAGTCATGCAAAACACTTCCATAGTAGTCATGTTGTGAAAAACTGAGTATATTTCCTTTCATCCTATCCAACCCCCCATTTATTCTATTTTTTCTTTTGACCCTGTCCCTCCTCAGAAGTGTTTACTTTTGATTATCCCCTCCCCCAATCTGCCCAACTCTCTATCAACCCCCTATTCTTTTGTCTCCCTCCCCCCTTATTTTCCTGTAGGGTAAGATAGATTTCCATACCCCATTGTGTATGTTATTCCCTCCTTAAGCCAAATCCTATGAGAATAAGAGTTCCTTCTCACCTTCCCCTACTTCCTCTCCACTGTAAAAGTCTTTTCTTGTCTGTTTCATGTGAGATAATTTACCCCATTCTACTTCTCCCTTTCTCCTTCTCCCAGTATAATCCTCTCTCACCCCTTAATTTTATTTTCCAGATATCACCTCTTCATCTTCAACTCACCCTGTGCCCTCTATCTATCTATCTATACATACATATAATTTTTCCCTCCCACTACCCTAATACTGACAAAGGACTCGTGAGTTATAAATATCATCTTCCCCTGCAGGAATGTAAACAGTTCAACCTTAATAAGTCTCCTATAATTTCTCTTTCCTGTTTACCTCTTCCATGTTTCACTTGAGTCTTGTATTTGAAAGTCAAATTTCGTATTCAGCTCTGGTCTTTTCCTCAGGAATTCTTGAAAGTCCCCTATTTCATTGAATGACCATTTTTTACCCTGAAGAATTATACCCAGTTTTGATGGGTAGGTGATTCTTGGTTGTTGTCCTATCTCCTTTGCCCTCTGGAATATCATACTCCATGCCCTCCAGTCCCTTAATGTAGAAGCTGCTAATCTTGTGTTATCCTGATTGTGTTTCCACAATACTTGATCAGGTAATATGGTTCAGATTCCTTATACCACTTTGCATGTTTCCATGCCATTAAGCTACATACAATTTTAATTCTTTTAAGATCTTAGAATTCTATGATTCTCAGCAATGTAGGATTAAAAGGAACACATTGTTCAAAAAGGGTACTGTCAATACATGCATAGGCCATTGTTTCTTGTTCTTTGTTTAACTCTATCTTGTTATTTTTCCAACTAACGGGCATTTGTTTTTTTTCCTTCCTTCTTGCCCTTTTTCTTTCTGTCTGCCTGCAATATTTTCTCTTTGACCTGGGAATTCTGAAATTTGGCTACAATATTCCTAGGAGTTTTCCTTTGGGGATCTCTTTCAGGAGGTGATTGGTGGATTCTTTCAATTTCTATTTTGCCCTCTGGTTCTAAAATATCAGGGCAGTTTTCCTTGATCATTTCTTGAAAGATGATGTCTAGATTCTTTTTTTGATCATGGCTTTCAGATAGTCCAATAATTTTTAAGTTCTCTCTCCTGGATCTATTTTCCAGGTCAGTTGTTTTTCCAATGAGATACTTCACATTCTCTTTGGTTTTTTCATTCTTTTGGATTAGTGTTACAGTGCCTTGATTTCTCAAATTGTCCCTAGCTTCTAATTGCTCCATTCTAATTTTTAAGGAAGTATTTTCTTCAATAATCTTTTGGACTTCCTTTTCCATTTGGCCAATTTTGCTTTTTAGGGCATTCTCCTTATTGGCTTTTTGGACCTCTTTTGCCATTTGGTTTAGGTTATTTTTGAAGGTTTTATTTTCTTCATTTTTTTTTGGGTCTCCTTTAGCATCACTCTCAGTGATGCTCCACTTCTCTTACTTCTCAAAATCCTTTTTGAGCTCTTCCATGGCCTGGGATCAATTCATATTTTTCTTGGAGACTTTGGATGTAAGAGCTTTGGCTTCATTGTCTTCTGGTTGTGTGTTTTGATCTTCTTTGTCACCAAAATAAGATAATATAGTCTGACTCTTTTTGCACTGCTTGCTCGTGATCCCAGTAAATTACTTGAGTTATAAACTCTTTGTTAAGGTAGGGGTCTGTTTCCAGTGTGGAGAATGTACTGTCCCAAACTGTGGGGGTTTTGTGCAGCTGTTTCCACAGATACTTCCAGGGATCTGTAAATTTTCAGTTTTTCCAAGGTGGAAAGATGAAGGGTGAGGTGTTTACTCCTTTCCTGGCCTGTACTCTGGTCTATGAGTGACCACAAGCACTCTTTTCTGTCTTGGAACTGTGAGAAGGATTTCCTCTCCACCACCACTACAAACTCCACCACACCAGTGCTTCTCCTCGCCCCAGGATCGCTATCCAGAACTGTGATCCGGATCCAAGCACAGGCAAAGCAAGAGAATCCTGCACCAGCAGAGAGATCCTTGCAATCCCCCTCTGCTCAGCCACTTGATTCCCCCTCAATCTGTGGGCCGGAAGCTCAGGAGGCAGCCACCACCCTGGGGCCAAGCTTGGGGACTGGGGCTGGAACCCCACCAGCACAATAGTATTTCAACACAGTCACATACCACAGCTTGTTAAGCCATTTCCCAAATAATGGATACTCTCTCAATTTCCAATTCTTTGACACTACAAAAAAAAGCTGTTATAAATATGTTTGTACATATGAGTCCTTTGACTTTTTCTTTCATCTCCTTGGAATACAAACCTAGTAATATTGCTAGGTGAAAGGATATGTATAGTTTTTATAGCTCCTTGGGCATAGTTCCAAATTGCTATTCAGAATGGTTGGATTGGTTCACAACTCCAGTAATTCCATGTCCCAATTTTTCCACATCCTCTCTAACATTTGTCATTTTCCTTTTCTGTCACACTACTCAATCTGATAGGTATGAGGTGGTACCTCAGAGTTGTTTTAATTTGCATTGCTTTAATAAATAGTGATTTAGAACATTTTTGCATATAACTATTGATAACTTTGATATCTTCTTCTGAAAACTGCCCATGCATGTCTTTTAACCTTTTGTCAATTGGGGAATGACTTATTTTTTAAATAAATTTGGTTCAGTTCCCTATATATTTGAGAAATGAGACATTTATCAAAGAAACTTGCTGTAAAAATGTTCCTCAGTTTCCTGCTTTTTAATTTTGGCTACATTGGTTTTGTTTGTGCAAAACCCTTTTAAATTAGTGTAATCAAAATTATCCATTTTGCCTCCTGGGATCCTCTCTATCTCTTGTTTGGTCATAACAAGGATTCCTTACACTGCTGAAATAACAGGTGTGGACCCCAAACAAACAGAAACAAAAACTGAATCATAAGTATAGCAACCTTGCCTCTAGGGTTCTGTTTTAGAAGGTGATGGATAATACTAAA
Source organism: Vombatus ursinus (assembly GCF_900497805.2). NCBI lineage: Eukaryota > Metazoa > Chordata > Mammalia > Diprotodontia > Vombatidae > Vombatus > Vombatus ursinus. The sequence continues at coordinate 13,804,236 of NW_020954641.1, forward strand.
GGCTTGTTTTAGATTATTCACAGGTCTTACACACACACACACACACACACACACACACACACTATTTGTTATAAAAGTTTTCTTTTGTTGTTTTTGTTACTGTTTAGGAAGGGCAAGAAGGAAGGAAAAAAAAACAAATGCCTGTTAGTTGGAAAAATAACAAGATAAAGTTAAACAAAGAACAAGAAACAATGGCCTATGCATGTATTGACAGTATCCTTTTTGAACAATGTGTTCCTTTTAATCCTACATTGCTGAGAATCATAGAATTCTAAGATCTTAAAAGAATTAAAATTGTATGTGGCTTAATGGCATGGAAACATGCAAAGTGGTATAAGGAATCTGAACCATATTACATGATACAGCATTTAGTTAAGTGCTTACTGTGTGCTAGGTACTGTTATAAGAACTAGATAGAAAATAAGAAATATAAACAATTAAGATAGTCTCTATTCTCAAGGAGTTTACATTCTGATGGAGGAAGATAGCACATAAATGAATGAAGGATAGGGGATGGGGTGAGGTATGATAAGTGGATGGAGGTCTGGATTCCAGCAAAATAAGAGTAAAGCTGCTATCAAAGACTAGGATGAAAGACCTGAAGGGACTTGTCCAAAGTCCCCCAATTAGTGTGTATCCAAAGTAGATTTTGAATCAACATCTTCCGAATCTAATTCTTACACTCTTCACAAAGCAGTCAAAAAGATGAAAGCTAGGATAGAAATGGAATCTTACCCTAATGATGGTGGTGAACCATAACCTAGTGTGAAATTGGATTACTGGGGAAGATATTTCATTTAGCTATTTTGAATTTTATTTCAACATGTTCATATATTAAGGTCTCTGATTTTCTATAAAGTTTACTAAAATATTATGCTGCTGTTGTCATGAAAGAATTTAATACTGGTAATAGTCTACTGCTGTATGATACATTACAATTACAAAACACTTTCCCAAGCATTACCTCATTTAATCTTCACAGCAAAATTCAAAGGATGTTAGTCCAACATTTTACAGATGAAGAAACTGAGACCTCAAGAGGAGAAACTCACACAGGGCCATCTGTGCATTACAGTTTAGTGGAAATATTATTCCACTTGATGTCAGAAGGCACAGGCTCAAATTCTATCTTTATTGTCAGCTAACTGTGGCACAGTAAGCAAATTATTTATCTTCTCTTGTGCCTCAGTTTCCTCATTTATAAAACAGAGATAATGATACTTATACTCCCTACTTAAGAAAGGTTTTGAAGGAAAGCATTTTTAAATGTTTAAATAATTGTATCAATGTGAACTGTTATTATTCCCCTTTGTTCAAGTTCTATTTTGATGCCTCATTGAGGTGTGAAGGTTCTCCAAAGACCTATCAGCCAAGTTGGAAAGGCTCTGAGTACTGACTGAGACATGGCTTTCATCCAATGTCCAGCCTTGCTAAGTTTGGAGAGGCACATCACCAGAAGATTGGCCACCAGGTTGATGATTAATTTGTTTTTGGATGCAGCAACTCGAGGCATCAATTCCATCTATTAAAGTTTGGAGATGTTACAATCTGCATCAATGAAGAATACTCACACTGATAAAGTCACATTATTGTAACTTTATATAAGTTGATGTATAAATGGGAACAGTTCAATGACTTGTCCAAACTTACTCAGCTAGTAAGATGAAATAGGAGTAAAATTCTGGTCTTCTCTCTCTAAGACTCTCTGTCTCTCTCTCTCCCTCCACATATATACCCATACATGTATATCCTAAAATAAGTATTTATATACACATGTATGTGTATGTGCATATGTATGTGTATGTATGTATATATGTATATATGTATGTATACCCCTGTAACAAAGAACACATGCAAAAACACTCAAAAGAATGACTTCATCCTTCATCTGATAATATATGCAACATCTTACTCTAGGAGTCCCTTGCTTCTCTTCTAGGTGGAAGAGGAAATATTTCATTATTGGTATTCTAGGATGTTTACTGGCTTTTCAATTGCTCAGTTTAGTTTCCTTTTACTGATCTCTTCATTTTTGTAGTCCAACATTGTTGTTGTTCTTATGTATATTTTTCTATTTTTCTTTATTTTTTATTTTGAACTTGAAAACCATATTAACTTCAGAATACAAAAAAAGGATTGTTTATGAAAATGTGGATTTCAGTTTTCCATTTATTTTAGAATATATGTATGTATAATAAATTCCACACATTGCTTTGAAAATTGTCCAGCTTGTTTTTGTTTCCTTCTGAACTTCCTTCTCTTCATTAAAAAAAAGTTTCAATTGGCCATTTTGGGGGTGTGGGGATGGGGAATCACTATTGCAAACTCATGCTCTTCCCTACTCTCCTCCTCAATTACAAAACAAAAAAGAAAAAGAAAACTTTCTTATAATAAATAAGCACAGTCATGCAAACCAAATAAACACAGTAGCCAAGTCTAAAAATGTTATGTCTCTTTCTTTACGTTCAATTCATCACCTCTTTTTCAGGAGGTGGGCAGCTTGTTTCATCTTCAGTCCTCTGTAATTATCTCGGTCACTGTATTATTTAGAGTTCTCAAGTCCTTCAAAGTTGTTCTACTTTACAATGTTATTGTTCTTCAAATTCTTCTGGTTCTTCTCATTTGACTTTATAACCATTAACAGGAACCAAGATTCTATGAAATGATCTCTTTTGTAATTTCTAATGGTACAATAATATTTTGTGTGACTTTGGTGGGTCACTTTACTTCTCTGGACTCAGTTTCTCATCCCCAGAATAAGGGTGGGATGGTTAAGCTAGAATCTTATTGCTAATATTCCTTTTGGCTTTGACTGTATGAACTATGAGCGATGGTATTACATGATTACAGGCTATTCTCTATATAAGGCTTTTATTTTTGATATTTAATGCAAAATAGTTTCTCCTTTCAAAAGTTCTTTTTTCTCATTCTAGCTTCATTGATTTAATTTACACAAAATATTTTTAGTTTTACGTAACCTAAATTGTCTATTTTGTCTTTTGAGATCTTTTTTTTTTTTCCTCCCAGACCCATCCACTTTCTGCTTACACTATGTTGCTAGGGATTCTAAAATTAATGTTTAGATTTTTCAGAGCCAAGTAGACCATTTAAATCTCAGAATCAGAAGAAGGCCCTTTGAAATTGAATATGGGAAGAAAAGGGGAATTGGAAAATCCCACCCATGATGCTGAATCAGATAGTACAGAAAGATGAACATGTCTTTCCCTTCCCATGTGTGGCACAACACAATCTTATGGAAGGATTTTTTTTTTCAAAAGAATTATAGTTCTCAATCCTTCTTTCACTAATAATGGTATATGGTACTGAATGCTTTGTTAGAACTTCCCTTTCAAATGGGTAAACCTGATTCCTGAAATTTTCTGTCAGTACAACAAAATTGATATTAAGAGTCACAACCATTTGCGTAAAAATATTAATATAAAAAAGAAAATCCATTAAAATGAAGAGACTAACAAAATAAGAACTTATGATTGAGGATGGGCATAATTTATTTGTGGATGTGCAGCCATGAGTTATTTGGTCCTTCTACACAAATGAGATAACTGTCATATCCCATCATATCCCACTATCATGAATTATATATAACAACATTGGGTGAAATATGAAATTCTAAAAATACACTGAAAGGCTGGAGTCATCTTAATGGTTTATTATGATAGGTGTTCCTGGTTTTGAAATATCTTCTTTCATAGGAGACAAATGTGCACGACATTATTTTAGAAAGTCCACATCTTTTAAAAAGATAGATGAAAAGCTCTTTGAGACAGCTGTGCTATTTTATTAGGAGAACAACACTTTCTTCCTAAATATTCCTTATGGATGTTGCATGGAATAGTCAGGTGATTCTTTGGTCTTTTGTTTTCCTAAAATAAAACCCATGGAAATGTCACCTGGGAAGCTGGCAAGATTTCACCATCGATTGTGAAGATGGTAGGGTAGTTAAGGACCATAAAAATATGGCAACTTACAAGTAAAGTAAATTACCCCATAAATTTTTTTCATTCACTGAGGTAGCAACTTTTTTAGATTTCACATGGACCCAGGCATAAGCGTGAACTAAAATAGAAACTTGTTACATTAAAAGAAAATATTGCTCCATTTCTCTTTTTAACTTGCCTAATTTAGTTTCATACTACCACTCATACCACTTGCAAGCTTTTCCTATTTTGAGGACCTTCTGCTTTTATTCTCTTTTGCACATTTCTCAAATGTCTTGGAGAAGGGTGGGGTAGGCAGAATCCTAAATACATAATGGATACACAAGGGCACTGTGGGACATAAACACTGAACCTGTCAACACGTCACTCATAATCACATTTTCTTCTGCTCAACTGTGCACACCTGGGGAAGATATAAAATTCAGACTCCTACATTCTAATACCTCATTCTGTTTGGGTAGTGAACATCTGGCCAATTAATTTTCAGTTGTTTGGGGGGTTGGATTACCAATTACAGTATTCATGGCTTCTGGTTTTCATTACCTTTCCATTCCCCGTATTAGATTCTGGATGACTGTTGACATGGAAACTTGCATAACTTGCGGTCTAGAGAGGAGCATAAAGAAGAAGCACTGGTCTTAAGTCATAAGAAGCCATGCTATATTTGCATGTGATAGGATATACTCCTCTGCAAACCTCTCCTACAAATATCTAAAGGGCCTGCTCACAATCTAAGTTAGATAAATTGTTAATCCAAAACCTACTCCAGCATCAATAGCATATGATTATCATTATTTCTGCTGGCTATAGTGTTAGATGTTATTCTTTGACTTTCTTTCTGAATTTTCATTTTTTTAATAAGGAAGAAGAAATACAGTCTTCAAGGTGGGGACCAAGAATTCTCAGTCCTTGTCCTAAAAAGGACAGCTGATTCTGTTATAAAGTTGTTAGCCTTTCTTTTTGGATGTTGAGACATTTTTTTCCACTTTATAACTCTTTATAAGAGTATGTTTTGGCTTTAATCAAAATCAGAAGTCTAAAGATAGAAGATGGTCATAGTGTCGGCCACTCTTCTGTGTATCTGTGTTCCATGTAGCTACCGTTTGGCTGCTAAATATATGTCTCTGACAGTTCTATAGTGAACTCAGCAGTGTTCAGGCTATTATTTAAGGGTTTCTTAAGAATAAATATCAAATAATCTGAAAAGGCATCTTAGAGGGTCAGAGTGCAGCCATTCCTTATGGTTGCTAGCTGCAGGGAATAGAATGAACACTTCTTTTCCCACGGAATCCAGAGCTCCACTCCTTCTGCTAATGGAGAATCTACACATTTATCACCGGTGTTATGGCTCCCATCTCCAACGTGTGTGATCAAAATCCAACACCTAGAGTCACATAGGAGCAGCAAAGATATAGTAGTTCAAACACATATTGGCAGAAAGATACTCAGAACATGTTTTTTTTTGAGATTGAACCTGGGATTTCATTGATGTAGATGACTTCAAATAAGAAACTCCCTTTACCAATGCAGACTGGTATTTGGTTTACAACTTACAGTATTAATAGAGAACAACACACATATTCATATATCAGGCAAACATCACATCATTATCATGCCTTCTGTGATATTTCAGCCTAGTGAAAAATATTCCTTAAAACATTCCAATTATCAATGCTATTGTATATGTGAGTATTTACTCTCCAATAAAACTCTTCAATCCCTTTTGTATTATTCTCTATACATACATTGAACTTACACACATATCTAATGCACACTTATCTATAGAAAAGTCCACTTGCACACTGGCATGCAGGACCAGTCCAAATAAATGAAAGCAAAGCCTTAGTTCATATGTTTAAATGACTGTGAAGTTAATTAGGAAAAAAACATTTTTAGGGAGTTAAAAAAAGTGAGTTCAAATGTAACTAGGTTAATAATACATTCATTGCTTTCTTAGTGAAAACTTCATTTGTTTTTTTTTAAATCCCACTTAATCAATAAAAGTTTTTTTTTTTAAATTACCTTCATTGATTTTAGGCACTGAATCAAACTTTTATCTACACTTAGACAGGTCCTATCTGCCAACATGCAAAAAGACTGGTCGTATATGGACTTTTGTATATGGACTTTTGTATATGGACCTTAATGGCCATAGAGTTTGAAGTTTTAAAGCATCATTGCATCCAGTTAAATTATAGTGCCTCTTTTCCTCCTCTGACAGATTCCAGTCTTGATTTTATACCTCTTTCGTTGCTTCAGTAAATTGATTCCTTTAAAACATCCAGGTGGAAATGAATTAATGGTCTTGCATTGTGAGTGAGAGTGATGTGGTCCCTCCCTCTCCTTCTCCACATTGAGGTCCTTTCCCCTTCTAAGAAACCCACATATCAATTAAACTCACCTGCTAATTAAAAGCTTGTTTGGAATATTCCTTGCTAGTTAGAAGCAAGGAAAGTGTAAAGGTGTCTAAAAATAGAGGCTTTGAATGTCAATTACTTACTTCCTTGTTGGTTCCTGGTTTATTGAGTTGAATTGGGCACTAGTAAAGAAATAGGAGATAGGGGGAGGGGAAAGAAACAGGAAGTATGCTTTTAAAGTGTATTTCCTTGGAGATATTTAGATGGTTCTGCTACCTTTGCTCTTCCACTGAAAGACTGGCACCCACATGAATGAAAATACACATCCACACACCTGTACTCCTTATTCATAAGGGTCAATCAAACACCATTTCTCAAAACTCACATAGAAATACATTTTATCATTTTCTTTATAAAGACAGCAAATGAGTAGATGACACATTGACTGCTAACGATCAAAATCAAACTCTTTGCTAGTATGAAGACAGCTGACAAATCAAGACTGGAGAAGAAAGCCTTCTGTAGATGCTTCACTAGCATTATTGGTACAATCATGGAGTTGAAATAAATTTTTATGATTGGTTAGATTGGTAAAAATATTAATATGAATATTACCACTCTTGACACTAATAGAATAACATGAATATTCTTACTGTATTAATATTAATATTATTAGAAGTATTGATAGTAGCACCAATAATAGTATTATTACCAACCTGACCAAGTAAAAGAATTTAACAGTACTATCATTACTATAATAATATTATTAATTAATTATTAATGATAATTAATATATTAATTAATGCATATTATTACGTATAAATACATAATACTACCATTACTATTACTAATGATGATAGAAATAATAATAGTGGCAGTAGTAATAGTAATAGTTTTATCTGGTGCTGTCGCTGTTCCAAAGATGCTTTCAATGAGCTTACAGAAAATGAATTTACATCCCAATACTTTCATTCAATTATAAAAAGCAGTTATTTTATCTACCTATGCAATGGTCTGAAGAACATTAAACGTGAAAAGAAATACTGAGGTAGAGACTTATCCTGAGAGCATTTCTATCTGAATTTCATCAAATATAAGATAAGAAAAAGAATAAAACAAGAAAAATAACACATATAGTGGGAAAATATTTTATTATTTATTAATATTGTTTGAATCTGGCTTTATGTGGCTAAATTTGTCCCACCCAAAAGCTTACTGCAGAGGTCAGGTTGACCTCAGAGAAGCTCTTAGGATGCAGGATGGTCAGATCCCAACCTGTACTTGTTTTGGGTCCACTCAGGTCTTGTTTTGGGTTCCATCCAAAACTTGTCTTTTGAGTTCCCCAAATTAGATACACTGGCTGGCTGATATATATCTCAAACTGCCCTTCTCTGCAGACTACCTACGCCTAGGTGAGGGCTAATGAGGTAAATGCCTTTATGTCCTTGTCTGAATTCCATATAATGTAAACCTTGCAGAGATTTCAGGAGGGTGGCACACCTTCTTCTGGTTTTCTTCTCTACCAAATGATTAAATAGATTTCTTTCTAAAACTATTTCAGATTTTGTTTTGGGGATTTGTTCTCAATACTAACTAAATAACTACATATGTATATATAACTAACTAAATATATATGTAGGTATATAACTATGTATATGCAGCTATATGTATAACCATATATAACTAAATGTATGTATATATGTATGTGTATATATGTATATATAACTATATATACATACATAGATATAAATGTATATTTATATGTGTATTTATATACACACATTATATATAATATACATACATATATACATATATATTTCAGATTTGGGGGTTTATTCTTGAGATTAGCTATATATACAAAGTTTTATATATATATACACATACATGTGTGTTTATGTGTATATATATATACACGCACACACATATATATTGAGACAAAGAGAGCTTTAATGTTTAAAAAACATATGCCCCTAAAACTATAGATTGGTAGAAATGATATTAATTGGATTTCATGATGAAAAAACTGAGGCTAAGAAACTTTAAATAATGTGTCAAAGGTTTCTACCACCAATCAGGCACTAAATGTGAACTTTCAGGAATGTTCCTTTTTTATTGCTGCATTTTGAATTTGGAATTCATATATACTTATCAATTAAGCAAGCATTTACTAAGACCTATTATATGCCAGACACTATGCTAGTCATTAGAACAGATATGAATTGTGTTTGCCCACAAAGAGCTTATATTATATAGGAGTACACCACTTTTGCACATATACGTCTACATAAAATAATTATGCCAAATGGAAAATAACACATACCTATATGTTATATATGTACACATATATTGCTATATATACAAAACATAAAAGGAAAATAAAATGAGAGTTAGAATTGCACTGAAGACAGTCTCAGCTTCCATCAAATAAAATTTTTTTTCATCTATAGAATTCCTTTTCTAGTGTCCTGACACTTTAATAAAAATATAAAGTTCTAAAGAAAATAACAAAGCACAGCCAAAGCACAGAGAAAGATACATTAACATTGGAACTCTATCTTGTATTTTAAAATATCCGTATCTCTCCATAACATTCTATAAAATGAGAAATTTACTTTTTGGAGGAAGTTTGAGTAACAAGAAGTGAAAACTTGAGGCCTTCATGTGTCAGTTTTGCGAGGAGCAGGACTTCCTATGGACGAAAGCTACTTACAGGGAAATGTGGGTGTTGATTAGGTATGTATTCTGAGAGTCACCAATGAGGCAGCGTGATTCAATAGGAATAGGGCTGGATTTGGATTCAACAACTTGGGTTTGAGTGCTGGACTTACCACTGCATGACTTTGTGCAAATTGCTTAACTTTTCAGCCTTAATTTACTCCTTTGTAAGATGAGAAAGTTGGATTCGATAACCTCTAAGGTCCCTTTCAGCTCAAAAACTATGACCCTGATACATGATGAGACACATGATACATGATGAGATATATAATTTTTGTATTTTAATTTTTTTCCTTCCAACACATACATATTTAAGTCTACCTGTGTTTAAAGTAAATGGAATTATAGAATTTCCAAGGACATTACAAGCTATTTGTTCCTTCTTCCCACTCCCACACACAATTTAACAGATGAGTAAATTGAAGTCTCAAGAAACAGAGTTCTTGCCCAAAGTCACACAGCCAGTTAATGGAAGAAATAAAACTAGCTTGCTTTTTTGAGCAAGGATAAAAGTAGAGGAAATATGGAAAGTCACTTGAACTGTTCAGGCCTTCCTTTTGTCATTTGTAGAATGAGGAATACGGGCTGCATGACCTCTAAGGTGCCTTCCAGGTTTAAACCTGTGATTCTGACTTTCAGTGTCTATGAAACAACAAACAAAACATAGGGCCTTAAACTTTACTGACTTGAGTCTCACACCACAATGTAGTATGAATACCACTCTATATAAATCAGGAAACTAACTACAGAATTGAAATTGAATTATATATAAAAATGAGACATTATTTGTAAAGTGCTGCCACATGGCAGGCACAATATAAATGTTGTTGTTATTATTATTAAACTTCTTCTTTCCCCAACCAATCAGCAAGAAATTATTAAGCTTCTACCATGTACCAGGCACTGGGGATACAAAGAAAAAAAAAATCGTCCCTGTTCTCAAGAAACCTACACTCAATCGGGAAAAAAAAGTATAAACCTAGGCAGATACAAAATATGTGGTTGACACAGATTTGGGGGGATACTTCCCAAGTCCTATTCTCACTGGCAGGTCTGATTCCCCAGAATCAGACTTTTTTTCCTCAGAGATCCAGAGGACAGATAACTGCAAACAGCCAAAGGCAATACCAGATTAGAACATTAACTTGTTTATGAAACCATACAGATGAGGATGGTGGAAGATTCTGAGTAATATTGCCTCACAAGATGGCAAGAAGCAATAGAAATAAAAACAAGTTTAAAGAAAACTTGGCAAAGATCAAACAAAGTTTTTATGAAGGCATTTAAGAGTGAAACTGGAAGGAGAACAAACACATGAAACATGGAAAAGATGTGTAAAGAATTCTATAACACTTTTTATCATCAATGAAAATGGAGCCAACACAATTGGATGCTAATGTCATAGGCCTAGATATGCTGCATAAATAAATAGAAATAGCAATGAATAAGCCAAGGATACAAAGAGCAGTGGGACAAAACCAAGTACGCAAAGAGGTTTGTGCCAGAATTGGCATAATCAATCAATATTTATTAAGTACCTACTATATACTAAGCGCTATGTTCTGTGCTAGGATACAAAGAAAGGCAAAAGGCAGTCCCTGCTCTCAAGGCGTGGGGGAGATATCATGCAAACAACTATGTAGAGGATAAATTGGAAATAATCAACAGAAGGAAGGCACTAAAATTAAGGGGGATTGGGAAAGGGTTTGGGAAAGGTATGATTTTAGCTGGGACCTGAAGGAAGTCAAGGAGTCCAGGAGGTAGAGAGGAGGAAGGAGAGAATTCTAAGCATGAGAGAAAGTTAGTGAAAATGCCCAGAGTTGGGAGATGAAATGTCTTGTTCCAGGAACAGTAAAGGAGTCCAATGTCACTCTATGTCAGAGTACATGGAAGGGAGTAAGATATAAAAAAAAAAAAAAACTAGAAAGGCAGGAAGGAACCAGGTTATAAAAGACTTTAACACTTAAACAGGAATTTTATATTTGATCTAGTAGATGATAGGGAGTCACTGGAATTTTCTGAATGTGTGTGTGTGTGTGCATGCATGGGGAAGGGGTGACATGATGAGACTGAGTGGAGGATGGACTGGCATTTGAATGTTCAGAGATCAAATCTCAAGGTATTTTAAAGAGAGGAGAATAAAATCTTTCACTTTCAACAAGAAATGATGACCAAGAACATATCAATAACTTCTTATCCATAGTCCTATTTTCTGAAATCTACAAATAAATTATGAGAATAATCTATACATACACTGAGGGCATCTACAATGAAGGTATGAAAAAGGAAAATGAAGGCTTTTCAAATGATATTGTACAGTAAACCACATCTTTACAGTCATACAATTGACAGAAATAGGCACAGAAGACAAAAGCCTGATTAACTTACTGCTTATTTGTGAGGGACTGTCTGATGTTGGCAGCTGCCAGTCGGGTACTGTGGCATGGGTAAGGTAAGATCTGGGTATTTTGGAAGTCGAGGCAGGGACTGTGGTAGGCAGAGTCGTGTGTACTGGGATGGGCTAGATACGGAGAAGCCATGAGGCAATTGGGCAGTGCTCTGTGACATAAGCTGGGTGCAAGGAAGTAGCCAAGCCTGAGCTCCTGAGGCAAGGGGTGGTGCCACGTGGGAGTGGGATGGCAGAGGACTGAGTTCCCTCTGCTTAGTCCCCTCCCTATATGCAACGTCATCCCCAGATGCCTCTTGTGACCTTCCTGACCTTGTACAGCACTGACCCAGTCCCCTCCTGAGTCTGACTTCCTAGGTCACGTACTCTTGTCTATGCGTCAATCCCAGATGCCTCCTTCCTGTATCCAATCCTGGCCTCCTACGTCACTCCCTCCCCCTTGGTGTGCTAAACTCAGACAGCCCCTTCCGGTATCTGACCCTACAATCATTGGCTAGTAGCGGGCTGGGGAGGAGGGGCTAAGTAGGTACTTAGGAACAAGCGTGGTCAGAACACACGTGCGCTCTCCCCTGGCTCCTGCTCTGTTGCTCTGGCCTTGCTGCTTGGGCTTGCTATGATGGTTTGCTGTGTTGGCCTCTGAATAAAACTCTGGTGTTGGTGCCTTCCCATGGCTTGTCTCTGTGTGGTGATCCGGCTGAGGACCGAGGACCCAGGCATGGGTAAGACTCTGGCGGTGCTCTTCTCATAGGAGAAGTGGGTACTGGCGCACGACTGGCAGAGGGTCAGCGTGCGGCCCGTATACTTATTGACTAAAAACACACAATTATACACACAAATGCACATGTATTTGAGTTAATATAGCAAAATGAAATCTTAAAGACTCTTCTCTAGCCAGCTATCTGCCATGCATATGTCACCATTATACAAGATACCTTCCAAGAAGAAGCAACAATGATTACTTTGTTTGATGATGCTCTCATGTCAAGCAAGTCATGAAATAGGGAGATATGCTTGCCCAAAGTGTTTGGCATTGTCATGGAAAGTATTCAGATCAGAGTCCCAACTAATGAGAGGTTCCTTATCATTAGTGCGGTCCTCCAGGTCCTTCTAATTGTGGATGAAAGTCTATTTATGTATGAAGTTTGGAACATTTATCTTCCTCAATGAGAGCCTAAATCACACACATGAATTCAACCTAATTTTCCACCCAGGAAAAAACCAAATGGATGAAGGATGCCTGCTTCCTGACTATGATATTCAGTTGGATAGACAACACATAGAGCTAATCTATCAGCAAATCTTTCTTGGACAGACACTGCAAATAGACAATGATTTCAGTGCATGATTGAGCAAGACAGGAACTGGCTAGAGTTTCTTTGGGAACCTACATTTCTTTGAGTGATGCCAAACTTTCCCCTGAAACAAAAGGCCCATATTTTATACCAGTATTTCTCCAGTTGTGTTGTATGGCTGTGTGTCATAGAATGCTACAGTATCTAAGTGACTGCAGTTGGAGATCATTTGAAAGGCAATAGAGAAATGCTTGGTTGGCACAATCAGATTCCTACATATAAAAAATGAGGAATTCTATAGGAAGCCTGGTATAAAAGATGTCCTTTGAAAAATATATGACCAGAAAAAAGGTGAATTGGCATGTTGTACTGTTATCCACTCACTATCAAATGAACTAGAGAAAGGATCTCAGCAAATTGGGTGCATCCCTGTGGAGGATTTATGGGGGTATAAGACAAAGAGTTTCACAGAAGGCACAGCCATGGATGGGTTTTAACCTATATCATTGGAGGAATGATCAACTTTAATTAGACCACAGATCCACTCAAGTATTGATCCATTCATAGAAAACTGTAATAATATACTGCATCCTGTAGGTTTACCATATTATCTTTTTATGTTAAGACAAAGCTGATTTTGACCCAGTTACTAAATCAGGTCATGTTCCCTGACAGAGATGAGGATAGACTACGGAGAAATGATCCCATATCAACTGTACATATGTTAGTGGGGAAACACAAAATTAGAACATATAAACAGAATGCCTTCTCCTTGTTGCCCCATTGCAAACAAAATCACAAGCAACAAATTATAGGAAAAAGTCATTTATAAGGGGATATACCATGAGGAGATTTTGGTTTACTCAGTTATGGCTTTGATTCCCCTCCTTTTGCAAGTGGCTGGGAAAGAGAAGAAAATCATGATGCAAATGCCCCTGGAGAAATGGAAGGAAACAAATACAAGGGAGGAATTAAAGAGTGAAAATAAATAATTGGGCAATGAGTGCATGGAGAGCCATAATGAAAGCTATTTATTTGAGCTCCCAGCTGTAAAAATCCAGGTAAGTGAACTGGGACATAGAATGATCAGGTTCCTAAAAATTCAATTTCAAGTTGCTCTGAATTTTTAAGGAGAGAGAAAAAGAAGAGAAAAATCTTAAAATGAGATTTATATCTACAGACAAATGGTTGAACAGAGACATATTTTTTTAATTGGCCTACTACCTTTGACCTTTATATGACTGAAGAATTTTAAACATGAGTTCATTTTCCCTCTTTTTGCAATTTCCTCAAACCATTCTCCTAATTTCTCACATCCCTTCACTTGTTCTCTCTCTCAGATATATTTTCCTGCATCTCAGGTTGATATTCAAATGCCTCTTTTCTGCAAGAGATAAATCAAATTTTATTTTGTATTTTGTATTCTATCTTCAGAGGGATGTAAACTTCAAAGTTTCTCTGGTGTTATTGTTTATTCCTTAAAACCATTTTCACCAGTGCCCTCACACATTCCCAGGCTAGGCTGAAAAATCTTTTGTCTTTTTGGAAGATATAGAGTATCTGCTACATTTGTTTACCGGAAAGACAAGTAATTCCTATTCATGTCATCATTGATTCTGTTATTTAGTTATTCTTACTTTGTGAAACAGAATTCAAATGTTTTGGACACATTACTGTTAATTTGTACTTCATGGGGAAAGCCTACTCTTTACTTTTTAGAGAAGCAATCAATGAGGCAGAATCTGACATAAAGATGGCAAATTATAGTAAGTTTCCATATGATCCTTCATCCTTTGCCAGTTATCTGATATGTTCATAGAATGCGCAAGTCAGGGTATGTGCACTGGTTAATAAAAGGATGAAAAATTTCCTCTGTTCCCTCACTAGGTTAATCCTCTATGCTGTTTGAAGAAGAGAATTCAAAAAAAATTTTTTTCATCTGTAGAGAAAGACTTTTTTGTTTTTCTTTTTAAACACAACAGTAACATCTTCTTTCCTTTGTGCTCAATCTTTTAGAAACTAGGGTTAATTTTTTTATTTGCACATTTACACAAAACGAATGTATTTTTATTATTGTAATTATTATATTCAGCCTGCATTCCAGAGTACTAACTACTTTGGCTAATTAGAGTACAATTAATTTCTGTAATTCAACCTGGGCCAGAATACTGCAAAACCTATTTGACCTGGATATTAGAGTCATTTTTGCTATGAATTTTAAACCTACTTAATGGTCAATCTGTTATGACCAGTTATCACTTTGGGGCTTCCTTTTAGATATTTTTGCATATTAAACATTTTTAAAAAAAAAATCCCAGTACAAGGTGTGCATGCATACAATATATTGTGTGAAACAGGAGAGGTGCCTCCAGACTGCAGTCAGGTCAATGTATCAATTCTCAAAAGAAGAAAGAAGGCAGATTCTTCTGCAGCACTGTATAATTGAAAAGTACACTGGAGTTAATTCATTCCCCCTCCATTTGAAAGCCCTTCAAATACTTTGAAGATCTCTATCTTGACTTTTCTTTCCCAAGTTAAATAGTCACAGATCCTTTGACCAACCTTCACATGACATGATTTTCAATACCATGCAGCACCTATATGTAATCCAGCTTGTCAAGCTCTGTTCTAAAACATGACTTTTTCACATTAGGCACAATATTCTTAATGTGATTTTCCAAGGTATAACAAAGTACAACTGTAACTTCCCTTTTTCTTGATTTGATATTATCTAATGTAGTCTAAGATCACATTGGGTTTTGTATTTGTAACATCACACCGTTGATTTGTACAGAGCTTGGAGTTCATTAAAACCTCCAGATCCTTTATCACATGATGTATTGATTAATTGATTGATTATCACAATTATCAATATAATAAGGGGAGGAGGGGAAGGTGCTAACGCTCTTTTCTTTATTGATTAATTTGAATGATCACAAATTTGTCAGGCTAGGATAGAACTAGGAAAGTTACAGAGAAGTAAATAAATTTCCAAAATGTTTGTTGTTTAAAAATAGAATGGGTTACCTTGGGATGTAGTGAGTTCCTTGTAATAGATGGTATTCAAGCAGGAGCTGAATGATTTACTTGCTGGCCATGTTGTAGTTGTATGTGTTAGATTATTTGGCTCTGAGGTTCATTTTGACTTTGAAATTCTAGGATTAATCACTTTTATTCAAGCTTTTTTTTCTGGCATGAAAATTATTCTACTTGGTAGAGAAAACATGAACAGTATGAGAATCAAGTGGTTTTACTTTTTCTCTTAGGGCAGCAGGTGGTACAGTGGATAGAGTGCTAGGTCTGGAGTCAAGAAGATATCTTCCTGAGTTCAGATCTGGCCTCAGACACTTAATAGCTGTGTGACCCCCCAGGAAGTCACTTAACCCTGTTTGTCTCAGTTTCCTCATCTGTAAAATGAGCTGGAGAAGGAAATGGCCAAGTATCTTTACCAAGAAAATCCAAAATAGGGTCACAAAGAGTTGGACATTATTGAAAAATGGCAGAATAATAATAACAACAACAATAATACCATCTCTCTAATACCCATTATTGTATATATTGATATATTGATATAATATCAAAATACAGAAAGGCTTAAAACTGATAGGCCCCAGTTAGTAGACTACTGTAGCAATGATTAAACTATTATTTTGGACCCAATTCTGCCCATCAAGAAAGACCTGTCAAAGGGAAATGGCACTGAAATCGGGAAGAAGTTTCTGCACCATCTTAGAGTTCATGTTAAGTAAAGAGGGAAAGGTCTCTTCCTCTAAGTACTGAGTTAAAGTAAAGATGAGTACCCCTTATTTTTCCAAGAAAAAAAAAACCAAAAACCAAAAAACAACCAACCTAAGATTCCAAAAGGAAAGGCCTTTCAAAATGGGTGGGAGGTGTTTAGTAATAAAATTCTAATGAAACAAAACACAGAGGAAAAAATGGGGACCCTTGGTCTCCTTTCTATCCCTGAAAATAGTCTTATCTACATATCCTTGATCTTTTTGGCCCACATTACAAAGAAAATGAAGGAGAAGGAAAAGAAGACAAAGAAAGGGAAAGGGAACAAACATTAAGCACCTACTATGTGTTAGGCATTGTTGAAAGCACTTTACAAATACTGTTGCATTTGATCCTTACACCCTGGGAGGTAGGTGCTATTATTACTCCCATTTTAAAGCTGAGGAAAGTGAGGCAGGCTGAAATTAAATGACTTGCTCAGAGTCACATAGCTAGTAAATATCTGAGGTCACATTTTAACTCAGGTTTTCCTAACAACAGGCCTAGCACTTTATCCATTATGCCACCTGGCTGAAGAAGGAAGAGGAAAAGGAGATGTAGAAGAAAAGAGCATTAGCACCTTCCCCTCTTCCCCTTATTATTCACTGCATACTTCATCTCATTATTCTGTGCTTTAGCCTTTCTAATATTCATTATAGGACTATGCCCCGCTTGGATACTAATCCTAAAATGTTTCGCTTCCAGCATTTTATACTTGTCTTAAAAAAAAATGGAGTTGGTAGACAAGTTCCCTGTGTTAGCCACAAGGGTCCCCATTTTTTCCTCTGTGTTTTGTTTCATTAGAATTTTATTACTAAACACCTCCCACCCATTTTGAAAGGACTTTCCTTTTGGAATCTTAGGTTTGTTGTTTTTTGTTTGTTTTTTTTTTCTGGAAAAATAAGGGGTACTCATCTTTATTTTAACTCAGTACTTAGAGGAAGAGACCTTTCCCTCTTTACTTAACATGAACTCTAAGATGGTGCAGAAACTTCTTCCTGATTTCAGTGCCTTTGACAGTTAGGTCTTTCTTGATGGGCAGAATTGGGTCCAAAATAATAGTTTAATCATTGCTACAGTAGTTTACTAACTGGGGCCTATCAGTTTTGAGCCTTTCTGTACTTTGATATTATATGAGTATTCCAAAAACATTTGCAATGGGTTATATTCCTTTTCCTAAATATTTATGGTGATTCCTATGCCTATTGATAATTCATGCAAGATTTTAGTAGATTTTACTTTATCTACTCAGCATAGTCTCATTCACTTCTGACAAATTCTACTCCAGTAAGGACAATCTTTATTTATTTATTTTTTAACCATTTCTACTGTGCTCACTTTTCCTCTTGGTTTTTTGTTGATCAGATCCACCTGTTTAGAGTGACTTCCTCTGCCTTCTTCCCCAATCTAAATCCAAATCCTTCAAGGTTAGCTAATGATTCATCTCTAATATGAAGCATTCTCAGATTTTCCATTCGGGAATAATACTTGAGAGAGTAGTATTTGATCCTTCTCATGCCCTCCCCCTTTAGAAGCTTTGACACCTATCAAGGAAGACCTGAGAATATGGGAGATTGAGGGAAGAAAAGGAATATTAAGGTGTGTTGGCACCAGACTCCAGTTTTCTCTTCCTTTTCTCCATTAGACATTTTGACATGCCCTTCAGAGAAGACCTGCAACTTCCAGGGAGAAATAGTTGCCTTCTAAAGGCAATATGACACAGCAGAAGGAATATGGGACTGGAATTTTTAAGAACTAGGTTCTAATCCCAACTCTTCCATTAATGAGCTCTATGACTTTGGGTAAATCGCTGCCTATTTCCTTATCTACACAATGAGTTAGATTAATTATCTAAGATCCTTTCTGAGCCAAAAGATTTCATTATTCTGTGAAACACTACTGCAAGAGAGGTGTGGATCCAGTGTGCCAACTGTGAAGAGATAAAATTTTATTAAGCCTGATCTCAAGTGTAGGACAAAAAAGGAAATCACTTTTGTTTTAGACACACATGGAATCTCTCTGTTCATGGATCAGTATTTTGGTAATGAAGAAACATAGCTAAACAGAGTTTGCTGAAGAGGCTGAGAGATCAAATGTATCTGCCAGAGGTCAGGCACAAGACTTTCTTCTTATTGGTAGGTTCAGATCCACTATTTTAGAGTTTTTAAAAATTGCTGTACTCAAAAAACTTTATAAGTTGCCTGTTGTAAGTGAGAGTTTAACATTCTTTTAAAAAGTCCAGTTCCACAATATAAAAAAAAAAATTAATAACTGAACTCTCTTAAAATTAACACACAGCTCATGCTGAAGACTTCTGCACTTTCCAATTATCTTCCCTCTGGCCGAGAACATACAAATACTTTTTTTTTTTAGTAAGCAATTAAGGATTGCATTTCCAGATTATCTTTGATTAATGAAAAGAGATGCAGCATATAGCTTGAATTATGTGATTACAATTAATCTTTATTCCCTTTAATAATTTCACTAATTTTTCATAATATCCTCCTTTAGATTCTTATAAATGAGGTATGGTAATTAATAATTTTCATTAATTTTCCTTGAAGATGCTATGAGATTTTAGATAGAACTATTAGACTTAAAAAAACCCTTTTTTATTTATAATTAAACTGCACACTGTATTATCACATTGAGCTACATTAGATTTTTACTAATATAAGCAGCCAGATAGAACAGATATGTTTTCCCCACTCCATGGTCTTTTTACTTAGTTGATTTGTATGTTCTAACGTCCTATACACTCATGGATCTAACCAAGTAGAAGATAATTCCAGTCTTCTGGAATAAAAGAGGTATTATCTCATCTTTGAGGTGATACAATATTTGCTGCCTTTCTATAAAAATTAATTAGTTAACTGAATGTGTTATATGATTGGGAAGCCTAAAGTATATTGGACCTAGAGTCTAATCCTTAGGTCACCTTGATATCAATTGAATGTAATGTCTTTTTTTTTTTTTTTTTTTGTAGGAAGCAATGTAACAAAATGGACTCAAAGCCAGCCTTGGAGTCAGAAAAACCTGGGTTCAAGTCCTTCTTGTCCTAAGTCCTAAGTCAGGCCTATTCTAAGTACTGGCTGAGTGATCTTGTACCTTAACCTCTCAGTGCCCCCAGGCAACTATAAGACTATATATTAAAGAATAATGCAGTTTTATATTGATCGAGGGAGTTCTAATGAGGACTTGATCTATTAGGAATGAAAATACAAGTAAGAAGATTTAAAGCTAATTATTATCTCTAGGCCATCCCTTAGAAATTGGAGACACTTTTTTTTTTGTTAACTACTTTATCTACAAATTAAAAAAAAAAACCCAAAACACAAAGACAACTGTCAGCAGTTCTGCTTTAGTTGAGACACATAGTAACTTGGGAGGGCCCTAGGCAGCTCTTAAAGGTTATAAGTTGCACTTTTACTTCTTTGCTGTTGCCTTACACATTATATATTCTTTTCTCATTTTACTATGGATTTCTAAGTTGTTCACATGTTTCTCAAATGAGAAAATGAGAAAAAAAAGGGGGAGGGCTACAAGTTGTATATGCAGCTCTTCAAGACTTTAATGGTTAGATGCATTTCTGATCTGTATCAATAGAGTGAATTTTCACAATGGGAATTCCTCACAAAAGTGAAATCACAAATCTAAACTCTACCTCCTAAAAGGGGGGTTAATTATCTAGTATCACAGAGAATGAGGTTTTCTGGATAAGTGAATTACTTCAGACAAAGTTTAAGTACTGGCATTTTTATTGCTGTGATTTTAGGGTAGAAATCTTTCTATACTGATCATATACTTACCTGCCCAATTAAACATAGTATATTCATAATTGGACTTCTTCTGGATGATTCAAGTTCATCATTATGGACAACAGTCATTATATTGTGCTATAGTGGGTATGGATCTTAGCTCTGAATCAGCACTGACCCTTGAAGATACCCTGAAACTTATTTCCTTGTGAAAGTCATGAGTTCAGCTTGCTCTGGGGTAATTTATATCTTTCTTGTAAAGGTGGAGTAAAGGATGTATGACTTCATGACCTTCAGGTCAATATAACAGGGTGCCTTTCTGCAAAATTAATCAGTGAATCAAAGGCCAGAGTCGCTTACTCTTGAGTGATTTCCTCATCCCCCTGAAAATATTTTTCACAGTTGCCGTCAGTGTCCTTTGACATGTCAGCAGAGAACACTATTGATAATTCCTGTATCACACACACACACACACACACAGAGGAATTCAGACACCTACCTCTCAATCAGCTAGCACCCACAGTTTTTTTTTTCATAAAAGTAGGATTTGGCCTGTCCCCCCAACTTACACTAGGACATACCACAGAGCTATAGTTGGTTTGATGTGTCTTGGGTAAATAAGATCTTTGTCAGTGGACCCTGGGCTCCTGAAGTCTGGAAGAAGATACAGAAGGTCTTTTAATCTAACCCTCTCATTTTAGAAATGAGGAAACTGAGGTTCAGTGAGAATCACCTTTCCCCTGTCCCACAGGAAGCTAAATAAAAGATCTGGGAGTTGACTCTGGTCCTCTGGCTACGTCTTTGGAGTTCTTTTCAGTATTCCATTCTGTCTCCCTTCTAAAGTGCACAGCTGTTACCCAGGTCTCTTTCCTGGTAACTGGTTCCCTTCTTCTCCACCATTAGAATACTGGCTGCCTTTAAATTTCGACTGTCCCTGCTATCTAACCTCCTGGATGCTTCTGCTGGTTGCCACCTCTCTTACTTGCTAACAATGGCAATGACGTCTCATGTTAATGGAGCACTTTATATGCATTATCTCACCATCAAAATAAATCGGAAGCAATTTTTTTTTATCATTTTATAGATCAGAAAATCAACTCAGAGGTTTAAGTGCCTTGGACAGAGTTACAAAAGTGGTAAATGTCAGAGAATGGATTTTCCATAAAACCACCCTTTCTCCCAATTTGCCTCAGTTTTCTTCTTTCTTTGTTTTTCCCTTTCCCTACCACATTTTCCTTGCTTTTTTTTCTTGGCCAAATGGAATAGCTTTGATTGCTACCTATAGCCAATGAAAGTGCTCCTTTTTTCCCCCTAAAGGCAAATCAACCAATTCATTGCTTGGGAAGAGGAGGTAGAGGGGGTGTATTCTTCTAGGTTTTAGGCAGCTGGGGCTATTTGTGCTATGTGTATGTAGATGAGAGCTATGGTAATGCAAAGCAGTTGGGTCTTGGAGTCAGAAACTCCATCTGCAATCCTTGCTCTGATATTTACACTTTTGAAACTTCTCTGAGGTTCAGATTCTTCATCTGTAAAATTGGGATTAAAATATTTGTACTTTCCACCTATATAAACTATGAGGAGAAAACCAATATACAAACCTTAAAGTACTATAGAAATGTGTTCTCTTACAATTCATTATGCAAACTCCTTTGTTTAGTTTTTTGAAGGAATTCACAGTCTGCCTCCAGGCTATCTTTCCAAGCTTATTTCACATTACCTTCTTTTATGAAACTCTAAGGCATTGAAATCTAACTGGCCTTCTTGTTCTTGACATGATTTACGATCTCCTCTCTCTCTGCCTTTGCTCAGGCAGTCCCCCATACCTGGAATGATCTCTTTCCTCACATTTGCCTTTTATAATTCCTCACTTTTTTTTTTAAACATTCAGTTCTTGTATCATTTCCTATGCTGAGTCAATTCTAATTCTCAGTTGCTAAAACCTTGCCTCAGAAATTGCTTTATTTCTGATGGGGTTGGAATCTGGGCCCCAGAAAGGAAAAACCCTGGACTTTCCCACATGGCCAATTCTCTGGCTTTCCCCTGAGGCTATAATCCCATCAACTGACTTTTCACTGTGACCACACCCAATCTCCCCTCCATAGTCTTGCCTCCCTATGGCCCCAGGCCACTTCCCACCCTTGGAACCACCTAGGCTCCATTTCCCACCCTTGGGAATTGTATTACCTCATGGACACCCAATCTCCCCTCCATTGTTTTACCTCCCTATGGCCCCTGGCCATTTCCCACACTTAATCCTAGCACCCCTGAACCCCTAAAATGCATCATTTCTACTGTGTGTGTACATATATATATATGTTCACACTATTTATATATACATGCATATATGTGTATATCTATCTATCTACTGTGTGTGCACATATATATCTATATATCTATGTTCATACTGTTTCTTCCCCCACTCTCACCCTTCTCCACTAAGTTTCTTTTTCCAGGTTAAGAATTTTCTTTGTATTCCTAATACTTAGCACAGTGCTTGGAACATCATAGACACATTAAATGCTTGTGAAATAACAAATGCCTAAATTATTTTATTATGTGAAATGCTTGCCTACTTGTTTTCTCTGTTTCTTTTCATTTTCTAATTTGGTCCAGTTGGAGGCTGCCCAAAGTCTGACCTCAGGATCCCACAGGTATTGCTAGAATTTTATCAGAATTTGTAAATGTGCACAGTCTTTGGTAACTGGAAATCCTGAAAAGAGTTGTTACATACGTGTACTAACAAGCTGTGCAATTATGAATACATATTGCTAGGTACACAGTTCACTGACATTTCCATTTTAGCTGCTGTGTCCTTGCTTATAATATGGTTTAGAGGTTCAGGGGTGCTGGTACCCCAAAATCACAACATGCGGGTCCTGCCCAAAAGAATTCGACCCAAGCCTTCTTTCAGCCAAGGACAAGGCTTATTAGAACATCCATCATATTGGGCAGACTCTTAAGGAGTCTGAACATTAGCAAACTATTGTCTAGATTGTAAGAATTGGATGAGTGGCTAGATTTTAAGAATCCCAGCAATGGCTAGGTTTTAAGAATCTAAGCATCTTAATGGAGACAAGATGGACCTAATATACATAAAGCCTGTTGGAGGGACCTAGGAGTGGCCAGTAAACTGGGGTGAACAGAACTCCTGGGACCTGGACCTCTTGGCCAAGCTCTGGAGTTTAGCTAGGATTAAGGGTGGGAAATGGCTGGGGGCCATAGGGAGGTAAAACAATGGAGAGGAGATTGGGTGTAACCACAATGTAAGGCCAGTTGATGGAATTATAGCCTCAGGTGAATGCCAGAGATTTGGCCATGTGGGAAAGTCCAGGGTTTTTCCTTTCTGGGGCCCAGATCCCAACCCCATCACTTAGACTGAGCAGTTATATCTATAGAGCTTCTAGTCTAATTTCAGTGATGTAATAGGAAAGGGATTCACTTATACAGATACCGAGAAGTTGAATGGATTTCTTTTAATTTTCCTCAATGCCATGGAAGTTTTATCTCTCACATATAAGCAAGAGGGAATTTGATACTGATTTATTTCAGAGGAATGCTAATAAAAGGTATACATGCATTTTTCAAAAATTAAGTAAAGGCAAAGACACATCAGGAAAAAGAAGCAGCATGAGGGATAATTTTGTCAAGAGTAGTTAAAAATGCTTTATTGTACAATGGCCACTTGACTACTGCTATGAGATTATTTAAGCTACAAAATGTAAGCAGACTCAATATGAATACCTTAAAGTCCTAAGGTCATTTACAAAAGAGGGATAGTTGGTAAGAGACTTCACATATAAAAAATGAAGTTATACCTATAATTACTAGGAAGACATGCATTGCTATTTTAAAAGGCATTTTTTTTTTTGTGGGCAAGGAGAGAGTTGGTTCTTGATAAATGAAAAATTTCAGGTTTTAGTTAAGAAGCAAATGATTGTCAAAATATTTTATTTTTCTTATGCTACTGCTTTGCCTCCTCTTTCTTGAGTTGCCTTGGCCAAAAAAAGTGTTGAGTAGACCCCTTGCAGAAAACTTTTGTGGGGATATAGATGAGAGTCTCACAGGTGAGGCAGGTATGATTGGAATGTAATCTCCATGTTCCTGAATTGATGAGATCACAGATTCATTTGAGTATTGAGTATTACTTGGGCATGTGGGTAGTGGGAAGATGGGAGGAGAAGAACAGAACACAGAAAGTTAAAGCTCAAGGGACCTTAAACATTTTCTAATCTGACCCCCTCATTTTATAATGCCTGACACATAGAAGGTTCTTAATAAATTCTTAATGACTTGAAATCTGGGAAACTGAGTTTCAGAGAACTGAATCAAATAACTGAAATCCATACAACTGGTCACTGGTAGATCTGGGACTGATAGATCCTAGGAGTGCTGTCAACTTTTCCTCTTTCTACCAGGCCATGAAGTTTGTAACACGAGGGGGCTATGATTTCCATAGTCATATAAAATCTCAATAACGGACACCCTCTTCATTGTCAATGTTTATCGAAAATAATAACTCAGTATATTTGAAGACTACCATGTTGGATGGAAAAGTGAGAGTATCTATTTCCATCTTTTTGTAGCAGTGGAAGCTAAAGGAATTGGCTTTTAAATAATATGCCAGCTAGTTTTGGATTGCCATGCCACCCTGAAATCAGATGAAAATCATTTTACTCACATGGTTAGACTCAGCTTCAGACTTTCTCAGAAAAAGAAGACTCATGGCCTATCTTAATTTCTCTTTTCAAAATCAAAGGGTGAGTAAGAGAGACAATCAATTAACAAGTATTTATGAAGTGCCTACTATGTGCCTGGAATTGGGGATACAAAGACAAAAGAGAAACAGTCCTAACTTCTGAAAAATGTAGAATACAACTGAAAGAGATGATATATGTGTGAGTGCGTGAGAGTGTGTGAGTGTGAGTGTGTGAGAATGTGTGTGTGTGTGTATGTGTGTGTGTGTGTGTGTGTGTGTGTGTGTGTGCGCGTAAAACCAGTGGAATTGATGTGGAGGGTACGGCTGGCCCCTACTTGATCCTCTTTTTTCTGCCTTCTTTCTGCTTGGTAGGGACAGATCTGAATCCTTCCTAGGCCTTTCCTGGCTCCACTCTGGGGAGTAGTTTATTGCCAGATCTCTCCAGTCACTGCCCTGTCCTACCTCTCCCAGTAGATTTAATCAGTCATACATCTTTAGAACAATTAGATTGCTCTGTAGCCCAGGGGCAACATAATAGCCCCCAGATTCATTTGGAACCTTTCTCTGTATTATGAGGTTTATGTCAGATGAAAAGTTATTAGTAAATCACAACATTTCAAAGCCCCCAGTTGGGAAGTTTCCCAACATTAAGACCAAGGTTTGGCTCTCTGCCCTAATTTAATTGTGTGTGTGTGTGTGTGTGTGTGTGTGTGTGTGTGTGTGTGTGTGT
>NW_020954641.1:13829933-14044790 GCF_900497805.2 Vombatus ursinus
TGTGTGTGTGTGTGTGTGTGTGTGTGTGTGTGTGTGTGTGTGTGTATGTGTGTATCTCCTGTCACTTCCTGGAATTTTTACATTTAAGATAAAAAATGAGATATTGGAAACATTTAGGTAAAAGAAATTAGAAGAGTACAGTACAAGTACCTATTATCGAAAAGCCACTGGAAGGGAAAGTTGGGTCAAGAGATCTTTGTTTTTTTGGAACTTTGTTCAATCTTAATAGAAGTGTTACAATGAACTGCTTTAACCTAAGTTTTCTCCTCTGAGATTTTTCTTGGGTCCCTTGACTCTACCCCATCTCCCTTCTTTACTACATCTCAATCTACCTCTGACTTTGTCTTTTATAGCTGCTCCTTTCAGTTTCATCCTTGACCCCTGCCCTGCTGATTCTTCACTGTTGAGTGCATTAAATCTTAGGTGGGGTTGGGGACTTTGTCTATTCACTGTTGCTGCATTTGCTGCTTGGTTCACATACTTCTCACTGTGTCCTTTCAGTCTGTATTTGGCAGATCCTATGTACCTCTTTGAGAGCTCTCAGGCATGATTCAAATCTGCCTTCCAGCTCAAAGACTGCAATAGTCCCAAATCTCTCTCAGGGCTGAGAGACAACACTTGTTCTTCTAAACTAAAATTCCCAGGATATCAGTAAGATCTCAAACATCTTTTATATACAAAATAGATACAAGATAATGGTAGGGAGGGAGGAGAGAAAAGCACTGGCACCTGGAAGTGAGGCTTTAAGGCTCCATGTAGAAGGTAGCATTTTAACCAAGCCTTGAAGGAAACTACAGATTCTACCATAAGAGTCAGAGGAGAAGTACGGACAGAGAATACACACACACACACTCTCAATTGGGAACAGAAATCTAACTTATTCAACAGAGAAGGGGATAAGAAAAATAAAAACAAAAGGAAGTTAGATGGCTCAGTGGTTAAGAGTGCTGGGCCTGAAGTCAGGAAGGCTCATCTCCCTGAGTTTAAATTTGACCTCAGACACATACTAGCTGTGTAATGCTAGGCAAGTCTACTTGCCTCACTTTCCTCATCTGTAAAATAATCTGGAGAAGGAAATGGCAAACACTTCTGTATCTTT
This sequence comes from Vombatus ursinus, assembly GCF_900497805.2. Taxonomy (NCBI): domain Eukaryota; kingdom Metazoa; phylum Chordata; class Mammalia; order Diprotodontia; family Vombatidae; genus Vombatus; species Vombatus ursinus. The sequence goes on from NW_020954641.1 coordinate 13,831,033, forward strand.
TCTAAGAAAATGAGTAACAACCAAAAAAAAAAAGGGAGGGGTGGATAAAGGGAGGTAGTGGTCAGAAGTAAAATAGATATTTGGGGAGAGATAGAGTAAAAATAGAGAGAAGGATTTTGTTCAGTCATTTTCCAATCATGTCTGACTCTTTGTAACCCAATTTGGGGTTTTCTTATTAAATTAAAACAAACTTTCTTATTAAATTCAAGCAACACTCATAAGAAATGACAATTGTTCGGGGGGGGCTGTATGACTGAAAATAAGTACACTAAGAAACTATTGGTAGAGTTGTGAACTGGTCCAAACATTTTGAAGAACAATCTGGAACTATGCCCAAAGGGCTATACAGCTGTGAATATACTTTGATTCAGCTATAGTACTATTAAGTCTATATCCTAAAGAGATCAAATAAAAGGGAAAAAGAACCTATATGGACAAAAATATTTATGGCAGTTCTTTTTGTGGTAGCAAAGAGTTGAAAACTGAAGAGATGCTCATCATGTGGGGAATGACTGAACAGGTTGTGATATATGATTGTGATGAAGCACTATTGTGCTATAAGAAATGACAAGGGGGGTGGTTTCAGGAAAAAAGAACCAAAAATACGGCAGGATCTATGTGAATTGTTACAAAGTGAAGTGAGTAGAATCAGGGGATCATTATTCACAGTAACAGCAATGTTGTGATGATGATTAACTATGAAAGACTTGGCTACTCTGATCAATTCAAAGATCTCGGATAATTCCAAAGGACTCATGATGAAAAAATACTCCATCTCCAGAGAAAAAACTTTTAACTCTGAGTGCAAGTTGAAGTATAATTTTCTTATTTCTTTATTTTTTTGTGTGATATGGCTAATATGGAAATATGTTTTGCATGATTTCACATGTATAATTGATATCATTTACTTGCCTTCTCAGTGGGTGAGGGAGGAGTAGGAAGAAAGGAAAGAATTTGGAACTCAAAATTTAAAAAGAAAAGAATGTAAAAAATAAATAATTGATAATTTTTAAAGATAAAAAGATATACACAACATGACTATTATGGAAATGTTTTACATGACTACAGACATACCAGTATTGAAATTCTTGCCTTCTCAATGCAGGGTGGGGGGGATGGAGGTGGAGAGGGAGGAAGGGAGAAAATTTGGAACTCAAAAGTTTTTTAAACACATGTTAAAAATTGTTTTTACATGTAATTGGAGAGAAATAAAAAATTAAAAAAAGCAAAAAAAAAGATACAAAGATATTTTCCTTTCTCCCTTACTCCTTTGCTGAAGCAGGTAAGCATAGACATGGGAAATGGTATATAATGTTAAATTTCTTTGATATGATATTTAGTTTTACAGAAATATTTTTCTTATTTTCATAGTTTATTATAAGGGATGGTTTTCTAAGTAGGAGAAAGAAGAGAAATACAGTGAGAAATATGTGATATAACAATAAAAAATCAATAAAATTAATTTTAAAATTAAATATCATTAACTACTCTACTCCTATACTTGTCTTCAGATTCCTTCTGAATTGAGGGGGTGGGGGAAGGCAATCAGACAACCCAATAAAAGCAATAGGATAACAGTGATAATTGTATTCTCCTCTTAGAGTACTTTGGTGTTAAAGTTTTCCATTATTCAGCTCTGTGTCTGACCAAAGAAAGGACATATTTTGCTGTTTTTGTTGTTAATTGATTGTTGTTTTTGCAGCTGAAGATACTACAAGAACAAAAGAAACTATTAAAATGGAAAACAAGGTTACTTCCCCCCCCAAAATGGGAGCTATTGATTATTTTAGCCTCATCATTTTAGAATTATTATACTGAAATAAGTCTCCCCTCCAAAAAACAACAACAACAACACTGTTAGTATCTTAAGCACAGATATATTTACTTGGTGTGAGCTATATGAGTCTGTTTATATTCCAACATCAATGAAGTTCACTGTGTGACTGGTATAAGAAGCCAGCAGCAGGTTCTATTTGGGGGAGATGGGGAAAATCCACACAGATATTATAAAAATAGTTGCCATTTGCCCTTAAGGAAAATGCTGCAAGATGGTTTTGTTGACACTGTATTGGATCCTAGATATTGCCTAGATATTACCTAGATTCTGGATGTTGCAAGAGAGTCACCTGCCAACCTGCTGACAAGAACCACCTTTCCAGTGGGTAGGGATGGCTCTAATTACAGTGTATGTTTTGTACCATCTCTGATTCAGTCACAGCCTTCCCATTTGCCCCTATTCTTCAATAGCAACCATGAGAGGTAACTAACCCTCAGATTGAGACAGCGTGAGGAATAATCCTATAAGAAAGTAAAGGATGATCTTGTTTTCGGCTGACTAGTAGTGCATAAATTCCTTAAAAGCGAAGCAAAATCCAAAGGGAGATTTCATCCAGTAGAAACAAGCAGCCTATGCAAACCATCTGCAGTATAACCACATGACAGACCCAGTGGTGATTTCAGAGTTGCCAATAAAACAAGCTTAGATGCCTCCCAAGGAGACAAATGCTTCTGAAAAATATCTTCCACAGCTTAGCATATGGGTCTGTGATTGCTGCCCAAAACAAAAGGATAAAGAAAGGTAGGATGTGGTGGGACCTGGAAAATGTTGCTTCCTTTCTTTGGTTTCATTGTATTGAATAGGGCTTTTCACTCCAGAGAGCCTAGTCCTGCCCTTTGCATGCACAAAGAGTACTTGGGAGCCAACTAGAGGCCACTGGGCATTCTGACAGGCTTTGGGGTTTGAAGTCAGCTCCAGGTCCCAGGAGGAACAGAAATGTTCAAGAGGGGTATTAGTACTTGATTTTTCTCTTATTTTATCAACCTTTGGTAATTATTCACAGGTTTTTTTTCCTGCTGAGGAGAGATGAGAGAGGTGGAGGGGGCAGGCCAGAAAAGAGCTGATGAATGTTTCCTTTTAAACCCTTCCATCTTCCCTTCCCCCACCCCTTCTTCACTATCAAGGCAGCTTTTCTTCTCCTTCTTACAAAGGGGGCTGTGGAATTGTGAAACCAGAAGGTCTAGTCTGCAGGGCAGAGAAACATCATGTGTTGCCCTGCAGTGTTCCCTATGGCTCACAGAGTAGTGGTACTGACAGGCTTGGAAGGGCATCCCATCCAAGGCTCCTTGGCCAGAGGCAACGAAGAGTTGTCTAGCTGGGGAAGAGCAGTGGGGTTTGGAGTCTCTCAAAAGCATAATGCCATTAAATTCTTGCCCTCCTCACAGTTCCCCCTCAAAAAAAAAAGGAGGGAAGGAAGGAAGGAAAAAAAAGAAGAAAGGAAAGTATAAAAACTTGGTTGTGGGTTGGTTTTTTGGGGGAGAAGTATGCATTATTTTGAACAAGATAGATTAGAGAAGGTGCAAAAAAATGCACATCTCCCCTGACCCTAAGGCCTGCAATGCAAAAGAGACAATGTGTCCAGAAGCAGAAAATCTGTGCTTTAATGACTATCTCCAATCTTGCCAAATGCCATACAATGAATCACAATTAACTATGCTCCTAATAAACCCATGCAAAAAGGCAGAAATCATGTGGTGAATAATTAAAAATCCATACAAACTACTAGGAAGGAAACTTGGAGAAAACTGATACAATTTCTTTGGGGGGTGACTTCAGGGTTTTGTCTGAGAAAAAACTAACCAAGCTGGTGTTTGAGGGAAGCTATGCCCTTGTCACCAGACTGCAACAAACCCAGCAGGAGCATTACACGTTTACACGCATAAGAGGAAAAAGGCAGTCCTCAGTTCCCCATGGTTCAAAAAAAAAAAGTGTTTCATTATTTATAAAAAAAGTGTCTACTTATATTGGAAGTTTGTTTTTTAGATTCACTAATTCTGTTGCTCTGGGCCATAAAAGACATTCAACTTTGACCACCAATCAAGAATATTTATTGAGGACTTTCTATGTGTAAGGGTACTGTCCTTGACACATCGGGATATTAAAAGACGTAGAAGATACAGTTCCTATCTTTGAAGAACTTACGATATGGCTGTGGAGATAAGACTTGTATATATATAACAATTAAAGAAAGTAGAACAGTGTGGTTACAAGTGCTAAATTATATTTTACATTCAACAAATATCATAAGATTGCCAACAGAGAGAAAGTCCACTTTGCATTGGAGTTTGAATGGTGCCTTCACAAAGCATACAATAATGTCTGAATTGTGGGAGAGGAGAGGAGAGGGCATGGCAGGGAGCGGAAACAGCATTAAAAAAGGATGGATGGCAGTGATGAACAAGGAATCTGTAGATTACAGGAATAAGACCAGTCCAACTAGTCTTATGGGAAGCAGATAGTTGATATTAATCGATCAAACAACAAGCATAAATTTTATGCCAGACATGGCTAGATACTAGGGTAGAAAAACAATAGTCAAGTCCTGCCCTCTAGGAGCTTACAATCCAGCCAAAGAAGACAATCTGTACATTTGTAGCTTTATAAAAAATATGTACAACGTTGGTACAAGACAATTTGTGCATGTGTAGTATACAGCTGGGAGATATTAATAAAGACTTCATTCAGAAGGTGGAAATGAGCTGAACTTCTGGATGGCGAGAGCAAATGTATTGATATATTTAGAATGGTTCCCCTGGGGAATAACAGTGTCATTCCTTGGTCAGTACTCTAGTCTAGACTTTCTTGCAACAGCTTCCTTACTCCTCCTTCTGACTCCAATCTCTTCCCACTCCTGTACATCCTGTATACCACTGCCAGATAATCTTTTCAAGAGACTCCTTTAGCTGTTAGAGTCTGTACCACTCTGTGCCCAAACTGTAGGCATCATGTCTGGGAGGAAATAAACAGCTTTAGGGATTCTAAGAGGCAGGGGTGATAAAGTGCTTTCCAGGCATGAGGAAGAGTCACTGCAAAGTCATGGGGAGAGGAGATGAAATGTCATGTATGAAGAACAGTAAGAAAACCAGTTTGGTGGGACTGTAGTGAAGAAGTGGACTAATGGTATTAGGCCGAAGTGTTTTCTCTAAATTTCCTTTATTCCTCAGTGTTTAACTGCCAAGCACATAAAGGCACTTCTTATATGTGTGTTGAGTTGTAGAAACAAAGGGTTGGACTAGATGACCTCTAGAGCTCCTTCCAGCTTCAAGTCTTATGATCCCTGATTTCAAGTCTGGAAATTCAATTTTCAATTCTAGTCAACAAGAATTTATGAAATATCCATTACACTCAAGGCACTGAATGAGGTTCTAGGGATGGCAAAGATAAAAACAAAATAGTTTTTTTTTTCCCTCCAGAAACTTCCATTCCATTGGAAACATAAGGGGTAGGAGAATCAATTTTAATTACCAGACAGTGCAATATGGAATTCATATTAAATGTCTGATATGGAGACACTGGAGATTCTTTAATTGGGGCCACAAGAAGATGAAAAATGTTTTTTTTTCTTTAAGTAGTATTTATTGTACAACATCCTTCTAGGTTCTGAGGGTGAGTAAGGAACAGTCCCTTTCCTTTAGGAACCTAAAAATCTAGATGGGAAGACATGGCTTATATAGAATTAAACAACACAAGGTAGTATATAATTAAATGCTAAAGTGAGTGTGTCTGATGATTTCTGTCACTTCATAGCATTTGGGTCTGCAATGCTAGCCCGTATAAAGCTGTTTATTTCCTCCCAGGCATGATGCCTACAGTTTGGGCACAGAGTGGTACAGACTCTAAGAGCTAAAGGAGTCTTTTGAAAAGATTATCTGGCAGTGGTATACAGGATGTACAGGAGTGGGGAGAGATTGGAGTCAGAAGGAGGAGTAAGGAAGCTGTTGCAAGAAAGTCTAGACTAGAGTACTGACCAAGGAATGACACTGTTATTCCCCAGGGGAGCCATTCAAAATATATCAATACATTTGCTCTCCCCATCCAGAAGGTGATATTTGTGATAAAATGAAAAAAAAAAGGCACAGCACTCTACTCCTAAATGTTCATCTCAACTTAAAGTTTTCTATTTGCTGACCCAAACCTTACATGCCTTCTCTGCTGATAAGGAGATATTTTAACTTTGTGATGGCAGCTGCCCAGAGATTTACATTAACCCTGACATTATGAGGAATGTTCTCTGGAATTCTTCAGCTTGTTGTTCTGCAGCTCTCATAATAAACTTGACTCAAAATTGTGCACTGCAGATCTATTCATTCAAGAAGTTTATGCCTCTGCATGTCGGAATAGCCTCAGTGTAGAGTTTCATCATTTGGAACACTGTGACTTCAGCTGCATTTATCTATCAGTTTTGTGTCTACCATGCATCATGTTAGGAAAAGAAGAAAAAAACATCAAGGAACCAGCTGGAAGAAGTTTACATCTTGTTCCTGAAAGGGAGAGGAAAACCAAGATTTTGATACCTGAAACACTAATTACTCACCAAAAGTTAAGAATGGTAAGGATCTAGCCTACAACCTTTTGTAGGTAGCAAATCCCAATAAAAAGGGCTTAAAAATAGTGCTGCCTGACAACCAATACTGGTTCTGCAAAAAAGTTTTTGGGGCATTAAAATTTTTTTATCATTAATAAAAATTAAGCTGATATTGAAATGTGGAATATAAGGCTATGATGAAGGTGATATATCAAAGTGACAATCACCTTGTCAAGGTAAAAATTAATGATTTCCCCTAGGTTGCAATTCATTTAACCTCATTTGACCAAAAATAACACAAAAAAGGTAGAAAAAAAGGGAAGTTGAGAGCGATCCTCATTTTCGTCCCACTATGTTAAAAATGAATCTTTAAGGGCTCTCTTGGGAAATGCTTTTCATTATCATCAATCTGTCAGGTAATTTCCTTGTGACTCACTGGGTTAGGTTCTCTGTTATTCTTATATAAGAGGAAGCCAGAGGAGCTAGATAAGTTGTAGCCCCCACTGAATTACCTTTGATAGTCTCTGCTTCTGCCTCTCCCTATGTTCCTGGCTGAAAAGAAATAAAAAAGAACCTCCCACTTTCATTCATCATTTTTCCTGTCAAAGCTCAGACCAGGAACAGCTACCAGAGCAGCTTCCGCAGCAGGATGGTAGGTGGAAGTGATGGGAACCTTGGGAACAAATGACCATCATAATTGATAATAGTCAAGGAAGGAGATGCTGGGCACAGTCAGATGTGTATCCTTTCCTTTAGGAAAACTGATTTCAAAATGTCAAGAGGAAAGATAGGCATGATCTTATGTCCCAGAAATCTAACAGGTTAGCCACTTGAAATGAATTAAGCTTTCAGGACCAAGTAAATTATTCAAGGAACTACAGACCAAACAGCCTAGTCCCAGCAAAATTCTAGAATATGCTACTAAACAGGCTGCTTATGAACACTTAGGAATTAAAGAAGTAATGAACAGAAGCCAGCGGAAAAAGAATGAACCTGTGAAGCTATCCTCATTTCCTCTTTTAAATGAGGTTACTAGGCTGGTCGATCAAGGGAACACATCAGAAATAGTATAGGCTGTCCTAAAAGTCTTAGTGCAGATTTAAGCTATTTTAGTTATGAAAGCTTAAAAGTGAATTGAGACTTTTGAGACACCCCATCTAATGTATTTGACAAGTCTCACAATATCTTTCTAGACAAGATAGAGAATAATCTGGCAGCTAGGTGTCATGGTGAGTAGAATGGAGTCAGGAAGACCACTTAAATTAAAATCTGACCTTAGGCACTCAAAAGCCTGGGCAAGTCTCTTGACCTCTGTCTGCCTCAGTATCCTTATTTATAAAATAGGAATAATAATAACATCTACCTTCCAGGGTTGTTGTGAGGATCAAATGAAATCATATTTGTGAAGTGCACGTAATAATAGTAATATAGCTAGCTTTTATAAAGTAGGCTGAATTTTAGGATAGAGCCTTTTTCCAACCACACAAATTACCACCTTTTTGATGACTTAAAGACTTAGAGAATTGCTTGGGGGCACTGAGAGGTTAAGAAACTTGCCAGGGTCACATAATCAGCACTTGGTAGGGTGGGGGGTGGGGTGGGTGGGTTGGGAGAATGGCCTTGAACTTGGGTCTCTGACTCTGAAGCCAGCTCTAATTCTGCTATGCCATGCTGCCTTTCCATATTACAGCTAGACAGATTTATAACTTTTTAAACAATCAGAACAAAAGACTCTTAATAAATTGATTGATGTCAACTTAGAGGAAAGTGTCAATGTACCAGTGAGATCTGTCCTTGGCCCTCTTATGTTCAGCACTTTTATCAATGACTCAGATGAAGACATAGAAGGCAAGCTTATCCAGCTTATGGATGATGCAAAACTGGGAAAGATAGCTAATATTTTAGATAACAGATTCAGGATTTAAAAAGTCTCTAAACTAGAAAAGGTGGCTGAGACCTGCAAGATGAAATTTAATAGGGATAAATATAAGGTTCTGCATTTCATTTAAAAATTAATTCTACTTATATGGGTCAGGATTCTGTTACTACACATACCTCAAGGAGGCCATCGATGAGAAAATCTACAAATACAACAAAATGTTAATAGTCTCACTTTTTGTGATAGTAAAGAACTGGAAACAAAGTAGATACCTGTTGATTAGAGCATGGCTAAATAAACATGAATGTAATAGAATATTGATGCACTGTAAGAAATGATAAAAACGATGGATACAGAGAAGCATGGAAAGATCTATATGAACACATGGTGAAGAGTAAAGTTAAGTACGGCCAAGAAAATAATAAACACAATGATTACATGATGTAAAACATTACGACAAAATATTTATAACAATGTAAAAGGAAAGAACTACAAAACACACACACACAACACACACACACACACATACACACACACACACACACACAAAACAAAACCCACAAGTGAATGTTGCAAAGTTATAAAGAACAAGCATTGTTCTAAAGAAGAGATAAGAGAAGACACTAAGTACCACCTTATCCCTTTGCAGAGGGGAGACCCACAAGTATTGTACATTACACATATTTTAAGGCTTTTTCAATGTATTGATCAGTTACATTGACTTTTCCCTCTTCCTTTTCTTTTTTGTCTTTAAAAAAACAGTATTTGTTATATGGGTTGGCTCTATGGGAGGAGGAAAGGGAGGGTTGCTGGGGAAAATTATAGCAATATAAAAAAGACATCAATAAAAACTTATTTTTAAAAACTGTGATATCTGTTAAGCACCTACTATTTGCCAGACAAAGTGTTAAGCTCTGGGTATACAAATCAATCAATCAATAAGCATTTATTAAGCATTTACCACATGTCACATACTGTGGTAAATATAGGAGACAGAAAGAAAAAAGCAAAAATAGTCTCAGAACTCAAAGAACTTACATTCGAATGGGGATACATTCTATAAACATGTCTATAAGTAGAAAAAATGTTACACATAAAGTTGTGTATGCATTAGGGGGAATAACTGACTCATTATCTACTCTTCCCCCCCAGCCCCCTGTAAATCCATATCTTGATTATTCTGTTCAATTTGGAGTACTTCACTTTCAGAGCAAGACTGACAAACTAGAGCTAACATAGAGGAAGCAACAAAAATGATGTGGCATCTGAAGGCCAAATCTTATGAGACTGATTGAGGGAATAAGGAATCTTCAGCCTGGAGAAGAAGTGATTTACTGGAGATATTGTTGCTGTCTTAAAGTAGTTAAACAATTATCATTTCAAAGAGGACATAGACATTCAGTGCTCCTACATTGAGTAGAACTACATAGGTACAAAATGTACAATAAGCTACAGAAAGGCAGATTTCAGGTCCACTTAAGAAAGAATTTTTCATCAATTGATGAAATCCAACAATGGAATGAAGTTTTTTTTTTTATTTTTAAAAATAAAATAGAGATGTTGTTGACATTGGGAGTGTTCCAGCAAAGCCCAGATGACAACTTAACCAGAGGAAAAAAATCATGAATTAATGAAAATATTTATTAAGCACTTACTATGTGCTAAGCATTGTCCTTAAGCACTAGGGATAAAAATAGAAAAACTAAGACAGGTCCAGCTCTGAAGGAGTTTACCTAGTAATTGAGTGAGACAACACATAAAAGAAAGTTCAGTTGTAGGGTGAATAGAAAGGCTCTAAGATCCTAAATGTGTAGTGGTTGGGCAGATGTTGAAGCTGATGGAGTCCATTATTTACTTTGTAGGTTAGAGGATAATATTGGGGTCTAGATGGCATGGAGACATGTCAAATGGCAAAGCCTGGTGAACCACAGGGTATGTAGTGTAATGGCAGATGGTAAAGCCCTGTGGTCCTTCATTTTACCAAAAGGAATATAGTAACTCCTATCTTTTCTGAGTGGTATGAGCAGTGAAGCAGCTGGGATGGATTTTGTACCTTGAGAACAAATTATAATAGATGGCCTGTAAGTTTCTTTCCAACTCTTTAATCTACAGATTTGGATTCTATGAATGCCACCAAACTTTTGGCAACCCAGTTCAACTACTCCAACCATGTTTAATTTGTACCATTTTTAGGGGGCAGGCCTGTATGGAATTGTTTATTAGTGGGGATCTTTGCATATCAGGAGCAGGAAGACAAATTCCCCTTTCCCAGGATAAGTGATATAGTCATTATTCTTCCCTTTTCAAGGAGAGAGCAATCTGCCTTTCCACATGGCATATGTAGATCAAGTCCTATCACAACTGCTACTGTAGTCTTTCCCCTCACCACCCTTCACTCCAAGTGAACTTTTCAATGCTGATTGAAATATGTAGTCCATTATGGGGGGGAGAAGGAGAAAGAACAGGAGATTTTCTTTGGAATATTATTTGTCAAAATGGGATGAGGTCTTGGAGTAGGTTCTCACACAAAAATGTTAATTATGCACTGTTTGAACCTTGACTATACTTACAGCATCATCTAGAATAGGTAAAATGAAATGTGGAATAGATGGATACAGGTAAATACAAAAGTTATTTGCGCACTTAAGGGAAAAGTATTTTTTGTCCTGAATTTTCTGAATGAGGCTGCAGCTCATTACATCATATTGGCAAGTATCCTAGCTGCATTGGCCTTAACAAAACTAAAGGTGGAATTTCCACATCCAGAAATCTTGCTCATTCTTAAATACCGCATGACTCTGCGCAGCCTTTCTTGAACTATAGTGGTATCCTAATGTTCTGACCTGTCTCGTGGCTTTCTGGCTATACAGCAAGAATGAGAAATCCAAGCACTTCATGCCTATGTACATTCTCTCAGGCATTCAAAGACACTAGGGGAAAGCTGTCAATGGCGCATTTAATATCTAGTTCAAACAACTCCTTTCTTAGTATTACATTGAGCATAAAAAAGTGGGAAGGTATATAAAAATTCTTTTCAAAAAAGGCAGGGCATGGTCAGTGTGGGCATTGAGCACGGCCAATGTAGGAATTTGTTTTGCTTCACTATTTGTACCTTGGTAGGGCTAGAGGGAGATGGCAAAGAGAGAAAATGTGTGTTGATTGAAAATAAAATTGTAAATGACTAATAACCTAAGAGACTACTAGAAAAATTAGACTATTCCAAAAATCTTAAAGATCAGAAACCCAACCCAATCCCACCCCTTTAAAAAAAGGTATTATTTAGTAGTAGAACAAGACTGTCTTACTAATAACACTGTGGATGAGTTTAAAGCTTATTCATAGTTATTTATTTTCACAACATATCTATGACTCAAAGCCAAGCTGACTTCAGTATCCCCATTTAACAGACAGAAGTCATGAGTCAAAGCTTAAGTGACCTGCCCCAAGGAGAGGCAGCTGTGGGCCAAGACCAGAAGTCAAGTCTCTTTACTTTCAAGTCATTTTCCTATCAGTCTTTTGTCAACAGTAACTGAAAGACGTTAAATCTTATTTCTTTGCACCTATGGTTCAGTAGATATTACTGACATGAGCTACACTGTGAAATTCTATTTTAAATAGTGGCTATGTTCATGGCATAATCAACTCTAGGTAAAATAACTAAAAGGCAATAGAAAATTCCCATTTTAAAATTTAAGAAACTCCATGGTCATTCTCCCTTACTCCTATCTTACCTACCCAATTTTATGTGTGAATGTGTCCCAACATTAACCCTTTGCTTTGTTCTACTTTTTTGCCCCTCCTCTCCATATTCCTTGCTCATTCCTGTTTATATTATTATTCCTTTCTTCAAAAATAATACAATCCTACCCTTATTTTAAGATTCATTTCAACTCCCCCACAATAGCCATTAAACCTTCCTTATCTACTCCCATTTCCCTATTTTTACCCTTTTCTGAATTCACTCACATCTGCATTCTACATCCAATTTCCATTGCAGTTTCAACTGCCAAAATCAATTATGCTATATCTCTCCTTATAGAATCTAAGTGAGCCTTTGTATCTTATAAGCATCTCATTGGAGGTACTAAATTAACCTCCAGGTTACCTATCATAATGCTGGATATGTAGTGAGCACTTATATAATGACTTGACCATAGCATCAATCAATCAGCATTTATTAAGCACCTGCTATGTACCATGAACTGTCTTAGGTGTTGGAGATACAAATGCAAAAAAAAAAAAAAAATGAAACAATCTGTACTCTCATTGAGCTTACATTCTTGAGAGAGACAAGGACATATAAAATATAAACAGTATATACTAATAACAACAATAATAAACACCAATATATACAAAGTAGTTAAATGAAGGTAGTTTGGGAGAGCAGGTGTATTCCAGGGATGGGAGACAGCTAGTACAAAGACATAGAAATAAGATATGGAGTGATCTGTGTGAAGACAAATTTACCTGGAATACAGTGGATGTGAGGGGGAGCAATGTGCAATGAGACTGGCAATAAAGATTGAGAACAAGTTGTACAGGACTTTAAAAGCTAAACATAAGATTTTGTATTTTATCCTGGAGGTAATAGAAAGCCACTGGAGTTGATTGAGAGGAGAGTCATAAGGTCAGATTTGTGCTTTAGGAAAATAAGTTGGAAGGAATATGTAGAATGGACTAGAGTAGGGAGAGACTTGATGCAGGGAGATCAATTAGGAAGTTGCTACAATCATCTAGGCAAAATGTGATGAAGGCTTGGACTAAGGTGGTAGAGGCATATGAGAAGAGAGAAAGAGGAAGATGCAAGAGATGTTACGAAGGTAGAAACAGCAAGCTTTGACAACTCATTAGATATGTAGGATGAAGGTGAATGAGGAATTTGGGAGGAGAGATAATGAATTCAATTTTAGACACATTGACTTTAAGATGCCTTCAGAACATCCAATAGGCAATAGGTAACGTTGGACTGAAGCTAAGGGAAGAGAATGGAATTGGATATATAGGCCTAGGAGTTAGACCTATATAGAGAAAATAGTTAAACACACACATATACACACACATGTGTGTGTGTGTACATATATATACATACATACATACATATATATGTGGGGGGGAGTAAGGGGGGAAGTGAGGGAGGGGAGGAGAGAATCAGAGACAGAGAGACAGAAAGAGACAGAGAGACATACAGAGAAGTTATAGAGGGAGAGAAATTATAATAGTAGCAGAGAAGAACAGGACAGAGTCATAATTGTGGTGTGGATGGAGAACCAGCAAAAGAGTCTGAGAAAGGGCAGACAGGTAGAAGGTAAAACAGGAGAAAGTAACATCACAAAAACCTGGAGAGTATCCAGGAGTAGAGAGGTATTTAGCAGAGTCAAATGCAGCAAACAGGTCAAGAAGATTAGGACTGAGGGAAAAAAAAATCAGATTTGGCAATTAGATTATCTTTATTTTCTACATAGGTCCAGTCTAGTAACTGAAAATCAAAATTGACTCTACTTGGGAAATAGAGATCCTCTTTTATGGTGATTCCATAGTTTTTTCCTAATACTATTGTAGAAACCTCCTGGCCTTCAAGTCATTGCTTAGATTCTTAAAACAGTGTTTTTACAAAGGAAATACATCCATAATCAAAGCATCAGTGATGAGTCAAGTAAGCAAACATGGTAATTTCTAAGAAGGGTTAAATAGTTTCAAATCAGAAGTCAAAATTATATTTAACTAATGACAAGCCTTAAAATGTAACACACCATCCAATTTTTGCATAAAAATTACACATTTTAAATACCAAAAGCTTGATGTGAATTTTACACTCTGTTTATGTTAAACCAAAAAAGTGAACTTAAAAGTAATCATGTAAATTGAATGATAATAAGAGTTCTTTTATATTTTTAGACTACTTCAAATGAATAATTTAAAAGGCATCAAGCAAAATATTTTATTAACATAAAGTTAATGGTATATTTTTATAGTACCTGATTTTCAAAAATTTGCACTAAGACATTATCATAATCAGCTCATGTCAGTAGTATGCCATTTTACATACACTATTTTTGAATAAAGTTAATGCACTCGTTGGCACAGACTCTCCGTTTAAATCTCATTCCCGAACTATCACTGCTAGCCTTATTAAAATACTTTTAATTTGCCAACTTCGAGGCAAATCTGAAGTGAAGATGGTTCTACTCTTTGAAATGTAATTTCTATCAGCGGTGTATCTGACTGACTATATAACAAGGTCACATAAAAAAATCGAGTCTTTTTTGTTAAAAGAGGAGGGAAATCATAAGGATCAGCAGGTTACGCACCATGAAATCAAGCACGGAGGCTTTTTTACTCAGAAATTACATGATGATACAAATAAAATTTTATAGTGGTTATGCTCTTGTAAATTAGATGTTTATTCCTTTCCTATTAAGGTACCTTTTTTTCAATATGCTGACTTGCAACTGAAACATTAATCTGTAAATTACCTGTGACAAAGACAATTGGTTCACTTTCAAATTTTCAAATTCATATATGATAAGTTGAGAGTAAATTGTATTTTGGATAAAAAATTGGACCAATCATTCTGTAATCCGTTTTTTTTAAAATATGAAAACAAAAGAGAATAAATATCCTTTGACTGACACTACAGTTCTGGCCTTTTACTGATAACTGGTAATAATAATAATAATAATATGCAATTATTAATGTTGTATTAAGAAATAAAGGATACCTAACTTTCAAAATCAATATAGAATTTAATGTATGACCCCAGTATTTTTCTTTAAATCAAGTAGATCCCAAGTTTCCCTTTCAATTGAGCATCCAAATGTATCATTCTACCCTTTCCACAGTGTATAAATACCCAGCTGGGAGAGCTGAAGCCCATTATCCATCCATTCACTCATTTATTCAACAGACATTTATGGAGCACCTGCCATGTGTATGCCCCTGTACAAGGCATTATGAAGGACAAAAAAAGATGAGGCCTTCAAGGAGTTAAAATTAGTAGAAGAGTGAGTCAAATATGCAAATTATGATAGCACAAAATGGGGTAAAGGGCATTATATAAAAGGTACTGAGAAGGTGCTATTTGAGTTCAAAGGGGTGACCCAGAAGTAAAGACTTTTCTCTTGGGCATCCTAATGACCATTTGAAGAAAATTGGTAGCTCTTTTATTTTTTGCATTTTTTAAAGACTCCTCCCCACATCCCTTTCTTCTCAGAGTTCTCGAATTAGTATCATGTTCTATCCTTGGTCCCCTGCAGTAAGTCTCCATGGTGTTTTACACTAGAATCAAAAGCCTGGAATAGTCCTTCAGAAACCTTTAAATAAATAAATGGATGTTGAATAAGGATATTTTTCTATTGCTCCTAAGATTTCCTTTAAAACTCTCATTGGTTGTCTCTGAACAAAGATAAATTTTCCATTTTTCTTGAAGCTTTAAACTTTCTGTTTTCTTAGCATCCAGTTTTTCTCCCCCACCCCGTGTTTTAGTCTAATAGTGCTTTCTGAGTGCCTAGGTACTGCTGTGATAAGTGTCACAGAAATTCGTATGTACAAAGATAGATTACTCTGAACAAGTTTTCATCCTCCTTATCCAAGCAAAACTTCCATTGGGGGAAAAATAGAAAATGCAGGAAATGCCTTTAGTTTAAAAAAAAAGTCAATGTCATTTTTTTCTGTATAAGGAATATGGGATTGTGTCAAAAGCAGAAATATAACGAATATTTGGCTCCTGAAAAGAGGGGCTTCTTTTTTTAATGGTAAGAGCAATGAAAGAAATGCTATTGAGGCATAGTAAGTAATTAGGAGTTCTGTCTGCATAGGATTGGACTCTTTAAGTTGAGCTTTAATGCTAAAATTACGAAGGATTTAAAGTGAATGAGTTTTGCCATAGCTGTGCTAGGAATAAATTGAAAGCACTGAGCTAAGTACGGTAACATAATGAGAGGATGAGCAATTGCAGACGTGGGGCTATGGAAACAAACATGGCATGTTTAATTACCCTTATCAAAGAACTTGATACTTTGATAATATACTGTGTAAAAATGCTGCAACGTTTGAGAATAGTTTGAATTAAAAATTCCAATTGATGGTGCGTCAAAATGAAGTATAAACATATGATGGGGGTGAATATGTAGTCTCAGGAGTTTTTTTCAGTACTTCAGTGTGTTTGTAATCACCCAGTAAACATTTGAAGCCCCACAAATGTTCAAATGATTAATTAAAAAAAAAAGAAACAAAGCAGGAGGATTTTTGGGATGTGCAGTCCAATGGCCAACTTCAAAGATTTCTTCAAAAGAGAATGCTTTGTGATGGAAATACTTTCCATCAGGGGTTTCCTATTGCCATTTGATATTTGAGATGCTTTCCCCATAATATTTTGCAACCTTTTCCTTTATCAGAGTAAGAATGTTTTTGAAAGAAGTCAATATATAATGGAAGTCATTAATGGAGGTCTGGTTTCACAGGACTCTGTTTCACTTTGGGAAGCAAATGCTCTTGACACTATGAGAAAATACTCCACATGTAAGGCCTAGCACAAAATTTCTTAGAGCTGTGAAGCACTAGAGGAGTATTTTGCTAGCCAATTCATTTTGCATCAAGTTAAAGAATAGATGGCTTATAAAAATGTTGATTTTTCTCTAGATTAACTTTACAAAGTAATGGAATAAAGAACAAGAAGTAAAGCAAAGATTTTTTGAGATTAACATTCTGTGGCTGTAAATTGCATAGCAGGTGTTGATGTGCATCAATAGAGGGAGTTTCTTCACTAATAATTCCCTATACCAATGAAATCAAAGGTCTAGTACACTCCATCAACCCTCTGCAAAAACAAACAAGCAAACAAACAAATAAGTGGTTTAGGAATGATAACTTTGAAGAGTATTTAAAGTTAAATGCATACTACTTTAGGTAGTGGGAATTCCAAGGTGGGAGAGGGGACGACTACTTCCAGAGGAAACTAATTTCATTTTTAGATAGCTCTTACCGTTGGGAAGCTTTCCTCCTACCCCTACATACAGTTTAAATAAAGTCTCTGCAACTTTTACACATCATACCTAGTTCCTCCCTTAAGGGCTGAACAGAACAAGTCTAATCCCTCTTTCAGATGACAACCCTTTAAATAGTGGAAGACAGCTATTGTGCCCATTTCCAAGTCTTATATTTTCCAGGCTAAACATCATCTGGATCTTCAGTCAAACATCACATGGCATGGTCCTATCTTGTAATATCTTTTGGAAACTCTCCAGCTTATCAATGTTCTCTCTAACATCCAGAACTGAATATAATATTTCAGATATGATATGACAAGGGAAAAAAAGCAAGAGAACAATAACCTATCTAGTCCTTGACATTATGCCTATTTTAAAGAGGTGAAAATTCCATTATCTTTGTTGTTGGCTGTCAATCACTCTTATTTAAACTTTTAGTCCATCAAAACCCTAAGATGTTTTTCAAATGAACTGCTACTTTGCCATGTATGCATCCTCTATTTTTCACTTGTGAAGTTAACTTCTTGAACCTATGTGTAAATCAGATCTGTAAGATCAATTGTGAACAACACATTTTGGAAGTTAGTGTGGAAAACCAATCCTCTGAACCACCAATTGCTCATTTCTATAATGCTTTTAGTATTGAAATTAATCTATTGGCCACCACTAGGACTCATTTCATTACCAGAGGCAAAAGCCTTTCTTGGGTGGAGGCCATCTCATTGGGATATCCAAATCCCCATGAAAAAAAGTTATGTCTTTCTCTCTCTGAAGGAAGATGAGGTCTCCTGAAGACCAAAGCTTGCAGAGGATCTGGCTATCAACAACAGCCGGCCTGAATGGCCTGGAGTTAAAGGCTGAGGAAAGGTTTATTTTTTAATTGATTGGGAAACTGCATTGCATAAAATGGCCAAAGAACTGAGCAACTACTTCCATAAGTGAGATGTTTACTTTCCTCAGAGGTTCAGAGCACAAGATATTCATCTCTATTAAAATTCATCTCATTAGGTTTGGTCCATCATTCTATTTGTCAAGATCTTTTAAAATGATTCTGAATCTAATGTAATAGCAAACTCTTCTAGATGTGTTATCCCCAGATTTTATAACTATACCATCTATGATTTTATCCAAAATATATTGACAAAGATGACAAAAAAGTAAAATATACCTAGCAATACAACTGCTGAGTCTGTACTAGAATAGTCTATACTAGTACACTATATTATACTATACCATACTACACTACACTACACTATACTACACTATACTACACAGCACTATATTATACTATACTATATGATACTATGCTATACTATACTATCAGTGCCATCAAAGAAAGAGAAAAAGAACTCACATTCTCTCTCACACACACATGAAAATATTTACAGCAATTCTTTATAATGGCAAAGAGTTAGAAACAAGAAAGGTTGTATATCTAGTTGGGAATGGCTGAACAAATGATGGCACTTGAATGTAATGAAATAATATTGTACCATAAGAAATGACAAAGTCAGAAAAACCTGGAAAGACTTGTATGAAATGATGCAGAATGAAGTGAGCAGAACCAAGAGGACAATTTATATAACAACATTGTAAAGATAAACAACCCCGAATGACTTAAGATTTCTAATGAATACAGTGACCAACCAGGAATCCAAAGGACTGGTGGAGTAAAGGCAGTAACTGAACTGAATTCTCTCCAAATTCCCCTCTTAATGACTTTAAAATAATGCTTCAAATCAAATTCTGGAGTAGCAGCACCAACAATGGTTTAGAGTGAGACATTTTTCCAAACAAAGATAACTTAGGAGGTCAGCAGGAGAGGTCTGTGACACCAGGGTGGGGGTCTGGAGCACAGAGGTGGCAGCACCACTGGTAGACCTTGATGGCAGCTGTAACAACTGCTGCTGCATTTTCAGGAGCTCTCAGGCCAGAGATGGTTGGGGTCGGAAAACTGGCCAGAAAGAGTATACAGGAACAACGAACTGACACTTGACACAGGACCCTATTGCATTGAGGAATTGTTTTCTTCAGTTAGCTTTTGTAGTTCTTTTTTCTAGGTTGCAGTTCCATGGTGGAGAGGAGTGCTTTTGGTCAGTTGCAAGGGAACAGGAACCCTGGTTGCAGTTCTAAAGCAGAGAGGAGCACTAGCCCTTTCGGCTGCAGGAGAACAGCAGCCTTGGTCTCGTCATCAGGGCCCTGAGGGTTACTAGGGCTCGCACCTATAGGGGAGTAGGGGCCTTTCCTGGGTAAAGACTAGAGTGCAGACTAGGAGAATAGTGACCGCACCTCACTCTAGATCACACCACCTTGGAAACACTGAAAACTTGCAGAATCCACAGAACTGGCTCTGAAAACATTAGCACAAATGTGTTGGAAGCTTGGGACACTGCATCTTCACCCACAGGTGAGCAGAGCCCAACTTTATTATAAAGTTAATAGTCAAAAAATAGGCTGGAAAAATAAGGAAACAACAAAAAAACCTGACCATAAAAAGTTACTATGATGGCAGGGAAGACCAAGACACAAACTCAGAAGACAACAAAATGAAAACAGCTACAACCAAAGACTCAAAGAAAAAATACTATTTGGAGTGAGCCCAACAAAGATTCCTGGAAGAGTTAAAGATAGATATAAGAGTAGAAGAGGAAAATTTGGGGAAAGAAATGAGAGTGATGCAAGAAACTTATGAAAAAAGAGTTAACAACTTAGTAAAAGAGATACAAAAAATACTGAAGAAAAATCACCTTAAAAATAGAATTGGCCTTATGGTAAGAGAGGCACAAAAATTCACTGAAGAAAAGAACTCTTGACAAAGCAGAATTGGCCAAATGAAAAAAGAACTACAAAAGCTAACTGAAGAAAACAATTCCTCAAAAGTTAGAATTGGGCAAGTGGAAGCTTCCCCAATAAACATCAAAAAATGATAAAACAAAATCAAAAGAATGAAAAAAAAGTGAATTATCTCATGAGAAAAATAATGGACCTGGAAAATAAATTGAGGAACGACAAGTTAAGAATTATTAGACTACTTGAAAGCCATGATTTAAAAAAAAAAAGGCTAGGCATCATTTTTTGAGAAATTATCAAGGCAAAATGCCTCAATATCTTAGATCAAGAGGATAAAATAGAAGTTGAGAGAATCTACTGATCTCTCCCTGAAAGAGATCCAAAAATGAAAAGTCCTAGAAATATTATAAATGAATTCCAGAGCTCCCAGGTCAAGTAGAAAATTATTGCAAGCATTCAGGAAGAAACAGTTTAAATATGGAGCCACAGCCAGGATCACATGGAATTTACCAGCTTCCACATTAAAGGAATGAAGGGCTTGGAATATGATATTCTGGAAGGCAAAGGAGCTAGGATTACTATACAGTACTACTACATTACTGAGTGTAATCCTTCAGGGGAAAAAAGTGAATATTTAATGAAATACATGACTTCCAAGCATTCCAAATGAAAAGAGCAGAGACATTCAAACACAAGACTCAAGAGAAGTGTTAAAAGGTAAATACGAAGAGAAATCATAAGGGACTCATTAAAGTTAAACTGTTTATATTCCTATATGGGAAGATGATACATGTAACTCCTAAAAAAAATTGATTAAAGAGTCTACATAAATCGAGAGCACAGGCATGAGTTGATTTTGTTGGGATGATCTCAAACAAAATTGAAAGTTTGGACAAAGGGATGCTATAGGAGAAGGGGAAAAGGAAGAAAAATGGAGAAATTCATCTCAGAAAAAAGAGGCACACATAGAAGAGATTTTTACAGTGGAGGGGAAAATGGAGGGTTGGGTAAGGCTGGAACCTCTCTCTCATCTAAATTGGTTCAAAGAGTAAAGAATACACACACACACACACACACACAGACACAGTTGGTTATAGAAATCTAATAGGGAAGTGGGAGGGAAAAGGAATAAGAAAAAAGGGGAAGGGTAATAAAAGAGAGGGGTAGAGAAAGTGGGACTATGGTCAGAAGCAAAATAGACTTTTAAGGAGGGATAGGGTAAAAAGAGAGAGAGAGAAGGATAAACAGAAGAAAACAGAATGGAGGGAAATACACAGTTAGTATTTATAATTGTGAATGTTAATGGGATGAACTCACCCATAAAATAGAAGTAAATAGCAGAATGGATTAGAATCCAGAATCCAAAAATATGTTGTTTATAAGAGATACATTTGAAGCAAAAATACACACAGAGAAAATTAAAATAAGGGGCTGGAGCAGAATCAATTCAGTTTCAGATGAGGTAAAAAAGGCAAGGATAGCAATCATGATCCCAGACAAAGTAAAAGCAAAAAT
The DNA here is from genome assembly GCF_900497805.2 of Vombatus ursinus. NCBI lineage: Eukaryota > Metazoa > Chordata > Mammalia > Diprotodontia > Vombatidae > Vombatus > Vombatus ursinus. Next base: position 13,852,563 of record NW_020954641.1, read on the forward strand.
AGACCTAATTAAAAGAGATAATTAGGGAAACCACATTTTGACAAAAGGTACTATAGATAATGACATAATATAAAATCTTTTTCATCAAGTTTTTCTGATAAAAAACCTCATTTTTCAAATATATAGAGAACTGAGTCAGATTTATAAAAATAAAAGCTATTCCCCAATTGATAGTCAAAGGATATGAATAGGCATCTTTTTTTTCGGAAGAATAAATCAAAGCTATTTATTATCATATGAAAAATACTCTAAATCACTATTTATTAGAGAAATGCACATTAAAACAAGTCTAAGATAGCACTTTACACTTAACAAAAGTGACAAATACTGTAGAGGGTGTGGAAAAATAGGTACATAATTGAATTGTTGGTGGAATTGTGAACTGATTTAAACATTATGGAGAACAATTTGGAACTGTGGTCATGGGCTATAAAACTGGGCATATCCTTTGACCAAGAAATACCACTACTAGGTCTGTATTCCAAAGAGATCAAAGAGAAAGGGAAAAGACTTATGTGTCCAAAATATTTATAGCAGCTCTTTTTGTGAGCGCAAAGAATTGGAAATTGAGGAGATGCCCACCAATTGGAGAATGGCTAAACAGGCTGTGGTACATGATTGTGATGGCATATTATTATGCTATAAAAAATGAAGAACAGGATAGTTTCAGAGAAAAACATGGGAAGACCTGTATGAACAGATGCAAAATGCAATGAACAGAACCAGAAAATCCTTGTAGAAAGTAACAGCAATAGTATAATGATAATCAACTGTGAGAGACTTAGCTAAATTGACCAATACAATGATCAAAGACAATTCTGAAGGACTCAATGAAAAATGCTGTACACCTCCATAGAGAGAACTGATGAACTCTGAATACAAATTAAAATATAATGTTTCTCACTTTCTTTATTTTTGCTTTTTTGTGACATGGCTAATTTGAAAACATGTTTTGCATTATTTCACATGTGTAGTTGATAACATGTTACTTGCCTTCTCAGTGATGGGGGGGAGAGGCTAGAGAGATGGAGAGAATTTAGAGCTCAAAATTTTAAAAAAAAAGGAGAATTCAGAGGACTGATGATGAAGCAAGCTATCTCCTGATAGAGAGGTGATAGATTCAAGATAGAGAAAAAGGTCATACATTTTTGGATTTAGACAATGTTAGAATTTGTCTTGTTTGATTATGTATAGTTGTTACAAGGATTCTGTATCCTTTTTTCTTTTTTTAATTGGAGGGATATATGGGAGAGAAAATAAATGTTTATTGGTTGAAAAAATCATTTTCTAAATATGATGAAAATGCTAGACTAGGCAGCCTATGAAATTTCTTCTAGTCTAGGCCTAGGATCCTATGAAATCCACCTAACTGTATTACTATCCACACCATATGTCTCTGTCTTTCCCATAAGAATAACTTTAGAAGCTTTGCTTAGTTTAAATCTAAGTAAGCTAAACCTACATTTCCTGGGATTCACCTGTCTAATCCTTGTCAAAACTGGAACAAGTTTAGTGTGGCATCTCTTTTGGATCAAGCTAGCTATCTGTGTCTTCATGATTGCTGTTTCCTTTTCTAGTAGTTTGCTGACAATCCCATTAATAATACATTTTAGAGTTATGTTAGAAATGAAAGTCAAGATCATTGGCCTGTATTTGACAGATTGTAGCTGGAACGATAGAAAGAATGACAAATTGAGAGTCAGAGGATGTGAGCACTGGTCTAACTGTGTGACTCCAGTTAAGTCACTGGTTCTTAATCTGTAGAATGCGGGAGTTGAAATACATGGTCTTTAAGGTCCTTTCCAGTTCTAAATCTGTGTCCTTATTATTGGAACTAACACTCCTTCCTTCTTTTGAAATGGAACATTTGCCCTTCTCTAGTGTTGTGGTGTGTCTCCCACCTTCGGATCTTTCAGAGATCACTGACAAAGGCTCATCAATCACATTCAATAGTTCTTTCAATACCCTGAGATGTAGTTCTTTGGGGACTGGGAACTTGATTTCATTAAAGACAGCTCAATGCTCTCTTACTATTTCTCTACTTATCTTGTATTTCAACTCCCTATTAGCCATTTTTGTTCTGTCCTTTGCAGCCTAAAGAACATCCTCTCTGACAGAGAAAATAGAATTAAAAAAATCCTTTTGGTTATCCTTATCTTACCTCACCAGCTTCACCTCATTCTGAACTTTATTGTTCCTGACACTATTCTTATAGGACCATGCCATAATTTTGTATTCATCTTCTATCACCTACCCTTACTTCCATCTTCTCTTCATGTCTTTTTAAAACTAAGTTGATCTTTCATTCACATTAGCCACAGTGATCACACGGGGCACACGGTCACATGTTCTTCTTCCCCTTCTTTTTGTACTCTGATCCATTTTCGTATCACAAGAAAATAAGGTCATATATTTTGAAGTGAAAGGAACCTTAAAGGCCATTGATTAAAATTCCCTCATTTTATAGTTGAGGAAATCAAGGGCTTACATGACTTCCTCAGGGTCTCATAGCTTGTAAGTGTGTGATGCAGGATTTGTAGTCTTCCTGTTTGCCCCAAAGTCTACACCACCAGGCCCACCTTTACCCTTATCTAACCTTTCAATAATCTGTGCTCTATGAAACATTTGTTTTACTGTGAGCAAATTTCACTACATCCTTTAGCTTTTATATAAATCCTATACCTCTTTGCTTTACTTGAAACCAGGGTCTTCCCTGACAACATCCATTCCAATAAAAACCACTTCTTTTGTTACTCCTCAAGAAATACCGGGCAAGTATTCACCTGACTGTCAGATGCTGCTTCTGCACTACTCTTTTTTTAAAACCATGAATCAAGAAATCAATCAACATTTACTAAAAAGATATTATGTATGAGATACTCGTATGCAAATATAGAAGTGATGAACTTGATTATAAAAGGACCTTCATTTGAGGGTCAGAGGACTTGACTTAAGGATTTTACATTCTTCCATAATTACTCAACAAATCCTTCTCTTTTGAAGTCTATGCCATCCTTCAAACCAAGGGGTTTTTAATCTAATATCTGTAAACATTTTTCTTATATTTTTATAACTATATTTCAATATAATTGATTTCCTTTGTAATTCCATGTATTTTATTTTATGCATTTAAAAATATTATTCTGAGAAAGGGTCCCATAGGCTTCACTAGAGAGCCAAAGGCTTCCATAATTTAAAAAAAAAAAAGTTAAGAATTTCTGTTCTAGTATGTTATCTCCACATTCTTGTCACTAATTGTCTCCCAAACTGAAAGACACTTTTATACCTTCTTTGATGACTTTAGCACCTGGCTCAGAGCCCTCCTCCTTATGTACTCTGTTATAAAATTCTTCATGATTTTAACATCCAAGTTGATAACTGTTCTATTATCTTAGTAGCTCCTTAACTTAGTGGAAAGAGCATCTTATTTAGAGTCAGGGAACCAGGGTTCTGGTCCTGGCTTCTCTGCTTACTAACTACAAGAGCATAGGCAAATCATTTCACTTCTCTGAGTTCTACTTGCCCCATCTGTGAAATAAAGGTGTTAGACGAAATGATGTCTAAGATCTCTTCTAGGTGTAAAGGTTTTGATTTTATGATTGTATGTGGCAAGCAGGTGTCATAGTTAGGAGAGAGAATGAGGTAGACTTGGAGTCAAGAAGACCTGAGTTCAAATCTTCTTTAGATACTTTCTAGGTGTGGGGCCCTAGACAATTCTCTTAGTCTCAGTTTTTTCACCTATGAAATGGGAATAATAAGAGCATCTACTGTTCCTCACTATGTTGGGGGGAAGGATAAGATAAGAGAATAAAAGTATTTTGTAAATCTTAAAATGTTCTCTCTCTCATATATATATGTATATATACATACATATCAATGATGATGATGATAATTTTATCAGAATATAAGTTATTTTGGGGCAGACTGTTGTTTTTGTCTTTGTCTCCCCGGTCATCAGCAGTGTCTGGCACATAGGGATAAGGAGACGGACTGAACTAGGAATTTCATTGGGATAGGCAACTCCTAGGAGAGGAAACTCCTTTTTTCAATTGCAGGTCAGCATCTTCTCTGCCACTTAGAGTTTCAGATACTTTTCTATAAAAACAAGAAGTTAAATGTCTTACTCAGAATCACATGAGTTAGAAGAGGGACTTGAAACCAAGTCTTCCTGTGTTTGAGGCCAGCTCTCTATCTACCATGACATGGGGCATCTCTCCCTGGCGCATAGAAAGTTCTGAATAATGACTGTTGAATAGAGCTCAATTGATTGACGTTCAATCACCTTTACTTCTACCCTAAGTCGAGTCATATTGCTACAGATTAGACTTTAGTACCACTCAGATCCATTTATTTTTAAGATCTCATATTCTCTGACCACAGCCTTCTATCTCTCTATGACTCTATCACATGTATCACAATCTAAATATCTATCTATCTTTGATTTAAAAAAGAGACTAGTTAAGTGACTTACTGCTGGGATAGGGACAAAGCAGGTCTTCCTCAGTTGGAATACATTTCATTCAGGAATGTAGGCATAATAGGAAAACATACTTCTGTGCCTGGAATTCAAGGTCCTCCATAATATGACTATACCCTACTTATGCAAATAAATTTTATGCTCCCAGAACAAACCCTTGTCTCTGACTGGGTCATTTTCTACACTGTCTCTCCCAACCTTCCCTAGCATGCTTATTGCTGACTCAAGCCTATTCCTCATATTATTCATTTAAGGTAAAATGCCTCTCCCCTTTTCCGCTTATTCATATTCCACCTATAACCTTCAGGAGTGACTTCAAGATCCAACCCCTCCATCAAGCATCTTTTGACTATTTGAACTTGGGAGTACTATGAAAGCTCAAAACATTTGATCAAATAACAAGGAAATTGTCACACACAAGTGCAGATTAGATGGACTATTTAAAATTATATCACAACACCTTTTGATACCTAAGAAATATAATCTTGCATGTGAGGCATGAAGAGTGAAAATACAAAACAAAACAAAACAAAAACAAATCACCTGGAGAACCATAGATTTAGAGGTAGAAGGGATTTTTGAGGCTATTTAATTCAACCTCTTCATCCTTTGGGTGAGGAACTGGGAGAACCAGAGAGCTAACACGACATATTCAAGGTCATACAAGCCAGAATTTAAGCCAAGGTCATCCTCCAAATCCAGTACTCTTTCTACTCTGCTATTCTATCTCTGAATAGTTAGAATTCCTGTCAAGTCAATTAAAATCATTCTGATCTACCATAGTACAAGTCAAAACTCATGTACAAAGAAAGCCTAGTGAAATGGGATGTAGTATAATACTTTTTTCAATGTAATAAGTATTCAGCTATCTCAGAATTGAACACTGCTTCATTCCAACTTAAATGTAGTTATTTTTTACTTTTTCAGAAAAATCAGGGCATGCAAGAAACCTAAAAACTGCAAGACCACAGAAAAACAAGTTGAATGACGGTGGAATGTTCGCTGAGACAACGGCAAATGGATCTTGTGCTGAAAATCTGGGCTCAAGTTCTTTTTTTTTTTTTCAGACAAAGACAAGGTTTATTAGAACATCCATTATATTGGACAGACTCTTAAGGAGTCTGAATGTTAGTGAGCTATTGGCTAGATTATAAGAATCTGAGCCTCAAGTTCTTTCTCTGCTGCTTATCATCTGTAAGAGCACTGGGCTCCATTTTCCTCATCTTCAAAGGGAGCAGGTTGATGTAGATGAGTTCTGAGATTATTTACCACTCTAAACATTTTTGCAATTCTAGATCATTATATATGGTAGTTCAGAGAAAGTGTTACCAAATTTCAAATTTCTGTTTTTCTCCAATCCTCCCTATTAATATATGTCTTCATAGAAGAAATTAGAATAGTCTCTTTGGATTTCATAGGAATGAATTCCTGACTAATCCTGTTTTTGATGAGATAAAGTTTTCCTGCATTCTGCTACAGAGCACCATCTGCAGACCTTAGTTCTTTTTCTCCAACAGTGTCAAACCCATAAGACCCTTATCTCTGGAAATATATGCAAGAAAGCCAACTGTCATGACTCAAGTGGGATCTGCTGTACAAACTGGACTAAAAGCAGAGTTGTCCAAGCAGAACTGGCAGGAAGGTCACTGCAAAAGAACAAGAGAGCATGAAGTCATCATTAAGAAACAAAAAGGTTAGTTGAGGTACTCTGCCCTCGAAACAGGGGGATTTTAGCAAACTAGTTTTTGCCTTAAGTCAAGGAATTTGACTGGATGCTTTTCTATATGGAATCCTTTTATTTATTTATTTACTTAAAAATATTATCCCTAAGCTTACCACGAGCTTCGAAAAGGCTGGGGGTTGAGTGCATGTTCTTGGAGGTTCAATTTGGTGAATCAGATGGCAAGTTTCCTTAGGGAGTAGAGAACTTATCATTAGCTCTTCGTATGATGCCCTATGCATCCTATGCAACTCACTCTAAATGATTGTGGGAAGAGCATATGCTGGGCTCTTTAACCCAGAGAAGAGCTGAAAAGTAAACTTTGGCAGGGTTTCCATATCTTTTCTGCCTAGTTGCTCTGTAAAAGCTCTGGTTTATTTTTCGAAAGCAAAATGATAATGATAAAAAATGAGAGACATCATGGTGAAGTACAGATCCAGACTTAGAGTTGGGAAGACCTAGGTTCAAGTCTTGACATTGACACATACTGTTTAACAATGGGCAAATTACTTAACATTTTAGTACCCGAGTTAAATGCCAATCAAATGAAAAGTCCATACAAAAAGCAGAACAAAATAAAATGCTTACAAATAGACAAAAATATGTGAAGAAAGAATGGAGATAAATTGTGGAGAACCTTAGAATACCAAAAGTAACAGACTAATGTATTTCATTGAAATGTTAAGCTATTTGAAGGGGGTGAGATGAGAAGTTATTTTTCAAAGATCCCCATATTTCTTAAAATAGTAGCTGCTTCAGCCTTTGGGGAGCACACATTATCATGATCATGATACATATCTATATTTTAGGTTTTAAACAAGGAAAGTGGTGGTCATTCTGGAAATATTATAGAAGCCTCCTATTGTAAGAAGTATTACTAAAAGGATTAAGAAGGTGTTTATTCCATGGTGGTAAAATCTTAAGAATCAGAAAACCTCCAAGACAGAGAAGTATTATTCTTCTGGATTGAGACCTGTAGACAAAAGGACTCAATTCTATGCCTTATTACATAAGGGGAAACATGGCCATTAAGATATCTATCTTATACTTTCTCATCATAGTAATGTTAAAAAAAAACAAACCTTGACCCATGCATATAATAAACAAGCTGTTGCTGGTTTATTCACGCAACAATCATTAACATTAATGGGGCTCATATGGATAAATGCTCCTTATCCTTTTGCTGATAGAACTTGTGGCAGCCAAATGTTTCTAATTAAAGTATAATTCTTTTTTCCGTTTTAAGTGTTTTCATGTGGAGTTTTCCCAAATCAATGATAAAAAATTTATATATTTAAATTAGCACAAGAGAGATTCAACAAATTTTTCAGGACAGGACTAATGACTACCACGTTCCAGGTCTCACTTCCTGATGATACAGAATGATTTGACGGCTATTACAGCTTGATTTTCTCCATAATCACTCTTGATTATTGGATTATGCCATACATTATACAATATTTGCTGAATAGCCGAGGGACTGGATTTTTCTATGTAATTAAGGGCCACAAAACATGTTAAAAATTTGGTCCTAAAAAGCAGATGGAGCCTCTTTTAAAGTCTGTTTTGTACATTTCCAACTTGCCCTGGATGGGTGGGTAAACATATAAAGTTGGGCTTGTCAATAATTTTTTCCCATCCCTACCTCACTGTGCATTATCATATTCCTCTGATTAGTCACTTGAAGTCATAATAAAGCTATCATGAAACCTCTTAATGAAGAGAAAGCATCCAAATCTCCCTTTAAATTCTTAATAGCATGTTCCTTGGTCTTTCCTCCCTTATTGTGATGTAAATCCCTCAAGATCAGGGACTGTCTTTGCTTTAAAGCTGGTAAGTACCTAGTAGGCTTTCAATAATAACTTATTGAATGACTGCCTAAAACTGGCAACTATGTTGCATTGATTCATCCCGGGTCCATTTATACCACTGTTAACTGGAGCTAAAAAAAACTGATCATGTGGATGAAGAATTCCTGCTGTCCAGACCATGAATTGGAATTAAAAAGAAACCTATAGAACTCATCCATTAGTATATACAAATACATATTTATAGGTGTGTAGAATGGTGTGTAAATAGGCATATATCTATACATGAGAATGTTTGTATACATGTGTATTATTTTTTTTTTTAGAGAGGATGGACTATAGCGATGAGAGGTTCTTAATCTGGAGTCCATGAACTTATTTTGAAAATATTTTGATAATGATATTTTAATAAAACTGATTTCATTTAGAAGCCTATGTATTTTATTTTATGCATTAAAAAATCCATTATTCTGAGAAAGGGGTCCATAGATTTCACCAGGGTTCTATGAAAGGATGTGATAGAGCCCCTCAAATCACTTCCTAAGAGCTGACTGTTAAATTTTCAGTGTGAGCATTTTATACTTTTGAAATTGGCAAATGCTGCAAATTAACACTTGATTCGTCTTTTTGTCGAGTGACTAGACTTAAGAAAGGGATATAGAAAATGTTAACAGTGCTGATTAAATTTAAAAGTGTGTTGTATACACTGAGATATATACCTTTGTTGTTGTATCCACCTTCCCCTGAGAACTGATTGTTGAACATTTATTAACACACTGATAGATTCATGACACAAAAAGTTTAAGAACCTCTAGGCTAGACCTACTTCGTTGGTATGGGGAATTTCCATTGAGGGAACACCCTCTTATCAATGTAGAATGGCAGCAGTTCTGCAAATGATGTATATAGGGACATGCCTAGGCAACTGAGATTACGTGACTTGCTTAGTGTCACATAGTCAGTATCTGACAGAGACAGGATTTGAAGCTAGGGTCTTTCTGACTCTATGAACAACTCTCTATCTACTACCAACTGCTGTCTCATAGATAGGTAAATAGCAGTGCTGTAAATTTACAGTGAGTTGAGCCTAGAAATGAATAGTAGGAAAGCAGAATGAATGGCCTTTGGAAGAGTACAGAGTTCTTCTATTGACTCCAAAATTCCCTCAAAACAAAGTCCCATTTTTTTCATACCAGTATTCTTCCATTATCATTATATGGTTGTGAGACAAGAAACACTTCAGTCCCTAAGTTATTGGAAATGATTATCATATAGAGAAAAATGTTGTCACATAGTAGGTGTGAATAGGTTGTGACATGTTATGAACAGGAATTATAGAACATAAATTCAGTAAGGATACCTTTAAAGGAGCTATGTGGTGAGAGTAAGGGATGAATGAATACGCCTTGCGCTATACTGGTATTCTGGAGATTTCAAGAGAAAGTAAAGAAGGTCGGAGAATGCTGGGTGGACTCCTTTTGGCAAACTGATTGGAGGGTGTAGACAAGAATTAGGGAGGCATAGGTAGGTAATGATTTGCATCTTTGGACAGAGTATCCACAATGATGAGATCACAGATCCATTTGAGAATATTTGAAAGTGTCGGAACAAAATCTCTATTTAAATATCTGATCTGGGGAATGGCCATTTAAATAAAATGACTTTTTTTCCCTCAAAACATTATTCAAAATAAACATATACCTGAATCATAATTATAGCTATTGAATATGTAGTGTGTACAGGTTCAAAAAACTTTATGTGCATTTATAAGTTATCATGAAACTGCTAAATGAAAACATCTAAATCTCCCTTTAAATTCGTAATAACATGTTCCTTGTTCTCTCCTCTGTTATTATGATGAAAATCCCTCAAGATCAGTACTACCCTATGAACTAGGTGCTATTAGTATAGATGTGGAAACTGAGGCTGGAAGAGGTTGTGACTTGCTCACAGACACATAGCTAGTTAAGTATCTCAGGTAGAATTCAAACACTATTCTCCCTGATTTCAAGTATAATGCGCTATCCACTGTACCATGCTGCCTCCATGAAGGAATATACATGCACGATTTATAATATTGATGAGGCAAGGGTGTCATTTGTCTGAATTTATTTTCCAATCTAGTGGATGCTGTTCTAGGGAGTCAGGGCCCTCACTTCAGTGGGTAATGGTGCCTCTGCTGCTTGGCAAAGGGCATGGCATCTGGTTCTTTTCTCCTCAAGGCTAAATATTTTTTTTCTGGTATTAAATTCTAAATCCTGCTGGTCTAAGAACTGACAGCTTTGAGTTTGTCCTAAAACCATAGCATTGCAATAACTGCAGCTGCCATCTCATAACATAACTACTTTCTATGTCAAGCTGGTGCCTGGGGTACAATGGTAACAAGGTACATGCTACACAACAGAACTAAAAGAAATGACCTTGTTTTGTTTGGGAACAGATTAAAAGGTGTTTATCTTTAGAAGATAACAGCAAGGGTGAATGATAAACTCATGACATACTGGCAAGTACCAGCAAAGTACTTTCTACTTTATAGGAAAAAAAAACAAACAAAACAAGGAATACTAAATAAAGAAATGATGTAATTTGGCAAGTTTCCCCTGGAATGTATTTTGCTACTAGCATGCCCTCTATAAAAGTCCCATTCTAATGTCACATCATGACATTGACATGAATCTGGGCTGTCAAAAGTTCTGCGAGTGGAGCACAAGTTCTGAAGGGTTCTACCAATATGGGAATGGCTTTGACTAAATGCTAAGTTCAGTGAGACATATCACCAAATGTTAGCCATGAAGAAATGAATTTTTTGGTCAAGTTGTTCCATAAAACCAATAAAAAGATACATGGCAAGGTGATGGCCAGGCAACAGTAGCATGGGAGTCTGGATCAGGGACAGCTAGAAATGGTGAAATCTCACCATTTCAGTAATCAGAAGGTCAGGGACTTATGGTAGGAGCTAGGCTACTGGGTTGGAAGTGGTGACTAGAGACAAGATCATGGTGTGAGGATGACTAGGGAACAAAATCACCCTCAGCCCTATGTAGTTACTTTTCACTTCCATAGCGTTGGTAAAAGAGTAGAAAAAAATGAAGCAGAGGGAGCTAAGAATCACACTTTAAAAAAAAAAAGAAGGGGCAGCTAGGTGGCACAGTGGATAGAGCACTGGCCCTGGAGTCAGGAGGACCTGAGTTCAAATTCGGCCTCAGACACATAACACTCACTAACTGTGTGACTCTGGGCAAGTCACTTAACCCCAATTGCCTCACCAAACAAAACAAAACAAAAGAATATTTACAAATATTACTGTACCGTGGCATACTAAATGAATATGAAATCTTTGTTCAATGATCAATAAGCTGAAATGCTGTTGGAAGACTATATTCCTATTCTTACTGCAAATTAAACCAGAAGACATAAAGGTGCAGCTAAATGGAAGAATAGCTCAAAGGCTATCTTCAGAGAGGTAAATGGAGGTCATTCAATGACCATTTAAGTGCCAGGCATTGTTCTAACTATGAGGGTGACAAAGACAAGAAGTGAAACAGGTTCATGCCCTTGAAGAATTCCACCCCAAAGAAATCAAAGAAAGAGGGTAATGGACCAAAATGAACAAAACATGCTTATTATAGCAGTTTCTTTTGTGGTGGCAAAGAACTGGAAATTAAATGGGTACTTATCAATTGGGGAAAGGCCACAGAAAGTATGGAATATTAATATAATGGAATTCTAGTATGCCATAAAAATTAATGAAGTAGACACTTACCAAAAAACCTGGGAAGACCTTTCTGAACTGATTCCCCCCCAGGGAGAGGGTATCTAAGCATTTCATCTAAGTATACAATAGCAGACAGCAGAAACAGAGGAACAATTTATATAATAACAATAACATTATAAAAACAAACAATTTTGAAAGATGGAAGAACTCTGATCAATGTAATGACTGTGAATCCAGAGGACCAATGATAAATTGTGCTGATAGAGAGGTGACAGACTAAATGTGCAGAATGAGACACACATTTGTGTACCAGTCAATGTGGTAATTTGTTTTGCTTGCCCATTTATTACAAGGGTTCCTTTTTTCTTTTTCTTTTCTTTTCTTTTTTTTTTCACTAGGGGTGGGAATAAATGTTCATTGAAAAATAAAATTCATCTTGTCAGTTTCATGCCATGCCAACAGGCAACCAGAAGCATTTCATGGGATCTTTGGTCATCTCATCATGCAATAGTATCTGGGATAAGTATAAGCAAACAAACAATACTTAAAACTTATGTACTATGTGTACCTAGAGATGTGGAAAGAGGACGAATTAGAGAAATTTTATGATCCAGGATCCACCCAATTGAATCCAAACATACTGTTTCTTCTAATCAACACACATTTACTAAGAGCCTGGGCTGTGTCATGCACTGAGCTAGATCCTGGGCACATGCAAACAAAAGGGAAGCAGTTCCTCCCTGTTCTTGAGAAGTTCATAATTTATCAAGGGGGAGAGGATACATACATATACAGTGTATACGAAATTGATTCAAGATTATATTGGGGGAGAGGCAGACACTACTAGCTGGGGGGTAGAGATCAGAAAAGGCTTCATGGAGAAATGGAAACTATATTGATTCTTATCCATTAATCTTCATCTGTAGAAAACCAGTGAGGTGTGTGCTATCCCAAATGCAGCAGAAAAGTCGAGAGATTTTGTGCGGCAGATAAGCACAATAAAGGCAGAGATGAGAAGTAAGGGTTCAGGCTGCTTAGCCTTTGTTCTTGCCCCAAGCTTCATTTTCATGGTAATCAGGGAATATCTTGGAAATGAGAGAAACCAGACTGCACACAAATTATGTGGCCTTTTTATTGGCTGGGGGGGGGTGGTGGTGGGAGGGTGGAGTGCGAGTCCCTAAAATGAAACTCAGGGTGGCAGACTTAGAATTAGAGATTTAACAGAAGTTAAAAGGAATTTTTTTTCCCTTGACCCAGTCAGACAGTCATCTGGAAATAAGGACTCCAGGTTGGCATCAACAGGATAGTCAACAGCTTGGGGATTTCTGTTAGCTTTTATAGGTTGCTGTGTGGATATGGTGCCTCTTAGCCCTTAGAGATGCACTCAGAGAGTGTCAATCTACCATTTTCAAGGAGACAATGTCTAAAAATTGCACCTAAGTAGATAGTAACAGAAAGCAACAGATACCCTTGAAGAATCCAAATAGCTGAAATCTACCAGAGAGGGACCTTCTTCTCCTCATACATGACTCCCCCTCCAAGATCACCAGCTACGCTTCATATGCCTTTAACTCATAGGTTCCCAAAGCGGGTGATATGGCACCCTAGGGAGTGCTGGAAGGATCCAGGGATGCAAGTTTTAGTTGATGAGTAGTCAAGTCTACTAACATGTCTTAACAAGTCCAGCCTGCATTAGCAGGAATATGTGCATGTAATGATATGGTTACACGACATAATGTGTTATCAAAATTTCAATGCAGGAAAACCCCCCACAAATTTATAATAAATTATTAAATTTAAGATGCTTCATTTAAAATATTTTATATTTTTTGAAATGATGGAAATTTCAAAACAATCCATTAAAGAGTTAAAAAAAGTAGATTTCTTGGAGGCACTGAGTAATTTTTCTTTTTGAAAAGGGGGTGGTAGGCCAAATAAGTTTGGGAGCCTCTGCTCTGACCTGTCACATTGTCCCTGTTTGGTTATCCTTTATCTGTCCCGCCTTTTCTAACTCCCTTACACATGTAGTCTTCCCCTATTAAATGTAAGCTCCTTGAGGGTAGGGACTGTTCTGCTTGTTTGTTTTTGTATCCCCAGTCCTTAGCTTGGTGTCTGGCATATAGTAAAATGCTTAATATATGCTCTCTCTCTCTCTCTCTCTCTCTCTCTCTCATTATTCTTTCTTCCCCTCTCCTCCTCTCTGTCCTCTCCCTTTTCTCCCATCTCTCCCTGCCCACCATGATCATAAAACATCTAACAGTGAAGTTAAAGATAGTGAAGCCTAATAGATAAGATGCATCCAGTGGAGAGCAGACACAATGCCCAAGAGAAAGCAGTGAGATGATTTGCTAAATCCTACTTCTGATTTAACCTTTCATATTAATTTCTCATCTACTGAGAGTGTTGGACTAGATTGTGTTTGAGTTCCCTTCCAGTTGACTGATCCCAAGATCCTATTATCCCGTGACACTACCAGAGGACATCACCAGCTCTACTGTACATGAGGCATGATTTATCTTGGCCAAGACAGAATCCTACCCAGACATGTCTCTCCATGTGTGAGCTCTGGCCATATGAGTTCCTCGTAGTCACAACTCTTCTCTACATGTGTATTCTGCATGCATATTCATTGGTCACACATGTTCTCTGCCTGTGTGTCCTGTCCCACTGGTAGGAGGTAGGTAACTCGCAGCAATTTGAAGTAGAGTATAACCCATATATACATGACAGAATTTTTGTTTAACACGGTTATGCTGTTTGATTAAATGCCATTACTTTGAATGACTGTGTCCTCTGGTTGCCTGGTAAAAGTCAACATGTCTGTGGGGGCTCATGAATAAGGCTGTTGAATGGGTGCTGATCCTCAGAGTACTTGAAACTAGGGTAGTTTTTCTGGGAGGCCCATGTGTCCTAAGTGCTACAAATAAACAAGAACTTATGGAACATCTATGCATTAGTTACTGGGTATCGTGGAGGGCTCACTGGTGTATTAAGTGGTCTCTGTCTTCACGGAGTTTACACGTTTGTTGTACTGACAAAATGAATACATATGAAATAGTTTGAGAGTAGTTAAGTGCTATGCTTTAAGTTACTAATGAAGTAGAAAAGAAATTTAGAAAAAGTCATAACTGCAACAGTGAGAGAAAACTCCATGGAAGAAGTGGGCCTTGAGAGACAAGGGAGATTTGGATAGTCAGAGGGAAGGATTTGAAGGGTATTTTAAGTAGGACTAGGAGCATGAATATAACCACTGACAAGATTATGAATACATTGTTTGTGGGGAAATTGGCCTAACTGAAGTGGACAGTGCTTTTGGAGACAAGTGATTGGTCTGGACAGGCAGGGTGGGGACAGATTAGGGAAGGCCTTGAATGCTAGGCAGGAGTAGGGAGAAACTTGATGCTACAGACATAAGGAGTCATGTGGGGATTTTGAGTCAATCAGTCAACAAGCATTTATTAAACATGTGCCATTCAGACAGTCAAGGGAATTATGTATTGCAAAATGTGTTTTAGGAAGCTCAGTCTGACAGCAGTATGTAAAACAGGTTGAAGGTGGAATGAGGAAGATAAATTAAAGGCAAGGAGACCATCTAGGAGGTTATGATAGCATTCCAGGTGTGAACTTTGGAGGTCCTGGCCAAGAGGGGAGAGTCATCTGTTTTAGCTAATAGGTGGAAGACTGCTTACAGATACACAAGCGGATAAAGAACAGAGTTGGAATAAGAAGCCCAAGGACCTTACCCCCATTTCCTCACTGCCCTCATGTGTCCCTCCCGTCAATCACTTACCAAGAGCTTGTCAGCCTCTCCATTCAGAGTTACACTTCAGGTTGAAATCTTAAGGTTATAAAATTCTACTGTGTTTTTTGTTAATAATAAGATATTCTGTTGATACATCTCAGAAGGTACTGAGAAATTGTTTCACATTTTATTCTGAAGAGAATCTTGTAACTTGACCCAGCCTTGTGGTGTACAGAGTGCTTTCAGTTTCTTTCTTTACAATAGCTAATTTATGAGTTTTCTGTTATTCAATTAGTCTGTGCTGACTCCTGGAAGCCAAAGTTCAGAACTGAAAGCGTGGACAAATTCATGAGATATTTACATATATTCATCACTGCATGCCCTTAAAGATGACATTAATTAGAGTAAAAATCTGAAACCCACTATGTTATGATTAGGGACAATGCAATGATGTAGATTCCATTGCCTGGGTGGAGATATCTTAGATAGAATTATATTCTGAGGATTTGGAGATGGCAATGATAGACTCCTTTAAACAAATGGGATAGAAGGCTCCAGCACTAACACCATGCATCTTTTTAAGTTGTGATGGTGGGAGTATATTGTCTTTCTCTTAAGTACTATAAAAGTGAATGACCCAAATCTAATCTTCAATAATTACCTGTTGACTGTCTGAAAAAGTTGGGACTGTTTCTGATTCCTCTCTCCTGAACTCCTTTTGAGTCTAGTTGCAAGGCTGTAAGAGCTCTAGCCTGGGAGTCAGTAGACTTGGACTATAACTCTTGCTTTACCTTTGACTCTATGATCTGGGTTCATTTGCTTGACTACCCATGGTGATCTCCATTTTCACTGATTCTGATATTGTCTTTACAACTCATTTAGCATTTACAGAAGGCCAACTTATATTAGTAGTTACTATTCTATGTGTGAGTCCTGTCTTCTCATCTAGACAGTAAGCTCTTTGGAGCCAGAGACAATGTTCGATGCCTTATTGTATTCCTGATACCCAGCAGAATGAAATTGCTTTCTCCAAAGTTATAAATGAGCTCTTAGTTGCCAAATCCAATGATCTTTTTTCAATCCTTATTCTCTTCAGCCTTTCTGCAGCCTTTGATGCCATGGACCACTCTGTTCTCATGGACATTCTCTTCTCTCTAGGTTTTTGGGACACCACTCTTCCCTGGTTCTCCACGTATCTGCTCCTTCTCTATCTCCTTTGTTGGATTCTCTTCCAGATCACACCCTCTAACCAGAAGTGTCCCGCAGGGTTCTGTGCTGGGCCCTCTTCTTTTCTCTCTATACTGCTTCATTTAGAGAACTCATCAGCTCCCATGGATTTGAATTACTATCTCTATGCTGATGATCCTCAAGTTTACCTACCTTGCCCCAACCTCTCAACTGACCTCCAATCTTGCATCTCCAATTACCTTTCAGACATACTGAACTGGACGCCTAGTAGATATCTTCAACTCAATGTGTCTAAAACAGAACTCATTATCTTTCCCCCTAAACCTTCTCCATCTCCTACTTTCCCTTTTACTATAGGGGGCAATACCATCTTCTCAGTCCCTCAGGTTCACAATCCAGGAGTCATCCTTGACTCCTCACTGTCTCCCACCCCTCATATCCGATATGGCATCAAAAACTATAAATTTTCCTTTTGCAACATCTGTCAAATATGTCCCCTTTCCTCCTCTGACACTGTCCCAACTCTAGTAAGGCCCTTGTCACCTCATGGTTTGATTATTTCAATAACAGGCTGGTGTTTCTGTCTGCCTCAAGCTTCTCCCTATTCTAATCTATCCTCCATTCAGCCATCAAAGTGATTTTCCTAAAGTGTGTGTCTGATCTTGTCACCCCCAACTCCTGTGGCTCTTTATGGCCTTCAGGATCAAATACAAAATGCTCTAGTTGGCAGTCAAAGCCCTTCATATCCAGTCTCTTACACCCTCACTCCATGTACTTTTATACTCTGATCAAGTGACAGTGACTTCTTGGCTGTTCTATGAATGAGACAACCCCTTCCTTAGCTCTGTGCATCTTCTCTGTCTCCCACGTCCTCCCCAACTTGTTGTTCTCCCTCCTCAACTCCATTTATCAACTTCCCTGGATTCCCTTAAGCCCCAACTAAAATCCTACCTTTTACTGGAAGCCTTCCCTAACCCCTCTTAATTGTAGTACATCCCCCCGCTCATTAATTATTTCCTATTTATCCTGTATATAGCTTGTTGGGTTTGTCTTTTCTCTCTTTTTGTATTCCCAGTGCCTGACACAGTGCCTGGCACATAGTAGGCCCTTAATAATGTTTGATTGATTATTGATTGTACACGGTAGGTGCTCAATAAAATTACTGCCTCAATTTGTCTTCTCTGCTTCAGCCCTACATTAACAGTTGCTTGCTAGATAACATCACTATCACATCAAATACAACATGTTCAAAACCTAATTTATCATCTTTCCCTTCAACCTATTCCTCCTTAGGGTTATCTTTGTCTCCACTTCCCCATCCTCCCCCCTCTCCTGTATCATTATTCATCCAGTCCTACTGATTCCATCTACTTAAAACCTGTCACACTTGTCCCCTCTTCATTCACACTGTCAGCACTCTAATTCAGGCCTCCAGTATCACTTTTTTTACCCAAACTGTCTCCTAACTGCAATGTCTCCTAACTGTTTTCCCTGCCTCCAGCCTCTCTCTTCTTCACTCCATCTTTTTCTTGGCTGCCCAAATATTCTTCCTTATACATTGGTCTGCCCAGGCCATTTCCCTGCTCAAAAAGCTGCAGTTGCCCCCAAGAGAAAATGCAAATTCCTTTTCAGCTTTATTACACATCACTCCTCTTCATCCTAGCTATGGTCCAGTCAAACTGGACTAGAAGCTATTCCTCTATCTTCCCCCATCATTTCCTATCTCTTTACCTCTACTGAGGCTATCTCTCTTCTCCAGAAGAATTCCTTCCTCATCTCTGCCAGAGATGTTCATTCATCACTTCTTTCAAAGCTCATTTAAAATACTATTTCCTCTATGAAGCCTTCCCTGATCTTTCCAGCTGAAAGTATTCTTTCCTTTCTCTCATTTCCCTAAAGCATTTTATCCAGACACCTTCTTTGCCCCCAGTTTCATTCTATCTTATGTTGTACTTACAGGTGTATATCTCATATTCACCCAGAAGCCTGTAAGCTCTATTGATTGTCTTTTTTTTTGTCTATATGTCCCTAGCACCTAACACAGTTCTTTGTATATGGGAGATGGTTAATAAATAACTTTGAATTTAATAAACATTTGATCATCACTGCATTGTAAAAGAGAAAAAAAGAAACTACAGAAGAAATCATGACCAGTCTAATTACATAGGTATAATTAAAAATAAGGTGAAAGCTAAAACATAATTATACAGCTCTATACCTTAGCCATAAACATAATCATAAGCGCTGTAGTATATTTGAGAGAAGACAGGTCTTGAAATCAGCGTGACTATGACCTGGGTTTAAATCCTCCCTTTGATACTTATTAGCTGTATGGCTATGGGCAAGTCACTTAACCTCTCTGGGCCTCAGTTTCCTCATCTGTAAAATGGGACTCACGATGACTGGAAGTATATGCTTAAAATCCTCATACAAATCTTAAGTCTTTCTAAAAGTGTCTAAAAAGTCTGATTACCATTTCTCAAATGAGCAGAAGTGTTTTTTTAATTGTGCTTGGAGATCATTAGACTATTCCCCAGCAGACTGATTTGGCTGTTGGAGGTTCTCCACAGAGCACAACCTACGCCTTGACTGTAGAGGCCCAAATTTGAAAAGCTTTGCTGAAAACATTCCAGCTGCTTTTGATTGGTGTTAGAGGGCAGAGAGAGGGAGGTTCTTTCTCAGGAAACCCACTGCACTTAGCACAGCTCTGTGCAAATCGGCCCTCTAATAAATGTTTTTTAATGCTGATGATAGGACTTTATATGTCAAACAGTGCACAATGAATGGCATCTAGGACAGGATAACGAGTACTACAGGCTGCAGAAGAGCCATAGGAGCCCAGGGAAATGGCTTTCTCTCTCTCTCTCCCCTTTTACCTCCTTCTCCTCCTCCAGTACAACTTGTTCATTTACACCCCTGTACCATCACACTTTTCCATTCTTCTCACCTAAAATGCATCTATTATTCTCCCATCAATCCCAGCTTTTCATTTCTCCCCCAAAACCCTAACTCAACATGGATCTCCCCCAGAAAACCCTTTCTGGTTAAAAGCTCCCGACTCTCCAATTTGTTATAATTCATCATCTCAGTACTCAATTTGTTTTGAAGCTATATCAAAATTTGCCTACCTTTTTCAGCTAACTAGCTACATGGCTTCTGACAAGCCATTTAATCCCTGTGTCCTCATCCATAAGGTGAGAGATGGGCTCACTAGATAACCTCTACAATCCCTTCTAGCTTCTAGCTCCACCTTGAACCCTATAGAAGTGAATATAGGAGGTGGGCATGTTGTAGTAGGTTTGACCTAGATTATGAGGGACCTTGAGTTGAATGTTAGACTACAGAGTTCAGCAGTCAACAGGATGGCATTGACAGTTTTTGAGCAAGAATGGGACATGATTAGAAGTAGGCATCAGGAATTGGTCTGGCAGCAGTATATAGAATGGATGGGAGGGGGTGGAGGAAATCAACCTCCTCAGGCAGGTGCATGGCTATAGTCTGCATTAATGGGAACTTCCAGATGCATTTCAAAAGTACAATGCATTGCAGAAATCAAAGATAGTAGTACTAAAAGCATGTGACAAGGCCATTATCAATGACAAGAGCAGCAAACTTGCAGCTGAACAAAAATGTGAACAGCAGCATTGCCTATAACAGAGAGCTCCCCATTCCCCAATGCATCTCACAGTTTAAAAGACATTGAGGTGTTTTGTGTCTCTAAAAAACAAACATGAGGTAGAAATACAGTTCTGTTTTCAGCTTACCTCATCTAAGTGGGCGGTTTTAAAACTTCCTGCCACCTACTTCTGTTCCAATTTTAATTTTCTTGTTCATTTGATGCTTATTTTGCTCATCCTAATTTATTCACTCTTCCTAAGGGCTCTTACCTGGATTCTTTCTCACCTTCGTCTTCCTCCAGGAGCTCCTAGGAAGTCATTCATTTCCCTTTCTTGCTACTTATCAGGGCTAGTTCTAGTCAGAAATAGGAAACCAGGAAGCATTTGACTTTGGCTCTTTCCCATCTCTCTTTCTTTTCTTCTCCTCCAGGTGCCCAGCTTGTATTCTACTTCCAAGGGGTCTAATTCTTTAGCTATGGCAACTAGAAACATTCTGACAAATACTCCCCCTTGGGTATGAGTTGAAAATGGCTTAGGGTATTATCAGTCCCAGGGCAATTTCCATTTTAATAGGGGGCCTCTGAAAGTCCATAAAGCTATCCAGACCCCAAAGATTGAATTTGTAGTTGGAATTTCAGTCAGAATGACACCAAAAAACAGCCTGTATTGGATCAAGAGGCCTAAGTTGGAGTCTGAGAACTTGGATTCAATTCTTAGCCATCCCAAGTCTACATAAATGACCATATCTGGGTACATGTTGTATTCCCCTCCATCCCCAGAAGAATGTAAACTCCTAGAAAGCAGGGACTCTTCTTCTCTCCATTCCCTTCTTCCTTCTTCCTTTCCCTCCTACTTTCCTTCTTCCTTTCCTTCCATCTTTCCTTCTTACCCTGTCTCTGTCCCTCTGTCTCTCTTTCTCTCTCCTTAGTATCTTGGATATAATAGTCTCTTAATGAAATTTTATTGAATTGTAATTTAAACTTTGTTATTTACTATTTATGTTACATTTGGCAACAATAATAATAGCTAAATGTGTGTTTTAAGGTTTGCAAAGCTTTTAGAGATATCATTTCATTTGATTCTCACAACTCTGTACATTTGGTTTTATTATCCCCCATTTAACAGATAGGAAAACTGAGGCTGAGAGAGTTTAAGTAACTTGCCTGGGATCACATACCCTTTTTTTTTGTATCCTCAGCACTTAGCACACTGCCTGGCACATAGTAAGTATTTAACAAATGCCAGTTGCCTTGAGGAGGGAGGTAAACCCAGGTCTCCTGATTGTAAGTCCAAAGCTTTACCCAATATGCTTTTCTTCTCTGTGTCTCAGTTTTCTTACCTACAAAATAAGGATATTGGACTAAGTGATTTTTAAAGTCCTATCTAGTTCAAAATCCTAACATCCTATGACTTTCATTTTCTGGTCATTTGGAGAAAATGCTTTTTATTGGGGGTGGGGGTGGGGAATGGAAGAGAGGAAGGGGAAGCTTCTTTTCAAATGGTATTGGTAGGAAGTCTTCTATTCATAATGCTAGTCTGGTAACCTAAAGTAGCAATAATGGTACATTTAGTAACTCATTTATATACCATTACTAAGTTTGAATGTGCTTCATACACATACATACCAAAAATCCCCAACCTCTGAGAGGGAACCTGGCATAGTGAAAAGAGAATTGGACTTATTACTTTCTACCTTGCTACTTACTTGTCTTAAACCTTCCGAGTCTTAATTTTCTCACCAGTAAAGTCGGAATAATGATATGCACATCACCTCACTTCCCGGGGTTGTGAGTATACCAGGAGTTGATGAATAGACAATGTTTTGTAAACTATTAGACAAAGTTAGTGGCTACTGCCATTAGGTAGGTAACTGCAAACATTATTATCCACACTTTGCAGATGAGGTGGAGCTTAGAGCGGTTAATTGGCTTGCCCCAGGATTTCATCCACCTGGTAAGTGGAAGTTCTAACACTAAAGCTCAGGTCACCTGACTCCAAGACACTTTCCTACTTCAAGCCCACACTACTGCTGCTTGTTTTGGGATTTTGTAAGTGTAGGGACTCACAGTAAGGAATCTCCCGTACCAATGTTAATTAATTTGTGCTTTTTCTGAAGTGTATAGTCTTAAAGAGTTGCTGGAGCCACTGAGAGGTTAAGCCACTCACACTAGTATCTCAGAATTGGCAGCATGTCTGAGAGGCAGGACCTGAACACACATCTTTCTGACTCCCAGGCCATTCCTCTATCCCACTCTGCCCAACTGCCTCTATGATGTTTTAATATCTCAGTGCCCCACTTTGCACTCAGCAAAACTCTTCCGTCCCCCCACCTTAGCCTTTGTTCACAGTTTTATCTGGACTGCTTCCCACTCATCTTCTGTTTTCCTACAGCTTCAATTCATTTCTTTACAGATTAGTTGGAATCTCTGCCATATCCCTTCCTCTATCTGTGGCTGGATTTTACAATCCCGGATGAGGAAATGCAAATGCAAATAAGATACCTTGGTAATCCTCCCTGACATTTACACTGTTTTATCCAATAAGCACCAATGCATTAACATAAGCATCATCCATTCCAAGCATTCCAGTCAGTAAAAAGAGAATCAATTTTAAAGCAATTGAATGATTTTCTTTTCTTCCACCAGTGAGAGCCTGAAGTACAAAAGCAAATCTAAGTTCATCCTTTCTGTTGGTTTTCTAAACTAAACTGTCACAAGGAATGACTCCTAAAGGTTGTTCCACATGGCAGTGATTCAGTAAAGTACTGAATCAGATTCGTGATTTGGAGGAGACTTCAAAGGGTCATCTGATCCATCCTTTTAAATAGGTGTCCAGGCTTTTCTTTGACTTACCAACGTGAGACATTTTTATACAACTGAAGCAATGTGTTTCAAGGTGGGACAACTTTCTTCAGGCAGGAAATCCATTCTAATGGCCAGCCTAAACCCCACCTGTTGCAAGCAATTGATTTTTCTCTTTTTTTTTCCCCTTTATGAAGATGGAGGGCAATCTTTCTTCCAAGACTCTATGCCTCTTTTTCTGCTCTGACTATAGCACAACTATCTTCTTTAACATTACACACAAGAAACCAACTATTTTCAAAGTCTCTTCTCTCCTTTCCCCACAATAATCTTAATCAAGGTAGATAGACCAAATCCTCACTCCCCACCCCATAGTTACTTGCTTTTCTTTTGACTGAATTAGTATTGGTGTGGTTAAATGAATTTTAAAAATGATACATTTCTTCCATAGTGATTGATTATAATGAAAAAAATCATAAATTCCTTTGTATCTTTAAAATGAGCCATGGTCAACTGCACACAATCTCTCAAGTTTTGATTCTTGATTCCTGATTGCTTCCATGACAACCATGTCATTTCACTGCCAGAATATCTTATAAACAGTTAAGATGAATGAAAATGTATGCAAGCCATGTTGAAACTAATTGTTAAAAGAGAGCTGAAGTTGTTCCTTAGGTTAGTTCCATTCCACTTTGTTAAGGAAGACTTCCCCAACTAACTCCACTCTGTGCTGTTGGAATTTGGTTTTATAGTTTGTTTTTGCACTGGAGGGGTAGCTCTGCTTATTATTCAGGTGTTTTATATATGACCCCACTCCCCCAGTTCAAGTTAACACTCCCTGTCCTTTAAATTACTCTGTATTTATTTTGTATATATTTTAAAATTTACTTATGTGTGCACATTTCTCTTCCCCTCCTTTCCCCAGGAGAATATGCATTTCCTGAGCACCAGGAATGTTTTGTTTTATTTTAATTTTAATTTTTGGTTTGAATTCCCAGTGCCTAGCACATAGTAGGTGTTTAACAAGTGCTTGTTGAATTGAGGCTTGGAATGGATTTTTTTTTTCCTTCTCAGAAAGATTGCAAATTCCTCAAGGTTCAGGACCACATCCTTCTACTTGTCTATTTTCCAAAGTACTGAGCTGGAGGTCATGCAGGTAGTAAGCACTCAATAAAGGCTTGCTGGAGAAAGGAATGAATGAGTCTGTGTCAATAATGCAAATGCTATTGGGTACATTTTGGTACTGTTTATATCAGTAGAGTTTGAGCATTCAGAAATGTTTCCATTGAAGATGTCAGCTCTAGAGGAACACGAAGAATTACAAAATACCAGCACATATTTTCTTGGTTTCATGGCAAGGGGGAAACTAGTGAGGCATTTGACACATTGCTGAATTGAGGTTCAAAGGCAAAATTGTTTAATGAATGCACACCATACTCCTTATTCATTATGCAAACTCTGGTTGTGTAGAGTTTTTCAATACATGTACTCTAATTCTCTTTTAGAAACGTGATTCTACATTCCTCATATAAGTAGCAGCATGAAAAAAAAAGAATCAAGACATTCTGAAACAGGTTTTTAGGTCAGTTTGAGTTTCCCTGCTTTTTTTTTTTTTTTAAGGGAGACATAATCCCCTTTTTCAGCTTTTTTGTTTTCCTCTGTAGAGGGCTGATGACTGTAAAACACTGCACCTCCCCTTAAACTTTTCCATATAACTTGATTAGACAGGAATAATCTCTTATGCTTTCATGCGCAAATTTAGGAGTGACCCAGAACAAACGAGTTTCCTTCATCACCATAGCAACCAGGACTATGGAAGAATGCCACTCACTAGGCTGTGCAAGTCAAATTTCATTCCTTTGATGTTAATTAACAAATTGCTTTCAGAAAAGTCAATGAGGTTCTACCTCTCTTTAAATGTTTATGATAAATTTTTAATACTCCTGAAAGTGAGAGATGGATACAGTATGGAAAAAGATGAGAGAAGGGATAGTATGAGTATCATTGTACACCTTTGCCCTCTCATAGCCTAGCCGATTAGTGATAAGAGAATGCATCTTGCTAAGTTTACAATCCATTCTAACCCTATGAGTATTAAGACTTAAACCAAAGTCTTTAAAAATTCTTTTTAATTAAAGTTTGCTTCTGCTTGTAAAAATGTGGCCACAAATATTTTCAGAAACAATTCCCTTTATTCTTAGCTCACTAAAAAAAAAGAGTTCTGGCAAAAAAAAGAAGAGGGGCAACTCTCTTTTGTAAAACACCCTGGTATCCAGAGGTTAGTTCTTATCAGTGTTTATATCATTACTCAGCTGAAAACCAAATAACATTAATACAGCTAAATGAATCAGTTGCTCATAGGAAATATTTACAAAATAATCACGGCCTAGGCTGTGCCTGTGTGTGGAACAAATGTGTCCCAACATTTTGTGTCATTTGTCCCAGTATATCTCATTTCTTATGATCCTCTGTGTTTTGATTGTGAGAAAATACAGTTTGCATGGATAGTTTTCTGTTTGTGTTTACTATAACACAATTTAAGTCCAAAACTTAATCTAACATGGAATTTTAGGTCAATAGGTTAAAAACTTGACATCCATGACTAACCAAATTATTTTTCTAGGTAGGAAGAAGTAGACAGTAGTTGAGTATATGCTTCAGGACTCTGTTCAAAGTAATGTATGCTTTATAGCTGGATATTAGAGATCATCTAGTCCAATTTTACATATTGGACAGATTACGAATTACTGATTACTCTGCTCATTTTATAGATGAGAAATCTGAAGGTCAGAGAAGGTAAGTGGCAAGATCACATAGTTACTAAGTGGCAGAGCACCCAGGTCTTGATTCCAAATCCAGAGCTCTTTCCATTACACCAAGGACTGAATCTAAAAAGAGAAAGGGACCTGTAATGCTCCAGTGTGGTAAGGTTGAATTTTAATTAAGTCTTTTTGCTATTTGAGACTTCTGCCTTACTAAAGGATCCTTCTAAGTAAACTGTAAAAGAAGGTGCTTCCTCTTGGTATTGAAAATTTGTATTTTCACACTGACAACTAAGATTTTAGAAAATAAAGTCATTGTACTCCTTCCTGAAATTCAAAAATAAAGATTAGCTACTCCTCCAAAATACAGATTAGCTACCTCTGCTAAAATTTTTCCTTCCAGAAATCTAACTTCTAATCCTGATACCTTAATCTGATACCTTAAAAAAAGTGTGTAGACAGACACATACAAAAATGAAATTGTGCTTTTCATAATAAAACATGGCATATATCAATTCACCTACATTACAAAGTAAAAACCACATTCCCTTTCTTAATATCCTGAAGTGTCCCTTTGGAATGGTTCTTTCTGGAGCCTGTAATGTTATGCCCTCTAACTGATTTATGATTAGTATTCATAAGGGAATACCTGTATATTTGAGGGAGAATGAAAAGACCCCCTGGGTATTTTAGCTTGGAATTTCTTCATTGGCTATGCAAAAAAGAATCCTCTCCAGGCAGCCAATCCTGCCTATAGGACTACACTGCTCTGATAAGGACTCCCCTTCTATGAGACTAAAGTGGATCTGTATGTAAGGCAAACATGAAGTTAATTTTGAGGCCACTGCCTGGTCAGCCTTATCCCTTGGATAACAATAGGCTGGAAGGAGGAAGAGAATTTTTGAAGATAAAGACCATATATGATGGTACAAGGAAAGGAAAAAAAAAGGACCCAAATTATCATGTGATGATGCTGACAATTTACTGGAATAATATGGTAACTATTTTGATCAGATATTCAATCGCTGAATTGACAAACTAGAGATAAATTACAGAGCTATCTATTAGTGTGGCATAAAATGTGAGGCAAAGCTCACATAAATTCTACTCATTAGAACAGATTTAGGGACAATTCTTTTTTTTTTTCTCTCTAAAGACAAGAAAACCTAAGTATAACATCTCCCACAGCTTTATTACAATAATGACCTATCTTCATATCAGGGAAAACAAAAACAAACCTTAATGTTAAATATGAAACAGGATTTAGACAATTACTCCTTAATTCTGTTTGCCTTGGGAGCAAAAGAGCTTTAACAAAAAGATTCCTAAATGTTAGATTTTATAGCTCTTATTTAATTATAGTCCCTTATCCTAAGAGTCAATACACAAGGATCTGTGACTTCTTGGTGTGGGAATTCCTTCTGTTGCAATTCAGCTATGACTTAGAGTTGTAGAGAATCATGAGAGGTTCAGAGAGGTTCAGTGACTTGTCTGTGTCACACAGCATCAGAAGTAGGATTTGAACTCGGATTTTTTTTGAATCCAAGTGTCTCTCTATCTACCATTCTCTCCACATTCCTCCCTCATGTGTGGAAGAGTACAGACGAGAATTTTGAGTAAGTGAAACAGTAAGGAAATGTAATTCTTTATAACGTAATTCATTACATCAGAGCATTTTAATTCTTGTCAGGATAAAATATCCCAGGTGTTGTTGCTGTCCTGTTCACCAGATCCATATCACCATGAACACATCTACTCTAGCTTATATTCCTTCAGGGCAAGCTGATTGAGGGACACAAGTAAGGATGCTATTTTCTAAATTGTGAATCCAGATTATGCCTCTGAGCTGTTTTAAGGCAAAAGAAGATTTGAACAAGTTTAGGCTCTTAGAAAAAGAGAAAAGTAACACTATAGAAAGTTCATCACCATTTTGTAAGCATAGTAAATGAGAACTTGTCTTAGATGAGTATTTGCAAGCACAGGTTTGAAATAGATGGGACAACTTTGGATCTCAATTTATTTCAAAGTTATCATGTTACTGTTTAGTGGAAATAATACGGTTCCAGGAGTCAGGAGATCAGGATTCTAGTTCTATCTCCGTTGTACCTAGCTGTGATCTTGTGTAAGTTGCTTAACTTGATTGGTCTCAGTTTTCTTATCTGTAAAATAAGGAATTTTGACTATATAATTTTTCTAGGGTTAAATTATAGGATCATAAACTTAGAGCTGAAGCAAAAGTCAGAAGTTATCTAGTCTAATACTCTCATTTCACAGATATGGGAATCAAGGATCAGAGAACTTGAATGACTTGCTATAAGTAATACACGTTATAAGTAGTAGAGCCAGGATTCAAACCCAGATCCTCTCACTCTAAATTCAGATTTTATTCCCTTTTAATCTTGGTGTTTGAGGACCTTTCAAACTTTAAATCTGTGAAATTACAAAAAGAAGAGGATAAGACCAAATGATCTCTATTGACCCTTCTAGTTTGCATATTCCATGGTCATATTATATCATCAGTAGTATGAATTATTTTTCCCTAGTCTAGTTAGATTGATTATAAGTCATCAAAAGAAATGAGTCAGATGTATGTAAGTTAACTTTGTTAATTAAAAATTGGGATTAGTTCCTTTAGCAGTAAAGGCAGTAAAAACAAGCCAAATGTGACATAGTATGAGCAGAGGTCATGCAAAGGGGAAGGAACATGAAGGAAATAGAGAGAGTTCAAGTGAGGGTATTGAGGTAGCGGAGGGTTTGATGAAGAGGCAGACAAATGGATAGTAATAAAGGCTACCAACCCAAAGCCCATTGGTGTGTACTCTACCAATGGGCCACCAATGGGTTCCATTGATCTCTCCCAATGAGAATAGAGTCCTACACCAATGGGCTTTGGGACTCAGATTACACAGTAATGAGCCAGATTCTAACAAATGATCATAACTGGGACAAAAACAATAGGAACATGAATAGAATATCAGTTGGCTCTAGTCAAATAATAACTTATATTTTTATAGTGCCTTGAAGTTTATAGAGCACTTGCCTCACAATAACCACTCAACTTGAATATCCTCATCACTAAAATAAAAAGGTTGTTCTGGATGGCCTCTGAGGACCCTTCTACTACTAGATCTATGATCTTGTGATTCTAAAGTATTATAAGTATTATTATCCTCATTTTAGAGATAGGTAATAGAGGCCTACAGATACAGCTAAGTGGTACAGTGGATAGAATATTGGACCTCAACTTAGGAAGACCTGAGTTCAAATTTTGACCCAGACTCTACCAGTTGTGATTCGAGGCAAGCCACTTAACCTCTTTCTTCCTCAGTTTCCTCATCCAGAAAATGGGGATAATAATGGCATCTGCCTTCTAGGGATGCTGAAATGATGTTTGTAAAGCTTTGTGCGAACCTTATAGTTGACATTATTAAATGATTTGTCCAAGTTTCCACATCTAATGTTGGAACTGGAATTCTAATACAGTTCTCTCCTGATTTAATAATGTCCAGCATTCTTTCTGCTACACTGCAAGTTTTTACTCAGTAAAATGTGAGCTCCTTTAAGTGTAAGGAATATGCCCTTTTTTTTTTGTCTCTGTATCTCCAGTGTCTAGCATTCTGCCCATAGTAGGAATTTGTTGAATGTTTGTTCAACTGCATTGAATTAAAACAGGTAGGCCATAGAACCTTCCTGAAATCACTCTTTATTCTTGAGATAGTGACCCTAGATATTACTTTGGAGTTAAAAAAAGATAGGAAAGGCAGCATGGGCCACAGTGGGTCAGCCTTGGAGTCAGAAAGACCCAAGAGGACTGGGTAGCTGAAACCTACTCAGGGGGAGGGAGTTCCCACATGGAGAATTCTCCACATCAAAGAAATTACAGGTCTGGATGAAGAAAAAGAAAAATGACATTCTGCTTTAATCAGCCCAAGTCAGCGAACAATCACTGTTAGCCCTTGTTCACTTGTGCCGGCATTCACAATGGGGAGTTGAGTGTGTGTAAATGTAAAACCCCAACTTTTCTTAAATGCCCATAAAAATGCCATGACACATGGAGGCTAGCACACTTGTTATTTCACCAGATTTCTTCACACCTGCATGCATATATAACTTAACACATCATTTTCAAATTCAGTAACAACATTTGAAATTGGATTCATTTTAACTTGGAAAAAAAACATATCAAGAAAACTGCTTGTTACCGGTGGCCAAAAAAGAAAAGTCTTCCATACAAGGAACAAATTCTGGAGTTTTGTGAAAAAGCTAATTTGGTTTTACATATTTTTTCCCTCCTTTTATTTATGTAGAGAGATTTTATAAGCTCCAAAAGACGACATCCCACACACGACAGTGAGTCTGAGTGTCACCGAAGACTTCCTTTTCTTAGTATTTCACAGTTACAGAAACACCTGTGCTAAATAGTTTTCTGTAGATCAGCTGTGAAAACTCAGTGTTCAATAGCCTTCCAAATTTCTCATCTCTTCTCTGTGGTGGGGGAGGGGGGAGGGAGGGGAGTGAAGGAGGGGGGTGAGGGAGGGTGGTACAATGGGTGATTACAAGGCACTTGAGAGGACATCGGTTTAAAAGGTTCATTATGGGTTTATTTATTTATTTTAAACCTGCCAGCAAACATCACCTTCATTTCTTTGCTTAGCTCAAGATTCCTCTTTTTGCGAGGCTGCCTGATCCGAGGTGGAAAATTAATTAAGCAGAAACTAGATGGGCACAAATACCATAACATTCAGAAGCTTAATTAGCAAATGCTTTTTAACTTCACAACAGGTCTTAGCCTTGTTGGTTACTTTGTTTCTTGAGAGAGAAAGCCAAGCAGCATTATTCTTCATTTCTTTTCAGAGAGGAAACCAGAGTGAAAATTTAAAAATAGATCAAGGATCTTTCACAGGGCAGCTCCCTAGCAACATAGGCTATAGTGCTGGTTATGTTAACACCAACCGACTGTATTCTACCTGGTACCTCTCCCAGTCACTCCCACTGATACTGATGGCTGGGGGAAGAATGGGGGCTGGCAAAGTCATTTGGGTGACATGCAGAGGTGTCTACAATAGCAACAGACATTCAAACAAAACCCTAGCAGCCAGATCAATAATGAAGAATCCATGGTGCCCATATGAAAGAAACCCACACTGAAGACTGTGCTTTGCAATGGGATATTTCCTTATTGTACTCCCTAGTGAGGCTCACAGCCCATCCCCAGTGGTCTCAGCAAAGGCCTAGGAAAAGGAGATGCTATGGGCAAAGGCCCCCAAGAAGAAAAAAAAAATGTTTCTGAAATGTTGGTGGTTTGACAGGCAAACAATCAGAGTCCCACCTTTTCTTTATTAAGCAACAAAGGAGAAAACGAGGAGATGTAATGTTTATTGATATCCTTTGTGCTTGGTGCTGGGAAGCTTGTTTCTGTGACTCTGATGTGAAAAAAATCACTTCATGTCATAAAGCTCCAGAATATAGGCACCCTGATGCTCACTGAGAAAGTATCATAGAAAAATATGACATCGAATTGGCTTCCTACAATACCATTTCTTATTAAAATACACAGAAGAAAGGGATGTAGACTAACAATACATTTTCTTTTTTCTCTAAGACTTCACACAAGGAAAGTTACCTGTACATGCAAGATGTTAAAATGTGTCATCATGTCATATAACTGAAGAGCAATGTGCTATGACTGCCACAAAAGCAAAGGCAATTTTTTGGCTGTAATAATAGACAATCAATGGACAAATACACATGTTCCACTTGTATCCAGGCAATGCAAAGAGAATATTAAGAAGGTACTCAGCACATTGGGTGGACCTCTTGTGGTCAAGTTATGAGAGAACATGGATGAGAATCACATAGGACTGGCAGGCATGTATGAGTGGTGATCTGCTTTACTGGAATGGATGTCAACACCAGTAAAATCAGAGCTCCATTGGAACTTTAAGAGTACACTGACTAGCAAAAGAGATAATTGACTTACTCTACTTCGTATTCAATGTGCCCTATATGCAATGATGTGCTAGTAAATATTTAATAACTAGTTTTTTTTGGGGGAAAAATGTATGTATAACAAATTCTTAATTTAATTTGCATAACCAACATTTTCTCTATCACTTTCTTAAGTCTAGACAATCAACAAAGTAATAAATGAAACTCGGATTTGTGATGATTTGCTAATTTCTGAGAAAGAAATGCTTGCAATGAAAATGTTAAAAATTTGCTCTTGCAAGCCAGTTAGAACTGGCTCCAACATACCCCTGCCTGTATATTAAAATTATAGCATCGAGAGGCTGAATGACTTGGCAAGGTCACATGACCAGTATTTGCCAAAGGCATGATTTGAATCCGAGTTTTCCTGGCTTTTGAAGAGTGCTCTCTTATATGATCCATCCTCATGTCATATAGCTACAGAATAAAGACATCCAGGTACCATGTACAATATTGTTTTCAGATCATAGGACCTCATTTTGAAAGAAGCAAACCGAAATGTGTTCAAACAAGGCTGATAAATGAAGTCAGAGGCAGTGTGGTCAAGTGGAATGAGCAACGGCTCTGGAGTCAGAAGACCTGGGTTCAGTCTTGACTCTGATGCTTATATCCTGCATGACCTTGTGCAAATCACTAAACCTTTCTAATGTTCTCTTGACATTGCTGGGATGTGAATGTGGCATTTGTGCTTGTCTACTGCCTATTATCACAAAGAAAAATTATACTTGCTCTTATGAATCACAAGACACAGTTATATGATGTGAAGACATATTTTAACACCCTAGATTTCCAGGTAACTTTCCTTGTGTGAAGTCTAAGAGACACAACAAAATTGTTTTATTAGTCTCTGTCCCTTTCTTCTGTGTATTTTAATAAGGAATGCTATTGTAGGTACTCAATTTGATGGCATTTTTCTATGAGACTTTTTCAGTGAGCATCTGGGTGCCTGTATTCTGCAGCTATATGAGAAGAGGCAGAGCCAAATAGTGGTTAGAGAGTGGACTTCAAGGCCAGGAAGACCTGGATTCAAGTCACTCTTCTTACACATAATAATTATGTGACCCCCTTAATCCTCTAGGTTACCCTCTCAGACTCCAAGTTGCAGAGAAGTTGATGACCTACATTGGTATAGAGAGTTTCCCTGTCTTGGACTTCCCTGTGCCATTGAAATCATAGCACCAGTCTATCTCTGTTCCTATATGGCATCAAATGATATTTCACCCTCATTTTCCTCATTTATATAAAGAAGGGAGCTGGGCTATATGGACTATGGCTATGCAATCCCTTCCAGCTGAAGATCTATGACTCAATGAGGTGAGGGAACTCCAAACTTCAGCTGAGGAACTAGGGGTGCTTAGCCTAGGGATGGGATGACTTGAAGGGGCTATGAAGTTCAAGATTACATTAACTTTTGGGCTGTCAAAGCACTCTGTTAATCCATTTGGGTGCTGTAGTCCTCTAAAAGCCCTAGATTATATAGGAACATAGAATTTGTATGGGAAGCATCCTGAGAGGCCACTGAATGCAACCCCTGATCTTTTTCAGACAAAGTGCTATTTAACAATACCTCTCTCATTTTGTACTTACATGTGAAGTTTTTGAAACCAAGAGCAACTTATATTTATCCCTATTAAGTTTTATTTCATTAGATTTAACCTGATGATCTAGTTTGTCAAGAGTTTTTGGATCCCCATTCTTCTATTCATTGTTTGCTCTTTTTCGTAATTTTTTTTATCTGTAAATTTGGTAAATATCCAATATGTGGCTTTATGCAGGTTACTGATATAAATGGGAGGACAAAGGGCCAAAGACAAATCCTTGGTGCACTCTGCTAGAGACCTTCTTCCAAGCTGAAATTTAAATATTACTGACTACTCTTTGGGTCTGGCCATTTACCTAGTTTTTACTCCATTTAATTATACTATTGTTTAGCCTATGTGACTGACTGAAGGAAAAAAGCATTTATTAAGTACTTAGTACATGTCTAGCACTGTGCAATGTATTGGGGATAAAGATAAAAAAAGTGAAGACAAGTCTTAACTTCAAGGAATTTACATTTTAATAGGGGAAGAAAAAGAAGGGTGAGGTGGCCAGGGAGGGTTGTTTTGGTTCAGAAAGTGAGAGAGATTGGAAGTGAAATCATAGGGTAATTAATGGATATGTCCTTTATAGGGTTGGCTTAATTACTTTTCCCAGAGAAAGGGGCCAAAAGTAGGTTGGGGGATGGGAAATAAATTCTAGTCAATCAGAAATGAAAGGTCAGGAACTGGCAAGCTACATAGATAAGTGGAAAGTGAAAGGGAGTATGGAATGGAGAGGGCCAGAGTGAATTGTGGAAAGTCAAAGGGAACCTAGTTGTGGTGAACTCTCAATGAATAGAAGCACATAGCCCAGAAGCAAGACTTCAATTGCCAATGGCATGAGAAATTTTGTCAAATGTTTAGCTAAAATCTGGGTAAATGATATCTATGTCTATATATCTGATTTAGTCTGGTAACCCTGACAAAAAAAGGAATGAAGTAAACCTGATATGATCTATTCTTAATGAAGCCATGCTGAACTTTTGCAATCACTTCTTACTTTCCTAGATGGTCAATGCCTATGCCTTTAATAATAAATTCTAGAATTTTTCCAGAAATCAAAGTCAAGCTCACTATATGACAGTTTTCAGACTTTTTTCTTTCCCTTTTTAAAAACTGATAAAACCTTTCCCTTTTTCTCATCCTGTGACACCTCTCCATTCTCCATCATCTTTCAAAGATTACTGACAGTGGATTAGCCATTACATTTGACAATTCTTTCAGTATTATAGATGAAGAATTATAGATTTACAGCTGGAAATGACCTTAGAGACCATCTATTCTAAATCCCATATTTTATAAAAAAGGAAACTGAGGCCCCAAAAGGGCAAAGTGACTTTTTCAAGGTCACAAAGGTAGTACTTTAGCTTGGATTTCAAGCCAGGTCTTTTAGCTCCAAAGCTAGCCTTCCTTCTACTCACTAAACTCCCTCTCAAAAATGGTCAGGAAAATTCACTATCTATATGCCTCCATGTGAGCTGTATAATACTATTTTACATAAAAGCACATTGTAGGCATGTATATATCATATCATATCATATCATATCAAGTGTAAGTTAAGTGAACTTTTTTCTGTAGGAATTACAATAGAATCAGACACATAGCTAACTAGATGGATAGGTGAAGGTCATATATGAAACCAATGAAGGGGCTTTTCTGAGTCACATTTCATTGGATCACTTACATACAAAACCCAAAACTTGATTTACCTGAGACATGTGTCCAAATGCATATATGAGCTTCCCAAGGAGCCTTTTCTGAGTGTACATGATCTGTGGCAGTGAGAATGCAAAGACCTGATGCATGAAGCTTTTTCTGATCCACTCTATCCTTTACCAATTTTTAGTGCCCTTTTGCCCTACCTTATCTTTATCTTTATATTTATTTTGTATATATTTATGTACATCCACCTATCATAATATAAATATATACAGAATAAATATAAATAATAATAAATATATAAATAAAATATATACATCCTCATATCATAATGTGGGGCAGTGGATAAGGTATTGGGCTTGGAATCAGGAAGACTCATCTTCTTGAGTTCAAATACAGTCTCAGATGTTTACTAACTACGTGATGCTGGGCAAGTAACTTAACCCTGTTTGCCTCAGTTTCTCATCTGTAAAATCAGCGGGAGAAAGAAATGTCAAACCATTCCAGTACCTTTGCCAAGAAAACCCCAAATAGGTCAAAAAGAGTTGGAAATAACTAAAAAAATGACTGAACAACAACAAATCATAATGTAAATTCTCTGAGAGTAGGAATTGTTTCATTTTTGTATTTTCAATGCTTATCACAATTCTTGGTACATGTTAAGTATCTAAATACTCTGATTGCTTGCTGCTTGCTTAACAAGCTTCAAGAAAGTCAAAGACAGAAATACAGATCTAATATGTACCCAGATATTCATAATGTATTTTTTAGTGGTGGCAAATAACTGGAAACAGAGTAGTTCATAATAAACTGAAAAAGGATGGCTCTAAAAAGTATTGTATATAAATGTTACTACTGTGCAGAAAGAAATGGAAAAAATATGAAGAATTTAGAGAAACATGGAAAAATTTGCATGACCTGATGCAGAGTAAGATAAGAAAACAAAAAATAATATGCCCAATGACTATAGCAATGTGAATGAAAAGATAATCACAAGAAAATAAATTTCTGAATAATTTAAAAACAATTATGGTCCTGGAGAATAAATAATGAAACATAGCCCTTCTTTCATGGAAGATGAAGGAGGAGAATGTTATATACATTTTCTGATGGAATTACTGTATCAAGTGATTTGACATAAGTTTTTTTCTTCTTACAAGGGAGAATTCAATAAAGAAATCTTTTTCTGGAAATGACAATATAAAGACAAGCATCAATAAAATGCATTAAAATGAAACAAAAATATCCCTCAGAGGGTAAATGTGGTAGAGGTAAAACTGTCAATTCCCTAGGCTCCACTCAGTTTTGGAGAAGTCGGAACATCTTATTTTCCCTAAGGCCAGTGCAGCTCTCAAACTCAAGAAGCTTCTAATCTGTGGCTAGAACAGAGTAATGATGGAGGATGGAGGTGAGAGCTGAATCCATGGAACAGTAAGTAACCTTCAATATTTAAACCTCACTGGGTATGGGCTGGATACACTGAGGGTGGTGATGGTGGAGGTGGTCCGAAAGAACACAGGACTTCTCTGTCTCCAAGTGTGAAGATTTAATACAGACCAGGGTGTCTATTACTCTGGCTCAGGTCAGTGATAGCCTGATGCCTCACCGTAGAGGAACAGGGCAAAGGAAGAAGGGATATATTATCAGCATTAGGAACGCCTGCTAGGATAATCCCTTATGCCCTCTTGTTCTGAGGGTCCAGTTCCCTTTTCTGCCAGGCCTCCCTAAGGATGAAAGCAGGAAATAGGTCTTAGACTGGTACATACACTAGAAAGACCCCATGTGACATATGGCCCTTGATATGTTCTCTTCTGCTTATACTGAGGGTGACCCAGGGATTCATTTATTCTTCCAAGGTCAGGTCAATAGATAATCTCCCACTTCTACTACCTTTGAGTCTCAACAAAAGGTTTAGTCTTTTTGCTACTTCCTGCCTGTAACTGTACCTTACCCACATTCAGTGAAAGTAAGGAGAGATGGATTCATGGAGTTAAGCCTGAGGGTGGACAGGGATGATGATGGTACAAGGATGAAACAGATGAATGGAAGACATTACTCCTTCCCACACTTGCCAATCTAGATTGACCACATAATTAGCACCTACTTTGCAAAATAATTATTTATAATAGGAAGCTGACCTGGGAACAAAGTATATGCCTATTGATTATAGAATGGCTGAAAAAATATGAGGAATTCAGAGAAACATGGGAAGATATGTAGGTAAGGTAAAATAAGCAGAACCCAAAGAACAGTTATGCTATGAATATAAATTGTAATGTAAATAAAAAGTTCACTTACAGAAGGAGTTCTAAATCAGGGTCCATAGGCCTGGAAGGAATCCATGGAGAGAATTCGGGGGGGGGGGGCTGTGAGTTTTTTTTTTATATTTTGATGACTGTATTTCAATATAATTGGGTTTCTTTGTAATCCTAAATATTTTATTCTATGCAATTAAATTCCTTTATTCAGAAAAGTGGTCCATAGGTTTCACTAAATTTTCAAAGGAGCTCATGATTCAAAAAAAGATTAAACATCTTTGATTCAAACTAACTAAAAAAACCTTCTCTGGATGTTAAAAGGCCTTCAGGAAGACAGGCACACAAATATACCACTGCTAGAACTGAAAAATGGGATAATCATTTTGGAAAGCAATTTGGAAATATTAAAAAAATGATTAAAATGTCTATTCTCTGTAACCCAGAGATCTCACTGCTTGGCATATTCCTCAAGGAGGTGAAATACAGAAAAAAAAATTTCATATGTAATTAAATATTTATAGAAATATTTTTTGCAATAGCAAAGAACTGGAAATAGTTGGTAGCCATCAATCCCTAAATTGTGGTTTATGAATGTCACAGTTTCTTAAATGATTATGAGAAATGACAAATGTGAGAAATTCAGAAACTGTCTTAAAGAAGACAATTTCTTAGATTAGGGCTGAAAGTGGAGTCAGACTGCTTGTAAAGTTGCTTATTTGACTTCCTGAAACCAGAGAGACTAATTTTCAAATACCACTCATTCATTCACATTTTTAGACTTTTCTTTCAGTGGTTCCCTTTTGTTTTTATATCAATCATGTTACCTCAATCATTTCTCCTCCTCCATAACAATATCTCAACAAGTCTTTTTCTAGAGCAGAGGGGTCACAAATCAAAACCTTAAACATTATTGGGCTGATTATAAAATCTTTTATCTCTTTACATAGAGTCCTTAGGCTTGCCCTAAGAAAGGTGACTTCATTGTCACTTTGTGCTCTAGAATGGACAGAGAAGACAAATGACCATTATCTCTCCTAATGTTTTTTAAGTCTCTTCTTATAAGAAAAACACACTTAAGGTGATTTCCTTAAGTAACAAATTTTTTTGGGGGGGGGGTTAGGCAATGGAGTTAAGTGACTTGCCCAGGGTCACACAGCTAATGTTATGTGTCTGAGGTTGGATTTGAACTCAGGTCCTCCTGAATCCAGGGCCAGTGCTCTATCCACTGCACCACTTAGCTGCCTGAAATAGCAGATTGAATGTGTTTAGGGGAACACTTGGAAAGCTGTGTAGGTTCAGACTTATTTTATCAGTGGAAATAGCATGATTGAACAATGTTAGCATGAGGGAGAAAATAGCCAGAATCTCAAATTCCAAATATAGCCAGGCTCTACTAAGCCCTTCATCCTCCTGAGTTAGAAAGCAATCTAGTACCACAATCTCCTTTAAGGTTATCTTTCAGTTGTGGTCTGCTTTGCTTTTCTGGACACTGAAGATATCATGATCTCCACTTTGTCTTCAGTCAAGTTCTCGGGGACAATGATGACAATCTCCAGGGAAGTGAGATTGAGGCTTATAGTAGTGAATAGGAGAATTAGACTTCTTTTAAAAGTTAAACTTTGCTTTACTGACCCTTGGACAGTCCACTGATGCTGATCCTTAAAATTCTCAGCAGAAAGGGAAACTTTAACAGGAAGACTTGGCTGCTGATAAAGTCTCCTTCTGTTTAGCTTGAGCTTATTGTCTGAAAAGTAAAACTAGTATTCAAACATCTTTTTATTTCTATCTTGAAAAAACATTGCTGCCTGAACTCAGAGGATTAACAAAGAGATGGCAATGAATTTACACTGTCAAAGTCCTTTTTCATGTCAGTCAAGATGTCTTCTCCAACCTTCACCTTGTTGGAGGCAATGGATTACTGTTTGCAATACTTTTGTGCTTGAGTGCGTGTGTGCATGTGTGTGTGTGTGTGTGTGTGTGTTTCATTGTTGGGAATGTTTTGATAATAGAGTAATCAGTAATAGAGTATTGGCCACTGCAGTCATTGTGCAAGCTCTTGGATAAGGCCTTAAGTTCACTTCAAAAGAGGGGGTTAAACAGTAAGTGAATAAATATCTTAGGTCTTAATCAAAAGTTTCTTTTCAACATAGAAACTCCAGAGCAAGATGGGGAAATGAAAAATGAGCACCACAAAAGATATTGAGATTTCATTGCTTTCCAGAAAAACTGAAGCGTTGGCTCTTTTACATTGGAAAGGTTTATAATGATCAAGACCTTCCCATGTGATTTAAAACTGTTTATAATAATCCTGCTGATGGGGAATTGATTTTTCCCCCTCCCAAAGCAGCATTACCAAATGAGCTGACTTCACTGTGACTTGATGAGGAAGAGAAGAGCAAAGAGGAAAGTTATGTAAAGTCCAGTTATGAGAAGAAAGAACTCCGAGAGACTTGTAAAGCAAGTTTCCTTTCCTGCTGCAAATGGTCACAGTGTCTTTTTAGCCCTCCTCTGACCAAGTGGGAAATTACAATTGCATCAATGCCCTCCAGTCAAACTCTTGCCAAGATAACAGATGGCTGATATCACCTGCCACCTTGACCTCATGGTCACCTGGCCTGTCAATCAGATTTGGCATCTCTAGGGAGAATATACTGTCTTCATCATGCAGTGCAGCACATGTTCAATCATCATCATGGATTTAATACAACAAATATCCAGTTCATGAATATGGGTACAAAATTTTTTCCCTCTTTCCTTTCCCCACGAACTAAAGTCCTATTGTTCTTTATATAATTCCTTAAGTCCCCAACTATCTCCATACAAATGCTGGCCAGAAATTGGGAAACTGCTGAGCCAGAATCTGTAGTTACAGCCAATAATCCTTTTTCTAAGCCCCTTCCCTACTCCTCCCCTCAAAAAAAAAAAAAAAACCCAACTCTCTATTTGGAAACTGAACATACCTCACTAGGTATACTAGGTAAGTATCTATCTACATCACATGAAATGCCTATTGTATCTAGATGAGATTTGTGCTATTAACTAATACATTTTGACTGATCTTTTAGGTGTAAAATCACATAAATATTTTAGAGAACCTTTACTTGGGTGGTTCTTAATCACTTTTTATAAAAAAAAAATTAGAACATTAAGGCTAAGATCACCACTGGCACAAGAAATGACATCACCAAGATTTTTGAATAGACACAAAAAGTATTTATAATACAGAAAACCCACATTAAAGGATTACTTGGAACCTGATGTGTTTGCATTTGCTGAAATAGAGATAGCTATTCAGTATATTTTATCCGTGAAAACTCAATAGGGGAAGAAATGTGATATACTCACAAAGCAATTGAACTGGGAGGCCTGTGATCACTAATGCCCCACTGACTAGCCATGTGACCTTAGGAAGTCCTTGAACCTCCATGGACCAGTATTTAAAAAAAAACAACACAGAATTTTTTTTTTTTCTGAGGAGGCTGTGATATACTATACTGTGATATAGTATACTATACTATACTATACTATACTATACTATACTATACTATACTATACTGTGATATAGTATAAAGAGATTTATAATCCCATGACCTGTGTTTGAATCTCAGCTCTGTTATTTATTTATTTACTTACTTTTTGGTGAGGCAATTGGGGTTAAATGACTTGCCCAGGGTCACACAGCTAGTAAGTATAAAGTGTCTGAAGCCAGATTTGAACTCAGGTCCTCCTGACTCTAAGGCTGGAGCTATATCCACTGTGCCACTTAGCTACCCCTCTGTTATTTATTTCTTATGTGACTTTGGGTAAATTTATTTCTAAGTCTTAATTTTCTCATTTTAAAAAATGAAAAAGTTGCGCTTTCTAAAAAATCTGATTTTAATTTAGAATCTATGATTTTAGCTCTAAAAAATAATCAGTGCTTTTAAGTTACTACCAAAGACTATAGAAAGTCTTTGTATATGCTCCACATTTTGCATTTTCTTAATAAACTTACTCTGTGTTCCTGTATTATAATAAATTTTACATGTATCACAATCCTCCATTAAAATCATGGAAGCAGCAACTGTGTCTCACCTGTGTATGTTCCCAATAACTAGTACAGAACTCTGCATATAGTAGACATTTAATAAATGTGGCATTAAGTATACTAAAAGATTTATAATTTTATTGATGGTTGTAACTGTGCAGCTACTTTATGCATCAATACATATCAAAAACCCTTTTATACCTCCACAGAGGGTGCCCTCAGTTTCTAGACGGGGATAGTTTCCTCAAATCTAAAACATTTCCTCACCTAGCTACTCAATGTTCTAGTGATTAGTCATTCTGAACTTAGGTAGTCTAATGATCCTCCCCTTTTCCCCCCTCTACCCCACCAATGACTGTCGCTAAGGCCATTTCAAAACATTTTCAGCATGGTTAGGACACTCAGAACTTTGCGTCAGTGAGCATCAATAAATCAACAAGCATTCATTAAGCAAGTACTACCTGTCAGGAATATTGCTGAGTGCTAAGGATATAAAGAAAAAGTTTAAAAAAAAAGTTTTGTGCTTAAGGTGATTATATACTATTAGGGAAGGATATCAGGTACATAAATAGGAATATCCAGAGTATTTGAAGGGTAACCTTAGGAGAAGACTTTAGGAGTTGGAGTTTGGGACTGAGGACTGGAGGAGCAATAAGGAAAGAACTCTTGTGTCACTTGATCTGAGTATTGAAGCAAGCCAGGAATTTTAAGAGGTAGAGATGAAGAGGGAAAGTATTCTAGGAAGGTAAGACAGCACAAAGACATGGAAAGTAGCCATTGTGTATGAGGAACAGTAGATAGGCCACATTGTAAAAGGGCAATATGTAAGAAGACTGGAAAGGAGAGAAAGGGCCAGACTGTGAAGAACTTATGCCAAAAGGAGTTCATATTTGATCCTATACAATTAGATGAGACAATTAGAGTTCATTGAGTGGAGGAAGGGGAGAAGTGGTCATACCTGTGCTTAAAGAAAAATGATTTGGCAGATGTGTGGAGGAGGGATTGGAGTGAGAAGAGACTTGAGACACTGAGACCAATGAGGAGGCTCTTAAAATAGTCTGAGAAAGAAGTGATGAGAGCCTGAATTGGGGTGATGATCCACTGAATGGAAAAAAGAGAACATATTTGAAAGATGTACAGAAGGGAATGACAATACAAAATAACTGTTGGATATATGGAGTTGAGTGAAAGTGAGGATGAGGAAGACACCAAAGTTTTGAACCTGGTTGATGAGAAGAATGGGCCATTAATAGTTAAAGGGAAATTAGAATAAGTGGCAGCTTTGAAGGGAGGTGGTAATAAATGCTAGATGTGTTGAGTTTGAGATGTCTATTGACAACTAGTTTGAAATGAGTTGGTGATGATGCTGTTCTGGGTCTCAGTAAAGAGATATGTATTAGATCTATGGGTCTGGGAACAATCTGCATAGATATAGTAATTGAACCCAGAGGAGTTAGTAAGATTACTAAATGAGAATGTCTAGAAAGGAGGGAGAAGAGGATGGAGGACAGTGCCTCGGAAGATACTCAGTTAGTGAGTGTGACCTGGATAAAAAAGATTCAGCAAAGGAAGATTTGAGGAACCATGGGCACTTGTCTGTCATAATGAAACATGGAATGGGACTTTAGTGGAAGATGAATGAATCAAAATAAGCAAAACATAGAAAAGTACTCCTGGGCATGAAAGTTGGTAGGAAGGTAATTTACTTCCTCCCACTTCTAATGAGGTCATATTACAATAGTATAAGAATACAGGGTACAGAAATAAAGACAACGACAACAAAGCAGGCCACAGGCAACAGAGAATGATACAGGATCTCAGTTCTGAAAATACTATAGCTCTGATGTGAGACTCCACTGGAGCTAGGGATCCATAGTAATTGAGAATGGATGTGGAAATGATGTAGGATTAATTTATTTGATATAAATAATGTATTCCTTAATTATCTATTACATGATTAAGTATTTCTCTTGTAAATAATTGAAATCACAGGAAGGAGGGAGAAACTGAAAGGTGTGTGGGTTTTTATTTTATTTTTTAAAGTTTGTTTGTCAGAGAGGGGCTAATTTGGAATTCAAATAAAGGATATCCCATGTGTAAAGGATAACATAAGAGAATTGAATTTGAATTTTCATTTATTGCTGAGAAGAACAGGAAATTCAATGTCTGTCACTTAACAAAATATGTATCTTTAGGGCTGAAGAGGGCAGAGCTGGGGAGGGGATAACATAAATCCACCAAAAAAATATTTGTAGTATTCCTGTCTGATGAATAGAATAAGCAACAGAAACTAAGAAGTTCCCATGGTCCTGAAACCCCACTCGTGAAAAACAAACCATTAGCTCTTTAAGGCTGAGGTTAACCTGACCTACACAATCAGCACAGATTTTCTGGAATCATAGAACTGGGGAGATGAAAGAGACTTTAGAGATCAAGTAATCCTGCTCTTTTATTTTATTGATGAGGAAACAGGCTCAGAAGTTAGCTGACTTGTGTGAAGTCATAGCTAGTTAGCAGCAGAGATCAGACAA
Source organism: Vombatus ursinus (assembly GCF_900497805.2). NCBI lineage: Eukaryota > Metazoa > Chordata > Mammalia > Diprotodontia > Vombatidae > Vombatus > Vombatus ursinus. Next base: position 13,896,436 of record NW_020954641.1, read on the forward strand.
AAACTTGTTTCTATACCCCTAATCTGTAGACTTTTCTCTCTAACAATAATATCACAGTTGCATAGCATTTTTCAGTTTACAAAATACTTCTGCCAATAACCACCTCATAAAGAAGAGAATGCAAATATTATTATATCTATTCTATAGATGAGGAAACAATCTCAGAGAGGTTAAGTGGTAGATCTAGGAAGTAGGAAAGACTAGAATCCAACCCAGGTCTTCTGAATCCAATGCTCTTTCTACTATATCACGTTAGGTGATCTCAAATCTTTCTTAAACTTAACCTTTTTATTAACTTAAGTCTCAGAGAGCTGGGGGTACTTGTTGTTAATCTAGTTAATAGATATATTTGAAGAAATGGGGCACAAGGACTTTTGCTTTTTTTTTTTTTATAATGCTTTCTATTCACTATGGCTATGTTATATAGCCCTTTCCCAAAGAGGTGCTGAATTGTGTAATTCACAAATATGAGACAATTGTACCAAATGCATTGTAATGTTGGCTTTAATGTGTCTTTCTCCATCTCCCCACATTTATTATATAGGCTACAGTTGAATAAAAGAATAAATGTTCCCAGCACAACTAGAGAGGCAATGTGATATAAAAGAGAAAGCATGAGCTAGAATCCAGGAAACAAGGAGATCTAGCTAGCTGGATGGTTTTGGATAAGTACTCTATAATTTGCTTGATTATCTACTGATAATATCAACCAAGGCATGTAACAGATACATATTTGCCAATAATATCCATTATTATGGAAGGTATGTAACATAGGATCTGAATTTAAAAGGTACTCAATATAGGTGCTAGGGTCCTCCAGTTTCTCCCACTTGTGTATATTTGCTGATTTCATAAAGCTACAGAACATTTCAGAGATATATAATCATTCTAAAGTGTTTCATCTAACCATCCTCTTAGAGGAAAAAATGGATGATGAATGTCTATTGTACAGATTCTAGACCATAATATATAGTTGACTAGACAACTAATCAGCAAACATGACTCCTATTAACATACTCTGTGTGATCCACAGGTGTCAAAAAAAAAAACCCTTGTGAAGGATTTTGGGGAGGAGATAGATAAGAATTATACAAGATGAAAATGAGATATTCCCACATTTCTGGATCTGTGATATTATTGGAGTGCTTAAGTATCACATAAAATCTTTATGCTTCAGTTTTCTTACCTGTAAAGTAAAGGAGTTGAGCTAGGTGAATCCTTAAATATCATGATTCAGTGATTAAATCCAATGGATTTAAAATAAAATGTCATTAGTTCCTTAGAATGGAGTAAATATCTTTTCTTTTCCATTCTTACTGCCACCACCATAATTTGGATTCTCACTACCTCTCTCCCATACTCTTGTGACAGCCTTCTAACCCCTCTTGTTTCTTATCTCAACAAATTACCTTAGAGTATGCATAGTATATATTGTGCTTCCAGAGTTGCCTTATTAAATTATGACTCTGATCAAATCATTCTGACACTCAGAATCTTTCAGTAATGTCTCATTGCCCACCTAATAAAAACACAACTTATGTTCTAGGCAAATTAGAATATTTGCTATTCCCAAAAACTATTATGTACTTTTCCACTTGATGACTTCTCTGGCAACATTATCTTATGTAAAGTTGCATTAACTTCCTAATTCTTCCTCATAACTATTAAAGTTCTCCCAAACTTTCAAGTCCAGCTCAAATCTCACCATTAAATTTTTTTTAATCTCCCCAATCAAATCATCTTTCCTACTTCTGAACTCTCACATTCTCATAGTCCCTGTTTAACTTTTTTATGCATTTATGCCCCTTACTTCTCATTCAATTTATTTACTTATACCTTATTTCCCTTACTAGAGTTAAAAAATCATGCAGAGGTAGGGAAAAGAAGGGAATAAGCATTTATAGAGTGCTTACTATGTGGCTTTTACAAATATCTAATTTGATTTGCTCAAAAATGCTGTGAGGTAAGGTGCTGTTATCTTCATTTTAGAGTTGAGGAAACTGGGGCAAACAAGTTAAATGACTTGCCTAGGGTTGCACAACTAGTAAGTGTCTGAGGCTGGATTTGAACTCAGGTTATCCTGACTCCAGACTTGGCACTCTATCCACTGTGCCACCAGCTGCTTCTTGATTTAGGTTCCATGAATTGTTGAATTTCATCATCTACTTCAGTGACTTGCAAAGAGTAGGTTTTCCATAAATATTTGTTGAGCACACAGATGAATAGACTAGATTGGAATAGAACTGGGTTGGAATAGACCAGAATGGAATGGAGCAGGACAGGTTGGCAAAGAGAACAAAAAATTTCCAAGATCAAAACTGAAAACTTATGTTGATTGTACTGTGCCCAATTCTCCCTATATTCTGACTTGCTCTTTGTCTGTTGCATTCTTTTCAGAGTCAGTCACTTTCATAAAGTTAGGCCAATATCCCATACATTATGCTTTTGTAATATTTGGATAAAGATTACCTAGATGATTGACTAGGTTTTTCAGTCCTTATATGATTATCCTCCGATCCCATCATGGATCCACAGTTTCATCACTGTGGACATTCCTTTTCCTATTGCAGTTTGCAAATCCTTGGTGATTTAGTGGATAGTATTCAAGAGTTCCTGATGCATGAGGGATGACAAATTTCTTTGGATTCAGCCAGCCTGGTACTCAAGTGGCTAACATTTGATCCATCCTATATCTGAAGACTTTGGAGCTTGGTCAGAGTTGTCTGACCTCGTTCTCTATGGCTGTGCACACAATGAAGCATTAGACTTGGACCTTAGTCTATATGTCTATAATTTATCAGTGGTCTCTCTCATGTGCACTCAGGACCAGAAGGTCATAGGATCATAAATCTATCACTGAAAAGGACCTCAGAGGACATTTAGTACAACTTCATTTTACAGGCAAGGAAACTAAAGCACACAGAAGTTATGTGACTTTCTCAAGGTCACATGGGTAGCCAGCATCAAAAATGAGGTTTCAGTCCATGCCCTCTGACTTAAAAGTCTGTGCTGCCATGCAAAAATGTCTACATGTTTGGGTCTACTGAGTTCTACACATTTTGTTCTTATTAGTTGTGTGTATTAATGTTACCTTAAAAAAGGTACAATATAACCTCCATGAGAAAGGTTCCATACTTCCTTCCCCCCGACACCATAAACTATTTCATGTATCTTGTTAGCCTCAATAAATGTTAACGGAATTCAAGTGAACTAAATTAAATCAAAAGCTGTTCATCACAGGGATCATATGCAGATTGAAAATTGAAAGGAGAAAGCTGGAAGAGATATCAGACGTCACTTTTTCCAAGATGAGGAAATTAAATCCTAAAGACTTTTCCAATGTCACAAGGCAATAAGTGGCCAAGCTGGCATTGGAACCTGGGTCCTTTGACTCCAAATCCCATGCCCTTTTCACTGTGCTGAACTGGCTCCCGGTGGCTGTTGTCTGTATGATAACAAAATTCAAATAAAGTGCAAAAAAAAAAAATCATCACCTTGAAATTAGCACATCAGCATCTTCAAGTGCTTCTCTGCTTCCTGGACAACACTGAGTCACAAAACAAAACTGGCTAAAAACTATCCTTGTTAAGAGCCATGCCATTTTGCAGTCTCACACAGGCATCTGACATTTTTCTTTGGATGGACCACTGGTTCAGCATCCATATGGGATACACATATAGGAGTTTTTGCTTGTTTTCAGAGCAAGCCTTGCTCAAACTCTGCTGAATGAATGTGTCTCCTCCAGCTGGAATTCTTTCTCCTATGCCCTATTGTTTTAGTTTTGTTCCTCCTTTCCTCTTCCAGTATTTAAAATATTACTTCATTTAAGACATTTTCAATAAAGACAATAAGTTAATTAAGCTCTACAAAGCTCCTCTTATTTATTTATTTAGAAAAATTTGGGGGAACAAACATGAAATAATGTTAGAGAAGCACCATGTACACTTATGATAGAAATTGCTCCAAATTACCTTCCATTATTTTCAGTCATAAAAAATTGGAAGTGTTTTGTTAAGAGATGATCTACTTTTATTGCCACTTTCTACCCTGAAGACATGTCATGCATCTTTCCTCTAATGAAGTGTTTTCTAGAGAGTGGGATATGGCCCTTTCTCTAATCTGTAGATGTCATGTATTGCTATGGTAACCTGGAATGTCATGGTTTAAAAATCACTTCCTTTGTGAGGAAAAAATAACTTCAGTTTTATTTACTAATGAATTTTATGCAATCTGCACTAACAAATAGATTCTACCATACCTCCTTTTAAAAACCATGTGCCATCTCAATGTCCCTGAACATTGTAAACGGAAGGTCTCTTAGCTACTCTGAAATGAAATATCCAGAGTAGAAACAAAACAAAACAAAGCACAACTTTGCCCTACATAGAAAATGTGAGGTAAGTAACAAATTGGGGCCAAGATTAAGCATTAACTTAGAGTAAGTCTTTAAAAAAATCACAATTAGCTAGGGAGATCACAACAAAGAGTTAGGCAATATTTCAATCAGAATATAAACCTGCCTATTAGGAAAAAAAAGAATTCCTTAACTGATGAAAGGTGTTACTAACAAATACAGATAATTATTCTTTGTGTCCAGCATTCCTGGAAATTGATTCAAATAAGTGATTCCAAATGCCATTGAAATACATCACTAGGGCCTATATCTGCCCTCAGTTTACTGCATGTGGATAAAATTTGGAACTGAAACTTACAGGGAAAATACATAAAAAAATCTATTGATTAACACTGTCTGTTGGGGTGCTCTGTGACTTAGTGCTACAAAGTCATCTGGAACAGAAAGATTTGGTGGGTTAATTTTGCTTTTACTCACAAAGCCTCTCAATGAATCAGTTCCTGAAAACTCTGTATTGCCATGCAATTCATACCACTAAACTGGATACAGGTAATCAAAACCCAGGAAAGTCTCAGTCATGTATGGTGTGGGCTTATAGAAGCAGCTAGGTAGTACAATGGATAGAGTGATGGAATGGAGTCAAGAAACTTGAGTTCAAATCTTGTCTCAGACACTTATCAGCTATATGACCCTGGGCAAGTCACATAACCTCTTTCTGCCTCAGTTTCTTCATCTGTAAAATGGGTATAATAATAGCACCTATCTGTCAGCATTGTTGTGAAGATAAAATGAGATTTTTGTAAAGTGCTTTGAAAACCCTAAAGCACTATATAAATGATAGATATTGAATGCTAGCCCCAAAAGAATTATGCTGTATCCCTGTCCTATGTGATCCATATCACAGAGGTCCATTTTAAGGATTAAGAACATATTGCATAAATGAAACTAAATCTATTCCCAGATGGGTTTGAGGATTATAGGATTAGAGCTTTAGAGCTAGAAGGGACCTGAGAGGTCATCTAGTCTAACCCTCTCATTTTATAAAAAAGCATACCAACTCTCAGAGGTTGAGCTACTTTCCCCAATCACACCAGTGGCACCCTCAGTTCCTCAATCTACTCAGTTCTCATGAGGTACTCTTCACCCCACTTCAGCCACACACAAAGATCATCACGCCTTAATCTTGCCATAACTCCGAAATACAAAACTTCCATGTCTAAGAATTCTGAAATCCACTGATCTGACCACAGTCTCTTGGCTTTTTACCTCTCCATCTGTCTTCCATTTAGAAACCTTACTCTTCATCTTCACTGTGACCCTCAATTCCTCAACCCCTCAGCTCTTCCCTAGGCCATATCCCCTGTATAAGTCACACTCTCTTTTCTTCTCCCCATCTTGACCCCTCAGTGAACCAATCAAACTCTTCACTGTCCTCCTCTATTGAATCTTTATCCCCTTTACCATTTCACTGATTATACCTTGCCAAGACTCATCCTTGGATCACCCCCAGCAGTTGCCACCTTTGCTCGCACACATACTGCTGAAAGAAGGTAGAGAAAATCATGCAATTGTTCTAACTGGGTCCACTAAAGCTTTATGTCACACAACTTCAACTGGGCCCTGACTACTGTTAGGCAATCCTTCTATACTTGACTTATCAACTCATTATACTACTTTCCACTATGGTTCTTTCAAACCTTTTTGTGCCTCCTGATGCCCCTAATGGCTCCTCTCTACCCCATCATCTCAGCTGAGAACCTTGGACACCATGCTAGACGGCTTGGGCCGTATTCAGGATCAGCTCTCAACTGCGGCCAATAAATGACTGTCCCTCATGCTGCTGCTTTTTATTTAAAATGTATACTCCTTTGGGTTGAAGCCTCACACTATTTTAAAATACAAATAATACCCAGGAGGGATAACAAATTTAATCATCATCAGCCATTACCATCTTGATGTTAGTATTTTTTAAATTAGCTGTGGGCAGGTTTTGATAGGGGTAAGATAAGAAAAATCTAGAGGGTAAGGTGCAATCTGAAGCAATAAACCATAGGAAATGGGCCTTCAAGCTTTGGTGTGGGGTTTATGAGGTGAAGGGGATAGAGGAATGTACTACAAAGGTCAGAGAAGGAGGGAGTCAAAGCAAGTCTAAGTTACATTTTGTCTGCCACTCCATCTTTTCTATACTTAGTTATCAATAGATAGTATGAAGTCCTCAATGCCTTCTTGACCCTCTCCATGAAGAGTATTGGAATATTTTAGTCCTCTATATTTTTGCAATGCATGAATTTTCTAACCATTCCTTTGCTGTGCCATAAACTTGGCCTCCTTTTTATATTGTGCCACAGAGGTCATATCTGTAAGGTAAGATGACTATCTTTTTGGCTTTAAAGGAATGCATTTTTTTTCCTTTTATTCTTTCATACAATTTGTTCCCTTGTCTAGCATTGGAGAACATTGTCAAATGAACCAGTCTCATAAATTCTAGATGGATATTAGGTACTTAAGACTAATTAATAATGAAAAATTGTGACCTTTTTACTCCATTGATCAAAAAACTCTCAATGTCTTCTCATGGCCTAATAGAGTCCAAACTCTTTTTCTTGGCATTCTAGGCTTCCACAGTATGAATTAGTGTCTTTACAATCTGATCTCATCTATTCTGGTCTGAGCTCTAGTAAAACTGGATGATTTGCTGTTCTCTGAGCATGCTACATGATTTCCTGCTTTCATGCTTTTGTCTACTTCATTATGTTCATCTGGAGTGCCTTAACTTATTAATTTCTTTTATTCCTCACTCAGCCACCTCCTACATGTAGTCTTTCTTGTTTATCTAGAGGAGTGATCACTATTCCTTTCCTGAACTCTTGTGACAACTAATTTGTACATCTATTACGTTACTAATTATACTTTATTTGTTATTTTCTAGTTATTATTTGCATATTTTTGAGTTGTAAAAAAGAAAACATGGGAATTTCCTTCCTATTACTAAGTACCTGTGGCCAATGTGTACAAGCTAAAAAACTAACCCCCTCTATCTCCCTGAAAAGCTTCCCTCTTTCATGGGTGTGCCAAAAATTCATTTGATTCATTGGTTCATTTGATCAAACTCTAAAAAAGGAAGTCAAGACTAGAAACATTTATTAAAATCAAGTTTATGGGAAGTAAGGGAGAGAGGGGATGTAAGGACTTAATAAATATAAAGGATTAGAAATACTTGGGAAGATGGACCAGGAAGTAGGCACTGATTTAGGCCACCTATGACCGAGACTAGTTTACCGCTGATCCTGAAATCTGAAGTTGTGTAGTTAAGCAAAGAATTTCCATACCCAGATGGTTTTTTTCCCCTTGTGCAAATTATCCTGGGTATCCCTGTGACTGAACACAGAGCATTCTAATTGGCTGCTTCTAAGTGCTTGTTAACCTATTGCATTGTATTAAGCATTGTTTTAGATTTCCAAGCTGCTAATATCAGCTTTTTGATTGCCATGGTGGCTCTGAAGAGCCATTTATGTTTGTCTAGGGTCGGGTGAGATAATGAGGAGGATTTGCCTCTAAAATGCAGTGTTTGAGCTGAGCCTAGAGCTTGTGATTCAAAGGAAGTATCTATCTTGGATGAGGCCACCATTTCAAAGAGAGAGAGTAGAGGGACAGCAGGCTAGAACCATACTATTAGTACTAGGGACTCCCCTTTTTTTAATGACATCCCTCGTTATTATTTATTTGCATTTTATCTCTGCTGGTTGACATCTAATATGCAATTTCTAAGTTAATCACCATTATATAATACTTAAACAATATAATACTTAATACTTAAAACAGTATACTGTAAACTTGACTAAAACACTATTGATTGTTTTCCTCCTGGTTCTGCTTCTTTCTGGACATCATGCCTCAGAAATAGGGTCACCCTGGAAATTTCCTCAGAGTCTAGAACCTTTTCACTCCACAACATCTACATCATACTGGTTTCCCTTTCCCTTGGTTAGTTTCTTCTGGGGCTTTACTCACATACAGATTCTGGGCTCATTGACTACTTTCTAAGGGTTCTTTCCTCCTATATTCATGCTATTGGGGATCCAAATTATAATAATTGGATACTTTTCTTTGCCAGAAGTTTATCAACACAGTCTCCAACTAGTAATATCATCCCCCAGGGATTGTGACAGGAGCCAGGGCCTGTAGTCTTCCCACTTTTAATAACCTGCATGTGTGTGAGAATTAGTGATTAAAGACAGCTTCTAGACTTAGCTAGACAGATGCCTGCTTTCTCTCAGATTCCCAACTTTAACAACTTCTCATGTTCTCTAGGAGAGGCAGTATGATATAGTGTATAGAGGACTAGACTTGGAGTCAAGAAGGCCTCGGTTTGGGCTCTACCCGTAATACATATCGGCTGTGGCCACAGGTAAGCCACTTAAACTCTCCATGCCTCAGGCAACTGTCTCAAACTAAAATTTACAGATGAGTTGAATATCTGCAGAGGTAGATGGAGTTCTCTGTTCCTGTTTGTGGCACTTATTGGCCTATCCTTTCACAGACTCATAGTGACAAATCATTTGGAATTAGTGGAGATAATACTGAACTGAGAATCTGGGAAATGGCCTGGGTTCTGGTCCTAATTCTGTTGTTAACTAGCTGTGTGACCTTGGACAAGTTCTTTAATATCTCTGTGCAAAAAGAGGGGGTTGGATTATATAACAACCAAGATCTCTTCAAACTCTAATGTTTTGTGATTTCTAATTTCATAAAATGAAGGGTTCTTTTTACCCCCAAGTAATATTGCCCTTCTCTGTTAACTGCATTGTTGAGAGATTTATAAAATTAGAGGAGGATATATTTGGAGCTAGAGGGAACCTTTGAGGTCTTAAGAGAAATAACTGTCTTTTGCCTTTCATTGTATTCCTAGAACTCAGCACAGTGCCTGGAATATAGTAGGTCCTCAATAAATGTTTGATGACTTGACTTGACTTGGAGTCAGGATTCCAGGGGACATAATGGAATGAGAGTACAAAAGAAAGAAAAAAAAGGACTAAGGAAGGTTAGGGTTGAGCTGAAGGAGGATGACAGTAGGTAGGTAGCAGAGAAAAGGGCTTTTCATTTTGAGAAACTGCAATTATGAGTCACAGTGATTAGAGGAGCAAGAGGTACTAATTTGCTATACATAGGTCTGGGGATTTACCAGTTGGTTGGAACCTTTGTCAGGGACCTGTGATGATGGAGGGTGGTAGCAGTGGCACAGGTGTTCTGGCAATGGCAGTGGTGGGGTTTTCAGGCAGGAGGTCTGGCTCTTATTTGGGTACTAGAGAGCTCACATGTGGTATAAGCTCTGTAGCTATGTCCCAAGATAGCAGGAGATGGGACACACCCAGAAAGTATCTCAAATGTGAAACATGTATTTGGTTTTGGGTCTGGCCTGATGTCCAGCTCACTGGTTCTTTTGGATCTTGATAGGCATGTCCAAGGTGACTTTTGGCTTTGTAAGAGAGGATTGTTTCCTTAGGTTCTATTCTTCAGGCCCCAGATGTGGGGGGAAATAGTTCATATTAGTATAGCTCTTTAAAATTTGCAAACAAGCAGACAAAAACTCCTGTATGACAGCCCTATGACACAGTACAACAATTACTTCCCTCATTACCAAGATAGGGAAACTAAAATTAGAGAGGTTACAAAATGAATATACCTTCTAGCTCTAAATCTATACCACTACAATTGTCTGACTTGTTCTTGGCCACATAGCCAGCAAGTATTAAAACTTAGATGTCTGACTGCCAAGTCCAGTCCTCTAGATTTCCAGCTGCTCCTCTGTAACATGTTGATTTGTTTTATACATTCTTTTTGTCAGATTGCTGGGCACCTAGGTGGTGTAGTGGATAGAGTGCCAACCCTGGAATCAGGAGGACCTGAGTTGAAATCTGGCCTCAGATACTTACTAGCTGTGTGACCCTGGGCAAGTCACTTAACCCTGTTTGCCTTAGTTTCCTCATGTGTAAAATGAGCTGGAGAAGGAAATGGCAAACCATTCCAATATCTTTGCCAAGAAAACCCCAGATGGGGTCATGACAAGTCAGATACAACTGAAATGACTGGACACCATTTACAGGGGAACCTTACTTTTTCATCCTCTTGAACAACTACTGGTGTAGTTATCTTTCTGATAGTCCATTTGTTTATGAACACTGAAAAGCAGGATAAGCATGTGTCCCATGAAATGATGATTTGTGTCCATGGATGACATTGTGCTGATTACATCAAACTCCAGAACATTATGGGGCCTTCTCAATGTGATCCACAGTCAAAAGCAATTGGACTAGTAATTCACAAAAGAAAAAAATAGTTATGGAATTCATTTTGTCCAATTTATAACAGGTCAGCCCATTGAGTTAGTAAATCAATAGATATATTTTGGACTGGAACTGCAGGTGAACAATGACAGAGGGCAAAATTAAATATGAAGAATAGACAGAGCTGGATCACATATAGGAAGCTGTGTAGGGCTTTTAAAGATCCCAGGCTGTGCCCTGTCACAAATGCCTGCTTTTTAACAATAATAGTCCCATGGTGATGCTACATGACTGTTAACCATGGAACACTATCGTTTCAGAAAAATCAGAATTTCTAGGCCACTAAAGGTCAATGGAAAGATGTATAGTGTGTATAAGTTGCAGTAGGTTATCAGCGATGACTTTTATATACAGAGTTGTAGAAAGATATTAGCAAGGACAAATATGACTAGAAAGGATGGTGGAGAGTGCCACCAGTTATATGTTAAGAATGAGGGATAATAGTTAGACAACCAGAGTGTTACATTCGTGTCTTTGAAACATTAAGTATGCCAGATAAATCCCTCCATTGTACTGAATGGATCTTTTATGAAAAATAAGGACAAGAATTACACAGGATGGATAGGTTATGATCTTCACTGATGATGATATATCCATATCATTTTAACTATATCTCATCAATGTATTAAAATAAAGTTTCTCTGGAAAATGTCCCTATACTTCTATATTAGGGATTCTTAACTCTTTTTGTGCCATTAGACTTTGGCAATCTGGTGAAGACTAGGAGGCCCTTTTCAATATAAGGTTTTTAAATGCATAAAATAAAATGCATTGGTTTATAAATTAATAATAATAATAATGAATGTTGATGTAGTGCTTATTGTGTGCCAGGTAGTGTACTAAGTGCTTTACAATTATAGTGTCATTTGCCTCACAGCAACCCTGGAAGGAAAGTGCTAATGAGATCCACAGTCAAAAGTAATTGTATTGCTAATTCCTAATTTTGCAGATGAGAAAACTGAGGTAGACACAGGTTAAATGACTTGTCCAGGGTCATACACCTAGTAAGGGTCTGAGGCCAGATTTCAACTCAGGTCTTCATGATTCCAGGCCCAGTGTTCTATGCATTGTACCACCTAGCTAATACATTGAATTACAATTATCAATTTTGTTTAAGTCCATAGATCCCAGGGTAAGAACCCTTGCTCTACATTAACAAGCCAAGAGAAATCTAGCTGAATAATTTATTGACTGCATTTAATTCTGCCACAATTATATAGACCAAAACATTGGGAATCTCTAGTATGCATGCCATAGGCAACACATGACATATTGTTTAGTAGCATGCCCATATATTTGCTCCTCCACTTAAATTCCCTTAATCAAAAGAGATCACTTTTGACCTCTTCCCACAAAGTAAAAATCCTATGCCTTCAGTATGGAAGTCACTGCTAGGAAGAGGCCACTTTTATTGACTAATTAAAGTAATTTATAATAATTAAGGAATAGAATTAAGCCTTTTAAGGCTTTCTTTCCCCTCTACCCCCTCACTCCCACTCCAACATGCTGGAAAGCATGTTAATTCTGAACATAGAGAAGGTAGATAAGTATTAGGTATTTTAAAATGTTTGTTGGATTGAATTGAATCTCATCTCTAATTCAGGAGATGCACAGGAGGGCTATTTGAAAGCACAGAATGGCTTCAGTGACCCTTGTATTTGCCTAGCTGCCACTTACCCCTCCCTAACATAGCAAGGGAGGGATAGGTAGTTTGGTACCCAGACTAAGAAGGCTAGCCAACTCCTGGATAGGCATTACTATCATAAAGTAGGGGTGGGGGTGTTGGAGGTATAGGGCTGGTGTGGATCTGTAGCAATATATCTAGACGAATCTTCTTGGGAAACTGAATCCCTTGCCTTTTCTCTTTGTCTTGCTTTCCTTTAAAGCTCAGCCGGTGTCATTAAGCCATTTCCCCTATAATGTGTCTCAAGAATGTAAATGAACAGTAAGCCATCTACTGAAAGACTTATTTTTTTATCACATGCTAGGAAATTTCCATAAAAATATATGTTTTTGAAAAAGTTATTAATTTTGGATTCTTAAGAAGGTGAAATGAATTGCATTATTTTCATTACAAACAATCTATGTGGTATCCTGCAGGTGATGTTGACAACTAAGTAACATTTATTAAAATAAAAATATGGAAATGCTGCAGAGATTGTGCAGCAAGGACTTCAGAAGTTAGAGACTAAAAAATTAATTCCCCAAATTTTCTATTGAGCCTAATCAGACATCCATTATTATTTTAAAATAGTCATTTAAACTTATTAGATGCATAAAAAGATTTTAACCAGCTCAAATCTTCTTAGCTGACACAGAATTATGAAAATAAATAATAGGAGTATTGAGTGTCTTTGGTCCTCGCGATAGTTTATTTTAGGCAGTGTCTACATAGGCAAAAGTGGAGAGTAAAGCAATTGTTCAGGAAATATGAGCAATGTAGGACAACATATTCAATTTGTATCAAAGAGCCTCTTTCTCTCACTAATTGTTATTTCTTATTTTTTTGTCCAGACATGACTTAGTCAGTGTAGGGACCTTCCTATGTGGAAACTCACTTCACTAATGCAGATTAACAACTCATCTCTATTTTAGAAGGTTTTATTTTACATTAAGGCTTTAAATCTGCCTTTTTACATCTCCCACTTATTGTTTCCAGTTCTGCCCTCTGGGGCTAAGAAAAACATATCAAAATTCTCTTCCACCTGATAGCTCTTTGTCTATTTGACATAGCTATCATATTTACTTTAAGCTAGGCTAAATATCCTCAGTTCCTTCAATTAGTCTACAGGCTATTTACCACCCTAGTCTTCCTCCAAATGCTCTCTAGATTTTCAGTGTCATTAATAATATTGTGTCCAGAAATAAAGATTATGCTCTTTTTCTGATGGCACCAGGACATGGTGTGTATGGTAAAATTCTAATCAACCTTGTCCTAGTCGCTAGTTCTCTATTAATGCAGGCTAAGTTAATATTAGCTTTTTTTGGCAGCCAAATCATACTTTGAAAATATACCAAGCTTAAAATACATGAAAATAAATCAAGCAAGAAACATTTATTAAGTGCCTACTATGTGCCAAGTACTATGATAAGTTCTAAAACCCTCAGATTTTTGGTAGATGAAATGTTTACTGTCTACCACATCTCTCCCACCTTATACATATGAAATTGTTTTTCAGAGCCAAAGTATAAGACATTAAATTTATCCTTTTAAATTAAATTTCACCTGTGTGAGCCAAGACACACAGTGGAAAGTGTAGGGAGGACAATGACAAGAGAGGTGAGTGCTCCAGTTCTGATGAAAGATAGAATATTTAGAGGGGAACAGCACAAGATGAGGTTACAAAAGAATTGTGCTGCTATTTTGTGGAGGGCCTTGAGTGCAAACTTAAGTTGTCTGAACTTGACTTGATGGGTAGTGGAGAGCTGCTGTGGCATTTTAAGTAGAAGAAAAATATGACCACACTGTTACAAAGGCCTTCTTGCTCTAATGAATGAATTCTTAATTCCTGTCACGAGGAGCTAGTTCTTGGTTCACTTGAACATAGCTAAATAAACACATATAGATATATGAAAGGTTGCATGGAGTTACAGTAGCTAGAAACCCAGGGTTTGAAGAATTGAGTTCATGTCCTATCTCTCATAAATGCTGTCTGTATCCCTGGGCAAGTCACAACTTTTTAGTTCTCCAGGCAATTAATGCTATAAATTGCAGGGGGCCCAATCTTCATTGGTAAAGCAAATGATTCACCAGGGTTTCTGATGAAATGATTCATCAGGGTTGATGAAATCACTATCCTGGTTCAAAAAAGACTGACATGCACACACATACACATATTTACATATTATGGAGCATATATGCATGCATGCCTGTATATATGCATGTACATTTATAGTCTAGTCTCAGGATTCCATCAATGTAGGGAATTCTGGGTAAGAGTCTGCCCCTACCTTTTCAGATTGGCACCTTAACTGAAGTATAATTACAGTCTTAATCAATTGCCTGAGGAAGTGAGAAGTTAAATGATTTTTGCCCAGGGTCATATGGCCAATAATTATGAGAGGTTGAACTTGAATTCCAGGTCTTCTTGTTGCCAAGGCTTGGCTCTCTATGTACTACAGAATGCTTCTTTGGGACCTTCCCACTTCACTATTCTTTAGATTCATTTTCCACACAGTCAACTACCTAAGCAATCTTACTATTCTTCCTACCACTGTTTGTGTAACCCCAATCATTTCTACCTCCCCAAGGGAAAAAAACACTGCTTCCTGGTCACTCCTCCTTTGTAAGTGTTGTTTTACCCTATTTAAATGCAAATTTTGTGAGTGTAGGGACCATCTCTTTCTAAAATTTATATCTATATATGTATATATACATACATATACACATACATACACATATACACACACATACGTATATTCTGTGTGTGTGTGTCTCTCTATGATAGGGCCTGACATATGTAGTAAGTGATTATTACATTAAAAAAACCCATCCTATGTAATACATATGTATGTATCTAATGTGTTTATATATGTGTATAATGTATATATGTATATAATGCCCTATATCTGTGCATATATCTATAGGACAGGATGGTGTGGAAGAAAAGATATGTTTTGAATCAAAGAATTTGGGTTTGAATCTTGATTCTGTCAATTAACTACCTTAGGTAAGTCAATTAGTGTCTCTGGGGCCTCAGTTTTCATACCTGAAAAATGAATAAATGAGATTAGATTACCCCTAAATTCCCTTCTAGGTAGAAATTACCTATGCTTATCTAGATGGCAGTATGCTATATGCTACTATTGAATCCCCTTAAAGCTTATAAAAATTAGTATGCAAGTATTTTAGTGTATAGAAATTTAAAAGCTTTCATACTGTGCCTCCAACTATCTTTCCAGGCTAATTTCACATTTCTCCTCCTCAAGTACTCTATATTCCAGTCAAATTGTTCTACTTGTCCTCTAACATAATATTCCATCTCTGACCTCCATGCTATTTCACTGGCTCTTGCTTATACGTGGAACATACTTTTCCCTCACCTCTTCTCTTGGAATTCCTGTATACTTTTAAGATTCAACTCATGCCACTTTCTAAATGAGATCTTTCCTGATTTTCCCAGCTGTAAACACTCTCTCCTGACCTCCAAATTACTTTGTACATATCTTTATTCTCTTACCAACATATATATTATTTCTTTTCTCCCATTTGTAGTAGAATGTAAGCTTCTTGAGGTCAGGTATAGATTTATTTGTGTTTGGTTCCTGAGTGCAGAGTCTGGCACACAATAGGTGCTTAATAATGTTTGAATTGAATTGAATTTCCAAGATTTTAAATCTATGAAAATATCAATTTTTTTGGATATTGTAGAAACTGAGTATTTCTATCAAAATAGTGAAAAACACAGAGGCATATTTTCAATGCCCCAATTTAAGGATGCTTTTTAAGCCTTGTATTTCATTAAATTGCATGGCTGGATAGGAGAGTCATGCTAAAATATTGTGATTAACACCAAGGAGGCTTAACAGACAATGCTATTATAGGTGAAAGACTGCTAATTGCACTCTTCCCAATAACTTATTGATTTTAATCAAATCTTCCTAAAGCAGAATGCCAGCAGCAAATGGATAACTAGATAGAGTGGAAACATAACAATGGTAGTGGTAATATGGGAGAAATTATTCATGTTTGATTTGTATAAAATTGAACAAATATTTTTGATCAGCATTTATATAAATATAGATTCATCGGGAAGGTGCTATCTAAATTGCTTCTCTCTCCGTGTATTGAAAATTACCATAACTGTTAGCATTTTTAATTATTTTGATCTGCTGAAAATAGATTAAACTGAATGGGAAATTGGCTTATTAAGGCTTATATATTTGAGTTAATATGAAATTTCTCAGCAAGTATGTCACCAGACTCTCTTAGTCTTAAAAACCACAGACTGTCCCTAGTTTAAAAGGACGATTTTAATTCTTTCTAAAATTTTAAAATTATTTTTATTTATATTGTTAAATATTTCCCAATTACATATGAAAAAGTTTTAACCCTCACTTTAGAAAAATTTGAGTTCCAAATTCTCCTTCCCTCCTGTACCTCCACCCCTACTTTGAGGAAGCAAACAGTTTGAAGTCATGTGAAGTCATTCAATACTTGTTTCCTCATTAGCCATGTTGCAAAAAAAAAAAAACAAAACCAAAAACATGAATGAAATAAAATAATAAAAATAAAGTGAAAAAAACATGCTTGTACTCTGTATTTAGAGTTCATCAGTTCTCTCTCTGGAGGTATATAGCATCTTTCATTATGGGTCCTTTGGAATTGTATTGCATCACTGTCTTGATCAGAGAAGGTAAGTCATCCATAATTGATCAACATACAACATCGCTGTTACTATGACACAATGTTCTCTTGGTTCTGCACACTTCATAGAGGTCTTCCCAGGTTTTTCTGAAACCATCCTGGTTGACATTTCTCATCGTTGTTGTCATTCAGTCATTTTAGTCATGTCTGACTTTTCATGACCCCATTTGGGGTTTTGTTGGCAGATATACTGTAGTGGTTTACCATTTGCTTCTCCTGTTCATTTTACAGATGAAGAAACTGAGGAAAATGGGGTTAAGTGACCTACCAAGAGTCGCATAGCTAGTGAATGTCAAAGGCCAGATTTGAACTCAGGAAGATGAGCCTTTCTGACTCCAAGCCCAGCACTCTATTCATTGTGCCACATAGTTGCCTCATAGTATTCCTTCACAATCATATACCACAACTTGTTCAACCATTCCTCATTTAATGGGTATCCTTTCAGTCTCCAATTTTATGTCACCACAAAAAGAGCTGCTATGAAAATTTTTCCCTTTTCTTTGATCTCTTTGCCATACAGACCTGGTAGGGCTATTGCTGGGTAGAAAAGAATGAAGAGTTTTATAACTCTTCGGGTATAGTTCCAAATTGTTCTCCATAATGGTTGGACTAATTCTCAACTTCACCAGCAGTGAATTAGTGTCCACATTTTCCCACATCCCTTCTAGCATTTGTCATTTTCCTTTTGTGTCCTGTTAGCCAATTTGATAAGCATGAGGTGGTATCTCAGAGTTGTTTTAATTTGCATTTCTCTAATCAGTAGTGATATAGAGCATTTTTTCATATGATAATTTATAACTTTGATTTCTTCTTCTGAAAACTGCCTGTTCATATCTTTCAAAACCATTTATCAACTGGGGAATGGCTCTCGTTTTCATAAAGTTGGCTCAGTCCCTTATATATTTGAGTAATGGGGCTTTATCAGAGAAACTGCCACAACTTTTCCCCAGTGAGTTATTTTGTTGTTGTATGAGGACAGGGGGTGGGTGGTACAGTAGGGAGGGATGGATTATAGAGGCAGGGTGTAGGAGAATAACTGCTTTTACTTCCACCTAGCTAATGAAGCCTTCTCTCCATACATTGAGGACTAAAAAATGCTCAAATGAGCGACTGACTTGTTTGACAGACTGAACAGGGTTTTTGTAGGGAACAAAATCTTGCTAGAATAAATTTAACACTTAAAAAATGGAGAACCCTTGAAATATATCTTGTATTACAAGAGCTGTTTCTCAGTGTGAGATTCAATATAGTGTGAAACACTGAAGAACTCATTCTTTGACCATTCACTGATGGTGAACATGAAGCACAATGCAGAGCTTGAATCGCAAGCCTCTCGGCAGTCCCCATGGTATCCTGCAGACTGTTTGTCTTGTGGGAATGTCTCATTCATCAAAATGGTGACATTGAACTTAAAGGCAGACTTCAAATATGGGCATAACTGCCCTTTCTTGATGGGTATTTAAGTGGTTTCCCTTATAAATCAAGCACTACTATATGGACTGCAGTTACTGAAGATCCCTGCTATATCTTCTGTCTTGAAACTAGATATTTTCATAGCTTAAAGGAAGTGAATATCTAAAGAGGGAAAGTTGGAGTACCTAGACTTCTACCCTCTTAATGATGACAAGGTAGATACATTTTAAGGCCTTCTGCAGGAAGTCCTGATTTTACTAGAGAAAATGCAGAGGCAGCATAGATGGGAAGTTTGATGCTTCTGGAGCCTAGGATAATAATGATGATGATGATGGTAACTAATATCTATGTGGTATTTACTATGTGCCACACACTGGGCTAACTACTTCATAAATATTATCTCATTGGATCCTCACAATATCCTTGAGAGGTAGGTGATATTATTCTCCTCATTTTACAGATGATGAAACTGAGGCAGACAGAAGTTAAATGATTTGCTCAGAGTCACAGAGCTAGTTAAGTGTCTGAGGCTAAATTTGAACCCAGATCTTCCTGACTCTAGATCCAGTGCTATTTCATGGGGCCACTTAGCTGGCCCAAGATTACCTAGCAGGGTACTCTTTCTAAAAGTACACTGATGTCCTGTCAAATGCTGTGAATCTAGTTTACTAGTTTAAATTATTCAAAGTGAATTTCATACACAAAGGATTATTTTGGGGACATGGCCTGTGATTTTACTGATATAGAGTACTTTGGGAGTTTTTTACTCCCTTTGACCAATGCTGAATGGTGCCTACTCTGTAACTGATAGTCTCAAAGAGGCAATGATAAGTTAAGTGGCTTTAACATGATCATAGAGGCAGTTTATAACACAGACAGGATGTAAACCCTGATCTTCATAACTCAGGGTTAACATGCTCCTCCATTAGATTGTAAGCTCCTTAAGTACAGGGAGTGTCTTTTGCTGCCTTTTGTATCCCCCAGTACTTAGCACTGTGCCTGGCATATACTAGGTGCTTAGTAAATGTTTATTGACTGACTATGCTATGCTGCTCTGTGCATGGTAGGATGACACACGGGATAACATGTGGATAAAAATCTGACTAGATGAAGAGAAATAGAGTGGTGAAATGAAAAGAAAAGTCAGCTTCATGTTATTAAGATGCCAGTTTCCATCTAAAGTCACAGAGGAAGTTATCTAGCCATTCTTCCCAGTGCATTCTTCCTTCCTTGTATAGTGCTTTAGGATTATGGCAAACTACAATCAATTACTCATTTCAAAATAGTTTGATAATAGATAAAAGAGTAGAAATACACTGTTAGGATTTTTGAATAGGAGTCTGCAATTCTATAGTATCCACTAGACATCAGCTTGGGAAATGTAGTTTTGGCTTTATGTAATTAGGGAAGTCATCAAATTGGTTAAAAACACTCCAGTTCTTCTATTCAGGATTATGTTCATATTTTTCTTTGGTTGAGAGCTGCAGAGAAGTACTATATAAAGTCCCTTTTGAATATAGACCAAGGCATTCTTGTCTATTTGGTTAGATCACAATTTCCTGGCTCTCAAACTGACTAATATGGAACTTGGAAAAAAAATATACTCATATATATATATATAATTTTGAAATTTAGGAACATAGTTTAAAGAAAGTATAATAATGATAATACTAGATGAAATTTATACATAATGTTTTAGCATTTGTAAAGTGTTTTAAAGATACCAAATCATTTGAAACATACAACAAGCTTGGGAGGGAGGTACTACAGTTATAACTAATTTTACAGGTGAAGATACTAAGAATCACAGAGGTTAAGTGATTTTGCCTAGAATTACAAGGTTAAATTTTGAAGACAGATATTTCTGCTTCCAAATCCTGTACACCATTCACCAGATCCACCTCGGCTACTTAGCTCTGTTGCCTTGAGGTAGATTTTTTTTTTTGGTGGGATGGGGGAGTCTTAGTTTCCTTACCTATAAAATAAAGCAGGGGTGAGGAGTGGGACTAGATAATCTCTATTCTGTATTTGTGGGGACTAGATGTTTTCTAAGGGTTTTTTCCCCTGCTTTAACATTCTATGATTCTATGAAATGCTTGGTGAATGAATGAACAGGGGATATGCAGTAAATATTTAACAGTATTGATGAAGGCAACATAACCCATCTTCACCTTTGCTGTGTTATATTGACAATTTAGAATTATAGGAATTCAGAGTTGGAAGGGATTATAGAGATCAGCCAGTCCAAATTCTACATTTTACAGATAAAGAAACTGATATCTAGAGAAGTGAAATGATCTGCCCAAGGTCACATATATAGTGAGTGGCAAGGTCATAGGAGAATGTCAAGCCAAGACTCTTGATTCTCAGCCCACCTATCTTCATTTGACATATATAACATTTTTCTGGGAGGAAGCATTAGCTACCTAGGTATCAAAATATTAGGAAACTCAGAGGAAATAACCAGTCAAACTAGTTTACAGACAACTCAACTATTTAACTGCCTATAATTTCTAGTGGGCTTCTGAGATTCCAAGTTGTTTATAATGGAGTTCAAGGTTGGCAGTGGTGACACAAAATGCAGCTAATGCTAACTCAAGAGGCTCTTCACAAAAATGAGTATGCTGGATACTGGGTGCTGACCCATGGCTCCTGTCTCTATTACTTGAAACTTTCAACCCTGAAGGAAGGGGAAAAACTCAAAAAGAAAGTCATGAATAGTGCCATGGTCAGGTTGGGGGAGGAGGGTGTGGATTTGTAAAACATATTGAGATGTACATTGCAACTGAACAGTGGAATGTTGGGTAAATGAGGAAGTAAAACAAATTAGATGATTCGTTATCAGCTTGAAAGATGTGGAGAAAAAAAGGCTCCCATTTAAAAGAACACTTTGGGGCTTTTCCTTCCCCAAGAAACATGCTTCATGTCACCTAGACACTAAGTAGATTTCTTTCACAAAAACTGTTACATTATCTGGGTAAACACGTCAATCAAACACTACAACTAGCAATTTACAGCAATGATGCTAGATTTAACACTGAGAGTATGAGGTTCCAGGGGGAAATAGTGTTTGTATTTACCTCTTTGTTACTAGAACAATTTTATTTAAAAGGTTTTTTTCTCCTGAACAACTATGAAAATTGCGTATTTATGTTATTTGTATTCAAAACAAATCTCTAGGACTTTATGTGTCTTCACTTTGAAATGTTTTTTTTGTCAAATTCAGAGATCTCAAAAAATCAATATTAATTTATGACAATTTAGGGGGTATGCCTAGGAATAACACTTTTAACATAATGATCTTGTAGGGAAGTGGTGACATTGCATCTTATTCAGTTTGCTTATTATAGGCTTAATCATTACTTATTAATTTTTCTTAGTTTCAGGAGGTTTTCACAAACTTAATATTCTATTAAGGTAGCATCTGTTGGAGGAATTATCTTGGTTTTTTAAAGCAAATTTTAACTGATTACCATGAATCTACATAATTAGAATTAGGTCTAATTATGTAGTGTAAATACATGTAATATATTTATAACATATAATGACATAATTATGATTCACAATAATGTTGAAAAACTCCTCCTTAAAATTAGGAAGAAAAATCTGCTGTATAACCACTTCAATTTATTAGAAATTTTACAATATATGTTTTCCACAGCTCCAAAGCTATAACTAAGTTTAGAAATTAAACATACATATAACATATTCATATATATGGACATAGTTTGTACCTAAAACAATTCTATTTCTCCATGTTCTTAAAATCTATAAACACTTGCATCTTGATTAAGAGGAACAGATTTTCCTGGAAAAATTTCAACCAACTGCTGAACTTCAACACATCATAAAGATTAGTGGGAATTGAAATGCAGCTTGGGATACCCATGGCATTCAGTACCAACTGCTATTGTGAGCTGTTTTTCAGTTTTTGTTTATAAAGCCATCAATTCAATACTTCTAAGCAGTAAAATTGTTGTAATGAACAATCTCCATGGTTTATATATACAGAATCATATCTTTTACATTTTTTGGAATTTCTAATGAAAATTCAATGGAAATCTCCAAGATTTGTTTTATCAAAGAATTTCAGCATTGAACAGTATTTCAGAAGCCATTTAGCCCATTCAACCACTTCTTGAAGAAGAATCATTTCTATAATATCCACCCTCCACTCAGCCCTCCCCTCAAGTGTTTGTCTAAAGACTTCTAGTAAGTTGGGATCCACTACCCCTCAAAGAAGTGTACTCTATTTCTGTATAAATCCAATCATTAGGAAGTTCCCCCAAGTCATTCCTTACGTTATGTCTAAATTTGACTTTCTCTAACTTCCAACCATTTCTCTCTGTTTTGCCTTCTGGGGCCAAGCTGACCAAATTTAGCTCCCTTTTCCCATGACAGCCCTTCAAATATTTGAAGATCTTTATCACAGCCCTCTCAATTCTTTCATTCTGTAGGCTAAACACCCCCATTTTCTTCACCTGATCCTCACATAGCTTGCTTTCGTAGCTGTTCCATTCATGGTCAGCTCCTATGAATGTTCTCTAGCTAACCAATTTCCCTCCAGAAATCCAATGCCCAGAAACAAGCATTTGTTCCCCAGATGTCATCAGATGAGGTCACAGCACAAATGGACAGGACTATCACATGTCTCATTCTAGGCCCTAGGCCTTTTTCAATACAAACTCACAGGATAACATACTGCAAAGCCATAACAACTTGTATAGAGCAACTGGGACTTGAATACCAATTCCTAGTGATAACACTGTTGTCTTATAGTGTTATTTTATTCTTGTATTATTTACTTCTTGATGTGTGTATGTTTTGTCTCCTCAAGTACACTGGAAGCTCCTAGTCATCAGAGCCAATGGCATATAATTATCTATTTCCAACAGGACATAGTAGTTATTATATATATAATAGAGAGTAAATTAGGTTTTTTTTTTTAAAGAAAATTCTCTGCCACTAGACCTGTCAAAAGGTCATTTAAGATAATTTAAAGTGTTTTTTTTTTAACAAATGAACTTGTAATTGGTAAATAGATGTCACACTATTAAGTTTTGAACAAACGTTTCTAGCTCATGTAAAAAGCAATGTAGGACAGTGAAGAGATATGTGTACCAAGAATCAGATGACCCAGGTCCCAGGCTATTTCTATCACTTTACAAGTATGAACTTAGACATTTCTTAACTTCTCTTGGTCTGGATCTTCCTGTCCTCTTGGAACCCTTTCTGGGTCCTCATCTCTTCTCCTTCTATACTATTTCACTTGGTCCTCTCATCAGTTCCCATGAATTAAATTATCATTTTTATGTGAATTATTCTTGAATCTATTTATCCAGCCTGAAATCTTTCTCATGATTGACTTACATCTCAAACAGCCTACTGGACATCTCAAGCTGTAGATAAAATAGACATTTTAAACTTACCATGTCCAAAATTGAAATCATTATCTTTCGTTCCAAAATCTCCCCTCTTCCTACCTTCCCCATTATTGTTTAGGATATCACCAATCTTCCAGACACCCAGATTTACAACTTAGCTATCATATTTGACTTTTTATTTTCTCTCATCTTTCATATCCTATCTTTGACCAAGGCCTATACATTTTACTTTTGTAATATCTCTTGTTTATAACCCCTTTCCTCCTCTGCCATCATCCTGGTACAGGCCCTTATCACTTCATGTCTAGACTATTGTAGCAACCTGATGGTTGGTTTCTCTGCCACAAATCTCTCCCCACTTCAGTTCATCCTCCTCTTGGCTGCTAAAGTAATCTTCCTAAAATGCGGGTCTGATATCACCCTTCTCCTCTACCCATATTCAATAAACTCCAGTGGCTCCTTACTACCTCCAGGGTCAAATATGAAAATCTTCTCCATGGTGTTCAAAACCATTCAAAAGTCATCCTCCCTCTCACCTTTCTGGTATCTTACATCTTATACTATCTTCCCCATACCACATATTCTGTGATCTAATGGCACTGGCCTCCATGTTGTTCCTCAAACAAGAAATTCCTCCCAGCTCTGGGCACTTTCACTGGTTGCCTTCCAATACCTGGAATACTCACTCTCCTCATCTCTGCCTACTGGCTTCCATGGTTTCCTTGAAGTTCCAGCTAAAATTTCACTTTTGACAGGAAGCTTTTTCTAAGTCTCCTTGATTCTACTGCCTTCTCTTTGTTGATTATCTTCATTTAATCCTGTATGTGTGTGTATACATACATATATACATATGTATGTAGGTGTATTTATACACACACACACACACACACATATATGTGTGTATAAATATATATAAATTTGTGTTATCTCTTCCATTAGGCTGTGAACACTTTGAGGGCAGGCTCTATTTTTTGCCTTTAAAGTCCCAGCACTTACAACAGTGCTTAGTGCATAGTAGTCACTTAATAAACGTTTGACTGACTGCAATCAACTCCGCTATGGCTCCACTCATTTTCCCTATAACTTTCCTTACCAAAGCATTCCCTCATTGGCCATTTCTCCCTTATTTGCCTACTCCTTTTAGAATTAAGCTCTTTGAGGGCAGTAACTAATTTTCAAATCTTATCTCTAATGCTTAATATAGTGCTTGATAAATAGTAAATACTTAAGAAATGCCACTTTACTTTTTAATTAATTCAATTATTCATTCATTTATTCATATATAAAAAGTGAAGATTGAATTGATGAACTATGAAGTCCCCTGTAATTCTAATATTCACTAATTCTGTGATTTACAAATTGGGTAGTAATTAAAAACACACTATTTCTTTGTTTCCTTCGGGAATTGATATTCAAAGATGCCAAGGTGACTTACACACAGAGAGAAAATTGCAAAGTAGAAAAAATTCTGAGGCAAATCTGTGCTTTTTTTGAAATTCCCTCCTTTGTGTCCATCTTCTTCACTCATCCCCACCACTAGCCATTGAATGATCTCATGTCAACTCTATACATGCCTCCCCATAGTTCTACCATTTTTGGAACAGCTCTCAGCCACTAAGACTCTTTTGATTATTCTTTTCTGATTCTTTCCCCTTATCAAAATTCATCTCTTCTACGCCTTTCTGATACCTATATGGTTTGCTAGTTGATTAGAATTTATCTAATAAAGGAATTCATGCTTAGGTAGTCATGGGTGATAATGGTTTCATTCATTGCTTTTACCAAATAATGTATTTACATTTTAACAAGGCTTCCAATATCTTAGATCAAAGAATGTGAGGCATTCTGGCATGCTGGGAGAGGAGATACTCTTGAGTGATATCTTTTGCCATTTCTTAAAGGCAGCAAACAGCTCACTCTTTTTTTAACATTATCTAGCTGGCCAATTGGCCATCTTGCTACCTCCTCATCTGGATCAATAACCTCCTAATGAGACCTCTAGAATTCATGCCCCCATCCCTGGGAAAGTTAATCCACTTAACTTTGGAATTCCTATCCTGGTATTGAATCATCTTGGTTGTGGACTTGGTGAGTACAATCTTAGTCCACTCTGTTTGGGAACCCCAAGCCTCCAGACCATACTTCATATATCCCATTCAAACATCCACCCATACCACGTTGCCATCAGTCTGGTCCTGACATGTGTGCTCTTTTCACCCTTGACTCTATTCTTCATCTTTTGCTTTGGGATGGATCAATTCACCAACCCCATAATTCTTTAGAACAAAACACATTCCCTTGGCTACTACCTCCCTATGTCTTATTCTCCTTATTGTAATGTAAGCTAATTGAGGTCAGGGACCATCTCATGTTTTTACAAATACATCTTCTGGGCTTAGCATAGTATGTGCTACATAGTAAGATTACATACACACACACACACGTATATATGTATGTATGTATATTCAACCATCCATCCCTAGGTCCAATTCTATTTCTAGAAGAAATTGGCTCACTGAAATGAATTAGGACAAGGGAAAGTTAGAAAGGGTTTAATCTGAACCAAGTGGTATGGAGTTTGAGTTAGCATTCATTATTCTATTTCTTCCCAGTTACTAACTCACTCCTGTGCCTTGTTTACTTACTTTATCTTGACTAGGACAGGGCTGTGGTCTGTGATTCTGTGATATACCTCAAAGGAAGGAGCTGCAGAAGTTGGCTGA
This sequence comes from Vombatus ursinus, assembly GCF_900497805.2. NCBI lineage: Eukaryota > Metazoa > Chordata > Mammalia > Diprotodontia > Vombatidae > Vombatus > Vombatus ursinus. The sequence goes on from NW_020954641.1 coordinate 13,923,021, forward strand.
TCCTTCTCTACTTGTCAGATCTGAAATTTGCAAAAAGAAAGACAAAATGAAACCTTAAATGTCAACTTTAGTCACTTGCAATCATTTTTACCTAAAACACATCAAACATTTCTAAAAAACTTAAGAAGTGCTAACTTAAATTCTTCCATTGTGCCTTCCTACTTTCCTCTAATAAACAATCAATCAATAACATTTTTAAAACACCTATTATGTGATTGTAGGGACAGGATGAGAAATTCTCTACTCTATATTTTTTTGTAAATAACACAGTGTGTTGGAATGAAAAAAACTCAAAGATGAACAAATATCAACAAATTTGGCAATGAACCAGGACCAAAATGCTTTCATATTTCCCATATTTTACTATTCACTAAACTGAAAATATAATGGAAAAAAGAGGGTAGTATCTAAATATGGAATTCAGAATAACTTGAAGGGGAAATGTGAAACTACTTTGTTATAATGGCACTGAAACTTCTTCTTTGGCATCTGAATTGAGCTGCTAGTCCCCCTAATTACTATTCCTGTGCTGGCAGGGTCATGGACTTACATATCTGCTGCACAAAGTCTTTTTCATCTCTAATGCATATCAAATAATTTGGGCCATTTCTGTGTCTGATGAAATGGATTTTTTGACAGAAACAGGGAAGTCTAAGCATTAGTCATCACTTATTGCTAATCATAGAGGATTAGTTATTTGTTTATTATTATGAAACATTTACATAGCATGTCTCTGGTATAAATGCTTTGCTGATCTCAGGAAGAAGGGTTATAGATAGGGCTTACAGTGTATAAGACCCTAAATGATCTTAGATGTCTCATTCTGTATGAGTCTGTTAACACTCACACAGACATGCTCTGCCATTCCCATTTTAAAAATGAACTATTGCCCAAAAGTTAACAGCTTGTCCAAGTCAACTTTTGTGTGAATAGAACTTGGAAATCCTGTTCCCAGTCTCACTCTAAATTCTTTCAGTCAGGTTATTAAGGGAAAGATGTTCAGATAACCCAGATCGCTGTTGTTACAAGTGCATGTTATAGCCACAGTAAAATGGAAGGAGTGTTAGATGGAACAAATTATCATCCATAAAAATGTGTGGGAAAAGACTCATTTTAGGTTTGTATGTTGGATAAGTGGTGAAAGGATATATCAGCATTGGAAACTAGTTAATTATTGGGTCCCTACACACAGTGGGAACTGTTCCTCAAAGAACAAGGATCTAGTTTCTTGCTAACAATGAATCATAGAATTTTAGAATTGAAAAGGACCTTAGAGATGATTTAGTCCAGTGTTACCAAGCCCAATCAATACAAAATTGGCTTAATTCCCTACAAAGAGAACTTCCAAAACTTTAGTGCAGAAGCTCTTGGTAGCTCAGGAGCCTAGAATCAGGGAGGAAGAGGCATATTGAAGTGATTTCACCACAATGCAGGTAGAACAAGAAGAAATCTCTATCTATCTATCTATCTCTATCTATCTATCTATCTATCATTTCTTTCCATTTCTGAGACACAGTATTGTCTCAATACTTCAAAGGAAGCCTTAACTAAAGAACTGGCTCTTCCTATACTAAGGAAAATCTTAGGAGAGATTGGCCAAAGACCCTGCTGGGGGCTGAGGGAGTGAATGCTTATTAAGTACCTATTATATGCCAGGTACTGTGCTAAGTTCTTTTCAAATGATAAATTATTTGATCCTCAAATGATTTCTGATTTGATCCTCAAACCAACCTGAGAGGTGAGTTATTCTTATCCCCATTTTACAGTAGAGAAAACTGATTTGCCCAGGGCCACCCAGATACTAATTATCTGACGAACATCTGAACTCAAGTCTTCTTGAATCTAAGCTCAAAACTTTATCCAATGCACCACCTAATTACAGTGTCTCTTGTAACTTTCCCTTAGCCTTAAGAGTGGTTAATTCCTTAAAGTGTCCTTTGCAGTGCCAAGACCATGCTACATTAAATTTATAGCTTTTAGAAAGGACCTTTGGATGTAAAAGTTTTGTGGACCAATGTGGATCATAAATGATTTGCCCCCAATCTGAATCTGTCTGCAAAGTGGTGTTTGGGAAACATTAATCTGATCCAAACTCGTTTTGCAGATGAGAAACATGAGGCCTAGATAAGATAGGTTAAGTGCCCAAGGACAGGGAACTAACTAGTGGCGTCTTAAAATAGGAAAGACCCACTTGAAGCTTTAAAAGAGCAAAGGCTGGCCCCGGCCAACTCAGCCTTCAGTAGCTCTGCTGGCAAGAAATTGTAATCTCCAGTGTTGTACTGTGGAGCTGTGGAGTGCAGGGAAGATCAGCGTCAACAAACTGGAAAGCTCAGCCAGGGATCTAGAAGGGGGGAAGTTGGGTTGTGAGCATTTTCTTCAAATTAATAATCTGGCAGCTCATTTTTGAACAAACTGTAATTTGTATGTGGCACCTTCTGTTAAATCTGTCAGCACCAAGCTACTCTCATTTCACATTGGCTTGCTAGCTAGAAAGGCTGGCATTGCTCCAGACTCTCACCCGGGCTAATATGGGCCATAATCAAGTTTGCTGTTTAGCTGAAACTATTAGAGAAATTTTATGATAAAACACAGGTGACATTATAATATGATCTCTATTTAAAACCAAACCAAACAACAGAAAATCCAACCTTCCATTCCAGAGACATATTCAAAACAATAAATCTCTAATATTATTGCTATAAAAGATCTCTTTCTCTTCTGAGGAATAGTCTTGTGCAGGAGTTCTTAATTTTTGTAAGTGTCATGGACCACTTTAGCAATCTGGTGGAGCCCTTTTGAGAATGATGTTTTTAAATGCACTAAATAAAGTACACAGAATTACAATGTAAATCAATTTTTTGAAACAGGTATCAAAATATTTTTCCTAACCAGGTTCACAGATGCCCTGAAAAATATATTGATAGACCCTGTGGGTTCCAGGCTACCAATGTTTGGTTCAGTGGAAAGCACAAAGTTCTAGAGAAAGGAGCCCTGGGTTTTAGTCCCTAGTTTGTGTCTATCTAACAGGGTGATCTCAGTCAGGTTCTTTGGTTTCTCAGTACTTCAGCTTTCATCCATGAAATGTGAATTATAAGAATGGGTAGATCAAATCAAGCAGTTGAAACTAAATTTGTTTGAAAGATTAAAAACACTACACACAAGTAAGTTGTTATTATCATCATTATTATAATCACCATCAAAATCTTTTAATCATGATTTCTGTTTTGCTGAACTGGGGTATACGAAAGGTCATAATAGTATATATCTAGAAAGACAAATGGATGTGCTTGGAAGAGTCAGTCTTCCAGAATCAAGCTTTTTAGTCCTTGGGAGATGAGATAGGATACCAACCCCAAAGAGTGCTCCCATTTTTATGGTAGTAGGAGGACATTGCTTTAGGCATATAAAAATAACCTTTCTTAATATCAAATTTATGAGTATACATCAAAAGATAATTTTCCCTGGATGCTTGCTTTCACTGGAACTGGTCATACCAAATATAATAAACTGATTATGCTGGAAAAATAAGATCCAAACCAAATAAATGTACATGTACCTGCAGGCATTCCAACAGGATTTTTTTTTAACTCAGAAAGTAATTATGCCATTATCTATTACTGTACCTAGTGAGCTGTGAAGAGACAGTGGAATTCATGTCTGGTATTACTGGCTCATTTTTTCCCTTGCTAAGAACGAATATATCAGAAAAGTGTCTAAGAAAAGAGGCATTCGAAATATTGAGATTTATAGCTGTTATGGACACATAATAGAAATGTGGAAACAGATATATTGATAGTAAGTAACAATCTGCAATGACTGTCACTTTTGTGCTCACATCCTTAGAAATTATCCTAATGGATATGAATGTACTTAACAGATGCGTTTTACTTGAGCAATGTTTAATATCCTATAGATAGTAACAGAAGTTTGTACAGAAAGTTTCAAGAAGGCAGCAATGCTTTCATTAGCCTGAAAAAGGTCTTTGGCCACAGCAAAAGAGAAGAAAAACAATTTAGGTCACAAGAATGGAAAGTAGGTTGCTCCTGCTTCATTATTTTTCAAAATTCACGTCTATTTCCTCATCATGGACATTTTAAATACATGGAGAAGTTGGAACAGGCACAAAGGAGGACAACCAGAATAGTGAACAATCAGAATACCAGAGCACAGGAGTAGAAACTGAAGAAATCAGAGGCGTTTAACCTAGAAAAGACTTTGGATAGTAGGCAAAATGATGACTGTCTTCATGGGTTATAAGGAATAGGGACTAGATTTTTTTTTTTTGGTCCTAGAGGGCCAGATTAAGATCAGTAAATCAATTAATAATCATTTATTAAATGCTTACAATGCTATAATCTAGACACTGTTGTAGGTGCTCTCATACAAGGACAAAAATGAAAATTTCTGTTTTTAAGGAACTCATTTTATTAGAGACAACATGTTCATAAATAAATATATACAAAGTAATTATATATATGTGTGCAGATTATATCACACACAAACATATACATTATATATATATATAATTTTAATAAAATCAATATAAGGTAATTTGGGAGAAAAAACACTAGCAATTGTAAGAATTAGGAAAGGCCTCATGCAGAATATGGGGCTTTAGCAGAACTTTGAGGAAACCTAGGGATTCTAAGAGGCACAGATGAATGAGGAGTATGCCTCAAGCAGGGTAGACAGCCTGTGTGCAAAGGAATGGAGGTGGGACATGAAGCTGTGTGTGAGGAGTAGTAAAAAGACCAGTTTGTCTAGACTGTGTGAAGGGGAGTAACATGTAATGAAGCTAGAAGGGCTAGTTGTAATGAGATTGTGAAAGGCTTTAAATGCCAAATAGATGAGTCTGTATTTGATCTAAGAGGTAAAAGGGATCCCATAGAGTTTATTGAGGACCAAACAGAAATTAGAGAAAAGCAGATTTCAGCCTGATATGTTAATAATCCATTGGGTCTATGTATTTTACTTCTTCCAATTTGATTAAGAACTTCTGTGGACCAGATTTATGCTTTCGGTTGATTGATTCAGTAGAGGTGTGTTGGAATTGTTTTAACATTTTTTTTTTTTTTTTTTTTTTTTTTGCTTAGGTAGTTGGGGTTAAGTGACTTACCCAGGGTCACACAGATAGTAAGTGGCAAGTGTTTGGTCTGAGGCTGGATTTGAACTCAGGTCCTCCTGACTTCAGGGCCGGTGCTCTATCCACTGTGCCACCTAGCTGCCCCATGTTTTAACCTTTTTAATGGATTGATTCTGTAACTCAAAGAAGTGTTCTCACCTGATAAAGGTGTGAAACACTTTTCTTGTCCATGCACATCTGTTAGTATTATTTGATGTTTTTGGTAAGACTCTCTTTGACTTTAAGTCATTTTTGGTCTATTTCAGAATTATGAAAAACAGATTTAGTGCTAGGAAGAACCAGAGCAGGCTTAAAATATCTCTCTGAAAGGTGCTATATTTTATGCCTATTGTTGTTGACATTATTGTGTTGGTAATAAACAATTTTCCATGTGAGTATCGAATTCTTAAGCATTCTTGCTATGTTTGAATTTATATATTTGAAGTATATGTTTGAGTCATAAAAACAGAATTAAGTCGAAGTTTGGATGGATCAATAAAGGTGGTGTAGATGTCAGTCCTTTTGGGCAGCTTATTCAATGATAACTGAATCTATGAGTTGCTCTTCATTCCCCTAGGACTTTTTTGCTCTTCAATCAATATATTCTTTTCTTGTAAGTGTTTACAGATTTTTGATTAATATAAGCTGTGTGAATTCTGTACATAAAGAATGTGACATGTAATTGGCCAATTTTTGGAGGTGTCATTGGTGTTCTTGTTATATGTAATGGATATGTGATGCCTTCTGTTAAGAAAGATGACATCAGGCTTGTTTGCCTCAGAGGGGGATTTGGTAAAGTGCTTTGTTCAATATTTATTCACCAATGTGAAGTGCCTGAGTCAATAATTATGGATATCCTTTGGCCTTGCTCCTTTCCAGTTTTACAGAGAAGCTCAAGTTTTAGTGATCTCCCTTGAAATAATCTTTCTGTCTTTCATTATACGAACCACATGCAAGCTTTCTGTTTTACATTTCATCCAACTTACATTTTTGTTGTATAACACCTCTTAGACCATATAGACCACCAGACTTTTTCTTGTCTTCTTCAAACCTCTACAGTATAGTTTCTGAATGATGTTGAAATGTTTGTTTTATTCTTTAGGCTGCTTTGACTCCCATTACTTTAACTTTTTTGATTTTTCACTTTCAAATGCTGATTAAAGGTATTAAGATATTTTATTTTAAACATTTCAATTTCATGTTTCTTCTATGTTGATTTTACTTGATCAATGTGGCTTTCTAGTCTTCTACTAAACATCATGGCTAGATATGGAAGTAAACTTCCAATGTCTTTGACATAAATAGTTTTGCAAACCATTTCTGCCAGCCATGTTTGACATTCGTCCTTAGGATATTTCTAGACAATTCTGCTTTTCCTCCCTTTGGACCTTACCATGACAACAACTTTAGCGTATACTATTTTGTGCAAGTATTGAAATGTTTTTACACTTCTTGTCAAATAATATAGGAGAATACACTTGTCCATGATGATTGTAATAGATAGCAGCTTTTAAATTTTTTGTTAATTGGTTTACTAATTGTATTTGTGCTGTCAGAACTAATAAAGGAATTTTCAAGGTTCCAATCTAAGTATACCCATCTCCATTTTAAATTATTTGGGAATGTTGGAATTTTTTTTTTATAATTCATTCTTTATTAGTTTGTACTTCTAGAGTTTGTATTGTTTACATTTTTCTATGCTTTTAGGTTGTTCAGCTTTCCTTGCTTAGGTTTAAGTAATTCTTTTATTTTTTTTATTTTTATTTTTTATTTTTTAATCTTTTTTTCTTTATTTTTTAATGGTAATTTTTATTTATTTTTTTGTTTTCAACATTTACTTTCACAAGATTTTGAGTTCCAAATTTTCACCCCATCTCACCCCTCCCCCCACCCCAAGATGGCATGCATTCTAAATACCCCTTCCCCTAGTCTGCCTTCCCTTCTATCTCTCTCCCCCTTTTCTTATCCCCTTCCCCTTCAATTTTCCTGTAGGGCAGGATGGATTTCTGTACCCCATTTTCTCTATTTCTTATTTCCCAGTTGCATGTGAAAATGTTTTTTTTAAACATGTGTTTTTAAAACTTTGGGTTCCAAATTTTCTCCCTTCCTCCCTCCCCACCCACCCTCATTGATAAGGCAAGCAACTAAATATAAGTTATATACGTGCAGTTATGCAAAACACTTCCATAGTAGACATGTTGTGAAAAACTAACTCTATTTCCCTTAATCCTATCCCACCCATCCATTTATTCTATTCTTTCTTTTGCCCCTGTCCCTCCTCAGAGGTATTTGCTTCTGATTACTCCCTTTCCCAATCTGCCCTCCTCTCTATCATTCCTCTACTCTCTTGTCCCCTTCCCCTCCGATTTTCCTGTAGGGTAAGATAGATTTCCACACCCAATTGAGTGTGTATGTTATTCCCTCCTTAAGTCAAATCCTATGAGAATAAAATTCACTCATTCCCTCTCACCTTCCCTGGTTTCCCCTCCACTGTGAGAGCCTTTTCTTTTCTGTTTTTTTTTTTTGTGGGATAATTTACCCCATTCTACCTTTCCCTTTCTCCTTCTCCTAGTATATTCCTCTCTCACCCCTTAATTTTATTCTCCAGATATGACCCCTTCATTTTCAACTCACCCTGTGCCCTTTATCTATCTATCTATATCTATATATACATACATATAATTTTTTCCCCTCCAACTACCCTAATACTGACAAAGTTCTCATGAGTTACAAATATCTTCTTTCCATGCAGGAATGTAAACAGTTCAACCTTAATAAGTCTCTTATGATTTTCTCTTTCCTGTTTACCTCTTCATGTTGCACTTGAGTCTTGTATTTGAAATCAAATTTTCTTTTCAACTCTGGTCTTTTCATCAAGAATGCTTGAAAGTCCTCTGTTTCACTGAATGACCATTTTTCCCCCTGCAGGATTATACCCAGTTTTGCTGGGTAGGTGATTCTTGGTTGTAATCGTATCTCCTCTGCCTTCCAGAATATTATATTCCATGCCCTGCAGTCCCTTAATGTAGAAGCTGCTAAATCTTGTGTTATCCTGATTGTGTTTCCACAATACTTGAATTGTTTCTTTCTGGCTGCTTGTAATGTTTTCTCCTTGACCTGGGAAGTCTGGAATTTGGCTACAATATTCCTAGGAGTTTTCTTTTGGGGATCTCTTTCAGGAGGTGATTGGTGGATTCTTTCCATTTCTATTTTACCCTCTGGTTCTAGAATATCAGGGCAGTTTTCCTTGATTATTTCTTGAAAGATGAGGTCTAGGCTCTTTTTTTGATCATGGCTTTCAGATAGTCCAATAATTTTTAAATTCTCTCCCCTGGAACTATTTTCCAGGTCAGTTGTTTTTCCAATGAGATATTTCACATTGTTTTCTAATTTTTCATTCTTTTTGATTTGTTTTACAGTGTCTTGATTTCTCATAAAGTCACTAGCTTCTAATTGCTCTATTCTAATTTTTAAGGAAGTATTTTCTCCAGTAATCTTTTAGACTTCCTTTTCCATTTGGTCAATTTTGCTTTTTAGGGCATTCTTCTCCTCATTGGCTTTTTGGACTTCTTTTGCCATTTGGGTTAGGCTATTTTTTAAGGTATTATTTTCTTCAGTGTTTTTTTGGGTCTCCTTTAGCAAGCTGTTGACTTGTTTTTCATGATTTTCTTGCATCACCCTCAGTTTTTCCTCTACTTCTCTTACTTGCTTCTCAAAATTCCTTTTGAGCTCTTCCAAGGCCTGGGACTGATTCATATTTTTCTTGGAGGATTTGGATGTAGGAGCTTTGGCTTCGTTGTCTTCTTCTGGTTGTATGTTTTGATCTTCTTTGTCACCAAAACAAGATAATATAGTCTGACTCTTTTTGTGCTGATTACTCATGATCCTGGCCAATTATTTGAGTTTTAAACTCTTTGTTAAGGTAAAAGTCTGCTTTCAATGTGAAGAGTGTACTGTCCCAAGCATCGGGGGTTTGTACAGCTGTTTTCAGAGATATTTCTAGGGACCTATAAATTTTCAGTTCTTCCAAGGTGGTATGATAAGGCACAAGGTGTTTCCTCTCTACCACCACAACAAGCTCTACCGCACCAGCGCTCCTCATCGCCCCAGGACCGCCCCTCAGAACTGTGACCCAGATCCAAGCACTGGTAAAGCAAGAGATTCCTGCTTAGCCCTGGCAAAGAGATCCATGAAATCCCCCTCTGATTAGCCACTCGATTCCCCCTCAGCCTGTGGGTCGAAAGCTCAGGAAAATGCCGTGGCCCTGGGCCGCGCTCGAGACTTGTGGCTGAATCCTAGCTCCTCTCTCACCACAGTCATAGACTTTTCCCGCTGACTTTCTAAGTTGTCTTTGGCATTCAGGGGTTGAGAAGTCTGGATACCGCCACAGCTGCCCATGATTCAGTCCTCTGAGGACTACTCCAGGGTCGCTGCAGCCTGCACGCCCACGCCGAACTGCGCTCCTCTCCCCACCCAGAGCGATATATCTTTCTGATCACCCATCCAGGCTGTCTTTGGCTGGAAATTTGTTTCACTCTGCCTTTTTGTGGGTTCAGTTGCTTTAGAATTTGTCTAGAGCCTTTTTTTAGGTTTTTGGAGAGCTTTGAGAGAGAGCTCAAGGCAGTCACTGCTTTCCCTCCGCCATCTTGGCTCCGCCCCCAGATTTAAGTAATTCTTTAACTTATGCTCCTTTTTTAGAAATTTGTTTGTTTTTAATTGCATTATATTGATTTGAAATGTATTATTTTGTAACTTGGAGGTGAAGATGTTGCCAACAGCAGCAGCAGCAACAACAAGAAGAACATGAAATTCTTGCCAAAAACTGGAAGCATTATTTTCAATTTTATGATAATACACTAATGGTGCATAACAAAAATAACTAATATTTTTAGTCCATTTTATATGTCTTTTTGATTTATGTGGTTTAGTGGTTAGTGCCATGTCCACTGAAGCATTTCTAGCAGATGGGATATCAGTATTTTTTATTTGTTCTAATGTGTCTTGCCTTCTTGTGTTTATCAGAACACAGAGGAACACTATTTCAATGAAAGGAAACTGATTAAGCATTCTCTGGATGCCAGCGAGCTTTCTAGAGTTTAGATATGAATACATGTACCAAATGCATCCCCAGCTGATCTGGTGAGGATGAGGGGTTGAGGAAGCAATTTCCAGTCTGAGTCTAGAACTGTGAACTGTAATCCTTTTTTTGCTGGGACACCTAGTGATGACTAGGTAAGCAGCTCAGGCAGAACAGGCCAAGGCTATAGACAGTGGGCAACTTCCCTGTCCTAGAAGTAATAATGGCAACTATTTGAACATGGCAACTAGAGCACATGTACTGGCCTAGACAGGCCTGAGATTAGATTGTTTCTTCTGTTTTGGATTTCCTTCCCTGAGCATGCATGAGAGAACATGTGATCTGGAGTGATCTGGAGACACGTATTTGTAACCTAGGAGGCAGGGCTCAGTTTTAGATCAGGGGGCAGTAGCAGAGCCTCAGGCACTGGCAAAGAGGGACAGTGGCAACATTAAAAACAGTGTTGGGTCTGGCACAAGCCCCATCAAGGGGTTCATGAAATCTGTCAAGGTGGAGTAGCAGTATCACTGGGCCCCAACACAGGGAGTCAGAGGTATCATTTAGGCTCAGTAGACAGGGGCATTTAAGTGGTGCAGTGGATAGAATGCCAGGCCTGGAGTCAGGCAATCATTTGTGTGACCCTGCGCAAGTCACTTAATATCTGCCTGCCTCAGTTTCCTCATCTGTAAAATAAGGATAATCATAGCATCTACCTCCCAGGATTATTGTGAGTCTCAATTGAGATAGTATTTATAAAATGGTTAACACAGTGTCTGACCCATAGGCACTATATAAATGCTGTCTATTATTAGGGGCAGCATACTGGCAAGCTTATTGTAGTCCTTTGTTTTTTGTAATCTGGAACCAATAGGCCATATTGCCACCAGTATAGTACCTGGGGGTCATCCTCATAACTGACTTCTATCCAAGGAACAAGGCATTAAATTGATGGGAGTTCTCTCGCTTACTAACGACACAGGAGATGTAAAAATAGACTCTAAAATCTATCCAGACAACATGGAGGAAGGGAACGTTCCTGAAGCAGTGGCCTCCAAGGGAATAAAGCTATGGTGCCCACTATTCTTTTCCCCTACCATGTGAGGTAGGGGAGGTAGAGGTCCTGGCTGGTGTGCTAGGGGAACACTGAGTGGTGGGTTATAGAGGGCAAATCTCAGTATTCACTCAAAGTCCAGCCTAGTCATTTTTCACGTTGACCTTGTCACACTATAACCAGGACATTATTTTGATCCAATCCTGATTAATGCCAAAAGATGTGGGCCAGACCTGACTAATGCTGGTCTGATGGTTCAACTTTGGGAGTAGGATGAATTGAGAAACTCACAGAGCAAACAAAGAAGGGGAAATAGAGGATGTCCCAAACGTCTTAATGCAGTTTAAAGCTTTTAAAGATGCACTAAGACTTTTGGGACACCCAGTATAATCAACATTTATTCATTCAACATACAACAATTATTCATTTGGGCAGCTTTCCTGCCTGTGAATTTGCTGTGAATTGTGCTGGTCAGAAGCATGAATCATACTCTAACTGCTGGTTGCTCTTTGTGTTCTGAACTTTTTTTTTGTTTAAAGTAATGATTAAGGTCAAACTGTTTACTATATACAAATATAATTTAATTAATACAGTATCATTAATATACAAAGATGTTAATATTAGTTATTATATTAATTATTGTTAGTGATAGTATTCTTTTTTTTTTTTTTGGTGAGGCAATCAGGGTTAAGTGACTTGCCCAAGGTCACACAGCTAGTACATGGCAAGTGTTTGGTCTGAGGCTGGATTTGAACTCAGGTCCTCCTGACTTCAGGGCCAGTGCTCTATCCACTGCACCACCTAGCTGCCCCATGATAGTATTCTTAAAACTTATCATTACTAAGGTAGTTTGAAAGAAAGGTTGGGGCTGAGTTGTGTATTAGGTGATTCTAAAAAACAGAATTGTGTAGGAAAAGGTTAAAAGGAGAAATTATCCCATGAAAATGGGGTGCGAAAGTAAGAACTAATATAGAGGAAGCAGGTGGGAATGGAGGGTTGATAGTACTGGAATCTAACTCTCATCTGGGTTGAAGAGGAAACAAAGTGTATATCTGAAGAGGTTTAGAAGTCTTCTGAACTTCTAGAGATGTGAAAAAAACTGGGGGATAGGGTGGAGAAGGGACTTTTTGAAGGGTGTATAGATAAGATTAGAAGGGTGGTGTGACTAGATAAGGAGGGACTTTTAGAGAGTGGCTAAATTAAGGAATGAGAGGATAAGGAGAGAAGATAAGGTAACCTGGATAGGGTGAAAGGAGAGGCTGAGAAGGAAAATAGTAAAAATAAGATAGAGAGAAATTTACAAATAGTGACTATAACATTGAATGCAAATTAGAAAAAATAATAACAAAATTCATTTGGAAAAGCAAAAAAAGTCAAGGATATCAAAGGAAATAATTTTTTTAAATGTATGAAGGAAGTACCAGATCTTAAACTGTATTAAAAGGCAGTAATCATCAAAACTATCTGGTGCTGGCTAAGAAATAGAAACACCGATTCATGCAGTAGAGTAGACATACAATTTACAACAGCAATAAACATAATAATCTTGTAAAGTGTAAAGACTTAAGATTTTGGGATAAGAATTCATTATTTGGTAAAAATTGTTGGTAAAACTACAAATCAGTATGGCAGAAACAGGGCATAGACCAATATTTTATACCATTCATCAAGATAAGGTCAAAATGGATACCTGACCTAGACATAAAGAGAGATTTTACAAGAAAATCAGAACATGGAACATATTACTTATCACACTTATGGATAGGCAAATAATTTATGAATAAATAAGAAATAGAGAGTAAAGTTAAGTATAAAATGGATAATTTTGATTACATTTAATTAAAAGTTATTGTACAAATAAAACAATTGTAGCCAACATCAGAAGGAAAGCAGAAAATTAGGGAAAAATTTCTATAGACAGTTTATCAGATACAGGTCTCATATCTAAAATATATAAAGAACTTGGTCAAATCTATAAGAATATGAGTTATTCCCCAACTGATAAATGTTCAAAGGATATGAACAGGCAGTTTTCTGATGAAGAAATCAAAACAATTTACAGTCATATGAAAAAATGTTCTAAATCATTATTGATTAGAGAAATGCAAATTAAAACAACTTTGAGATATCATTTTACACCTACCAAATTGGCTAAAATGATATAAGGGGAAAGTAACAAATGTTGGAGGGGATGTGGAAAAATTGGGACACTAATTCATTGTTGGTGGAATGTAAACTGATCCAACCATTTTGGAGAGCAACCTGGAATTATGCACAAAGAATTATTAAACTACCTGTGCCCTTTGACCCAGCCAGAGCACTACTTGGTCTATTTCTGAAGATAATTAGGAAAAAAGGAACCTATATGTTCCAAAATATTTATAGCAGCTGTGGTATCAAAGAACTGGTAATTTCAGGGATGCCCATCAACTAGGGAATGGCTAAACAAGTTGTAGTATATGATTGTGATAGAATATTACTGTTCTATAAGAAATGATGAACTCAGTGATTTCAGAAAAAACATGAAAAGTCTTGCATGAAATAATGAAGAGTGAAAAGAGAACCAAGAGAACATTGTAGAAAGTAACAACAATATTGTTTTAAGAACAACTTTGAGCAAATAAGTTATTTTGACTATTGTAAATTCTCAAATGAAGTATAAAAGACATATGAAGTAAGATGCTATCTCCATCCAAAGAAAGAACTGATAAATAGATGTATAGAATAGTTTTACATACATATATATAACTATTTGTGTCTAATGGTAGCTATCTCTAGGGTGGGGGGGTGGAAGGAAGAGAAGAAAAAAAGAAATTTACATGATAATTTTGTATATTTGAAAGGAATAGCAAGTTGTGCATGGTAGATTTGCAGTTTCATTTATAATCATTGTTTAATAGTACTATGTTAAGAAAATGCTTATTTTATTCCATAAATTAAAAATAAATAAATAAATAACAGTTTTTTAGCTAAAAATATTTTAAAATTATTTTTAATCTCTCAGACCAGAGGTGTCAAACACTAGAATGGGCTTTATGTGGCCTATAACACTCCTGAGTGTTATCTGAATTAGATTAAAGTGTAATTGAGAAATATTTAACAAAATAAATAAAAATGCAACAAAATATAGATAATATTACATTTGAAAACTAAGTCAATATGCTGCCTACAGGGATACTTATGTATAGATTAGTGGCCCCCATTTATATTTTAGTTAGACAGCATTGCCTTAGGGCAGCTAGGTGGTGCATGGATGTAGTGCCAGGCCTGGGATCAGAAAGACTCATCTTCCTAATCTGGCCTTAGACACTTACTAGCTATGTGATCCTGGGCAAATCACTTAACCCTGTTTGCCTCAGTTTCCTCATCTGTAAAATAAACTGAAGAAGGAAATAGCAAATTACTCCAGTATCTTTGCCAAGAAAACCCAAAATGGGGTCATCAAGAGTCAGATGTAACTGAAAAAGACTGTACAACAACAATAACACAAACCACTGCCTTAGACCAGTGAAATTTTAAGCATGATTTCACTAACTTTTAGGGGAAAAAAGCTATTCTAGCCTTCATGGAAATAGATATTACTCCTACAAAACCATGATTCACAGGATTACTGAGTGATTTTTTTGATGTGTGTGTATACGTATTTATTTTGTGTGTGTGTGTGTGTATTCTGGAGTTATCCGACGGCATTTGCACATAGCTAGAATGAATTAGATGAAGGACTCTGACTCCAAGGCTAGTCTTCTATCTACTACACCACCCTGTCTTTCAAATCTGTGTATTTGTCTCTTAAGAATATTGGTGTTAAAAAGAGGAATTTTTGTTTTAAGGCGGAGACTAGGGTTTTGAGAGCACTTCACAATTTCCCAAGTGCAATCCATACCACTCTCTTCCTCTTATTAAATTCTGGTCCCATTGCATTGTCCATCTTTAGTATCTGATTCAAGACTGATTGACCAGCTCAACAGATTATCCATTAAATTGCATATCACATTATGGACAAAATTCTTTCATAGATCATAGATTTACATCCAGAGGATTCCTCATCAGTCAATTAGTCTAAGCCCTTCATTTTATGTATGACCTAATTGAGGTCCAAACAAGTTGTTTTTCCCCCAAAGTCATACAATGATTAATTAGCAGAAGTAGAATTCAAACTCCTGTCCTCTGACACCAAATCCTATTTTCTTTCTATGGTGACAGACTGCCTTGGTTATTCTTGTGTTAATTGTTAGGTTAAACTCTTGTGAATGATTATAAATCCCATTAATAGTAATGCAATAATTAGCATAATACTATCCACAAATAGGAGCTTTTGGAAGGTCTCATGGACTAGAGGGTCTTCTTTGTCCTACTAGGTCCAGTTTTCAGGCAATAAATATTTAATAAGAATTTACTATGTTCAAGGCACTTTGCTAAAAACTAAGGATACAAAGAAAGGCAAAAGAAAGGAAGCCAGAGAAGCCAGGAGGTGGAGTTGAGATGGGAGAAAATTCTAGAAATGTGTGGCAGCCAGTGAAAATGACCAGCATTAGGATATGTCATTTTGAGCAAAGAACAAAAGGAAGCCAGTGTCACAGGATCATAGTGTGTGTGTGTGTGTGTGTGTGTGTGTGTGTGTGTATGTGTGTGTGTTTGTGTGTGTGTGTGTGTGTGTGTATGGGTGGCCATTAAAGTGAAAGAAGACTGGAAAAGTGAAAGGACAGTGGCTTTGAATGGCAGAGAAAAGATTTTATATTTGATATTGGAGGTAATGTGGAGCTACTGGAGTTTATCGAATATGGAGAGAGTGCGTGTGTGTTTGTATGTATGTATATGTATGTGTGTAACATAGACATGCACTTTAAGAAGATCACTTTGACACCTGAATGGAGGATGGAGGATGGATTGCAGTGGGGGAGAGACTCGAGGCAGAGAGACCAACCAGTAGCCTAGGGCAATAGTCCAGATCTTATGTGATAAGGGTCTGAATCAGAGTGGTGGCGGTATCTGAAAAGAGAAAGGAGCATATATGAGAAATGTTTCAAAGGGAAATGAAAAGACCCTGACAACAGATTGAATATGGGGGGGGGCAGGTCAGAGTGAGGAGCTGAGGATGACAACTAAGCTGTGAGCCTAAATGAATGGGAGGATAGATGGTGACACCCTCATTAGCAGAGAGTTAGGAAGAGGGAAGGATTGGGGATGGGGAAAGATAATGAGTTCAACTTTGGATATGTTAAATTTAAGATGTCTGTAAGACAACTTTCTTATCAAATGTCTTTCTTATAATCCATAAGGACACCTTTGTTAAATGGAGATTCTGGGAGGAGCTTCCAAGATCCAATCAGAGGGAAGGGCAAGGGGCTAGAAAGTATTGATGAGGTGTGAGTTCCAGGGTTTTTGTGATCTTGTAGGATGAATAGGTTTCTCTGGCATTATGGAGAAATTCAGATGAGTGTATCCTAGTGGGAAATATACATTTCACATAAATTTACCACGAAGAAGCCAATGTAAAGGAATGGAAATACTACTTTGATACTATTCTGGGCCTCACATTATAGCAAATCTTTCCTGCTCCTACTAACTTTAATTATTTAGGAGCCATTTTTTAGGAGGTGGATTAATCACATCTTTTGTTTTTTTTCTTCTGTTACCCTGACTTTATGCCTAGTCATTGTTTCATAAGACTACTATTAAAGCATGGACAAAAATACATCATCATCGAGACTTTCAGGAGCCAAGATGGTGGAGTAAGCAGTAAGTCACTCTCACTCTCCCTTACTGAACTCTAAAAACCCAGAAAATATTGCCATAGGAAAAACTCTGGGAGAAAGATGGGGTGCAAGAGTCTTTTAGCTCAGGAAGCTTGGTGATTAATGAGAAAGGTCCTTCTCACTCTGGTGGAATTGTACAGGATGAGAGGTTTTGCAGCAAGCCAGTGGCAAACCCCCATTTATCGGCAAACCAACGAGAGATCCTGAGCCCCAGGGTGCTGGAATAGGCAAGCAGCAATACCAGGCCCCCTAACCCCCAAGTGCCTTGGCACAGACAGGGGAACCAGTAGATTCCATCTTGGAAAACCATCATGTGTGCTGGAGGGTGGGTGTCCTTTAGCAGCTAAACCTCGTGGTGCTTCAGCAAAACTCCAGGAAACACAACTCCAGCCCAACAGGCATCCTATAGTGCTTCAGAGCAGCCTAGGTGAGCAGACATCCTCCAGGGGCCAGACCCCTCTCCACCCCAGAGCTTCAATGTTGCTGACCTCAGCTCAGTACCAGGTAAGCTGCTAGAACCCTACAGCACAGCTGTCAGTACCTGAGGCCCCAGCAGACAAAGCCAGTGACCAGGTCCCTGGCCCCCAGCACAAGAAGCTTGGGTCAGTGGCCCCTGTGCTCCAGCAGGAGAGCTTAAGTTTAAAAGCCAGGAAACTGGCAAACATCATGAGCAAAAAGCAGAAATGGACAACGACCATAGATTCTTTCTGTGGGGACAGGGAAGATCAAAACACAAATTCAGAAGAGGACAACATTGTCAATATACCCACATCCAAAATCTCAAAAGGGAATATGAACTGGCCTCAAGCCCAAAAAGCCTTCTTGGAAGAGCTCAAGAAGGGTTTTAAAAGTCAAATAAGAGAGGTAGAAGAAAAATTGGGAAAAGAAATGAGAGGTATGCAAGAGGGAGTCAATAGCTTGGAAAAGGTAGGACAAAAATTGACTGTAGAAAACAAGTCCTTAAAAAAATACAATTGGCTAAATGGAAAAAAAAGCACACTGAAGAAAACAACTCCTTAAAAAGTAGAATTGGCTAAATAGAAAAGGATGCACAAAAACTCACCAAAGAGAAGAATTCCTTAAAAAGTAAAATGGGCCAAATGGAAAAGGAGGTACAAAAGGTAATTTAAGAAAACAATTTGTTAAAAATTAGAACTGGGCAAGTGGAAGCTAATGACTCTATGAGACACTAAGAATCAGTCAAACAAAATGAAAAGAATGAAAAAATAGAAGAAAATGTAAAATGTAATTGGAAGAACAACTGACCTGGAAAATAGATCCAGGAGAGATAGTTTAAGAATTATTGGTCTACCTAAAAGCCATGACCAAAAAAAGAGCCTGAATAGCATCTTTCAAGAAATCACCAAGGAAAACTGCCTTGAGGTCCTAGAACTAGAGGGTATAATAGTCACAGAAAGAATCCACCAGTCACCTCCTGAAAGAGATCCCAAATTGAAAACTCCTAGGAATATCACAGCCAAATTCCAGGATTATCAGATCAAGGAAAAAATATTGCAAGCAGCAGGAAAGAAACAATTTCAATATCATGGAACCACAGTTAGGATTATGCAGGACTTTTCAACTTCCATATTAAAAGATCAGAGGGCTTGGAATATGATTCTGTCAGGCAAAGGAGCTTGGATTACAACCAAGGATCAACTACCCAGTGAAATTGAGCATAATCTTTCAGGGGAAGAGATGGATATTCAATGAAATAGGGGACTTCCAAATCTTCCTGATGAAAATGCCAGAGCTCAAAAGAAAATTTGATCATCAAATATAAGACTCAAGAGAGGCATAAAATGGTAAACAGGAAAAACACACACACACACACACACACACACACACACACACCATGTTATTCAATAAGGGCAAACTGTTTACATCCCTACATGTGAAGATGATACTTATAACTCTTGAGAATTATATCTTCATTATGACATTTAGAAGGGGTATACATAGACAGAGGGTGTGGTTATAAGTTGAGTTTGATGTGATGATAAAAAAATTAATTAAGTGGAGAAAAGGGATTGTATTGGGAGAAGAGGAAAGTAGGAGGCAGAAAGGGGTAAATTACAACACAGGAAGAGGCACAAAAATCTACTACAATAGAGGGAAAGAAGAGAGGGAGATGAGCATTGTTTGAATCTTACCTTCATCATATTTGGCCCAAAGAGAGAATAACACACTCAGGTATAGCAATCTAACTTACCCTATAGGAAGTAGGAGGGGGAAGCAAAAAGAAAAGGGAAGTAGTGCATAGAAGGGAGGGAAGAAGTAGTAAGGGAAAAGGGAGAGAAAAGGGAGGGGGCTGATAGAAGTAAGGGCAGATTGAGGGAAATGGTGGTCAAAAGCAAAACTCTGGTGAGGAGGAAAAGGGAGAAAGGAGAGAAAGCATAAACAGGAGGGAAAATAGGGTGGAGAGAAAGACACTGAATAGTAATCATAACTGTCAATGTGAATAGGATAAACTCTCCCATAAAACAGGACTGAATAGCACAGTGGATTAAAAACCATAATCCTACAATATGTTGTTTACAAAAAACACATTAGAAGCAGAGGGATACACATGGACTAAAAGTAAAAGGCTGTAGTAGAATATATTATGCTTCAACTGAAGTAAAAAAAGCAGGGGTAGCAATCCTGATCACAGACAAATCAAAAACAAAAAATAGATCTAATTAAAACAGATAAGGAAGGAAACTGCAACCTGCTAAAAGGTATCATAAGCAATGAAGTAATATCATTACTGAACATATATGCACCAAGTGGTATAGCATCCAAATTCTTAGAGGAGAAGTTAAAGGAGTTACAGGAAGACAACAAAACTATACTAGTGGGAAACCTCAATCTCCCCCTCTCAGAGCTAGATAAATTTAGCCACAAAATAAGCAAGAAAGAAGTTAAAGACATGAATAGAATTTTAGAAAAGTTAGATATGGTAGATCTCTGGAGAAAAGTGAATGGGCATAGAAAGGAATATACCTTTTTCTCAGTGGTATATGGCACCTGCACAAAAATTGACCATATATCAGGGCATAAAAACCTCACATTCCAATGCAAAAAGGCAGAAATATTAAGTTCATTCTTTTCAGATCATGATGCAATAAAAATTACATATAACAAAGGGCCATGGAAAGATAGACTAAAAATTAATTGCAAACTAAATAATCTAATCCTAAAGAATGAGTGGGTCAAAAAACAAATCACAGAAAAAAATCAATAACTTCATTCAAGAGAATGGCAATAATGAAACAACATACCAAAACTTATGGGATGCAGTGAAAGTAGTTCTTACGGGTAGTTTTATATCTCTCAATGCTTACATGAATAAAATACAGAAAGAGGAGATCAACTAATTGGGCATGCAACTAACAAAGCTAGAAAAAGAAGAAATTAAAAATTCTCAATTAAATACCAAATTAGAAATTCTGAAAACCAAAGGAGAGATTAATAAAATTGAAATTAAGAAAACTATTGAACTAATAAATAAAACTAAGAGTTGGTTTTATGAAAAAAAAAAAAGCAAGATAGATCAACCTTTGGTTAATTTGATTTTTTTAAAAAAGAAGAAAACCAAATTACCAGTAACAAAAATGAAAAGGGTAAATTCACCACCAGTGAAGAGGAAAATAAAAAAAGTTAATTAGGAGCTATTTTGCCCAACTGTATGCTAATAAATTTGACAATCTAAGTGAAATGGATGAATATTTACAAAAATATAAATTGCCCAGATTTACATAAGAGGAAATAAAATACTTATATAACCCCATTCCAGAAAAAGAAATTGAACAAGCCTTGAATGAACTCCCTAAGAAAAAAATCTCCAGGGCCAGATAAATTTGCAAGTGAATTCTATCCAATATTTGAAGAAAAATTAATTCCAATATTATATACACTATTTGGGAAAATAGGCAAAAAGGAGTCCTGACAAATTCTTTTTATTATACAAATATGGTGCTGATACCTAAACCAGGAAGAGCCAAAATAGATAGAACAATTTCCCAAAATCACATGGATGAAAAAAATTTAAATACAATGTTCACATACAGATTAAAGCAACTTACAATACACTTTAATGAGGTGGGATTTATACCAGGAATGCAAGGCTGGTTCAATATTAAGAAAACTATGAGCATAATTGATCATATCAACAACCAAACTAACAGAAATCATATGATTATTTCAATAAATGCAGAAAAAGCTTTTGATAGGCTACAACACCCATTCCTATTAAAAACACTAGAAATATAGGAATAAATGGAGTCTTCCTTAAAATGATAGGTAGCATCTATCTAAAATCATCAGCAAGGATTATATGTAATGGGGATAAGCTAGAAGCATTTCCAATAAGACTGGGGGTGAAACAAGGATGTCTATTATCACCGCTGTTATTCAATATTGGACTAGAAGTGTTTGCTTTAGCAATAAGAGAAGAAAAGGAAATTGAAGGGATTAGAATAGGCAAAGAAAAAACAAAGCTATCACTCTTTGCAGATGATATGTTGGTATACTTAGAGAATCCTAGAGAATCAAGCAAAAAAACTACTTGAAATAATAAACAAATTTAGCAAAGTTGCAGGATATAAAATAAACCCACATAAATCATCAGCATTTCTATATATTACTAACAAAGCCCAACAGCAAGAGATAGAAAGAGAAATTCCATTTAAAGTTATTGTAGACATTATAAAATATTTAGGAGTCCACCTGCCAAAACAAACCCAGAAACTATATGAACACAATTACAAAATGCTTTTTACAAAAATAAAATCAGATCTAAATAATTGGAATTTGGAAATTGGAAAAATACCAGTTGCTCATGGGTAGGCTGAGCTAATATAATAAAAATGAGAATTCTACCTAAATTAATTTACTTATTCAGTGCCATACCAATGAAACTACCAAAAAAAATTTTCTAGAAATAGAAAAAATAATTACAAAATTCATCTGGAAGAACAAAAGGTCCAGAATATCAAGGGGATTAATAAAAAGAAATGCAAGGTAAGGTAGCCTAACTGTACCAGATCTTAAATTGTATTTTAAAGGAGCAATCATTAAAACCAGTTGGTACTGGCTAAGAAATAGAATGGTGGATCAGGGGGATAGGTCAGGTATGCAAGACACAGTAGTCTAACCATAGTAATCTACTATCTGATAAACCGAAAGACCCCAGCTTCTGGGATAAAAACTTACTATTTAATAAAAACTGTTGGGAAAACTTGAAAATAGTATGGCAGAAACTAGGCATAGACCAACATCTTACACTGCATACCAAGATAAAGTCAAAATGGGTACAAGATTTAGACATAAAGGCTGATGCTATAAGCAAACTAGGAGAGCAAGGAATAGTTGACCTGTCAGATTCATTGAGAAGGGAAGAATTTATGACCAAATAGGAGAAAGAGAACATTATGAAATGCAAAATGGGTAATTTTGATTACATTAAATTGAAAAGTTTTTGCACAAGCCAAGCTGATGCAACCAAAATTAGAAGGAAGCAGAAAGCTGTGAAACAATTTTTACAGTTAGTGTCTCTGATAAAGACCTCATTTCTAAAATATATAGAGAACTGAGTTAAAATTTTAAGAATACAAGTTATTCCCCAATTGAGAAATGGTCAAAGGATATGAACAGGCACTTTTCAGATGAAGAAATTAAAACTATCTATAGTCATATAAAATGCATATCAAAACAACTCTGAGGTACCTATCAGATTGGCTAACATGACCAAACAGGAAAATGATAAATGATGGAGAAGATGAGGGAAAATTGGAACACTAATGCATTATGGGTGGAGTTGTGAACTCATCCAACCGTTCTGGAGAGTAATTTGGGACTATTCCCAAAAGGTTATAAAACTGTGCATACTCTTTGACCCAGGGATACCACTTCTAGGTCTGTATCCCAAAAAGATCATAAAAATGGGAAAAGGATCCACACATTCAAAAATATTTATAGTAGCTCTTTTTGTGGTGGCAATGAATTTGAAAGTGAGGGGATGCCCATCAGTTGGGGAGTGGCTGAACAAGTTGTGGTATATGAATGTAATGGAATATTGTTGTACTATAATAAATGATGAGCAGGCAGACTTCAGAAAAACCTGGAAAAACTTATATGAACTGATGCTGAATGAAGTTAGCAGAACCAGGAGAACACTGTACACAGTAACAGCAACATTGTGCAATGACTTAGAGAGACTTAGGTTTTCTCCTCAATGCAAGGATCTAAGACAACTCCAAAAGACTCATGATAGAAAATGCTATCCACATCTAGAGAAAGAACTATGAAGTCTAAATGCAGATTGAAGCATACTATTTGCTCTTTTGTGTTTTGTTTTGTTTTGTTACTTATTTATCATGGTTCTTCCCATTGCTTGTAATTCTCCTCCTCCTCCTCCTCCTTCTTCTTCTTCACAGTTTTCTGTCTTTATTAAGATCACTGTACATGTGATCATATGTTGTTTTGAAATCATAAACATTGGGCTTGTCCGGTGCTGGTCCTGGGAGTTTCACACAAGTTTCTGTTCCGAAGGATCTGACGCTGACTCCTTGCTTCCTGAGGAGGTTGTGAGCTTCTAAGCTCCGATTCTGTTTACTCGAGCACACCACGGCAGCTTGCAGCTATGGCGACAACTGCATGATAGTGGTGAGAAGGAAGAGGATGGCGGTAACTGCAGCAAAAAGGGGTTGCGGGGAACCCGTGGACATTGCTAAAGCAGCAACCTCAGCTGGGCGAGCAAACTTGTAATGCTTCTTTAAGACATGGCTAATGTGAAAATGTGTTTAATATGAATGTATACGTGGAGCCTTTATCAGATTACACGCCATCTTGGGGGGGGTGGTAGGGAGGAAAGGGGAGAAAATTTAAACCTCAAAATCTTATGGAAGTGAATGTTGAAAACTAAAAATAAATTAATTAATTTAAAAAATACAGTAGCTTCTCTATTGCAGGTTATCCATAAGAATTTGTGGTTTGGATTAAGAGAGAAAATGACAAATAAAAAATCGATTTTCCTCTGTGTTAATCCTAGTAAGTTTGAAGATGCAGAAAGAGGAATAAAATGGCTAAAAGGGAATCTGGATAATCTGAGGGTTTTAAATTCCCTTGTCATTTTTTTTTTTAATCATAAGGGGCAGGTAGATGGCTCAGTGGATAGAGTGTTGATCTAGGAGGTCAGGAAGACCTGAATTCAAATGTGGCCTCAGATACTTACTTGTGGCCATGGACAAGTCACTCAACCTCTGTTTGCTTCACTTTCCTCATCTGTAAAGTGGGGATATTAATAGCACCTACCTCTCACGGTTGTTCTGAAGATCAAATGAGATGATAATCATAAAGCCTGGAACGTAGTAAGCACTATATAAAGTTATTATTACTAGTCAAAAGGCAAGGCAGCTCATCTGTGGGGACAAGAAGGGAGTAGCTTCTGCCAATATCCCTGAGGCATACAGCCTCATTTATTATGACATTGCCTATAGGCAAAAATAAAAGTCCGTAGAACCAGAATAGCTGAGCCAGAATGGCCCACTTTCCTTCTGTGACACAGTGGTATTCACTGGGAAGAGGAGCAAAAGGGTCAAATAGGACCCCTCTGTGACAAAGCAGTATGGGTTCAAGGTGCATTTTTCTATGTGTTTGGGTTTGTGATCTCCTGGCTTGTGTGTGTTCTTGAGACAGTGTAGGGCTGCAAGTATATTTGATGTGGGATGAATTGTCAAGCCCAGGCCTTCCCGTTAAAGGTGAAATGCAAAGCTTTTCACCAAAAATAAAATAAAATAAAAAGAGCACTTCTTGAATAATTAACTAGAACTTATGTGAAGATGTTAAACTACAAATGTGCCTAAGAACTGAACATAGCCTCTGAAAAGTTGGCATAGAGAAGAGGAAAGGACTAGGTAGTGACAATTTTGTATAATAAGGTCAGTGATACCCAAGTTACCGACTTAGAGCTGGATGGGACCTTAGAGGCTATCACATCCAACTCCGTCATTTTACAGATAAGGAAACTGAGGCACAGAGAGGTTAAGTGACTTAACAGGTTTGCAGAGCAAGAAAGTGTCTGAGACAGGAATTAAATTCATTTTTTTCTTGGCTCCAAGTCTAGTTATCTATCCTGTAAGACAGTTTTGGAGTCCTCTATTCTCCCAGGTGTGTCTGTGAGGTTGCAAGATTCTAATGTTTGCCTAGCTAACATTATTGAAAGTTTACTGTAATTTTTCCCCCTCAATCTGCTACTAAGAACTGGATACTCCCAGGAAACCTTAGATTTTCTTAACAAGGCCTGGCAGGCAAGTGAAGGTGTGCCAACTATTCAGAGGCTCTGTTCAGTTCTTAGACACATTTGTAGTTTAACATCTTCACATAAGTTCCAGTTAATGATTGGGGAAGTTCTCTTTGTATTTTATTTTATTTTTTTTTGGTGAAAAGCTTTGCATTTCACCTTTAAGGGGAAGGCCTGGGCTTGGCGCTTCATCCCACATCAAAACTCACCACTGAGATTTCTACCTTCAAACAAGTGAAACAAATGCTTTCCAGCCGAGGTATGCGCAGTATGAGGAGTGTGAATGCAATCTGGATATCAGAACTATTCAGATGGGATTGCCTACTTAGAGGAAATCAGTAGAGGATAGAGAATACCTTCAGTGGGGGACCACTCAGCACTCTGCCCCTTCCTGGTGCTTTCCATCTCTGTGGTGCTGAAAAAGCCCCTTTACATTTCTTCGAGCAGAGAAAGTATATGAAAGATGACCCAGCTCAGCATGTGATAACCAATGTGTTTTGATTACCTTTATCTAAACCTTCCTAGATTAATGGGCTCTTTCCTACAAATAGATTGTACATTTCATATTTAAAAAAAAGTCCTTGAATAAACCTGCCCCCCCAACCTTTCTGGGTTTTTTTAAAACACTTACCTAAAAGAAGGAATGGATAATATTCGATGCCTCATGTAGAAAATGTAGTTCCATTAGCAACTTTAGTAAGAAATTGCTCTACATTGTTCCTATGACAAGTAATTTTTCCCAGCATGTGTGTATCTTAAAAGTATTGCAAAACAATATCTTAAAATGAACTGATTAGCATGCACGCTTTGTGGTCACATTTAAGTTCTATTTTTATAAAATCTATTCTGTTCCAGGCTCAGACAAACAAAACTGAAATGCAGCTGTGTAACACATTGATAATTTTCATTAGTTCTAAAAGCCTCAATAGAATTTGCAATTTTATTCATTACATCTAAATAATCCTGGAAAACCCATTGTGAAGGTGACCTTTCACAATTTTTTTTTGTGGCCTGTATGATTTGGCCAGAGTGGAGGATTTGGTTGGAGGGAGAGGTTTGTTCAGATGATCCAAGAATAGAAATAGGATAAAAATTGAAGTGGGAAAATGATTAAAAAAAAAAAAACAACAACCCGAGGAGCCAGAGGGACTAAAAATTGTCCATGTAGATTATGAAAGCCACCCTAACTGGGCGGACTCCAGCATTGTTGTCAGTGGCAAAAGTATAGAAGCACAGCTTTCTGCATCTCTAGTGTGATCATGTTGGTAAATATGGATTAACTTCTACTCTAATTGGGACAGAGAATAGGAAAAACTGTTTCTGATCTTTGGAGAGAAGAATTTTCTTAGAAAGAGTATCCATGAATATCCCTAATGTGAGGGAGTCCTATGAGAAGTAAATAGCAGTGCTCTTTTCAATCTAAACTTTTCCCTATAACGTTGAGGCAAAGACAAACTTTGGGGTCACTTTTCTTACTGAGTTATTCAGTGTATTGAAAAAAAAACTCTCCAGGATATTGGCAGCTGGCCATGAAAACATGCAGAAGAGTCTTTAGAAACTAAGGTAACAACAAAAAAAGAAAAGGAAGCTTAATTTGAGCAATGAAAAAAAATAGATAGGCATTCATATTTTAGAGCTACTCTAATGGTGCCAAAACACAGTGTAGGTAATTAACATAATACAATGGGAGGGCAGAGCATTGTAGACACCTGTCACCCATACACACTTGTGAGTTTGTAGTTAATAACTAGCATTGTTGTCATAACTATAATGAAGTTAAATATTCAATTCATCAAACATTTGTTGAATACCCACTATATGCTAGGTGCTGTACAGCATATCAAGATGATTAAGACATCATCCCTGCTCTCAAGAATTTAAATCTAGTAGAAGGAAATATGAAATTAAAAAACTCCGCAAAGTGTGAATGTATTGAGAGGGACAAAGTGCTATGAGACTTCACCAGAAGGAAGAATTATTTACTACTGAGGAAATCAGGGACAGTACCATGAAAGAGATGGCACTTGTGGTGAGATATGTAGGATTTCAAACGGCTGAGATGTGAGTGGAGGGCATTTAGGTGAAGGCAACAGTATGAGACAGGGCACAAAAGAAGTAAAATACTGTGAGTCTAAGAAATGTTGCATACTCAAGTAAGGCTTGAGTACTGGGTATGTGAATGAGAATTATATGAAATGTCTGGAAAGGTAAGATGGAGCTGTACTTAGGATGGTATTGAATACTGATTAAGAAAACCTGAGAATTCAATAGATGATGGGAGCCACTGGAAATTTCTGAGCAGTTTAGTGATGTGATCAAGATATTCATAGAGCAACTCAAAGTTTGAGAGGTTTGTTGGGGGGGGTGGTGTACATCAATATAGGAAAAATGGGAATTTTAAAGAAAGGATTTGTGGTCAAAGGGCATAGCCTCATAACATGTTCACCTAGCCTTATTTTTCTTGTCTTACTGTTCAACTGGATGGTGCAGTGGATAGAGATTTGGGTCAAGTCATGAAGATCTGAATTAAAATTTGACCTCAGACATTGCTAATTGTGTGACTTTGGGCAAGACACTTAAAATGGAAATAACAATAGCCCCTACATCACAGAGTTATAAGTATTAAGGGAGATCATATCAATAAAGGATCTAGCAAGTATCTTGCACATAGTAGGAGCTTAATAATAACTGATTGTTCCCTCCCCTCCTTTCCCACCTGCTCCTTTCTCTGTAGAAGAACCATAGGATTCAAGGGGCTGAGTGAATCTGTAGTGACTCAGATACACAGTCATTTGTGGTTTCTTTTAATGTAATTCCCAGAAATAACAGTTTGAGGGAGAACTCTGGTTGAAAATGAGGAATCCACTGGAGTTAAAGGGGAATGTCTAACCCTAAATCAGATAAGAAATTCTGGACAAGGACTTTGATCCTGCTAGCAGTAGATTGTTGATTCAAACACACACTAAATGCCTGATGGCTCTAATTATTTGGTAGGCTCATCTGTGTTCCAAAGGAGTTTAATCCCTGGGGCTAAGATTCTAAATGCTGACAGACTTCTCTCCTTATCAGAGAGAAAGCTGTTTTTTTTTCTAGTGTGAACCTGGGTGTGTGTGGGACTGCCACTCTCACCAAAAGCTATGTAGATTAACCTTCAGGCTATAAACTAAAAAGCCAGGAGAGAGGAGAGGAGAGAAGAGAGGAGTGTAGGGGAAGGGAGGGCAGAGGAGAGAAAGGAGGGACAAACAGACTATTTTAATAGTGCAGCTGATTTTATTTTCCATTCCACTCAGTGGGAGTGTGCCTTGGAATAAGTCTAAAATGGCAGATATAAATCTGCTGTTCCCTCATCCTTTATCAGTTCCTGGGTACTACTCCTAATGTGAGCATCTTTCTCTGCCAAGGCTGATTCTAGAATGTCCTCTTTATTGTACCCATGGACTGTATATTCATTCTGTTTAGGCCGACAGAGCTAATGACAGGGCCAGCATTTTCCTTGCACATTTCTTGTTAGCTAGAATGACTGCTGTGTTCCCTTTTTATTTCTTGTTGCTTTATGTTGCCCACTGGTGAAGCAAGAAGGTGGTGTGGTCACCCTCTAAAATAATTATGTGTCAAACCCTTTCAAATAAGGCATTTCTTCTCTGTTTATTATTTTTCCTGCTAACTAACTTTCTAATTCCATTCTCTCTCTCTCTCTCTCTCTCTCTCTCTCTCTCTCTCTCTCTCTCTCTCTCTCTCTGTCTCTCTCATTAGCTTAGTTGACTGTAATAAAAAATAAAACAAACAAAATAAGACATTGGTTGTCCTACAGTACCAGAAGCTTCAGTTTCCTCTCCATGTATATGAAATGGCCATACATATTCCTTGGTATGTTCTGTCAAGTTCACTGATGAATCTTGAATGAGCAGTTTTAGTAAGTTGAGTTAGAAAATCAGATTGCAAAAACATAAGCAGTGTGAGGGCTGGTGAGTAAATAGAGGCACTGAGAAGAAATGTCTATTTCTTGGAGTTTAGCAGTGAAAGAAAATAGAGATGCATAATGGTAGACTGAGGAGATGACAGAGTTATGGGAAGGTTTTTTAAGGACAGGGAAACCAATCATCATATGACTGGTAATATGTCAGAGTGACTGCTTTCCCCAGTCTTCAGCATCCCAAATACCTCATAAAAAGGAATTATGCACCAATGAGTAACTGAAACTTAATTCCCATGATAGGAAGTCAGAAATAGCATACAAATCAAATACTTATGAAACCATAACAAATAACTTAAATACTTACAGTTCCAACTCAGCATCCCTATCTTACAGCCCACTCTATGCAGTGGGTATAGTGAGCATAAACAAGTTTCCAGGCTTATGATTTAGTGTCTAGCTGTGGGGATAACTACTCTTTTCCTCCACAACAGTGACTCATCCCTCACACCTCTCACACAACACAAGTGGCAACAGACAATGATTCTGCCCAGACATATGGAGAAAAATAAGAGATATTGGAAGAGGGAGAGCTTGCAGAGTACAGAGCATAGGCTAGAAGGAAAACTGCATCAAATACCTGAGAGAAAGGGGACTGGCAAACCACTTCCTCTTCTAAGAGTTTACTTAGGCATGGGTCTTGCCTAGCTTCCTCTCACATCAAGAAACTTGTGGGGGATGAGGACAACAAGCACTCTTTGAGTCATAAGTCTACGTAGCAGTGAAAGTGGAGAAACTAAAGAGTAAGGAAATAGATGAGAGGCAAGGGAAGGGTGGGGAGTGAGTGAGAAATAGATAGATAGATAGATAGATAGATTGATAGATAGATAGATAGAGAGAGAGAGAGAGAGAGAGAGAGAGAGAGAGAGAGTCTGAATAATAACTCAGTTTACAAACAGATGTGATAGGGGACTGGCCAATGAAAGCTGAATCTTGGAAGCATGTGAAAGGCATCAACCATGGATATTTAGTACACTTTCTTCCCGACATTTTATGAAACGGAGAACAGATATCTCCAGTACATATTCCTGGAAGTGGGGTGTTCACCAAGTTATGGTTCCCCTAAGTGTGTTCCCAGCACTGGACATTCATTGGCTCAGTTACTCTGAGAAACCAGCACTTAGGATCATAAAGACTAAAGAAAAATAAAGTAGAACCTTGAGGAGAATCTACAGCACCATGAATAAATAATATGCTATGAAGGAAAAATGAACCAAAATGATCAAATGAAAAAGAATGCCAAATATACCCCCAGAACATAGAACAATAGTAATAAACTCTAATATGGTTCAAAAGAGAAATAAAATAGAAGAAACTATCTTTGTGAGGAAAGTAGATTGGAAGTCAGAACTGTTCAGGCATTTAAAAAAAGTCTACAAACAGCAGAGTAGGAACAAGTGAATATATAACAGAGAATAAAAGAAGCAAAGGCTCTGAGAGGGAGATTTGGAACAGGCAAATAATGAAGTGGGAGAAAATTTGAAAGAAGAGAAAGAAAAAATATTAAAAGAAGATACGAATTTTATGCAAATGATAACCACTGACCTTAGAAATGAGATGTGCACAGATAACTTAAGGATCACAGATCACAGAAGGAAGATGACAAAACAAAAAGACTGTATAGCATACTCTAGGAAAGGATAAAAGAAATTTGTCCTGAATTTTTGAATATAGACAAGATATCACTAACTAAATCTTCTGATTTACAGATCAATGTGATAAAGAAACCTATAAAAACATATTAAACCACTATATAAATGGTAGGTTCAAATTCCAATTTGCATTGCAGTTGAATGTAACAATGTCAAATAACAAACAGTAAATTTTGGAAGCAGCCCAGAGAAAAATCTTTAAATATGAAGTAAAGGCAATATGAATAACAGGATTATTCTGCATTTACAAGAAACTCTAAGAGAGAAGGGCACAGCATATTCCAAAAAGCAAAAGACCTCCACTGTAATCCCAAATAACCCCACAAAGCAAAATGTAATCTTCACCTAAAAAAGATTGACTTTCATACAGACAAATGTTTTTGAGACATTCCTAAAAACAAAACAAAACAAACCCAGACCAAAACAAAACAGCAAAGCCCAGAGGCTTGCAGTCTATTTACTTACAAATATTTTTGTTGTAAACAGAAACAAAAGAAAAATAAATAAGTTCACTTATCAAGAAAAACGAAGGAACAAAATCAATTCCATTAGATTTATAAGCCATTTTAAAAAAAATATATTGATCTGTAGCACAAAAGAAAGATCAAAATGGGATTATCCAAGGGATAAATACTTCCTAAGGAGCCTAAGTTTTAAGAAGTTAAAGAATCAGAAGAATGGAAAAAGAAAGAGTTAAGAGAATATGCTATGGACTTAATTTCCTTACCCCTTATAAGAGAATCACTATCTTTTTATGGAAGTAACTGAATATGCAGTTTAAAAAAAAAGAAAGAAAATGTACTCTAAATAGAAACAAAAGAGGAAATATCAAAAAAATTAGAGGCAAAAGAGATAAATTTAAAATAAAAGTACATGAGAATTGATAAATAAAACTGAAAGCTGGTTCTTTGAAAAAGCTAACAAAATAAAACAATCTTTAGCTAATTAATAAAAAAGAAAGGAAGAGTAAGTGACCAAAATAAAAAAAGAACAAAATCAAATAAAAACACGGAGGAAAAAAATAATAATAATTCTCAGAACATGTAACACATCATCTGCCAGCAAAACTGAGAATTTCAAAGAAATTGAAGACTACCTACAAAAACATAAAATACACAGATCAATAGAACAATGAAAATTTGAGAAACTCATTCATATAAAAATGAAACTTGACTAGTAATAAAGGATCTCTCCAAGCAAAAACAACACCCTGATCTGGATGAATTTACAAGCAAATTCTATTTTAAAAGGCACTAACATCTGTGCTAAAAAATTTTGTCTTAAAATCGGAAAATTATACTAAATAACTCTTTTGAGGCAAATTTAGTCCTAATACTTGAATGAGGAAAAAACCCCAATATAGAAGAAGTATAAGCCAATATCACTAATGAATATTGATGCAAATTTTTAATAGATCTAGAAAAAAGGTTACAGTAATGTATTTTCTAAAATTATACACTGACAAAATTGGATTTTTACCAGGGATGGAAAGATGATTCAACATTAGGAAGCCAGTTAACAAAATTGATCCTATTTAAAACAAAACATTACAGAGCAAATGATTATGTCAATAGTTGCAGAAAACCCCTGATAAAACATGATATCTCTTTATGCTGAAATATTGTAAATTGTAGTCATAGAAAGATCATTATAAAAAGTGTAGTATGTGTCTCTACTTTCTGCTTGTCCGTCTGCCTATCTTTCTCTCCACACAAACACGCACAATGCAATACAATAAACATTAAATGCCAACTATATTCCAGGTACTATGCTAAGCACTCAGACACACATTTGTGTGTGCGTGTGTGTGTGTACATGTGTGTATGTATATGTGTATGTGTATGTATGTATGTAAAAGACCAAAGTAATATTATTTTCAAGGAAGAAATTCTGCAAGCCTTAAAAAAATACATCAAGGACAGTTTCTTTCTCCATTTATCTGATATAATGTCAGTAATGACAAAAATGCAAGAGAAAGAATTTGAATACAAAGAAATTAAATAAATGCAATTATAAATGGCAATTTTAAATAAATTTTAAAAATGACAGACATTAGCAGGAACATACATTGCTTATGGTGGGCCACATTATTATACCTAAGGTAATGAAACTCCATAAATTACAGATTTAGTCTTATACCTATCAAACTACCAAGGAGATATTTGATACACTAGACATAATAATACAGAAATTCACTTACCAAAATAAAAGGTTTATTATCTCAAAGAAAATAATTTAAAATGTTGGAACGAAAGGAAAAATGCTTCAAAATTTCATATCACATTATTCAGCAATAATCATTAAAACAAATTACTTGGTGAAGAACTCCTTTTTTAATGATAATTACTAGATACACTGGAAAGCAGCATGACAGAAATTTGGTGAACACTATCATTTTAAACCATATACCACAATAAGACTACAATAAATGACCTAAAATTTAAAAAAAATTGCCATAAAAACATTAAATATTTTTCATAGTCATTACTAGGGAGAGAATTCTCTCTTTTCCTTTTTTCTTTTTATTATTATGAACTTGAAAAACATGAACAAAAAACATTATCAGTGCAAATAAGAGCATAGAAAGAGGGCTGCATATGAAGCTATGAATCTCTACTATGTGCACCTTGTTTTTTTTTCTATATTTTAATTTTAGCACAGAACTTTAAGCATTTTCCTAGCTGGATGTGTTTCTGACCTTCTATTCTCTTCTGTTTATATTTTAATTATCTAATTGCACTTTTTCTTTGTTATTTTTGTCACTCCCCACCCCACTCAATTTTCCTACTCCAAAAATAAATGTCTTCCTTTAAAACAAATTTTCACAGAAAACAAAAGTATACATTGGCCATGGTAGAAAATGTATGTCTCATCATGTTACTTAAGTCCATTATTTCTCTGCCAAGAGGTGGGTAAAAGCATTAACCAAACTTGTCTTTTAGAGTTGTGTCTGGTCACTATGTTGTTCAAAGATCTTCTTTCCTCAATGTTTTCCAAAGTTATTTTATACATTGTTCTCCCAATTGCATCTACCCAATTTACTCTGAATCAATTCATTCAAGTCTCCCCAAACTTCTCTGAATATGCTCTTCTTTTGGACCGAATAATAATGTATTTCTTCACACACTGAATTTGTTTAGTTATTATCAGTTGATGGGCACCTGATTTGTTTCTATTTCTTTTCAACAATTATAACAGAATGTTACTATAAATATTTTTGTACATATGCATTTTCGTTCTTTGACCTCTTTGGGATATGAATCTAGCGGTAGTATTGGTGGCCAAAGGGTATGCACAAATTAGTCAATTTTGAGGTATTTTGAGGTCTCCTTCCAGATTGCTTTCCAGAATGGTGAAATCGCTCTACTAACAGTGCATTAGATTGTTTTCCCATATCTCTTCCAACAGTTACTTGTGTAAATAAATAGGAAAAGTAAAATACATAATAGAAACACTCCTCCTACCAAAAAATGAATTTTATGTAATTACAATATAATTTTATACTGTATTTCTAAATTGTATTCTACATAATTATAAAATATAATGTAATTGATCATAATTAAATTGTAATAAATATATGTAAAATAAATCTAATTAATGTAATTAAATGTAAAATGTAGTATAAATATAGAAGAACTGAGAAAAAATTTCTCCTTTCCTTCTTTTAAGCAATGGGATACTATAGGTATAAAATATTAAATATACTGTCTTCCATGGTTTATTTTTTGTTAGTATTTATGAACATTTTTCCTATTTTCTTTTTAAATCCTTGTTATAAGATATGGTTCAGTGGGTAGAGAAACGGGAAAGGATATATTCAGAAATTAACATGATATAAAAATGGTATCAATAAATATGCCCAAGGATATAGGAGTCTTTTCCTTGAGCAGAGGATGACTTTTGCACAATTCAGAGAGATGGAATAGAAGGAAAGAGACCAAAGAGTATGCCTGGGCTATTTAACAAGGAGAGTACAAAGAGACATAATATAGAAAAAGAACTTTCCCTTACATAGGTTCTCAAAGTGGAATACACCAGCCACACTGGAATGATCCAGGGGGGGCAGTAGTAGCCTTGGGCACAATTTGTGGGCATTGAATAAAAATAAGGGAGTGATGGAAGCATAAGGAAAGAAGAGAAGAGAATTTTGAAAAACCATTCATACGTGTTTCATCTGTTGTGTAACAGAGTTAAAATTGTGGTGATTACATTATTTTCCCAATAAATACACAAAATGCGAGTTATAATTGATTAGTGGTCAAGTCTGCCAGCAGGTCTTAAAAAGCAAGTGTTACCAGGCAAGTATTGTCGGGAAGTGCAGAATGCATCAACAGGAATATGTGCATGTAATGACTTCTCTACAATACAACACTATATAGTTATATTATGCAATATTGCATCATCAAAATTTTAATGCAAGAAAACCCCACAAATTTATAATAAATGATTATATTTAAGATGTATCACTTTTAAAAAATGTATATTTTTTTAAAATGATTCAAATAAAAAAAATTAAAGGGTTGAAGAAAGTAGATTTCTAAGGGGGTGTTGTGTAATTTTTTTTTTTTGGCTAGGCAATGGGGTTAAGTGACTTGCCCAGGGTCACACAGCTAGTAAGTGTTATGTGTCTGAGGCTGGATTTGAACTCAGGTCCTCCTGCATCCAGGGCTGGTGCTCTATCCACTGCGGCACCTAGCTGCCCCTGTAATTTTTTTTTTGAAAAGGGGGCAGTAGGCCAAATAAGTTTGGGGACCTCTGCCCAAACAGATAGTAGTTCTGAATTACATGGCTTATTTGTGGGAGGTAGGAATCTATTAGTGGGGCAGGGAAATTATGAAGCAAGAAGGGAGAAACTTGGAGACTAAAATGCCCCAAATATCTTGAGAATGTTGAAAGAATGAATGGATAAAAGGGCAGTTATTAAGTACTGTGTTAAGCACTAGAGATAGAAATAAAAAAAGTAGACAGTCTCTGCTTTCAAGAAACTGAACTCATATTCTAATGGGAGAAGATAAAACACACAGAAAGTTTTAGTTGTAAGACAGATGGAAAAGCCCAGTGGTCCTCAGGGTACAGCAGCAAAGCAGATGGTGATATATTTTTTTTAATGATGATATGAAAGAGATCTTGCTGATTGTGTCTCCCAGGTGGAGCCCCACAAGTTGATTTTTAGCTGAAGAAGGGAAGACTATGGCTTATGTCCTATGGTCATGAAGATGAACGGTAATATTCCAAGAAAATCTGAGTGTAAGAGTGGGTGTTTTACCCAACCCAATTAATCATGGAAGGTCTAGACAGCTGGATTAAATCAATCAAAGATATAGACTAATTGTGAGTAAGTCCTTAATCAATTTGGGAAGATTGAAATGTCTTGATCATTAGATGAATGTAAATGACACCTAAGAGATAATGTCTTCTAAATTGCTGAAAGAACTGGACACCTCTGGGGCAAAGTATGACATAGCAAGGTAATTTTAACTGCCATTGCCTGGCATTTTGGTAACAGACCAGTCAAGTGGTATTAAAAGGCATTGCCTGAGAATGAACTAGCCACTTGTCCTTCAACTGACCAGGCAATGACTTTGTGAGCACTAAAATAGTTTGAATATATGGAGTTCTCATAAACATCAATAGCACTATCCTTAGAGCTACAGTGGCTGGTTTCAGTGCCTACAGTGGGAGCTAAGGGCTGCAGTGAAAACAAATGAGACACCAAGAAAAGGTTGCTTTGGGACTCTAAAATAAATCTTAAAGTATTTATATCTATACACATGGAAATGTATATATACATATGTATATATGTGTATATGTATGTATGTGTGTATGTCTAAAAATATATATGTGTATGTATACACACAAATACAATGCATATAGCTGCTATTTTTCAAATGGTAATATTGATAGAGAACTTCGCCAGGAACCAAAGTCACTATCATTAATTTTTTTTTTTAAATCAGGAAGACATTTAACCTTCTGTCCTTTAGTGCTTTTTTGGCTCTTCATGATCTACAAAGACTCACTAATTGCATCTTCATTTCTTTCAGTACTTGAGTATAAAATTCATTGAGGCTAACTACCCTAAACTTATCAAGAGCAGCTGGATGTTCTCTTACTATGCTTACCTGTCTTGGGCATAAACTTCCTATTTTTTTTTTGTTTTGATGTTTTTAGTTCAAAGATTATTATCTTTGGCATAGAAAACAGAACTGAAATTGAATTGAGCAGTTCTGGCTTTTCTCCACTATCACTTATCATTGTTCCATTCACCTAAAGCAACAGTCCTATCCTTCCTTTGATATCTTTTCTACTATTTTCCATAATGTAGTTTAAAAGCCCTTTTTGTTATAAATTTTTCCAACTGGCCTCAGCTCATTGTGGGAATGAACACTCGACACTATTCTTATATGACCATCATCCATTGTATTCATCATCCTTTATCAGATGCTTCTATCTTCTGAATATCTGTTAATTTAAGTTGATTAGTAAATTCCTTGCATGTCCATTTTGGTCTCTGGACAACATTGTTTTTTTATTCCTTAGTGGAAATATTTCTGTTTATGTTTTCAAAATTTTATTCTTGACACTTCCATTCCCCCTTGTACTAATTTCCTCTGTAGAAATTTAGTCTATGTCATAAAGTCAACAAATATTCTGGCCCACTGTGTGCCAGATCCTGCACTTCTCTCAATCAAAATAGTCTCTCCCAAATCTTGTGTGCATTTCAGTCTATGCCTGGCCTTTCTCTCCTCTAAGATGGACTATTTACTTCCCAAAGTGTGGGGAAATTTTAAATGTTATAATGCTTTATAACTTTTTATTACAATTTTTCACTGTGATAAACTTTATTGGAATGCTTGGACCTTATGTTTAGACCACACCCCAAAGCTTTGTTTTGGACCAAACATTTAGACTTACCTGCTAACATACATCTCAAGCAACCCAAGTGCCTTATCTGGAAATTACATTCATGCAGCAGTTGTGTATTAGTGGTTGGCAAACTGCCTGTGTGCAGTGATTATATCCTTGTGCCCTTCTTTGAACTATATGTAATGTGAAATTTACAAAGATGTGGAGTGGCCACACTTTTTTGGACTCTCTCTTCTGCTAATAATTTAATAAAATTCTTTATGAAACCCTTTTTCTGGTTTTGGGTTTGTTCTTGACTGATAAAAAGTTCTCATCATTTCCACTCCAACAACCAGCTCACTGTTGGTGACAGATTAAGAAGAGAAGTTCCCCTGTGGGTTCCTCTATCTTGTGAAGGGTGAAATTGTCATTAAATCATATCAAGAAGTAGTCATTCTGTTTTGGTGAGAGATATTGATATCTCAATTATCCATATAGCCAATTGTCTAAATAATTTAGAAACTCCACCACTCTTCCATCATATTTCTGTGACAGGAGTGTGAGTTGTTTTCTAGGTTTTATCATTTATTTCTCTTTCTGTCCAGGTCATCTGAGTGTGTTTGATAACAATATTATTCCCTTTCTGCTTGTGCTGACCTTGACCCAAATGTTTTCAATCATGATCTCTTCTCTACAACAATGTTCCTAGATTTCCTTGATTAACACATCTTCTTAATATGTGGTACTACCCTCTTTCCCCTCATCCCTGTCCTACAACTCTAGGTATAACTGCTTCTGTGCAGTCTTTTGCAACACAGTATTACTAGCATTTCAAAATGTTTAGCCTTCAAATAGAAGATGAATTTGGCTAGAATAGAGATTGAAGATGATGTAATTGAAGAATATAACAAACATAAAGGTGTTATCCACATTTCTGGTTGTAGAAATCCAGCTTAAGGTAATGTATATTTGAATACCCATAAATAGCTATAGCTATTGCTATATAGATTAATTGCAAAGAAGATAGTTTGCTGGTAAAAAAGATTATGGCTGCATATGTACCTCCTCCAACTTATCACATCCTCTTCCTTGATACTATGACAATAGCATGACTACTGGTTCCTGTTGCATGATGAAGATTTAGTCTTTTATATACATTTTTTCAAAAATCTCTTCTATTCCCTTTCCTTCTCTTCTCTCTTTTCCTCTTTTCTCCTCTTCTTTTCTCTTTCTCCTTCTCCTCTCCTCCTCAATAAAATACCTTTCTAGAGTTATGGAGTCATTTCATCAAATCTCAGTGATAACTTATGAATTTGAATTTCCCTCCTTGCATTGGGATCTCGAGTTCACTTTACTTACTAGCAATATGTTGTGAATTCGTATATGAAAATCTGAGACTATGGGTTTCATTAATAGTTACTTTCTTGGTTTTGTCTCATGATCTTTAGGGTCTCTCAAGTAACATTTTTAATTATACATTATGATTACTTTATGGCATCTGTCCTAGTGCATATAAATTGGCAGGTTGTTGTCCTACCAATCAATTTCTGTAAAAGTCTTTTTGATTAGAGATATAAGATTTCAGGCAAATATGTATATACTACCCATTATTAGGTACACTTCATCCCTGGCCAGGTATCTTTTTCTCTTATATTTTAATCTATGGTTCAGAAACCTGAACTTCATTCTAAAGCATCATTTTCTTAATCAGTCATTCTTTTCCCTAATCTGCCCTTTTCTTCTGACTCTTTTTCTGTTTGTTTTTTGTTTTGTTTTATTTCGTTTTTCTTTTTTCTTTTTTTATTAATAAATTTATTTTTAGTTTTAAACATTTACTTCCACAAGATTTTGAGTTTTAAATTTTCACCCCATCTCACCCCTCCCCCCACCCCAAGATGGCATGCATTCTGAATACCCCTTCCCCTAGTCTGCCTTCCCTTCTATTTCTTCCCCCCTTCTCTTATTCCCTTCCCCTTCTGTTTTCCTGTAGGGCAGGATAGATTTCTGTAACCCATTTCCTGTACTTCTTATTTCCCAGATGCATGTGAAGACATTTTTTTTTAAAACATGTATTTTTAAAACTTTGGGTTCCAAATTTTCTCCCTTCCTCCCTTCCCACCCACCCTCATTGAAAGGGCAAGCAACTCAATATAGGCTATACTTGTGCAGTTATGCAAAACACTTCCATAGTAGACATGCTGTGAAAAACTAACTCTATTTCCCTTAATCCTATCCAGCCCATCCATTTATTCTATTCTTTCTTTTGACCCTGTCCCTCCTCAGAAGTATTTGTTTCTGATTACCCCCTTTCCCAATCTGCCCCTCTCTGTATCATCCCCCTACTCTCTTGTCCTCTTCCCCTCCTATTTTCCTATAGGGTAAGACAGATTTCCATACCCAATTGAGTGTGTATGTTATTCCCTCCTTAAGTCAAATCCTATGAGAATAAGATTCACGCATTCCCTCTCACCTTCCCCATTTCCCCTCTACTGTAAGAGCCTTTCCTTTTCTGTTTTCTTTTGTGAGATAATTTACCCTGTTCTATCTCTCCCTTTCTCATTCTCCTATTATAATCTTCTCTCACCCCTTAATTTTATTCTCCAGATATGACCCCCTCATCTTCAACTCATCCTGTGCCCTCTATCTATCTATCTATCTACACATACATGTAATTTTTTCCCTCTAAATACCCTAATACTGACAAAGGTCTCATGAGTTATAAATATCATGTTTCCATGCAGGAATGTAAACAGTTCAACCTTAATAATTTCTCTTTCCTGTTTACCTCTTCATGTTCCACTTGAGTCTTGTATTGGAAAGTCCAATTTTCTATTCAGCTCTGGTCTTTTCATCAAGAATGCTTGAAAGTCCTCTATTTCACTGAATGACCATTTTTTCCCCTGCAGGATTATACCCAGTTTTGCTGGGTAGGTGATTCTTGGTTGTAATCCTATTTCCTTTGCCCTCCGGAATATTATATTCCATGCCCTGCAGTCCCTTAATGTAGAAGCTGATAAATCTTGTGTTATCCTGATTGTATTTCCACAATACTTGAATTGTTTCTTTCTGGCTGCTTGTAATATTTTCTTCTTGACCTGGGAACTCTGGAATTTGGCTACAATATTCCTAGGAGTTTTCCTTTGGGGATCTCTTTCAGGAGGAGATTGGTGAATTCTTTCAATTTCTATTTTGCCCTCTGGTTCTAAAATATCAGGGCAGTTTTCCTGATAATTTAATCAAAGATGATGTTTAGGCTCTTTTTTTGATCATGACTATCAGATAGTCCAATAATTTTTAAGTTCTCTCTCCTGGATCTATTTTCCAGGTCAGTTGCTTTTCCAATGAGATATTTTACATTGTTTTCTAATGTTTCATTCTTTTGGATTTGTTTTATAGTATCTTGATTTCTCATAAAGTCACTAGCTTCCAATTGCTCTATTCTAATTTTTAAGGAAGTATTTTCTTCAGTAATCTTTTGGACTTCCTTTTCCATTTGTCCAATTTTGCTCTTTAGGGCTTTCTTTTCTTCATTGGCTTTTTGGACCTCTTTTGCCATTTGGGTTATGCTATTTTTTAAGGTGTTATTTTCTTCAGTATTTTTTTGGGTCTCCTTTACCAAGCTGTTAATTTGCTTTTCATGATTTTCTTGTATCACTCTCATTTCTCTTCCCAGTTTTTCCTCTACTTCTCTTACTTGCTTCTCAAAATCCCTTTTGAGCTCTTCCAAGGCCTGGGACTGATTCATATTTTTCTTGGAGGCTTTGGATGTAGGAGCTTTGACTTTGTTTTCTTCTTTTGGTTGTATGTTTTGATCTTCTTTGTCACCAAAATAAGATAATATAGTCTGACTCTTTTTGTACTGCTTGCTCATGATCCCAACCAATTACTTGAGTTTTAAACTCTTTGTTAAGGTAAGAGTCTGTTTCCAACGTGGGGAGAATGTACTGTCCCAAGCATCGGCGGTTTATACAGCTGCTTTCAGAAATACTTCTAGGGACCTGTAAATTTTCAGTTCTTCCAAGGTGCTATGATAAGGGGCGAGGTGTTTCCTCTCCACCACCACAAGCTCCACCACCTCCTTGCCCCAGGACCACCCCTCAGAACTGTGACCCAGATCCAAGCATGGGCAAAGCAAGAGATTCCTACCTCAGCACTGGAAAAGAGATCCTTGCAATCCCCCTCTGATCAGCCACTTGATTCCCCCTCAGTCTGTGGGTCGGAAGCTCAGGAGGCAGCCGCTGCCTGGGGGTGGCTGAGACCTAGCTTCTACTCTCACCACAGTCACAGACTTTTCCCACTGACCTTCGAGGTTGTCTTTGGCATTCATGGGTTGAGAAGTCTGGAAACCACCACAGCTGCCCGCGATTCAGTCCCCTGAGGCCTGCGCGCCCATGCCTAACTGTGCTCCTCTCCCTGCCCGGTGTGATATATCTTTCTGATCAGCCATCCAGGTTGTCTTGGGCTGGAAATTTCTTTTACTCTGTTTTTTTGTGGGTTCTGCTGCTTTAGAATTTTTTTAGAGCCATTTTTTATAGGTATTTGGAGGGGTTTGAGGGAGAACTCAAGCCAGTTACTGCTTTCCCTCTGCCATCTTCCTGACTCCTTTTCCTTTGAGGAGAAGCAATATTGAAAATACCATTTGTGCTCATAATGTCTTCATTTTCTTGCTCAAGATTTCAACAACTTTATTAATGTTTTTTTAGGTTCTTTCTGGCAGCATAATTTGTTCCCACATGAACCACCAGAAGTGATTCAGTAATTTAGTTTGACAAGTCTTGGGAGGTTCTCCATCATGTCTTGGATACATGCCCTGGGAAGAGCTCAGAACTACCTCTGACTCTCCATATTTTTTTCATTTTTGTTTTCATGTTAAAACCCTTCTTTCTATTTTAAAAGGCATACTTTATTTTCATAGATATTCTGAACAGTGAAGAGGTAGTTAATCCTTGTGCCCTTTTATTTCCTCTTCCAGGAAGAAGACCATCAGTCACTTCAAGTATTGATAGCAATCATGTATCCATGTTAAAAGTAAAAACATCAAACCCTCAGACCAGGTCACTGAAAAGTTGTCCCCTGTTCTTCCTACTTACTGGAAATGAGCTCCTTAGTCCAAATTTTTTTTTTCTTTTGCTAGTAGCTCCCCTTAGAGAACTGTTGCAACAAATGTTTCTGTGGGCTTTCAACTGTAGAATCAGTTTTCTTTTTCTCATCTTAGTTTTGACTTGTTAAATGTAACTTGTCAAATTATCTTGAGTTTAATAATTTGTGTCCATGTTGTATCTTCTCTGGAAAATGTAGGTTTAATGAGGGCTTAAACTTTTTTTTTTTTTTGGCTTTGTATCTTCAGTACCTAGCACAGTGCCTTAAACATAGTAGGTGCTTAATATGGGTTGAGTTGGTTTGAATCCTCC
Organism: Vombatus ursinus; assembly: GCF_900497805.2. Classification (NCBI taxonomy): domain Eukaryota; kingdom Metazoa; phylum Chordata; class Mammalia; order Diprotodontia; family Vombatidae; genus Vombatus; species Vombatus ursinus. The sequence goes on from NW_020954641.1 coordinate 13,966,193, forward strand.
AGAATGGTTCCACATAAAATAATTTTTGCCCTCCTAATAGCCATTAACATCAATGATAACTCTCCTGTTATCTCTAAGTGGTTGATCAAGAGGGGTGGTTCGTCTATACCCAAAGGGTTTGATTTTAGTTAAATAACTTTTGAAATGACTAATCAACAATCATGTAGTGAGCACTTATTATGTGCAATGTATGGTATTATTCATTGGGGATAGAAAGATGAAATATAATAAGCAAGTTAGTGTACAGTGATAATAGTAAGAAAAACAAAGATCAATTTCATTTTCATATATATATATATAAATACTATATATATTTAAAAATAGAAGCATCAAGCACAAGACACTGTTTATACATATAAGGTACCATTCTTCTAAAGGATTATAAGAGATTTTTTAAATGAATGAATTATAAAATTGTGGTGGTGGAAGCAGCAGTGGGGAGTACCCAGCACCCAAGTATGGTAAGGGGATGGAACAACTAAACAGAAAGAAATCCTAGGGGACACTTTATTAACCCTGGGAGTAGGAACAGATGCCATCTGGAAGTTCTGCTGCCCATTACCTAGTACCAATCAGGTCACAGTTTCAGAGGAGAAGGGCCCTATCTGTGTAAAGAATAAGGAACAAGTTCCAGAAAAATAGCTATATGGTTCTGAGCTCAAGAACAAAGTTAGGACTCATTTCTAATCTTTACTCTCACATGTAAGCCTAATGGAATAATTTAGGGCAGGAGATGAAAACCAAGGATGAATCAGTATTTCAATTGCTCTGAAAATGCAGAATGTCCCAGCAGGTTAACTATGACTGAGTCCAGTAGCACTCTGGAGAATCTCAATGACAAATAAGCCAACAGATCCAAATTGGGTAAGGAATTGGCAGAGCTCAAACCAGAAGGACAGTAAACAGACTTCTCCCTTGATTGCACTACTTTAGAAAGGTTTAAAACTTATAGGGCCCGGGCTGAGTTGTGAAAGCAATGGAAGGTTGTAAAAGATATGAGTTCAAGTCAGTCACTCCCCTACTCCTAAAAGTGAGCGAAATCCAACACTAACATCAAATCCAAAGTCAAGACTTAGGCTGGAAAAATGAGCAAACAAAAAAGAACCTGACCATAAAATGCTACTATGGAGACAGGGAAACAAAATGTATAAATTCAAGAGAAGATAGTTACGTGAAATCATTTACAAAAAACGCTGCAAAGAAAAATACAGATTGGAAACAAGTCCAACAAGAATTCCTGAAAGAGCTAGAGATTAAAAAAAGATATTAAAAATCAAATAAGAGCAATAGAGGAAAAATTGGGAAAAGAAATTATAGCTATGTAAGAAAATTATGAAAAGAGAGTCAACAGCTTGGCAAAAGAGTTACAGAAAATACTGAAGAAAATAACTCCTTAAAATAATTGGAATTGGCCAAATAGTAAAAGAAGTACAAAACCTCACAGAAGAAAATACCTCCTTAAAAATTCGAATTGGAGGGGCAGCTAGGTGGCACAGTGGACAGAGCACCAGCCCTGGATTCAGGAGGACTCGAGTTCAAATCCGGCCTCAGACACATAACACTTACTAGCTGTGTGACCCTGGGTAAGTCACTTAACCCCCATTGCCCAAACAAAAACAAAAAACAAAAAAAAAATTAGAATTGGACCAATAGAAGTTAATCACTTCACGAAACATCAAGAAACTATCAAACAAAATCAAAAGAATGAAAAAAAAAAGAAAATGTGAAATATTTCATTGGAAAAACAACTGATCTAGAAAACAGATTGAGGAGAGTCAATTTAAGAATTATTGGATTTCCTGAAAACCATGATCAAATAAAGAGCTTAGACATCATAGTTCAAGAAATTATTAAGGAAAACTGGTCTAATATGCTAGAACCAGAAGGTAAAATAGAAATGGAAAGAATCCACTGCTCACCTCCTGAAAGAGATCCCAAAATGAAAACTCCCAGGAATATTATAGCCAATTCCAGACCTCCCAGGTCAAGGCGATAATAATTGCAAGCAGCCAGAAAGAACAAATTAAAGTATCCTGGATAACATAAGATTTCACATCTTCTATATTAAGGGATCAAATGGCTTGGAATATGATATTCCAGAAGGCAACAGGGCTAGGATTACAATCAATTTACTCCAGCAAGAGTAAATATAATTCTTCAGGGGAAAAACAGATACTTAATGAAACAAGACTTTCAAGCATTTCTGATGAAAAGAGCAGAGTTGAATAGAAAATTTTGCTTTGAAATAAAAAGACTCAAGAGAAGCATAAAAAGATAAACAAGTAAGAGAGAAATCATAAAGAATTCAACAAGGTTAAATTATTTACATTCCTACATGGGAAGATGATACTTGTAAATTAAAAAATAATATTTTATTGTTTTTCCCAATTGTCTGTAAAAACAATTTTAACATTCATTTAAAAATTTTTGAGTTCCAAACTCTCCATCTCTTATACCCCATCTCCCCTCATTGAGAAGATAAGCAATTTGATATATATTATACATGTACAGTCATGAAAAACATATTTCCATTTTAGTCATGTTGTAAAAGAAAAGACAGAGCAAAAAATACAAGAAAAATAAATTAAAGAAAAAGTATGCTTTGATCTACATTCAGAATTCAGTTTTCTCTCTGCATGTGGATAGCATTTTTCATCATAAGTCCTTCAGAACTGTATTAGATCTGGTACTACCTCATACCTATTAGATTGGCTAGTAGGACAGGAAAGGGATGTGGGAAAAATGAGACTTTAATGCACTGTTGGTGGAGATGTGAACTGATTCAACCAACCTGTAGAGCAATTTGGAACTATGCCCAAAGGGCGATAAAGTCACACATACCCTTTGACTTAGCAATATCACTACTAGGTCTGTATCCCAAAAGAGATGAAAAACAAAAAGGAAAAGGACCTATAAGTACAAAAATATTTATAGCAGCTCTTTTCTGGGGGTAAAGAATTAGAAGTCAAGGGGATGCCCATCAATTGGAGAATGGCTGAATAAGTTGTGGTACATAATTATGGTGGAATACTATTGTACTATAAGAAATGATGAGCAGCATGCTCTCAGAAAAACCTGGAAAAACTTACATAGGCTGATGCAAAGTGAAATGCACTGTGTACAAAGTAACAGCAATATTGTAAAATAATTAGCTGTGAATGATTTAGCAATATTCAGCAATACAATCTAAGACAACTCTGAAGGACTTATAATGAAAAATGCTCTCCATCCCCAGAGAAAGAATTGATGATATCTGAATACAGATTGAAGCATACTTTTTAAGCTTTATTTTTCTTGAGGTTTTTTTTCTTGTCTATGTTTTCTTTCACAGAATGACTTACATGGAAATGTGTTTTTCATGACTACACATGTATAACCTATATCAAATTGCTCACCTTCTCAGTGGAAGGGGGGAGCTGGGGAGGAAGGAAGGAAGAGAATTTGGAACTCAAAGTTTTAGAAATGAATGTTAAAATTTTTTTTATATGTAACTAGGGAAAAATAAAATACTAAACAAAAAATTAAAAATTAAAATGTCTTAGATCATTTTATTGCTGAGAATAGCTAGGTAATTGACAGTTGCTCATCATGAATTATTGCTGTTATTGTGTACAATGTTCTCCTGGTTTTGCTCATTTTATTTTGCATCTGTTCATGTAAGCTTTTCCAGGTTTTTCTGAAAGTATCCCGCTCATCATTTCTTATAGCATAATACTATTCCATCACAATCATATGTAACTTGATCAGCTATTCCCCAATTGATGGACATCCCTTCAATTTCCAATTTTTTGCACTTAAAGAACTACTATAAATATTTTTGTACATATAGGCCCTTTTCATTTTTTTTTATCTCTTTGAGATATAGATGTAGGAGTGGTATTGCTTGGTCAAAGGGTATACATGGTTTTATAGTCCTTTGGTCATAATTCCAAAACACTATACAGAATGGTTGAATTAGTATACAACTTCACCAATAGTGCATTAGTGTCTCAGTTTTCCCACAACTTTTCCAACATTTGTTATTTTCCTTTTCTATCATATTAGCCAACCTGATAGATGTGGGGTAGTAGCTCAGAGTTGCTTTAATTTGTATTTCTCAAATCGATAGTGATTTAGAACTTTTTTATATGACTATAGATAGCTTTGATTACCTCATCTGAGAACTGCCTATTCATATTCTTTCACCTTTTATCGTTGGAAAATGACTTGTATTTTTAAATATTTGGCTCAGTTGTCCATATATTTGTGAAATGAGGTCTTTATTAGAGAAACTTGCTGTACAATATTTTCACAGTTATGATTACTATGTGTTTCCCTCCATCCTATTTTTCCCCTATTTGTCCTCTCCTCTCTCCTCTTTCACCCTGTCTGTCCTCAAAAATGTTTTGCTTCTGAATTTTACCTCCTCCAAACTACCCTCCTATCTGTCAGCAACCCCCATCCATTTATCCCCTCTCCTTCCTACTCTCCTGTAAGGTAAAATAGATTTCTATACCCAACTGAGTGTGTGTATTATTGACTCTTTTAGCCAATTCAGATGAGAGTAAGGTCACCTGCTCCCCTCTACCTCCCCCATCTTCCTCTGCTGTAAGCTCTTTCACAATTCCTTATATGGCAGATAGTTTACTCCATTCTACCTCTCCCTTTCCCCTTCTCTCAATACATTCCTTTTTTTTACCCCTTAATTTTTTTAAGATAATCATCCCATCATATTCAACTCACACTTGTTCTCTCTAGGTATATTCCTTCTAACTGTCTTAATAATAAGAAAGTTTTTTAGGTGTTATATGTATCATTTCCCATGTAGGAATGTAAACAATTTAACTTTATTAAAATCCTTATGATTTCTCTTTCCTGTTTACCTTTTTATGGTACTTTTAAGTCTTATATTTGAAAGTTAAATTTCTATTCTTCTGTGGTCTTTTCATCAGGAATGCTTGAAAGTCCTCTATTTCTTTGAATATACATTTCCCCCCTTGAAGGATTATATTCAATTTTGCTGGGTAGGTGATTCTTGGTTGTAATCTAAGTTCTTTTGCCCAATGGAAAATCATATTCTAAGCCTCCAACCTATTAATGAAGAAACTGCTAAGTCTTGTGTTATCTTGACTATGGTTCCATGATATTTGAATTGTTTGTTTTTGCCTACTTGTATTATTTTCTCCTTGAGCTGATAATTCTGGCATTTGGCTACAATATTCCATGTTGTTTTCATTTGGGATGTTTTTCAGGAGGTGATCAATGGATTCTCTCAATGTCTATTTTGCCTTCTGGTTCCAGGATATCAGGGCAGTTTTCCTTGATGATTTCTGGAAAGATGCTGCTCAGGTCCTCCTTTGGTTTATGACTTTCAGGTAGTCCAATGATTCTGACATTGTCTCTCCTGGATCTATTTTCCAGGTCAGTTGTTTTTCAACAAAGTATTTTATATTTTCTTCTATTTTTTTCATTCTTTTGATTTTGTTTGGCTTGATGTCTCATAGAGCTTCCACTTGTCAATTCTAATTTTTAATGAATTGTTTTCTTCAGTTAGCTTTTTTTAGCCTCTTTTCCCATTTATTTAATTGTATTTGTTAAGGACTTGTTTTCTTCAGTGGATTTTTGTTCCTCCTTTTCCATTTAGCCAATTGTATCTTTTTTTTTTTGGTGAGGCAATCGGGGTTAAGTGACTTGCCCAAGGTCACACAGCTAGTACATATCAAGTGTTTGGTCTGAGGCCGGATTTGAACTCAGGTCCTCCTGACTTCAGGGCCAGTGATCTATCCACTGCACCACCTAGCTGCCCCCAATTGTATTTTTAAGGAATTGTTTTCTTTAGTCAATTTTTGTTTTTCCCTTTCCAAGCTGTTGACTCTCTTAGCACACCTCTCATTTATTTCCCCAACTTTTTTTCTACTTATCTTATTTGACTCTTAAAATCCTGTTTGAGCTTTTCCAAGAAGGCTTTTTGGGCTTTGGACCAATTCATATTCCTCTTTGAGGTTTCAGGTGTAGGTATATTGACAATGCTGTCCTCTTCCCATCATCATAATAATTCTTTATGGTCAGTATCCTTTTCTGCTTCTTGTTCATGATGTTTGCCTGTTTCCTGGCTTTTAAAGTTGAGCTCTCTTACTGGCACACAGGGGACACTGTCCCAAGATTCTTGTGCTAGGGCCCAGGGGCCTGGTGATGGGCTTTGTGTGTTGGGGCCTCAGGTGCCAGCAGCTAGAGGCTGTAGGGTTTGGTAGCTTACCTAGTGCTGAGCTGAAGACCTAGTGGTGGTATCCGTTGTGTGCTGAGGACAGGTTAGGTTTTTCTGCATTTCCTGGGGCTGTACTGAAGCATGGGGAGGTTCAGCTGCTGGAGGATGCCTCCCTCCAACCCTCTGCCTCCTATATGGCATTGGAACACTAGGAGGTCTGGCCACTGGAGGATGTTTACTCGCCTGGGGCTGTGCTGTCCCCTGCTGGGTATTGCCTGCCTAACTGGGGCTGCACCAGCAGATGTGGTGGTTCTCCAAGCTGGATTTTGGCTTTTTCCCTGACTATGCTAAGATATATGGGGGGCGTTGGTGTTGGTGTTTGCCTGCTCCACCAGCCTGGGGATCAGGATCTTCCACTGGTTTGCTGAGGTGGGGCTTGCTGCCAGCTTGCTGGGATACTTCTTTTTCTGGAACGCACTCCCCTTTTACCTTAGTGAAAAAGACCTTTCTTGCTGATCCTCCAAAATTTCCTGGGGTAAGAGACTGCTTCATCCAGTTTTTTGCTGGCTCTACTCTTTCAGATTTTTCCTGGAGTGGGTTTTTTAAGAGGTCATAAAGGGACAGGGATAGAAACTTACTGCTTACTCAGCCAGCTTGGTTCCCAGAATACTCCTAATTCTACTTTTTAAGGAGTTCTTCTCTTGGTGAATTTTTGTATATCTTTTTCCATTTGGCCAATTCTGCTTTTTAAGGCATTCTTCTCTTCATTGGAGTTTTATGCCCCTTTTATCATTTAGCGTATTCTGTTTTTTTAAGGTGTTATTTTCTTCAGTATTATGTGTGTGTGTGTGTGTGTTTGTGTTTGTGTGTGTGTATGTATGTGTCCTATGCCAAGCTGTTGACTCATTTCCCATCATGGTTTCTTGTGTCACTTTCATTTCTCTTCTCAATGTTTCCTCTACCTCTCTTATTTGATTTTTAAAATCCTTTTTGAGGTCTTTCATGGTCTGAGATTAATTTATATTTTTCTTTGAGCCTTTAGATGTAGGTGTTTGACTTTGTTGTTTTCTTCCGGGTTTGTGTTTTGATATGCCTTGTCACCATAGTAACTTTCTATAGTCAGGATCTTTTTCTGCTGTTTGCTCATTTTCCAGGCTATTTCTTGACTTTTAACTCTTTGCTAAAGTGGGGCTCTGTTTCTGGAGTGGAGGGGACACTGTCTCAAGCTTGAGAGTTTTTTTTTTTAATGAAGCTATTTACAGAAACAATTCTCAGGAATTTTAAGTTTTTGGTTCTTCCAAGGTAGTATGTTCTAGGGAGAGTTGGTGGCCTGTGGTCTGGACTGTAAGTGACCATAAGCATTTTTTTCCACCCTGGAACTGTGACTAGCATCTCAGTTCCCCTGGGACCACAAGCTCTGCCGTACTAGTGCTTCTCCTCACCCTGGGATTGAGACCCAGAACTGCAACCCCATTCCAAAAATGGACAATACAAGAGAGTACCGTCTCTGGTGCCAGCAAAGGGACCCTGTAATCACCTTCTGACTAGTTGTTTGATCCCTTTACTGTCTGTGGACCTAGAGGTCCATAACTACCATTGTCACCACTCATTCAGTCACTCCCAAGGCCTTCTGTTGGTTTGCTGGGGTGTGGTCTCTACTGGTTTGTTTTCTACTTTCAACCCTGTGCAATAGACCTTTCCTGCTGACCTTCTAAGTTTTCTTGGGCAAAAAAATTGTTTCACTCCATCCTTTTGTGGGTTCTGCTTCTTCAGAGGCATTATTTAAAGGTATTTGGAGAGGCTTGGGGGAGAGCTCAGGAGAGCTCAGAGCTTAGAAGAGCTCTGCCTTTTCTTTGCCATCTTGGCTTCACCCAGACTTGTAAATTCTAAGAATTTTATCATTATTAGGGCAGTTAGAAGAGGTAATCATGGATAGAGTAGTCAGGTGTGAGTTGCCTATGATGGGTTGATATAAAAAATAAAATTAAGAAATGAGAAAGGGGTTTGCATTGGGAGAAGGAGGAAGGAAGAGTTAGAATAGGGTAAATTATCTCACCTAAAAATGTACAAAAAAGCTTTTACAGTGGAAGGGAAAATCAGGGCTGGTAGGCAATATTTGAACCTTATTCTCATCATAATTTGCTCAAAGAAGGAATAACACACACTTACTTGGTCATGGAAATCTATCTTATTATACAGGGAAGTAGGAAGGGAAAAGGATAATAGAAGGGACCGGTGGTGATAAAAGGGAGGGAAAGTTGGGGGAGGTAGTCACGAGACACAAAACACTTATGAGGAGGGACACATTGAAAAGAGAAAGAGAAGACTAACTAGGAGACAAAAGCAGGATGGATGGAAATACACAGTTAATAATCATAACTGTGAATGTGAATAAGATGAACTCACTCATAAAATAGAAGCAGATGGCAGACTGGATTAAAAATTGGAATCCTATATGTTTACAAGAAACACAGTTGAAGAAGAGAGACACACATAGAGTAAAGGTAAGGGGCTAAAGGCAGAATCTATTCTGCCTCAATTAAAGTGAAAAAAAATGCAGGGGCAGCAGTCATGATCTCAGACAAAGTAAAAGCAAAAATAAATCTAATTAAGGCAAGGAAACTAAATCTTGCTAAAAGGTACCACAGACAATGAAGTAATATTGATATGAAATATATATGCAGCAAATTGTATAGCATGCAAATTCTTTTTTAAAATATTTATTTAGTATTTTTCCTAAATTACATGTAAAAATAATTTTAAACATTCATTTAAAAAATGTGAGGGGCAGCTAGTTGGTGCAGTGGATAGAGCTCCAGCCTTGAAGTCAGGAGGACCTGAGTTCAAATCTGATCTCAGACACACAACACACAACACATACTAGCTTTGTGACCCTGGGCAAGTCACTTAACCTCAATTGCCTAGCAAAAAGCAAAAAAAAAAAAATTTGAGTTCCAAATTCTCTCCTTCCCTCCATTCCTCCTCACCTCTCTCCCTCCTCATTTCCCTAATTAAGAAGGCAAGCAATTTGATATTATTTATACATATGTAGTAATGCAGAACATATTTCCATATTAGTCATGTGAAAGAAAACATAGACCAAAAAAAAAACCCTAAAAAAAAGTAAAAAAATGCATTGCATACAAATTCTTAAAGGAAAAGTCTCAGAACTAAATAAATCCAACCACAAAATAAACAAGAAAGAAGTTAAGATGAGGAATAAAGTTTTAGAAAAGTTAGATATAATAGATTTCTGGCAAAAACTGAATAAGAATAGAAAGGAATATACCTTTTTTTCTCAGCAGTACATGGGACCAGTACAAAAACTGACCATATATTAGGGCATAAAAACCTTCCAACCAAATGAAGAAATAGGGAAACATTAAATCCATCCTTTTCAAAACATAATGCAATAAAAATTACATTCAATAAAGGGCTGTGGAAACATAGATTAAAATTTCTTAGAAGGAAACTAAATAATCAAATCCTAAATAATAAGTGGGTCGAGGAGCCAATCAAAGAAACAATAAATAATTTCATTAAAGAGAATCATAGCAATGAGACAACATTACAAAATTTGTGGGATGCAGCCAAAGTGGTTCTTAGGGGAAAATTTATATCTTTAAACATGTACATCAATAAAATAGAGAAAGAGCTGATCAATGGATTGGGCCTTCAACTAAAAAAAAAAGAAAAAGAACAAATTAAAAATCCCCAATTAAACACCAAATTTCAAATCCTGAAAATCAAAGGAGACATTAACAAAATTAAAGAAAACCATTGAACTAATAAATAAAACTAGGAACTGGTTTTGTGAAAAAAAAATCAAGAAAATAGACAAACTATTGGTTAATTTGATTATAGAAAAGAAAGAGGAAAACCAAATGACCAGAATCAAAAATGAAAAGTTAGATATGATAGACCTCTACAGAATACTGAATGGAGACAGAAAGGAGTATACCTATTTATTATCTATGCACAGCACCTTAACAAAAATTGACCATGTCTTATGACCTAAAACCCTCACAAACACATGCAGAAAAGCAGAAATATTAAATGAATCTTTTTCTAACCATAATGCAATAATTTTTTATTCAATTAAGGGCCTTGGAAGCATAGGTTAAAATTAATTGGAAATTACATAAACTAATCTTAAAGAATGAGTGGGTCAAAGAACATAACAATAATCACTAATTTCATTAAAGATGATGAAATCAATGAGACAACATACCAAAGTTTATGGGATGCAGCCAAAGCAGTGCTTAGAGGAAAACTTATAGCTGTAAACAGTTACATCAATAAAAGAGAGAAATAGCCTATCAACAAATAAGGCATGCAACTTAAAAAAAAACCACTAAAAAGACCCCAACAAATTAAAACTCTCGATTAAACACCAAACTAGAAATCCTGAAAATCAAAGGAGAGATTAATAATAAAAATTTAAAAAAATTTTTTTTAAAAAGTTTTTAAAAAAAGTTTTAAAAACTAGGAGCTGGTTTTATGAAAAAAAAAGCAACAACCATTAAAACAGATAAACCATTGGATTATTTAACTTAAAAAAGGAAAGCAAATTATCATTATCAAAATTTAAAAGGGTGAATTTGCAACCAATGAAGATGAAATTAAAGCAGTTATAAGGAGCTGTTTTACCCAGCTATGCACCAATAATACTGACAACTTAAGTGAAATGGAAGAACATTTACAAAAAATATAAATTGCCCAAATTTACAGGAAAGGAAATGAAATACTTAAATAATCTTATCTCAGAAAAAGAAATTAAACAAGCCATTAAATGAGCTTCCTAGGAAAAGCACCCCAGGACCAGATGGATTTACAAATGAAATCTGCCAACTAAATCCAATACTATATAAACTGTTTGAAAATATAGGTAAATAAGGAGTGCTATCTAACTCTTTCTATGAGACAAATATGTTCTTGATATCTAAACTAGGGAGAGCAAAAATAGACCAAGAAAACTATAGACCAATTTCCCTAATGACAAAAAATTTAAATAAAAAAACTGAGATTATAAAAGTATATCACAAAAATCATACACTATGACTAGGCTTGATTTATACCAAGAATACAGGGCTTGTTCAATATTAGGAAAACTATAAGCATAATTGACCACATTAATATAGAAACAATAACAAAAAACCATGTTTATTTCAACAGAAACAGAAAAAGCCTTTTGACAAACTGCAATACCCATTCCCATAAAAAAAAAAACTCATAGGAAGCAAAAAAAAAAGAACTTTCCTTAAAATGATAAGTGTTATCCATTTAAAATCAAGAACAAATATTATCTGTAATGGAGATAAACAAGAAGACTTCCAAATAAGATCAGGAATGAAGCAAGGATATTCATCATTGATATTGTTATTCAATATTGTACTTGAAATGCCAGCTATAGCAGTAAGACAAGAAAAGTAATTAAAGGAATAAGCACAGGCAATGAGGCAACAAAACTATTACTTGTTGTTGATGATACGATTATTTACTCAGAGAACCCCAGAGAGTGAAGTAAAAAAAAAAAAAGCTAGTCAAAATAATTAACAACTTCAGCAAAGCTTCAGGATATAAACAAACAATATACATTATCAGTGTGCATACACACATATACACACAAATACATATACTCTCACATTGATTCAACAAAACCCAGATGAAGAGATAAAAAGGTCTATTTAAAATAACTGCAAGTCATATAAAATGCTTGGGAATCTGCATATTGAGTCACTTAGGAACTGTTCAAATATAGTTATAAAACATTTTGCACAAATAAAGACAGATGGAAATAACTGGAAAAATATTAATTGGTCATGGGTAGGCTGAACCAGTATAAGAAAAATGATAATAGTATTAATTAATTTACTTATTTAGTATCTTGCCAATTAAATTGCAAAAGAATTACTATAGTTAGAAAAAAAATAACTAAGCTAATCTAGAGGACCAAAACTTCAAGCATATCAAGGAAATCAAGGAAAAAAATCAAGAAATAAAGGAGATTTAGCACTATTATACCTCAAGATGTTTTACAAAGCTGTATTCATCAGAATAATTTGATATCGGAGAAGAAAGAGAGTGGATGATCAATGGAATTGATTAAGTACATGATATATAGGGGCAAATGAACACAAAAATCTAGTGTTTGATAAACCCAAAGATCCCAGTTTAAAGCAAGAATTCATTAGTTGACAAAAACATCTGGGAAAACTGGAAAGTAGTATGGCAGAAACTTGGCATAGTCCGGCATTTCATACTCTATGCTAAGATAATCTCAAAATGGATATATGATTTAGACATAAATGTTGTTGTCACAAACAAATTAGTGGAGCAAAGAAGAAATCACCTGTGAGATATATGGGTAGGGAAAGAATTTATGACCAAACAAGAGATAGAGAGATTCACATGAGATAAAAATGGAAAATTTTGGTTATATGAAAAAAAAGTATGTGTTTTTGTTCTTTTGTTTTTCGCTTTTTGGTGAGGCAATTGGGGTTAAGTGACTTGCCCAGGGTCACACAGCTAGTAAGTGTCAGTGTCTGAAACTGGATTTGAACTCAGGTCCTCCTGACTCCAAGGCTAGAGTTCTATACATTGTGTCACCTAGCTGCTCCATAAAATCTTTTTTTCACTAGAAAAGCTAATGCAGCTAAAGCTAGAAGAAAAATAGGACAATGGGAAAATATCTTTGTGGCAAGTTTCTCTAATAAAGGTCTCATTCCTCAAACATATAGGATAATAAAAATTTATAAGAATAAGAGCTATTTTTCATTGATAAATGGTCAAATGATATGAACAGGAAGTTTTCAGTGAAGACACCAAAGCTAACAGTAGTCATGTAAATTACTAATGATTAGAGAATTGTAAATTAAAACAACTCTGAGCACCACTTCACACCCATAAGTTTGGCTAAGATGAACAAAAAGTAAAATGATTAATGCTTGAGGAGAAATAGAAAAATAGGTGGACTAATGCATTTTGGTGGAACTGTGAACTAGTCTAATCATTGTGGAGAGCAATTTGGAACTATGCCCCCAATGCTATTAAACTATAAATATTTTGACCCAAAAATAATGCTTCTAGGTCTATACACCAAAAGGATCAAAGAAAAATGAAAAGTACCCAAATATGCAAAAAGTATTTATAGCAGTTCTTTTTTGTAGTGACAAAGAATTGAAAATTGAGGGGATTCTCACTAACTGGGGAATGGCTAAGTAAGTGATAGAATATCATTGTGTTGTAAGAAATAATGAAGGCATGGTTTCAGAAAATTTTGGGAAGACTTATAAGAATTGATACGAAGTCAAATGAACAGAACCAACAGAACAATTTACACAGTGGCAATGAAGTTATAGAGATGATAAATTGTGGAAGATTTGGTAACTCTAATCAACAGAATGACCCACCACAATTCCAAATGATGCATGATTAGAAATGTACCTCCAGATAGAGAAATGATAGACTTAGAATGCATGTTAAAGAATATTTTTAAAAAAATCTTTTATTTTCTTTTTTACATGGCTAATGCAGAACTTTGTTTTGTATGACTGCATATTTGTTAGGAGTTTTGTATTTATTTCTTTCTCAGTGGCTGGGGGAGAAGGTGGGGAAGGGGAGAGAATTGGAACTGAAAGTAAAATAAAAATCAATTTAAAAAATGTGAGTCAGGGAGGACTTCCAGGAGCTAAGATGGTGAAGTAAACAGTATATCACCATAACTCTCATATTCACCTCCAAACAACCATAAAATAGTGCCCCAAAGCAAATCTTAAGAACCAGCAAAAAGATGGAGTGAAATAATCTTTTAGCTCAAGAAACTTGGAAGATTGACAAGAAAGGTCTGTCTCACTCAGGTAAAAGGGGAATGCAGGACAGGAAGTGTCCTCAGCAAATCAGTGGGAGAGCCTGAGCACCAGTTTAGTGGAGCAGGCAAACACCAACACTAGGACCCTCCACAAGCCTCAGCATAGCCAGAAGAATGTCAGACTCTGGCTCCCAAAACCATCCATGCTTCAACACAGCCTTGGGCAAACAGCCTCCAGCTCCAGCCCCCCCCCCCCTTCCTTCAGCATAGCCCCAGCCAAACAGGCAGCTGCCAGGAGCCAGATCACTGCATGCTTCAGTGTATCCCTGGGGAAACACAGAAAGACCCCCCTGGCCACAGCACACACCAGACTCCAGCACTAGGACCCCACCTCAACACTTCCAGACCCCTATGGCTTCCTGAAGTCTAACCACCACCCACCCACCTCCTCAGCACAGCACTAGAATTGAGGGTTCCCCATGGGTCCCAGGGAAACATCAGTGCAGCAGCAGGTAAATAGCTAGAACCTATAGCCCCTGGCACAAGAAGTCTGAGGCATTGCACCTTCTACCCCAGAAATAGAGTTCAAATTTAAAAGAAAGGAAAAAGGCCAGGAAAGATTAGCAAAAACAATGACAACAAAAGAATCTGACCATAGAAAGTTACTATGGTGACAGGGAATATCAGGACACAAACTCAGAAGAGAACAATAAAGTCAAAACACCTGTGGGTAAAACCCCAGAGAAAAATGGGAAGTAGTTTCAAGTCTAGAAATAACTCATGGAAGATCTCAAAAAGGAGCTTAAAATCATATCAAGAGAGGTAGAAGATTTGATCAAAATCAAATCAAGAGAGGTAGAAGAAAAATTGGGAAAAGAAATGAGAGTGATGCAAGAGAATTATGCAAAAAGAGTCAACAGCTTGGAAAAAGAAAAAAAAAACTCCTTGTAGCAGCAACATTGTGCAATGACCAACTTTGATAGACTTAGCTCTTCTCAGCAATGCAATGATCTAAGACAATTCCAAAAGACTGAAGAGGGAAAATGTTATCCACATCCAGAGAAAGAACTATGGAGTTTGAATGCAGATCGAAGCATACTATTTTATCTCTTTTTTTGTTTTTGTTTTTTCTTTCTTATAGTTTTCCCCTTTGGTTCTGATTCTTCTTTACAACATGGAAATTTGTGGAAATTTGTTTAATGTGGGAAATTTGTTTAATATGATTATGCGTGTATAGCCTATATCAGATTATATGCACCTTGGAGAGGGGGGAAATTTAGAACCCAAAATCTTATAAAAGTGAATGTTGAAAACTTAAAATAAATAAATAAATAAAAATTAATGAGGGCCACCAAAAAAAAAAAAAGAAAAAGAAAACAACTCCTTAAAAAGTACAATTGACCAAATGGAAAAGGAAGTATAAAAGCTAACTGAGGAAAACAATTCCTAAAAATTTAGAATCAGACAAGTGAAAGCCAATGACTCTGTGAGATATTGGGAATCAATCAAATTCAAAAGAATGAAAAATTAGAAGAAAATGTAAAATGCCTCATTGGAAAAACTGCTGAACTGGAAAATAGATCCAGGAGAGAATGTCAGAATTATTGCACTACCTGAAAGCCATAATCAGAAGGAGGACCTGAACAGCATCTTTCAAGAAATTGTCAAGGAAAACTGCCCTGTTATCTTGGAACCAGAAGGCAAAATAGGCATTGACAGAATCCACCAATTACCTCAGGAAAGAGATCTCAAAATTAAAACTCCAAGGAACATTATAGCCAAATTTCGAAACTATCAGGTGAAGGAAAAAAAAAATACAGCAAGTGGCTAGAAAGAAACAATTCAAATATTGGGGAACTACAATTAGGATTAAACAACACTTAGCAGCCCTTTTTGTGGTGGCAAAATATTGGAAATTGAGGGGATTTTCATCAATTGGGGAATAGTTGAACAAGCTGTGGTATACAATTATAATGGAATACCATTGTGCAATAAGAAATGATGAACAGGAAAATCTCAGAAAAACCTGGAAAGATTTGTATGAACTGATGCAAAGTGAAGTGAGCAGAACCACGAAAACATTGTACACAGTTTCAGCAACATTGAATTGATCAACTATGAATGACTCAGCTCTTCCTAGCAACACAATGATGTAAGCCAAATACAAATGACCTATAAGAAAAATGCTAACCATATCCAAATAAAGAATTGATGAACTCTGAATGAAGATTGAAGCATACTTTTTTCATTTACTTTATTCTTTTTCATGTTTCCCCTTTTCATCTGTTTCTTCTTTCTCAACTGTCACTAATATAGAAATTTATTTTACATGATAACACATGTATAATCTATATCCAATTGCCTACCATTTTGGGAAGAGGGGAGGGGGAGGGAAGGAGAAAAAATTAGAACTAAAAATCTTGTAAAAATGAATGCAAAACATTGTCATGACATGTAATTAAAAAAAATAAAATACTATTAAAAAATGAGTCCTCCCTGAGTCTGAATTATATAATATACTAGGTTCTCCAACCAAATTGGTAAAATGTGGGTTCTTATTTCTGAAATCATGCATTTTGAAGTTAGAAAAATAAATACCACCACCACTATCATCATCATTATCATCATCATTTACCTTTTTTCTTTCACTCTATTTATTATTCTTTCCCTCTACCTTAAATCTATCATTTTTCATCTTTGCCTTGCGTCACTGCATGACAGACTTTCATCATTACTGACTTTCCAGGTAAATGGGGGAAGAGGTGGTGCCACTGATTTCAAGGTTCTTGCCCCAGCATCTAGTCCTTCTTGAACTCTATCATCAGACCAGGAAATATACTATTATACCAGGATTTTGGTTCCTTAGTTATTATTCTCTGTCTGTCTGTCTGTCTCTTTCCTCTCTCTCTTCTCTCTCATTGCTCTTTCTTTTCCTTTCTTTTACTCTCTGCATCTCTCTGTCTCTCTCTCTCTCTTTCTCTGTCTCATCCCCTCCCACTGTTTATTGGCTATTTTCCTACTCTCTCCATATAAAGTAATCTTCAATTATCAAAAATCAAAACAAACAAAACAAACAAAATACCTTGACCCTGCCATACTCTCAAGTTATCTTCTATTTTTCTTCCCTTCCATGTAGCAAAGATTTTAAATCTAGGGTCCATGAAATTGCTTTTAACATACTTTTATAACTGTATTTCAATTTATTTTTTCCTTGCAGTTTTATGTATTTTATTTTATTCATTTAAAAACATTATTCTGAGAAGGGCCCCACAAGCTTCACTGGGCTGCCAAATGGGGCTATGATGCAAAAGAGGTTAAGAACCTCCAGCCTAGAAAAATCTGCAATCAATACTTTCACTTCCTCACCCCTTACTCACTTTTCAACCTTGTATAACATAACTTCTGATCCCACCATTTAAGTAAATATGCTCACTCCAAGTTTATCAGTGATCTTTTAATTGCTAACTTCTACAGTCTTTTCTTAGAATTCTTCCTTCTTGATGTCTGCAGTTTTTAAATCTGTCTAACATTTCTGTCTTGTAGAAACTATTGTGGTTTTCATTACATTGTTCTTTTATAGTTCTATCCATATTCATCTGTTTACTCCTACTCGGTCTCCTTTTCTGGATTATTTTCTTCTGCTTCCTTATAACAGGTTTCTTTCAAGACTGCCCTTGGCCCTCTTCTCTACATTCTCTCTTTCAGAGATTTCATCAGCTCCTATGGGTTAAGTCACCATATTGACTCAGCTTCCTTTAAAATCAATTATCTTCAGCCTTAATTCTTCTCCTGTTCTCAGATCTTGAATGTTGCGATGTCTTTGATATATTCTATCATTATCTAAAACTCAACCTGTCTAAAATTGAACTTATTATCTTTCACTACAAACCAGTTCTTTCTCCAAATGTCCCTATTTCTGTTTAGGAAACTACCATGCTTCCACTCACCCAGGTGTGTAACCTTGGGTCTTTTCTCTCCTTAACCCTCAAATCTTGTCAAACATACCTTTACAACGTCTATACTCACTTGGCCACTGTTCTAGTTAGGCCCTTGTCAAATTTAGTCTGGGCTATTTCAATATCTCCCTAATTGATTTATCCTACTTCCTGTTTCTTATTTTTTTCTAATCTTTCATTCACATAGCCACTGAAACAACATTCCTAAAGCATGTGTCTGTCACGCTCCTGCTCCCCACAATTCCTAGGATAACATACAAACTCTTTAATGGACATTTAAGTTCTCCACAGTCTATCTCCAGCCTAGCTTTCTAAACTTATTTAACACATTTCATATATATTTTATTCCAGACTAATTGGAGCTTTATTGCTGTTTTCTGAACTCAACATTCCGCTTCTCATCCTCATGCCCTTATTTAGGATTATCCCCTTATTGGGAATGGATTCTTTCACCTCTGCATCTTGGGATCCTTAGTTTGTTTCAAGGCCTAGCTCAAGTGTCTGTCTTTTACAGATTTCTCCATTGGACAGTATTCTCTCCCCTCTCAACTTAACTGTAGACTTATCTGTCTATCAGTTTTCATTCTCCAGCAGAATAATCTCTGTGAAGGTAGGGAATACCTTTTATTCCTGCCTTTTTATCCCCAGCACCCAGCATAGTACCTCTCACATAGTATGTTAAGTGCTGCTTGATCTAGAAGAAGGAGCAAGTTACCAAAGATAGCCAGCTGTCAATCTCCAGTCATTGAATATTGATATGTATTTATGTGTGTATATAATATATATTTATGTATGAATATCTTTTTTTGTTATTATTGTTTTCCAGAAATATATAAGAATACAACATCTGGATATGACCATTGTCATGGCTGAACTCTACCTGTGCCTATACTGAGAATTACATATGTTTTAGGAGAAATAACATTAGATTGATGATTTAAAGATTACATAACTAGAGCTGGAAGGTTGTATAGGCCAAGCACCTTTTTTTTACAGATGAAGAAAGTAAGCATAAGGAAGTCAAATTATTTGACCAAGTATCTACAGATAGTAAGTATCTGGGTTGGTATTTGAACCCAGCTCTTCTTGGCTATAGATTCAACACTTTTTTCTGCTCTGCCTCTCTGCCCCCAATTGGAAAGCTGAATCCAAATTCTGCATCTATCTCTTATTAGCTATTTGGAAGCTACTTAACTTCTCTGAGTTTTAATTTTTTCCATCTGTAAAAGGAATATTAATAATTGTCCATGTTATAGGAAGACTGTAAGGATCAAATAGTATAATATATGTTTGCAGCAATAAGTTTTAAATGTGTTGGCTAAATCTAAGCTATTCTCTTCCTCTTCTTCCTCCTTTTTGAGAGAGGCATAAAATTGGGGTAGTTTGTTTGGGGAGGGAAGGAGTAGCAGGCTGTTATTTTCTATGTTCTTAAGAAAGCCTCTTTCTCATATAGAAAGTATTTTGCTCAACATTTCACTTACCCTTCAACAAACATTATTCAACAACTACTAAGTGTAACTCTCTTTGGGAAGCATTGTGAAAAAAAAAATAAAAATAAATAAGACAATCCATGCTTCCATGGAGGTTATAGTCTATTGTTCATTCTAGTGAAGTATAGGTGAATTTGGGCATGAAGTTTGTGACAGTATGTAAAATTAGGAGCATGGAGAACCAGGAGAATAATTTATACCATAACAAAAAATTGTAAAGACAAAAATGTGAAAGACTCAAGAACTCTCATCAATATAATAACTAATGATGATTCCAGAAGACTAATGATGAAGAATGCTACCAGTCTCCTGACAAAGAAATGATGGACTCAGGTTGCAGAGTAAGACAATTTTTTTTGTACGTGCCAATTTGATAATTTGTTTTGTTTGACTGAGCATATTTGTTACATAGGTTTTTTTTTTCCTTTTCCAATGGATTTAGGAGAGAAAGAAAATATTAATTAAAAAACTAAAAAAAGAAATTAAGAGCATAAGAGAGAACTTAGGACTAGCTTCACAATTCCTTATTTTGAGAATATGGGTCTCTAAAGACAGAAAGGAAAGTATGGACAAAACAGAACATAAGGATGTTTGCCCATTTTGATTTTGTTTCTTGAACATAACACTAAAACCAAAGCTTATTTTGGGGATAATGTCTTTAATGCTATGAAAAATTATAAATTACTGCATAAGATGGTATTCCTTTTCATACTAAAATAATGAGATAAAAAGGATAATGAGAACTATTTCATTGAAATTCCAGTAATACTTTTGTGGTTGGTTTTCAAAGTGAAAGATATGCAATTAATGATAATGTGGATGCCTCCTGGTTTCCCTGGTGTATTCCAGTTAAATGAGCATTTGTTGAGAATAGTGATATAGTATAGGAATTGATGTAGGTATATAATTTGCTTGTCTAGATGCCATTCCTTATGGGCATTGGTTCTGATGCATGCCATAAAATGACTTGTAAAGAGAATCCACAAGGTGGAAGATTAACTATATTTTAGATACAATTTTGCTATTTTTTTATTTTGCTATTCTTTTTCTCCTCTTGGACTTTTAGTTCTCTACTTGTGCAACTGTCATCAGGAAAGCAGTTCTAGAGACAATGTCTGAGCAGGTTTCCATATTTATTCCTATCCTATCTTTCTATGACTTCCATCATAACTTTTCTAAAGGCACTAGCCAAAAGAATGTTTTTCTAACTTCCAAGGCTTTTAAACTCAACTGAAGTTGCTGTCCAGCAGTGTAATTACTCTCTATGTGTTACAGATACATTCTCAAGGAAAAGCTAATTCAAGTAAGGGCTGGCAGGAATAAAACTGTTGTCTTCTTCAACTACTCTGTATTATACAACCAAATTCAATACATAGCTTCACCTCCTGCTACTGATATTCATTTATTCTTGACTTATACAGGATAGAAATACCGTTCTATATATTCATCTTTTCATATACTATATTTTAATTATCTGTGAATAAAGATCTGTGAAAGAGAATCTGTTTAACATGTAGCTGTCTTAGATGGAACCTACTAGAGGCCACCTACTTTGTAGTTTTATTTGTATAGTTCTATATAGCCCAGCTAGTTGTTTCATACGTTATTTTAATCACAAAGATGAACAAACACCATTTACTTTCTGATTTATGTGATCAATCAATAAGCATTCACAAAGCCTGCACTATGTTTGAGATGCAGTGAAAAACATTGAGGATACAAAGACACAAATAAAAAAGTCCCTGCCCTTAAAGAGCTTATATTTTATTGAGGGAAGAAACATAGGTTCCAGCTTTAGATGGAAGCAGGGGAGAGATTAGGAAAGCCTTCATGTAGAAGAAGGTAGTACTTGAACTAACACTTAGAGGAAAGTACCATTGCAAAGCACCACTTAAGATAAGTGATATTAAATATTGTCAAAATATTATTTATCATGTTGTCTGCTTCTCCAGGGCATACTTGCTATGGCTCACCCAATGGGTGACCCGTGGGCTGAGAAAGCATACATTAGATGTGTATATATTGAATTTCACCAAGTATCTATGATTTCTTTCATGTAGATATTCCTTCTACTGATATAGATAATAAATCTATCATACCTTTGCAGATTATTTAATAAGTTGCTTTGGCAAAATATATCTAACTGGTAGCTAATCTTATGGTGAGGACCATGTTCAAACTCAACTAGGCTGTTCAACAGTCACATTAGAGAGCCATCATATTATTTATATCATTGTGAATATTGAACCCATAAGAATTCAGCTATATGCTTGGCCAAGGGGGAAGGGAGAGAGATAGAGAGAGAGAGAGAGAGAGACAGAGACAGAGAGAGAGAGAGAGAGAGAGAGAGAGAGAGAGAGAGAGAGAGAGAGAGAGGAGAGAGAGAGAGAGAGAGAATTTGATTATTGTGTCTCTTTTGTTTTATTTCCTTGCATTCTATCTTGCCTATTGGTAAAACAAAAAGGTAAGTGGTGTGGTAACCCTTGAATATAATCACATATTGTGTGAGATCCTTTCAAATGTACTTTTTCTTCTCTATTCATTAGTTTTCTTGGTGGCTAACTCAGCAACTCCCCCTCCCCTTTCAATTGGAATAACCAAAATAACCTTTGAAATAAATATTCCTTTGTAAAAGCTAATGTGATTGTTGAATGGCTAAATGATATTAGGGTGCTGAAGACCCCTAAAATGGGGGTGTGGAGGTATTATGGGCTTGATAGAATAGCAGCAATGACACTCTCAAATCTACTTAAGGTTACTGGAAAACTCTGTAGAAGTAGTGAAATGTAACATATCTGACTTTCAGGTAGAGGGGGCCAGAATGGTAACTGATTCATAAATAAACCATCATGTTATTAGTATATAGGGATGGTTTAATTTCCTCTTTGCCTATAATTACATCTTTAATATTTTACTCTTTTGCTTGCTATGGTGGCCATTTTCAGAGCTATGTCAAATAACAGGGGGGAATATGGGAAATCCTGGCTTTACTCACACATTTATTAGGAGGACTTCTAGTGTAATCCTATTGCTTGTGCTGGTTGCATTTATATAGGTATTTTTGTGATGTCAAAAGGTCCCTTTATGCTTATACTTTGTAGTGTTTTTTAGATAGAAGACTGTTATATTTTGTCAAAGCTTTTTTCAGCATCTGTTGAGATAATAATGTGGTTTGGGATTTTTTTTAATGGGGGAGGGTGAGAAAGGAATAAACATTTATATAGCACCTAATAGGTGCCAAGTGCTGTACCACACTCTTTTTGCAAATATTTACTCATTTGATCCTCACAACAACACTTTGACATATGTGCTATTATCCTCATATTACAGTTAAGGATACTGAGGGAAATAGAAGTTAAGTGATTTGTCTAGGATCACACAGCCAGTAAGTATTTGAGGCTGGATTTAAACTGAGGATTTCCTGACTCTAGGCTCAAATATTATCCATTCTAATGATTAATTATGTTGACTTTTCCTAATGTTAAACTATTCTTATATCCCTAATGTAAATCAAATTTGGTCATGGTGAATATTTTCTTGGATAAATCACTATAGTCTGATTAATTTAAAACTTTTGAATCTATATTCATTAATGATATTATTTTAAGTTCTTATCATATGCTTTATCCTTTCCTAGTTTAGTTGTTTAGGACTATATTTGTCTCATAAAAGGAATCTAGTAGTGTACTTTTTCATTTTTAAAGAATAATTTGTGTAATTTAACACTAATAATTTTAAAGGTTTGATAAAATTCTCCTGTGAATATGTGAAGACCAGGAGTTTCACCCTTCTCCTCCTTTGGCAAGTTCTTTGTAATTAGTTTTATTTTTTTCTGTTGCTTCTGATAGTTTGGATATTTCATATTGTAATGAGGCCTTTGAAATCTGCCCAGGTCAGAACCTCTGAGGACCCTTGGGATCATTTTGAGGTTGCCAAAAATGAAGGTAACTTAAAGATGTTTCCTTTGGTATGTCTAGATCTAAGGACACCTCCAAATTAGGTGATATGAGCTTGTTGCAAAGACTTCTACGACACCTGATTTGGGAATACCCCAAAGGCCCCATTAGCATACTTTTAAGGGTCTTCTCCTCCTCCTCTTTCTGTATTCTAACTCAGGGTTGTACAAACTATACGTAGTAGGTTCTAATAGTTATTTTTTCTTCTTTTTTTTGTTGTGATTTCACTGTATTCTTTGCCATTTTCTTGATTGATTTTCTTCCCTCTCCTTTTTAAGTAGATTAGATAAGGACATTCATTTTGTAAATCTTTTTTTAAAAAAAAAACCAAGATTTTAGTTTTATTCATCATTTCCATTTTTTGTTTCTAGTTTATTTCTCCTCTAATTTTTAGTATCTCCTTTTTGGTCCTTATTTTAGGTTTATTTATTGACTTTTTGATGTTTATAATTATAAAAATGAATTTCTTCCTGTGTATGACTGATTTTTTTAGTGTGTTTCATGTAAAACAACACATTATGGAGATTTTTTTCTTATCAAATCTGAAAATTGTTTTTATTATTATTGGGATTATTTAATCCATTCACATTTAAAGTTATGAGATTTAGTTTTATATTTACTTCCATTTGTCTCTAATAGACTTTTTTTAAATTAGGGATTTTCTCTCTTCTTCCTCTGGAAAGAATATTTTGTCTCTTCAGCTACCTCTTGTCTAGTTCAGGAATTTTTAAAAGTTATTCCTCCTTTTTCCCCTTCTCTTTATACAGTTATTTAATTCTTAACCCTCTTTTTTCTCTCTTAGTTAAGTAGTCAAATAATCCCCCTTCCTCTTCCCTCCTTCAACATGTTTTGTTAGTTTTGAGATTTAATTTTCTGCAACTTTTTCCAAAAAGGACTTTGCTCTCATTCTATCCATTATTTACCTTCTTTTTTGCTTATTTTAGACTTTTATGCTTTCATTCATGGCCCTTATGTTTAGTTAGGTCATATTCAATCTCTCACATTCATTATAAAGTTATAGCTTCTAAGGTAACTATTTTGGCTTCTCTATTATAAATAATTTCTATGTTACTACCTTTTAGATCCTGCCCCTCCCCTCATTCCCTTTATTCTTTTGTGTCTTATTTTAAGAAATACCAATTCTTGTAGATGATAGAAAGTATAGAATATTGACCCATGTTAGGAATTTTCATATGTCCCTGACTGTGAAGTTCATACTACCCTTTACACTCCTCATGATCATTTCTCCCACCTGATTTGCCATGAAATCTCTCTGAGTCCATGCCCTTCCACCTTCGGGTGTCAGTTGCTCCCAGGAGCTCTGGTTCTGTTCTCCAGAGGTGGGAATAAGTGGTTTTTTTAAACACTAAATCCCTGAAGTTTTTTTCCTTCTGTAAGGTCCTCATTTCCATTTTTAGAATATTGTTCTTCTCTCATTTAATAATTCTTTAGTGGGACTCCCTGCTAATATTGAAAAATGATTTCTCCTTTCTTTCTTTCTGTTTCAACCAATCCCTTTGTCTTCTCATATAGGTCACTGCCCAAGTACCACTTAATGGTTATTTTTTGGGCCCTCCTGGCTCAGAGTGAAAGTGAGTAGTAACTTTTTCTCCTTTGGCCAGCAACCCTGAGGGTCTTCCCCTCCCAGTTTGATTTTTTTTTTTATTAAAGGCGCCATCCCTTGACTCACTTCTTAAAGAGGATTATTCATGGAATGGGCATTGTCTCACTCAAAATGAGAACCTGAAAAGACCTTAACTTAAAAGGGCCAGGGTCTCCCATTGCATCCTGGGCCATCTCCAGTCATCCTGATGAATATCTGGCCACTGGACTCAGATGACTGTGGAAGAGAAAGTGAGGCTGGTGACTTTGCACAGCCCTCCCTTACAGAAATCAAAGTCAATTGCAAGTCATGTCATCATTGCCCTGATGTCATGGTCTTCTTAGAGCACAAAGGTCAAACACATAATATTCTCCAAGGGACCTTATTCTTCCTGAGAGATCACATATGTTACTTTACCTTCCTTGTTAACTTTTGACTTGATTAGAACCTATCACATATTCTTCTTTAGCTTCTTTCTTTCCTCTTCCTTTTTATGTGCCTTCTCATTGTGCAATTTAATCCCACAAAAATATTGATTCACTTGTAGGCTGACTGTTGTAAGATTTAGTTCATGATGTTTCAGGCCTGTTTCTCTACCATCTCATCTTTTTTTCAGTGTTTTGCTTTTGTCTTGTCTCTTTGTGGACTTTTGGAAGGAAATCTCATAATCATCTTTCTGTTATTATTTTGTTGTTTCTATACTTGGTTGCTGTATTTGTTTGCTTTTCTTGTATTTCTTTTGCCTGGGTTGTTTGAGCAAATTGTTTTTTGTTTGGTGGGGGGGGTTGGTTTTATTTGAAGGAATGCTTCAAATGCCTCTTTTTATTGAATGTCCAACTTTTAATTAATAGTTTAAGTAGGGTTTACAGGCTATATCACTATGGTTTGCATTTTGAGTTCCTCTGCTCTTTGGAACACATTAGTCTATGGCCGCCTAGGGTTTCTGGTAGGTGCAGAAGATTCTACTGTTTTTCAAATCTAGTTTCTTTGTATTTGAAGATATTTCTTCTGCTAACTTGCAGAGTTATTGTTTCTCAAGGGAATGATTAAATTTATCTACTATGTGTCTTGCATAGTACTACACCCTCCCAAACCCAGGGCAGGGCAATATGTGGATTCTTTCAATTGGTACTTGTTCTTCTGTGTTCAGAAGTTCTGAGCAGTTTCCTTGCATTATTTTTTGCATTATGATATTTGAGTTTTTGGACTTTTCATATTCTTCTGGAAGACCTATAATTATTAATTTGTCTCAATGCACTCTATCTTCAATGTCTATTCTGATAATTATTTCCTCTGTGCAGGAGATACTTTCTGCTTTTGTATTTTCTTTCTTTTAAACCATTCAGAAATATTCTGCTATGGTCCCATGCTCTATTGGCAATCTACAGGGTCCTTTGCCTCATCATGTGTTCACTAATTTTCCTTTGTTTTACAATATTTATTTCTATATATCCAGTCTCTTTTAACTGACTGGGATGCCATATTCCATTCTATTGTTAATGTCTTCCATGTTGGTTTATCTCCTACACTCAAGGTCTTTGAGGTTTTTTTTTCTTCCTACCTTATATCTTTGTTAATTTCATTCTTTTCTTTTATGTACTCCAGTTGCTTACTTTCTGATTCCTTTCTTTTTGTGGTAGTGGTTGTCCTAGGGGAAACCTCCTGTCTCAAAAAATAAATTGCTGATTCAACCTCTTCCTATTAGTTTTGGTGTCTAATCTAACTGACTTTTTGAAATGTTGGAGGGAGGGTCAAAACTGGCAAAAGATGGATGACAAACAACATTACTTTATACTTAGTGGATTGTCACATAGGCCACAAATACTGGCATTGTGCTTGCCCCCATTCCCTCTCTTTCTCATTTCGCTAGTTGAATATTATTTCAGCTCAGAGTGTTAACACACTATAGTTGCAGCCAGAATAAGTTTTTTCCCCCTAAATACTCCCTGATGGGGTGGAGCCAAGATGGTGGAGCAGTGGAAGATTTACAAATGAGCCTTTCCCACATTCCTTTCCAAAGAAATTTAAAATAATGTATCAAATCACATTCTGGAGTAGCACAGTCAACAAAAGGTCAGAGTGAGACATTTTTCCAGCCCAAGACAATGTGGAAGGTTAGAAGGAAAAGTCTATGATGCTGCACTGGGGCTGGCCCACAGAACATACAGTGACAGCACCAGCCATAAGCCTTGGAGGCAGCTCCAACAGCAATAGAGGAGCTCTCAACCCAGAGACACAAAAGGTTGGACAAGTAGTAAGAAAGAGATTGCAGGGGATCCCTATGCTCGTACTGGGCATAGGACCAGGTGCTGTTTGACAACTCTGTTATCCACACCCACTTCTGGGTTGCAGTTCTGGGTCTGAAAGGAGTACTTATGGTAGAAAGGGAGCAGGGGCCCTGGTTGCAATAAAACAGGACAAAAGGGCTAGTGCATGCAGCTTCAAAGAAGCTAGGCTCACTGCTAGGATAAAGACCAAAGGACAGACTAAGAGAGCAGTGACTAAACCTCTTCCTTGATCATACCACCTTGGAAAAACTGAAAACTTACAAAGCCCAGGACTAGCTGTGAAAATAACAGCATGAAAAATCCTGAGGCTTAAGATAGCAACCCCACCCCCCAAAGTGAGCAGATCCCAACTTCAACACAAAGTTTAAAATCAAGAAATAGTCTGGAAAAATGAGCAAACAACAACAGCAATAGCTAATGACTACAAGACATCAAGAAACAATAAAACAAAGTCAAAAATAGAAGAAAATATGAAACACCTAATCAGAAGAACAACTGACCTGGAAAATAGCTCAAAGAGAGATAATTTAAGAATTACTGAAGTACCTGAAAGCCATAATCAAAGAAAGACATCACATTTCATGAAATTAGAAAGGAAAACTGCCCAGATATTTTAGAATTAGAGGGCAAAATAGAAATTGAAACAATCCACTGATTACCTCTTGAAAGAAATGCTATAATAAAAACTGCCAGGAATATTCTAGGCACATTCCAGAGCTCCCAAGTCAAGGAGCTAGTAAGCAGCCAGAAAGAAACTATTCAAATATCATGGAACCATAGTCAAGATCACACATTAAAGGAAAAAAAGTCTTAGAATATAATATTCTGAAAGGCAAAGGAACTAGGATTACAACCAAAAAATAACTTACCTAGCAAAATTGAGTAAAATCCTTTGAGGGGAAAATGAATATTTAATGAAATAGAGGACTTCCAAGGATTCCTGATGAAAATATCAGAGCTGAATACACAATTTGACATTCAAACACAACACTCAAGAGAAGCATAAAAAGGTAGACATGAAAGAGAAATAAGGGGCTCAATAAGGTTAAACTGTTTATCTTCCTATATGGGAAGATGATACATGTAATGCCTAAAACATTTTTCATTACTAGGAAAGTTAATAGGAGTCTACATAGACAGAGGGCACAGGTATGAGTCAATTATCTTGGGATGATCTCCAGAAAACAACAACAACAACAACAAAATCTCCAAACTGAAAGGCAAGAAAGAAGAATGCATTGGGAGAAGGAAGAGGAAAGAGGAAGAATGGGGAAAATTATCTCAAAAAAAAAAGAGGCACACAAGGAATTTTTTTTTTACAGTGAAGGTAGACATCAGGTGGGGAGAGTGGGAAATTCTTGCACCTCATTCTAATATAAACTAATTTAAAGAGAGAAGAATATATATAAACTTAGTTGAGTATAGAAGTCTATCTCACCCAATAGAGAAGTAGGAGGAAAAGGAGATAAGAGAAAAGGAGAATGATAAGCGCAAGGGTGAATTAATGGAGGCAGTGATCACAAGCAAAATGTTTTAAAAAAAATGAATTAAAGGACTTTTAGTTATTCTTGAAGAAAAGTCCAGTCCAGAACAGAAAATGTGGCTTACAAGAATTAGGAGAAACATAAAAAAGTAAACATGAAAGACCAATTATAAGGGATTTAATAAGATTAATTTGTTTACTTCTTATTTGGGAAAATGTTATCTGTTACTCCTAAGAATGTTATCATTACTAGAATAGTTTGAAAGAGCATACATAGATAAAAGGCTTGGTGTGAATGAAATAATTCTTACAGTGGAGCATAGAAGTGGGTGGTGCTAGAATCTTTTTCTCATCAGAACTGGGTAAAAGAGGGAATAACATACAGATCTAGAAGAGTATAAAAGTCTTCTTAACTTACAGGAAATTAGTGAAATTAGTCTGTAATTTTCTTTCTCTCCTTTTGCTTTTCCTGGTTTAAGTATCAACATAATATTTGTTATGTAAAAAGAATTTGGTAAGATTGCTTCTTTGACCATTATTTCAAATAATTCATTTAATACTGGAATTAGTTGATCTTTAAATGTTTGGTAGAGTTAATTTGTTTTCCAGTTTTCCCATAGTTTTTGTCAAATAGTGAGTTCTTATCCCAGAAGCTGAAATCTTTGGATTTATCAAACAGTAGATTACGATAGTCATTGACTACTGTGTCTTGCGTACCTAACCTATTCCACCGATCCACCACTATTTCTTAGTCAGTATCAAGTAGTTTTAGATGATTGCTGCTTTATAATACAGTTTTAGATCTGGTATAGCTAGGCCACCTTCCCTTGCATTTCTTTTCAGTCCTGAGTGATTCTTGCATATGTTCTCCCACTGATCCACTAGAGAAGATAAAACAGAATACTGGAGAATTTTCCGTTGATCTTTTTACATTTTGTGGAGACCAATACATGTATACTATCTGTTGTTATTTCTCTCTCTTTCTACACAATTAGCCTTTGTCTTTTTGTATGTATATATTTCCTGAAAGATTTTATTCATGCCACTTCTTGTGTATATCACTGTAAATATATTGCAAACTACTTGATCTTTCTTTGAGGCTTTGCTTGTAGCTGTTTTGACATCATTGTCTTCTTCTGATTTTGTGTCTTAATCTTCCCTATCACCATAATAGTTTTTATGGTCATCATCTCTTTCTCCTTCTTCTCCTTCTCCTTTTTCTCTCATTTTTTCCAGTATATTTCTTGATCTTAAACTTTATGCTAAAATTGGCTTCTGATCCTGGGGTGGTGTTGGGGCACTGTCCCAAGCTTCAGGCATTTTTTATTGCTTTTTTCAGAGTTAGTCCTAGGGGTTTGAAAGTTTTCAGTACTTTAAAGGCAGCATAGCCTAGGGAGAGATCTGCTCTCCCACTCTGTGCTCTAGTCCTTACCCAGGAAGGACCCCTGTTCCTTTGGGATTGCAATTGATACTGTTCCTCAGGACTCCCTTGGAATAGCAAGCTATACTGCTGCTTAGGGCCCCTTCTCCCTTGTGATGGAGTGTTCCACTTCATGCTTGAAATGTGACCAAGAAATGGGTATAGGCAATGGAATTGCCAAACAGCATCCAATCCTGTGCCCAGCGTTAGCACAGAGGTCTCCTGCAATCTCTTTCTGATGAGTTGTCAGGTTTGCTTACCATCTTTGCTTGAAAGCTTCCACAGCAATTGTTTCTGCTGCCATTACCAACTGCCACCAGCTGTGTTGCATCCATGCACACTCCAAGTTAGTCCCTACCCCAGAGTCACAGACCTCTTCGGATTTGTTAAGTTGGTTTAGGCTGGAAGAATGTCTCATTCTGACTTTTTGTTGGCTCTGCCTTTCTAGAAATCGATTTAAGGTATTATTTTAAAGTTGTTTGGAAGGGAGTGTTGGGAGAGCTCAGCTGAGTGCTTCCTCTACTCTGCCATCTTGGCCCTTGCCCTTGGAATTCCTGACTGCTTGCATATTTCAATTGTTATTTGGGTCACACATTAATTTGATTTTGTGGGTATTCTGATACTATAAGCTTCAAGATTATAATATGTATAGAAAAGAATATATGATGCAAAACCATAAAGCATCACTGGGAGAGCATTTATATTCAAAAGATGTTTAAATAGATGAGTTTTTTTGTTTTGTTTTGGAGAGTAACTTGAAGTTGTTTAAAAGTATCGCAGTTTATCAAATGCAACCCACCTGCTCTCTTCTTTCTCTTTGATTCTGGACAAATTAGTCATTAGTCTTAAATGCCACCTTCTACAGGAAGCCTTCCTCAACCCCACTTAATTTCAGTGACAGGGACTGTCTTTTGCCTCTTTTTGTATTCCCAGCGCTTAGCATAGTAGGCACTTAATAAATGTTTATTGATTAATTGATGGATTTTGAATGCACTGGCCATCCAACTGCTTGATTTGGTATAGTTATTATCTATCATGATAGATGACATTCATCATCCATTTTTCTTGGATTTATTGCTAGACCAAACTCTTTTGAATAATCTTAGGTTCATTATGGAGGCCCTACATAGTGCTGAGGTTTCATGAAATTAATACAATGGGATTGGCAGACAGAAGCCCCTGGAGGTTATCACCATTATCAGGAATGATTCTTCAATTTAGACTCTGAGCAGGACATAGTTCATAACAGGGAACATATATTTCCATGTTTTAGGACTTGCTTTATATTAATAGTCAGAGGTAGCCTGAATAGAATCGTCTCTGTGGTTGCATTTGTCTAGGAGCCTTATATGATCTTAAGATATACATGAGATTCCCTATTGGAAGAAAACCACTGAGGCTGGATTTCATTCTCCTAAATCATATATTTTCTCTTTATAACCAGCAAACAATAAAATAGCATGATTTTATCGTCTTTGTGCATTTCAGACAATTGTATCATGATAAAGATGTGATCTACTCTTGTAAAAAATCATTTATATTATAGCATAAAATATCTATCAATTAAGGAATGGCTAAATAAGTTGTTTCATAGAAGTAATGTAATATTACTGTGCTATAAGAAATGAGAAATATGATGAATAGAAATGCATATGAATGCATATGAATTAATTCAAAGTTAAGGACAACACTACACATAATGAATATAATAGCTAAGTGGACAGAGAAACACCACCACCAAATAATAGAAAAAAAATATGAAAAAATACCACAAAATACCATGATCAAATCTGGCCCTACAGAAGAGATATTGGGGTGGAGCCAAGATGGTGGAGTGAAAGCATTGACTTGCTTGAGATCTCCCCCAAACCCCTCCAAATACCTATAAAAATGACTCCAAACAAATTCTAAAGCAGCAGAACCCACAAAAAGACAGAGTGAAACAAATTTCCAGCCCAAGACAACCTGCGTAGTTGATCAGAAAGGTATATCAAGCTGGGCTGGGAGAGGAGTGCAGTTTGGTGTGGGTGTACAGGCCACAGTGAACCTGGAGCAGGCTTCAGAGGACTGAATCTCGGGTAGCGGTAGTGGTTTCCAGACTTCTCAACCCATAAATGCCAAAGACAACTTAGAAGGTCAGTGCAAAAAGTCTGTTTCTGTGGAGAGAGAGAAGCTAGGTCTCAGCCCTAGTTCCTGAGCTTGGCCCTGGGGCAGTGGCTGCCTCCTGAGCTTCTGGCCCACAGACTGAGGGGGAATTGAGTGACTGATCAGAGGGGGATTGCAGGGATCTCTCTGCTGGTGCAGGATTCTCTTGCTTTGCCCATGTTTGGATCTGGGCCACAGTTCTGAGTGGTGGTCCCTGGGCAAGGAGGAGTGCTGTCGTGGTGGAGCTTGTAGTGGCTGTGGAGAGGAAATCCTCCTCACAGTTCCAAGACAGAAAAGAGTGCTTGTGGTCACTCATAGACTAGAGCGCAGGCCAGGAAAGGAGTAAACACCTCACCTTGGAAGAACTGAAAATATACAGGTCCCTAGAATTATCTCTGAAAACAGCTGTACAAACCCCTGAAGTTTGAGACAGTACATTCTCCACATTGGAAGCAGACCTCTTCCTTAATAAAGAGTTTATAACTCAAGTAATTGGCTAGGATTGTGAGCAAACCTCACAACAAGTGTCAGACCATAGAATCTTTTTTTGCTAACAAAGAAGATCAAAACATACAACCAGGAGAAGACAGCAAAGCCAAAGCTCCTACATCCAAAGCCTCCAAGAAAAATATGAATCAGTCCCAGGCCTTGGAAGAACTCCAAAAGGATTTTTAGAAGCAAGTAAGAGAAGTAGAGGAAAAACTGGGAAGAGAAATGAGAGTGATACAAGAAAATCATGAAAAACAAGTCAACAGCTTGCTAAAGGAGACCCAAAAAAATACTGAAGAAAATAACACCTTAAAAAATAGCCTAACCCAAATGGCAAAAGAGGTCCAAAAAGCCAATGAAGAAAAGAATGCCCTAAAAAGCTAAATTGGACAAATGGATAAGTAAGTTGAAAAGATTACTGAAGAAAATACTTCCTTAAAAATTAGAACAGAGCATTTGGAAGCTAGTGACTTCATGAGAAATCAAGACACTGTAAAACAAATCCAAAAGAATGAAAAATTAGAAAACAATGTGAAATATCTCCTTGGAAAAACAACTGACCTGGAAAATAGATCCAGGAGAACGAATTTAAAAATTATTGGACTATCTGAAAGCCATGATCAAAAAAAGACCCTAGACATCATCTTTCAAGAAATTATCAAGGAAAACTGCCCTGATATTTTAGAATCAGAGGGCAAAATAGAAATTGAAAGAATCCACCGATCTCCAATTCAAATAACATTAAACTTTTCTTTTGATGTGTTGATTGATTAGTTATGCTGAATTATTTTCTGTTTGTTTTTCTTTTTGGTTTTAAGGGATGATTTTTTTTTGGAGGGGGCATGGCTAGCATATATTGAAAAATAAAGATGATTAAAAAAGCAAAAAATATCAAGGAAATTATTTTAAAAAATCATTTTAAAAATCTTCCATTCTCATAGATTAAGATCATTATATCAGATATGTAGAGCTGGAAAGGACCAAAGAAGCCATCTAGTTCAGCATCCTAATTTTACAGATGAGGAAACAGAGGCTCAGTAAAGTTGTTGTTTTCCCAGAGTTACCCAGATACAAAATCTGAAAGGTGGGATTTGATGTCAGACCCTCAAAGTCCAAAGTTAGTAATTTTCACTATCCCACAGTGTTTTTATCATCAGGGAAATGTTTCAGATTTCATGAAGATGTTAAAAGTAGTAGTTTGTAACATTTTACTGTTCACTTTTTGGCAGTAGTATCATGTACAAGTTCCCTCCCATGAGATATCTGGGAACATGATGCCACAAGGTTTTCAAGATTATGTCACTAGTCATTGCCTATACTTGGTCTGGTCCAGGTACTCTTCCTGACTTTGTTATTTGAAGTGGGATTTCTACTTCATCTAGCACATTCCATCTTCATTTGTTCACTTCATGTCAGTTTCATTTATGGATACTCAGGATAATGTGGTTTGCATTGGCCTTACATCAAAGTATTTCCACTGTTTTTTTGCTGCCATTTGGAATGGTACTTATCATCTTCGGCAATAATCTGCAGTGTCTTACAGATGATTTTGTATTCTAAACTACTCCTGTGTTTGCCCATCATATCTCTCTGTCAAATAAATGAAGTATTATCTAGTTAAGGTGGTTTTGGGGCTTTGCGGGCCTCCTTGCTGTAGTCAGTGCTTTATGCACATATTTAATAATGCATGCAAATGTAGAATATTATATATATATGTATATGTAGATGTAGATATATATATGTATATATGTATTGGGTTTCTACAGTAATATGTTGTATTATATGTTGTAATATATTAAATCATGGCTGTTTTTGAATAGATTATGGTTTTCATGAACATTATGTTTCCCACTTTAAAAATAATTTATAACAGGAAAAATATTTCCGAAACACCTTTTCCATCCTTTTGGATCAGTTTAGCCCTTTTCTCCATTTAGTCTTATTGCAATTTGAATAGCTGAACATAGAGCAGTTGAATGATTCTCCCTGAGTATAGTTCAGACCTGAATGTTTAAATCAGAGTACTGAAATACTATGTTCATACCTATGCAGGACATGTTTTCTTAAACTCCACTTCCACAGAACCAACAAAGCTCATAAAATTTCTTCCTACCTGGAAACCACTGAGAAGCCTATGAGATTTCCTTCACACTGAGATGAACACCTCACTGTCCTCTCTTCTTCTCTTGATTGTATTCATAGTTCATGTCTTATCTCCCCCATTAGACTGTATACTCCTTGAGAGGAGGGAATATATCTTACATTTCTTTATGCCTAGCATTTTGTGGATATCTAGTAAATACTTGCTGACTAATTGGTAGTCTCAAATGTCAACTGGAAAATATCACTGAACTGGGAAAAAGAAGACAATTAGCAGAAATAAAATAGGAAGGTAAAGTTTAAAATATTCTGATAGGAGTTATTAACCTGGTGGCCATGAATTTGTTTTTCTTTTCATTTAACATTTGGAAACTGTATTTCAATTTAATTGGTTTCCTTTGTAATCTTATATCTTTTATGCATTAAAAGCATATTTTGAGAAGGGTTCCATATGCTTTAGTAGACTTTTGAAGGAGTTCATGTCATAAAAAAGGTTAAGAATCCCTGGACTAGAATAATGGAGCTTTTTTCTCTTTTCAGCTAATTTATGCTTTGCTATTCTGCACAGGAGTTCCTTAGGGTTTTACACTAAATATTCTTAAATTTTTGGAATTTCTATGTGACCCTGGGTTTTTCCATTGTTGTTTTGGTTAGGGTTTGCCCCCATATCTAGACCTAAAGGAAAACATGTTTTGTTGTTTTAGACAGGAGTCCTGACCTTGGAGGAAAGCAACCACCAATCTCATAGGATTCCATTGTTTGAGTCATTGACCAGAACAAGCAGCTCATAATGCAGTGAGGATGTGCACAGATGGGAACCACTTCAGAAGCCAGAGAAAAAAATCTCATGCAACTCACATACTTTTTCACCTAGAATCCAGAGGGCACTTGCTGTAGCAGATGCAGAAGTGAAAAACACAATTGAAAAAGGTGGAAAGACTTCATGATACGTGGAAAGCTTTTGATTTGAGAATCATTTCAGACTAATGAGTATAATCTTTTTCATTCTTATCTATGCTTCATTATTTCAAAAGTAATATACCCTAGATTATAGAGCTATTGATTAAGTCAATACATCATCCTGACCCAAGTAAAATGAAATTTTTTTTCCCCATTAGAAATCATGTCTTAACCCTATGTGCCTAAGGGGAGCACAGACTAGACCCTACAGAGGTTTTGCAAGTAAAAGACATCACAGGTTCTTGAACAGCCTCAGAGAACAATACTGCTATAAGACACATCACACTCTCAACACTAAGAAAGCTGACAATATGGCAAAAAATAAATGTGTTCAGCATAAAAAGAGAGCTTTCAGGTAACCCCATTGCAAAAATAAACAAACAAAAACATGTAGAGGAGGAGGGAGAATATTTACTTATAAAGAATGTCTTGAAGGTTTTTTTTGTTTGTTTGTTTTTTGGCCAAGAGCATGTTTAAAAGTGAGGACTGATTGGGTGGTCTTGGCTGCCAACTTGACTAATTATACATATCTAGTGTAATTTGGAAAAAAAATCTATTATCATGTGAGAAAGAAATAGAGAGGAATGGTATAGAAAATATGCTAGATTCAGAATGAGAGTTTCAAATCTCAGCTCTTCACCTTGCTACCTATGTGAACACGAGCAAATCACTTGACCTCTCTGTACTTCAGTTTCCTCAATAAGGAGAGTCATAGGAATAAAGGTCCAGAACTGGAGGGGATCTCTGAGTCCCATTTGTCCAATCCCTTTTCTTTAGAGATGAGGAAACAGAAACCAGGGAAGTTGAGGGATTTGCACAACATCATACAGGTAGAACTGGAGGTAAATTTGAATGCAGGTTCTCAAATTACAGAGCCAGTGGTCTGTTCACTGTACCAAAGGATATAAAGTTCCTCATAACTTTATACCAGTTAACCCATTAATAAATCAATCACTCTGCTTTTGTTTACTAAGCTTTATGTACCAGGAATTGTACTTGGTGCCATGAATACAAATATAAAGTATGAAACATTACCCATTCTCAAGGAACTTACATTCAAATGGTGAAGATATATCTATATGCATATAGATATATCTATATGAGTACATGCATACATATGTGCATAAATGTATGCATATATACATATAGATATAGCTTTACCAGTATGTATGTACACACACACACATATATATCTTCACCATGAAAATGCTGAATATATATATTCACATATATATACACATATATTCATGTATGTGTGTTTTATTTGTATTTATACCTATGTTTATTTATACTTATACTTATTTGCATTTATTCTCTTTATATTTATTGTATACACAAAATTTATTTATATATAAAATAACATAATCATATTATATTTATATATTGTATTTATTGTATTGCTCACACAATAAATATAAAGAGAATAAATACAAATAAGCATAGAGTAGTAAAAATAAGGTAGTTTGGGAGGAACACTAGCAGTGAAGGGAATCAGAAAAGACTTTATGTGGAAGGGGGTACTTGAGCAATGTCTGGAAGGAGGTGGGGATAGTCAATAAACATTTATTAAACACTTATTATATCCCTGATGCTGTGCCAAGTGCTGGGTATATAAATCTAAAAAAGGAAGGTCTTCAAGGAGCTTACATCTAATGGGGGAAGATGATATACAAAAGAAAGTGGAAAATGAATGTGGAAGGCACAAGATGGGCCACTACAGCGAGATGGTAAAGAAATAAAGAAGTTCAAAATGAGTCCAGTCAAGTAGGAAATGGGGAGATGGCTGTCCTGTGCCCCTTCCATAAATGGAGATTGAGAAGCATATAACTCTACCCCCCAATAAAGGGGCAAGAGACTACTGCTGAGCTGTGAGTATTATGGCTGATTGGATCTTGCAGAATGATGAATTTTTCCAGTGATGCATTTCCTGTGGTCATGGTGGAAAAGTCAAAAAAGATGTCTAGAATGAGCACAGCCAGGTGGGATGCAAGGTAGAGATGATGGAGTGAATTCCCAGCATGGATGATGGTCATGAGTGATGGTGCAAAAGCACAAAGATGAGAGATGTAGTGCTATGTGTGGAGGCCAGAGAAGGCCAGTTTGACTGCAGGGCAGAAAGCAGGAAAGGAAGTACAGGGAATGAGGCTAAAAGATAGGTTGGGGCCAGATTGGGAAGGGCTTTCCAAGCTAAACAGGGGAGATAGTATTTGATCTTTAAAACAAAGAGGAGCCATTGGAATATACTGAGTTGGGAAATGATGGTTAGATTTATGTTTAAGGAAAATTACTTTTGTGACTATGTGAAGGATGGATTGGAGTTGGGGAGAGACTTGAGGTGGGGAGACTAATGAGGAGGCCATTACTAGAATTTTGGTGAGAAATGATGAGGGTCTGAACTAGGTCAGTAGTTGTGTGAAGCTATGAATTTATCAGGCATTTAAAGGATAGAAAGCAACAGAAGTAAAGTCACCAACAGTTTTAGGGAGGATACTATTTGAATCATGATAGACTGAAAGTTCATATTGCAGTGAGGATGGTACAAAAAGTTTGGTTTTCAGATCTGATCCAATGCCTTCTCATAGAAACTGAGTTACCTAGTGGATTTATTCAATCAATCAAACATATCTTAAGTGCTTATCTGTGCTAAGCACTGTAATAAGCTCCAAGGAAGTGAGATCAATCTAAATTGTATATTAGCACAGTGACTGGCACATAGTAGGAACTTAATAAATGTTTGTTGATTATTGATGGGAGAGAGAAAAATGTCCCCAGGTTCCAAATTTCTCCCTTCAATTCTCTTTTATAATGATTTAACATAGGTAAACATGGGTATGAACTTCTGTGGAGTAAAATGTTTTATATACAAAACTACAACAATATAAATGTCGTGGAAAAGAATTTGAACTTTCAGGAATGGAAGAACTAATGTAGCTTTCCAAGATAATGAAATATAATCCCCACCACTACAGCAGAAATATAAGTAACTACTGAGATAGAATATTGTATACATTGTTAATTGTGATCATAGTACTGGATATTTTTTCCTTAGTTGATTTTCTTTACTACAAGTGCAACTATAGTTTTTTGTTTTTTTTACTTTACTACTATAGTGCAAGCTGTAAAAATTATAGTAGTCTCAAGAAAAGATTCAATCTGGATGGGGGGGTGGGGAATGTATTGGCTATGATTTAAAGACAAAAGGAATCAATAAACTATATTTTAAAAATAAATTTAAAACTACAAAAATATTTTTGTTCCTATCTCAGATGCTAGAACTCTGGCCTGAAAACAAATTGAAATTCCATAACTGGAAAAATCCTCAGTAAAACACCCATTTATAGACCTGTATCAAAATTGTGCTTGTGCCTTCTTTGCAAAGATAACATCAGATTTTCAAATTTTTAGCCCTGTGTGTCAGCTTGGCACACTGACCACAGAAAGAAAGCTGTGATGAAGCCTGTACAGTAAGTGCATCTGGGCAATGTTCTTCTGAATTCCTGTTGAGATGCCCCATCATGGTGCAGAAATGATCTTGGGACCTTTAGGACTATACCAGTGGAATACAGAGCTCTGGCTCTACTTTGCATCTGTTGCCCTGCCTGCTTTCAACTCCACAGAACAAGATATCTCATCCCTCATCCTGTGCTTTCCTGCCTCCTTTCATTTGTTGTTTATTCCTTTAGACTGTAAGCTTCTTGAGGGCAGAGATTGTCTTTTTATTAATTTATCCTCACTGCTTAATATGGTGCCTGGCACATAGTAGGTACTTAATAAATGTTTATTAGATTCAATTAGCAAATCCAATCAACCTAGATAGGCTTGGGATATGGGTTCAGTAAAAAATTGTCCAGCTTTTGTCCAAGGCTAAGGCTAGTTAAAAGTGGAGCAGTCCATCATTGGAAGGTGGACAAGTGACAAAGTTTTTTGCCACACAACTCACAAAGACTACATATTATGATATGGAAGTGATGTAATTAGCATTTGTGGAGGAAGTAGCCACACAAAAGAAGCTATAGGTCTTTTGAAGTTAGATTTAGTAACATCTAATATACTAAATATTGATCTTTACAGTAAATTTCTATTGGGTTTAATACAATCCAGTTCAAAACTAATCTCTTGATTTTCTACCATATGCATTGTACAAAGCAGGTAAAAGAAACCCTGATCTCAGAACTTATAGTCTAAATGGGGTGTGAAACATACATGTGTGCGATCAATATCACAATATATAATTAAGTGCTAAATTATATAGTGCAAGCTATAAAAATTGTAGGAATTGAAAGAGGAAAGAAAACAATGTAGATTAAATTTAATAAAATTTTAGAGTTTGAAGAGACCATGGAAGTGTTCTAGCCAAAACAACTACTCAAATCTCCTTTACAACATTGTTGACAGATCTGCCCTCTTCTGGTGCTGGGGAACCTGATTTCCTACAAGATATTCTATGTTTTGTTAGATAACATTGTTTTCTTACAAGTTCTTCTTTATATTACACTAAAGATTGACTTTCTACAACTTACTTCTTTTGCTTTCTGAAAATATATAGGATGTCTAATTATTCTTCTATATGATGGCCATTCAAATATTTTAATACAAATTTCATGCTCCTCCTAAGTCTTCTGTCCATGCCAAACAAGTTGTGTTCCTTCAGTCACTAGACGAATAGCTGAAAAAGGTTTCATACTGGCAAATGAATTTGATCTTAAAGGTTTGGTAGGATTTGGATAGAAAGAAGAATAGGAGAGAGCATTGCAAATGGATGACCCATCAGGTACAAAGTTAAGAGACAATGATGAATATGACTAATTTGAGAGATGAAGAAGTTATTAATATTCCTGATTGTTGAAATCCTACCTTTCTTTGAAGTCCTACCTCAAATGTCACCTCTCTCATAAAGTTTCCTCTGGCATTCCCTGCTAGATATGTGATTTACCCATTGTACCTTATATCTCCTATTATGGTGTTTCTATATTGGAATGTGGGTATTTATTTATTTTTATTTTGCTTCATACTAGAATATAAATTCCTTTGGTTTGAGACTGTGATTTATTAATCTTTGTACCCCTATGAAATTGTCACAGCATTTAGTATATAACAGGAACAAGCACGCACATTTTTTTCAATGAAAAAATGGAGGGAGATAAAGGGTGAAAAGATACAATGGGTCCATATTATGATGAGACATGATCACAAGCCAGGGAATTTGAATCTCATCTTCAAGAAATAAGGGAGTCAATTTAAGTTTATGAGTAGCAGAATAACATGCTTAATATTCTAAAGCTGTTTAAAGAGGCATTTGGGTTTTCCTGGATCCAGCAGTCTTC
The DNA here is from genome assembly GCF_900497805.2 of Vombatus ursinus. Taxonomy (NCBI): domain Eukaryota; kingdom Metazoa; phylum Chordata; class Mammalia; order Diprotodontia; family Vombatidae; genus Vombatus; species Vombatus ursinus. The sequence goes on from NW_020954641.1 coordinate 14,007,401, forward strand.
ATAGCTAAGTGACAATGTTGACAATGAAAATGACATCCTCTGCTGGGAGGTAAGACATTCCACAAAGAATGTCCTTTCCTTTACCAGTCAGCTTGCTTTGGACTACCTCTTCTAGGTCATTGATAGACTGGCAGCCATACTAGTAAATCAGCAGCATTGGAATATTTAAAAACCTTGAGTGACATCAATGGTGACAGGTGCTTTACCAGCAAAGGCTGGTAAATGGGAGGCTGATTGATAGGACTTCTGGTTTGATGCCCCTCTGCTGGTGCTAAAAAAAAAGTAATCCTGAAACAAAAGCCATGGGAATAAAGGTGCATAGCTCCTTTCAACTCACCCATTGTCACTGAGAGTAGGTGTTTGAAGACTTGGAGTGCTGTGGTTGAGGTTTCCCATGCAAAGGAGATTCAGGAAATGAATGGCATCAGAAAAGTCCACAAAATTCTCCTTGTGACACATTTATCACCACTAATGTTTCCTGCCTCTTGTTGCACTGTCACTGGAACAATCGGATCCCACAACATATGTATAGAAGGGGCTAATTAACAGGCACACAGCATAACACACAGCATGTCAAACAAGAAAAGAAAGACTTTCACAGTGGCTTGCAGCACGTTCACAACCAGGAGCAGCAGGCAGCTGGGCCTTGCCACTGGTTCAGAGATTAAGAACCACAAGGAATCTTTCTTTTCCCTTGCCTCACCCTACCCTTTTCTCTCCCACAGGCATTGTTGCATGCCTTCAACCCACAGAGGTTTTTAGAAGCAATATCTCTGGATTCCCACAAGAATTTGCCTGTTAAAGAAACTGAAGGACAAGGAAGCAATGAGACCTGTCTTTTAAAATGAATAACTCTGAGCAGGTAGGGATGGGGAAGAAAGGAAGGGGGAAGAACCAGCACTGCTGTAAGAGGCCAGAGAGTCAAGGTGAGTCTACTCCTTGACTACGTGGACTCTATTAAAGAAAAGAACACAGTTCTGAGATATAAAGAAATATCCATCGAGGACAGATTTGTACTAGTCCTTGTTCCACTCAGCTAGACTAAGAATTGCTTAAGGAGCACGGTCTCATGTTTATTCATCACTGGCAGATGCTAATACATTTCTGGATCGACATTTGGCAGAAATATGAATAAACACAGAGAATTCACAATCAGATATCAGCACTAGAAAGCTGAATACTACTGATGGATTGATTATGTTTTTGAGCTATTTAAATAATTGGACATACTAAGTACAGGGTTTTTTGCAGTGATAATGGACCTGTCCTGTTGTGGTCTATTTAACAAACACTTGGACTTTTTTTTTAAAAGCTTGTTTACATTCCTGTACATCCTGGCTTTATTGATATTCTGTTCTTTGAATTACAGTGTCACCCTAGCAACGCTAGAGAGAAAGTTGAGGAGGGCACTTTCATTGTTAACCCTCATTTCTAAAGCCATAAAGGCCAAACCCCTTCTGGGCTGGATTTGGGATAGTTTGTCTTATCCTTGGAGCCAATTTTCCTTATCATCTGATCCCAAAATAAGCAACAACCAGTTTCAATAGTTTATAAAAGAAAAAAAGAGGGTGGTAGAATGGGGGCTGGCAATATTATTTTTTTTTTCTGTTTTTAACATAGAATTCTCTCATATTAAATGCACACACACACACACACACACACACACACACACACACACACAGTAGCATAACTCCAAACCAATAACAAAACAAACACAGGCAAACTGGTTACCTGCCAAAATTATATCCCATAGACCTAAAAGGATGGTTCTTTCAACACTTTCACATGGTTCTCACCCCAAGAAACTACACAGAAGGAAAAGCTCATTTTTATAGTCAGGCTATGGTGTGTTACTTATGATTCCAAGTCATTTGCCTTGTACCTCTAGAATGTTTACTGCATTGTTATCTAAATGGGGAGAAAGAACTGATGATGGAATGTTATTTGGACCTCCTATGTTTTTAGGCCAAGGCCTCATAGGGGAGCAAATAAGTCAATCAGGCCATTTCTTTATGGATCTTTCTGCTGGCCCCAAGTCTACTTTTTATAGTGCCCACAACTGACATTGTACCGCTCTTCTACTTTGATAGGGTCTCCCAGATGACCACTTGAGCACTTCTTGTTTTAGAGAAGAGCATTAGCTTTGGGTAAAACTATGCCAGCTGGCTGTAAAACTTAACTGGTGCTTATACTGCAGAGTACTTGTTGGTTATTTTCCATTTTCTAACTTCCCATATATTTGTGCCTTTCACTTCTTAACTAAGTAAAGTATTCTCCTTGAAGAATCATACATTTGAAAAAAACGGCATTTTCTCCTTTCTAATCCATTACTGCATGAACTTCAGAGATATTCAGATGTGTTCCACATTGAGAAAATATGAAAAGCCTGATTGTGGATTTAAGGCATATGGTATTATTAGCCTCCTCATCATTTACTTTAAGGTTATAGAGCTTGATTTTCCAATCTTCATAGAAGCAAAGGATCACATTTTATTACAATAAAAGGCTGCCCATCTCTTGGTCCAGGGGACTTAGCATAGCACTTGAATTTATAATACATCTACTGAACTGATTTCCCAGTTGTTCGCAGGATGACGTACTGGTTTGATAATGATTCTTAGAGTTTATGTTTTAGAGGTCAGCATCAAAGGGCAGACAGGGAATGGGCAGGTTTTCCACTCTTCATTTTTTCATTTATTTATAACATTTCTTATCTTTGGTATCAAGAAAACTTTCAGAATGGTCTTCCTTCCAGGGTATCTCATCATTTAGCAATTTCCTTATAGAACAGGAATTGAAGGGATGTCTGGTATCAGTATTTCAGATTTTTCCCCCTTGTCCTCAGGCATTTTCAAAATTTGGTTTATTATTCAATTTCACAAGGCAAATAAGGGGCAGAGAGTTAAGTTAGAAGTAATGTGACACACTCTCTGAGCATTTATTAGTTTTTTTCTTAAATAATCAATTTATGGAAATGGCATGTTGGCTTGGAGCTGGAATGCTGGAGTCTATTAGCCCTTCTGCTCCTTAGGACTCTAGGTAGCCCAGTATTACTGCATAGGTCAATCTTTGTTCCTGTGATAAGAGGTGAGTTTCAGAATTTTGATTTAGCTTCTTTTTGTTCTCAAGAGAGGAAGAAGAAAAGAAAGACTAAACTTCCTATTGGCTATTTAAAATAATGATAAAAGAAAATGTGAAAAAGAAAAAAAAAACAACCTGGAGGCCAAATAAGCTGAAGAGATGTAGCTTTCTCCTTATATTCAGCCATTTGAAGACAATAGTTCTTCTCAGCTCCCCTCTATGTTATGTGTTTCTTCCTATATATAATAATTCACTTTGATCTACTTTCACATAGCATAGAGATAAATTGTCTGATTTAAAGAGTTGAATGACACATAAAAATATCTGTCTAATAATGATATCCATTTTAAGAAGCTATGCTAGCCATGGAAGAAAACTAAGACATATATTGTGAGTCCCACACTAAAAAAAAAAAAATGTCTAGCAAACAGGCAGACTGATACCAGCTATGAGGTATGATTCTGGCTTATCTCATTCAATCAACTTACTTTTTCCTCCCTAAACATCTGAACTTTACATTGGGTTTAAATGTGAATCAATACAAGATAAGTAGAATATTATTTTCGTCTTTTCTCCAAACTTTCTCATTTAATAGTACTTTCAAGAATCATTTTTGAAATTACATTTTTAAAAAACAATCCACCCTCCATATTGTTTTTTTTAAGTTCATAGTTCTTGGGAGGTGAAAGATTCCAAATGCTATAAAACAAAATGTCACACTGCAAGTTGTAGGCGAGGGTAATAACCTTGACTTTTCCTTGCAGTGCATTTCAATTAGGTTCTCTTCCACCTGGGGCAGAAGGGTTAGTGCAGCTACCTTTGCCAATGAGTCTTGCAACTGGTGAATCATATGTTTATATGTATATGCCAATGCTGATACAAAAGCTCAGCCTATAAGACCACAGAACATCTGGATGACTGAATTGTTCATCGTTCATCTGATTTGTGGATTCTGCAGACCTCCTCCTGAAAGTAAGCATTATTTACATACTTAATTCTAGTCTCAATCCCCATCTGCTGGTTTCTTCCAGAACTGTGTATGTGTATATGTGTGTATAGATGCATGTATACATACAATACACACATACAGAACAAACATATAATATACACATGTACATATGTTTATACATACATTTCATATACAAAAACATATATACATATAAATATTTTGTGCATACACATTATGTACATATTGTCTCTCCCAAGGAAATAGAAGTTTCTTGATGTCAGAAAATGTTTCAGTTTTGTCATCCAGCACCTAGCACAGTGTTTGGTTTATAGTAGGTGCTTAACCATTGCTTTTTAATTGACAAATTGATTTCCTCATCTGTAAAAGAGCCATATAGCCTCCTGGAGAGCAGGGACTGATCATTTTTGTATCCTCAGCACCTAGCACACTGCTAGGCATGTAGTAGGAACTCAATAAATGCATGTTGATTGATTGAATCCTGTTTGGAAAACAGAAAATGGATTTGAAATGCTATATTTAGCAAGATTTCAAAAAAATTACTCCTTAAAAAAGACAACAAAAAAGAAGCTTCAACATAAATGACAGTTGAAAATTCTGTGAAAAATTTACTTATTTTCAGTAACAGTTTTAACTCTAGAGAGTATAACTAACTGTTGAAAGGCAGAATGATCCCTTAATATGAAGTTAGGCTCAAAAGAAAAAAAATCCATATGCTTCCTGTTTCTTCTTTGTGGAATGGTTCTTTTGGAGGAACAAAATGGAAGTCAAAACATAGAACCTGAATTCTTTAATAGATGAAAATTAAAGTCTGTAGAAACTAATGTATAAATTGTCCCCTCTATCCCCCCAACACAGAAAAGTAGATTTAGTTGAATTTTTTAAACTTCATTTCCTGATTTGCATAAGGGATTAATGAAAAATCTATTTCAAAAAGATGAGGCATCTGATACATCTCAGGATTATAAGATAAAACACACAATGGAACTTCATCTAAAATTTGCTTATATAAGGTGATTCAGAATCATGTAATCCTCTTCAACCCACATAACTGCAGCCATGGAAATAAAATATTTACAAGCCTCAGATACTGAAGGCATATAGCATTTGTGGGCATAGAATATATTATACAATGTATTTGATAATTAAAAAAAACAAACTTTCCAAGAAAAGTAGTCATTTATAGGACTGTTAGCAAAACCTACTAAAGCAAAGGAGAGATAAAACTGGCTGCTATTGTGTGTGTGTGTGTGTGTGTGTGTGTGTGTGTGTGAGCATGTGCACACGTGCCAAAATCCTAATTCCCTTCCCTAATAGTCAGACACTGATGCTCACTGTAATTCTATTGGATTCATAGTATTTTTTTAAAGGTACTACATGCATAGGTAAGTAAGGAGACACCTAGAATCTTGGTTTGATCTTTCTACCTTGTTTTTCTGAGTATCCATTTAAGAGATGTTTTGAACCTTAATATACATGGGCATTTTAAAATGTTAGATTTTTATCCTAAATTAATTTATGTTTTGTAAAACTTTCACTGAATATTGTATGAACCTGAGGGGAAGATGAAGAATCAGTTTTAACATTATTTTGCATAACACATTTGTACAATGTGAGTAATACTACCCAGAAGGGAAAAGTAGCATTTGATAACACGGTGTGCTACCTTTCAAGATTCTAGTTCTTGCCTTTTCTTGGTGTCATGTAAAACCAGTGAGGCTGTCTTTTAAAATTTAAATGTCTCATACATGTTGTCCTGGGTAATGAAGAATTGTATTTATGAAGTGCAATGGGTTTCAAATGACACTTCTCAACAATTCTGTGATTGCTTATCTAAGAAAAGATTAATTTTAAAAAGGGAGAACTTTAAAATTGAATAGATGGAATCTACTTAGCTATGTAGATTATACTGAATAAAAATACTTTTGAATAGAAAACATGCCTAATTGTATTAATACATAGGTAACATGTAGTTGCTGAGGAAAGAGACAACAAAAGATTATCAGTGGTTCATATCAATGAAAAAATAATGACACTGGGGCAGGTTTTTTTTCATGCAAAAGTACAATATAGGGGAATTCAACATTAGAGAGGACACTGGCTTGAGGTCAGAGGATGACGTCCATTCAAATACTAGTTTTGTTATTTCCTGTGTGACTTTGGACAGATCACTTAACCTCTAAGTGCTTTGTTTTCCTCAACAGTAAAATGAGGAGTTGGCCAAGATGAACTTCTAGTTCTAAATCTATGAAACAACAAGTCACCTTGTTATCCCATCACCAATTCTCCTGTATACCCAGACCATGCCCAAGAAAGATGAGAATTGTAACAGTCAGTGCCATTTGTACCCTTGTCTATGATGTTTCTTCTCTTTTACTGTATACTAGCATAAGACGATGATGATGATTGGATATAGATTAAAAGATTGACAGATAAAGTACTTACTAAGCATGTAATATGTGCGAAACATTGCACTGAATGTTTGATACAGAAATACAGGCAAGTAGCAATATGAATAATTCTGTAACTGTGTTTCTGGAAGCACCTTCTACCCCCCACATTGCCATTCAATGATAGAGTGATTGTGTGTTTGGGAGAGGGTGGCAATTTTATGACCCACATAACCCATCATTTCCACATACCCCAAGAAAAATGACGATGCCAAGAACACTTTTTTTAAATTAAAGAAACAGAAACATTGTGGGCATGGTATTTGTTGAGATTTGATGAACCTCTGTCACATCATTTTTCTCATGTTGCACAGACCTGGTCTAAGTTGTTCGTATACATCCTTAAACCAGTCAACTAAAAAAAAATGAAAAAAGTCTCTATAGCCTTTTACACATTTTGATAATAGAAATAATTGACTCTCTTTTCTGTTTCTTTCTGTTAGTATAGAGTTTGTCTCAGAGCGTATCCCTAGTCATCTGGGTATGGTGACGCAGGCCTGTAATTCCTGTGGGATTACAAAGGCTAGTGGGAGAGCTTCCAGGTTGCCTAAGGAGGGTCTAACATGCCCAAGTCAAAAATGGAAAAGGTCAAAATTCCTCTACAGAGCAGTAATGGGAACTCGAAGCCTAGGCAAGAGAGGAAGACTCAGTTTCAAAACAAACAACAAAAAAGAAACAAATGAAAAGGCCCATAGTAACCAAAGAAGGAAAGAATAAAGAAAATGATATGATTTTTGTCTAATTATAGCCTTCTTCTCCCTACTACTATAGTATATTATTTGGATATTTTACTTTTCTGAAGCCCTATAAATGAAGCACTTCATTCACTTTCTTTCCCTGTGCACTATTCCTTACTTTAGGAATTAGGACTTAATTTTCAATTCTTTGGGTATTTTGGGTCACTCTCTCTGAGATCCTAGTGTCTACAAGGAGCCAAGTAAATCCCTGAACTTCAGGGTTCTCAAAGAACCATTATATTCATTCTTCTATAGGGAACAAAACACACTAGTTTCTACTACCTGCACCAGGAAATAGTTAATGCTGATGATTAATTCCCCCTTTCCTGTATACTGACTTCAAAAACACTTTATTGCCCTTAGTGGTCTAGTAGTTTGTTATCTCTTTTGAAGTCAGTGAAGTTTAGTTTGCTGTAAGATAATAACTCTCTCTTGAATATTAATGAAGGAAGCTCAAGTTTGAAACACAAATTTCTTGCCAGATTGTTGAGGGTGACTGTCCCAAACAGCAAGTTTGATTGGAATCCATTATTATTCCCAATTCCAGCTAAGCTCAATCTTTGACATTGTCAATCAATTAATCAGCAAGTATGTGCTGTGCAGCTTCTTTATGTGAAGTCCTGGACTTCCCAGCTGGGAGAATACAAAAGAGTCTAAGACTTATTCCTTGACCTCAAGGATCTTAAAATATTTTTTGGGAGAGAAAGCATATGTTGATGAAAAGTGAATTTATAGCTCAAGGTGATCTATTAAAAGTTCTACTAATAAGTGTTCCAGTAGGGGAGATGACTGTGGACTGACATGATCACAGAAGGATTCATGATGAGATTGAGATTTGAGCTGGGCCTTAAATGAAGGCAGAATTTAGAAAAGCAAATAGAAAGGAGAAATGGCAAACCACTCCAGTATTTTTGCCAAGAGTACCCCAAAAGGAGTCATGAAGAGTCAGACATGACTGAAAAATGACTAAACAACAAAAAGACTATAAAGGAGAAAGGAATGAAAATTGGAATAAGAATAATTCAGGTTTATATGGCATCTTATAATATCAAGAGCATTTTCCTCACAACAACCAAACAAATTTTATGTAGTGAAGGTTTTTATATTACCATTTTATACAAGAAGCAGAGACATAGAGAAGTTAAGTCATGATTTTATCATTACTCAGTAAGTGCCAGAACTAGGATCTGAACTTGGATCTTGACACCAAATATGGTACTCACTATTATATTATACTGCCTTGAAATGGAACAAGAAAATTGAATGAAGGAGTAGGCCGATGGAACAGAAGTTTTACGTAGAGGAATGATAAGTTAGGTTAGGATAGCAGCTTGTAGATATAAAGCTGACCTTGGAGGCAGGAAGGTAGTATGGCTAGATAATATATATTTTTTTCTTTTTTCTTTTTAGGCAGTTGGGGTTAAGTGACTTGACCAGGGTCACACAGCTAGTAAGTGTTAAGTTTGGTTTGAGACTGGATTTGAACTCAGGTCCTACTGACTTCAGGGCTGGAACTCTATCCACTGTGCGACCTAACTGCCCCTGCTAGATAATATTCTTACGAAAATAATTTGGAGGTTTTAGTTTTTCTGGAAATTTAATATGTCATCACTGCAATATGGCAGTCAAAAATGTTAACATGATCTAGGGCTGCATTAAGAAAGTCATAGCAGCATACCCTGAAAGGTGCTTAGTCATAGACACTCTGTTGGCCTCCAAATACTACATTTTAGGAAGAACATTGATAAACTTGAGAATATCTAGAGGAAGGCAACTAAGATGGTGAAGTACTTTTTGTGGATGCCATATGAGGAAAAGTTGAAGGTAATGAGGGTTTAATCTTCTTAAGAGAAGACATGGTGGCTGTCTTCAAATATCTAAAGGGTTGTCATACGGAAGAGGGTTTAATTGGTCCTGGTTGACTCTAGCAGACAGAAATTGGATCATTGAGTGGGAGTTGTAGAGAGGCAGATTTAGACTGGATTTAGGGAGGAAAACAAACCAACCAAATTTGTGAACAATTTGAGCTTGCCCCAAGTGGAATGGACTGCCTCAAGAGGCAGTGTTTTGTGGGAAGTCATCAAGCAGAGCCTAGATGATCATTTCTCAAGGCTATTGTTTAAGGGGATGCCTTTTCAAGTATTTAATTAGCTCTGTGACCAGAAGAACATGTCATTTAGCCTCTTCATTTTTCACTTTGTCCCATAAAAGTAATACTGTAGTATCTACCTCACAAGCTTTTATAAGAGTCCCATAAGATCCCATGCAAATCAAAGCAAGTCATGAATTTACTAAGTGCCTACTATGTACCAGGCACTGTGCTAACCACTGGGGATACAAAGAAACCATGAAGAATTTTACAAACCAAATACTATAGTCAGTTATCATGATCAATACATACAGGTTTGATTAGATAAACTCTGATGTTTCTGCCTTACGTTTTATGATGGTCTAGCTCAGTAACTGTCAAACCAGGCTCTTGAAAACATGTCTTTTTGACTCCTTAGCCAATGTTTTTTTTTTTAATAACACCATGATATGTACTTTGATAGAGAAAGCATTAACTATTTCACCTTTAGGGCAGCTATTTTTGTTAAAGAAAATTACTGAAATAAACAGAATTTGTTGGCATCCTCAAAAAGAGGCAGTTTATATGAAAAAAATCAGCCACCAGAGATCATTTGATACAATGGGCAGTCTTGCGCAAAGTACATTTCAGGACTCCACTTACCTGGAAAGTGAATCACATGTCCTCCCCAGAGAGGATGCTGTCTTCAGCTCAGGGCAAGGGTCAATAGCAATGCAGTGGGATGGAGGCATACATTTATGAGTATCTATACTCTTTACCTGGCCTATGAATAAAAAGACATAGCTGCCTCAGCATTATCATTCCCCTGACCTTCACAAGTGGAGTCATCCCAGCAGGGGAAAAAACAGCAGGGGAGAAAAGAGAAAATTAAAACGTTAAAAACTATATTATAGCTTGTTCATGACCTTTAAAAAAATTAGGCTTGAAATTATTAGGCTAGAGCAGATATAACAAAGTCTGACAGCTGTAAAGTTATGGATATGTGTGTGTGTGTGTGTGTGTGTGTGTGTGTGTGTGTGTGTGGTTTTCCACCAAAATCTTAAACAATAAGCAGTCCCTGTGTGTTTAAAACTGGCTGTCAGCCAAGGAAAATTCAGAATTTTGAACAGTGCTTAACTATTGAAAGAGATCCATCCTGAATTTCAGAGCATCCCTTTGCTCTTGATGCTATTTGCCTTGTTTGTCAATGAGTCAGATCCTATTAATAAGGCGTGGTAAACCGATGCCAATTGGAGTTAGGTAAAGAAGGGCCACTATCCTGAATCTCCTGTTAGTTGATTTGATGATGGAGCATGCTATGACAGCTAAACATTTGAAAATACTCTGAGATGTTGGGGGGAAGGAAGAGGGACCCAAACAGACAAATGAAACCTCCAAAGAAAAAGCATATATACACACATACATGTGTGCACACACACATGTATGCTTACTTCCAGAAAACCTAAATTAGAAATGATAGTGTGGCAATGTATTATTGTATCTAGAGTGCTCAAATCTTAATAACAAAAATGCAGTTGCTTTACAACAGTGTCAAACATTTATGACATGTTGATACCATTTAAAAGAAGAAGAGTTTCATCCTATTTTTTTTTTAAACTAAATCCTCTGATTTTGCAGATGTTTTCAAGTGTGACAAAAAAGACCCAGGACTTAACATCATTTACATTTTGCTGCTCAACTAATCAATTTGACTTTCACTTGGTTGTAAAAAAAAAAAAAAGAAACTCTGCACAGTTTTTTATTCACTTTCTTCCATATCCTTTGGGTAATCAACTTTCAGCTAATGCTGCTTACTTTCACTTTCAAACATTATGTTACCTGTCTTGAATCTCTGTAGGGTGTTTTGAGGTTACTGAGGTTTTTAAATAGCCATTAAGTTTCTATGATTCTTACAGGTTGGATTATCATAAACAGATAGATTTTAACCTCTAAGCTTAGAAGTAAGCTAAAGATAATTTTAAAATAATAATTCTGAATGGTACACTGGCTACACATAATAGTGCACATTATAAAAGGTCACAGAAAATTAATATGAAGATTACTGAGTGTCAGAAGTTATTTTGCAGAAGTAGCAAATAGCTTTACAATCTTTTCTGGAATGCTTATATACAAAAGAGGAAAACTCCAGTGATTTTTACAGAATCTCATTTTCTTAATAGGAAATTGATGAATGACAGCATCTGGCAGGAAGGAAAAAAAGCATATGGTCCAACTAGCTGTTTCTATAGAGGTTAAAAACAGCTTTGGAATTTCTCTGGTTGCCATTATGATTGACAGACCATCAAATAAATCATTCACTTTCCCCTCCTTTCCTGGTCCCATGTACAAACAAAGACACGAGGGGGAAATCTTCAGTGTGGTCCATGAGAAATTAATACTCATTAACATAAATGGAATTTTTTGCACCTAATTCCCCATACACTGTACTAAAAAAAAAATCTACCCACAGGACATGGAGTATGCCTGTTTTCTTGTTCATTCTATTTATAATTTTTAATTATTAATTTCAAATATAATTGGTTTCTTTAGAGAATGAAATGCCTAGTAGGTTATCTAAAACACTTTTTCAGAGTCTTGGGGCCTGATGCTAAAAAAGATGGGTTGATGCTAAAATGTGTTATAGTGTGTAATACAAACAAAGAAAATTAGGCTAGCAGATCTTGGGTGAGGTTAGGCTAATTAAGCAATTCTCAATGCTTAAACTCTGACTATCTTCTGTGGAATATGCTGCCAATCAGCTATTCTTCTGGGACTAGTTTTATTTGAATTGCCTTCACCTCCAGGCTCACATCACCCCAAATGTAACCCCAAATAATCTGGCAAATGTTTCAGGCACAAAAATAGAAACTTTTTTTTGGCCTCTAAATACCCAGCATGATATTATGGTAGATACTTAGCAAATTTTTAAAAAAAAACTGTATTCAAGCAATTTCTTTCTTTCCTTCTTTCTTTCCTTCCTTCTTTCTCTCCTTCCTTCCTTCCTTCTGTCTACTTCTTCCCCCCTTTTCTACCTACTTTTATTTTCTTCCTTCCTAAAAGGTATCTTTAACTTCATTTACTGAATCTATTTATATTTCTTTATGGCTATGCTGGTGTCATATCCTGGTGTAAACTGAAAATATAGATGGTTGCTTACATTTTTAGGTCATCAAATACAACCAATTAATATAATGAAAATTGTTAAAACAAGCCCTTGAAAGTTAGAATAGTACTTAGCAAATAATCATTTTGGGAATCTAATATGGCACCCAGCTAACACTTCTGCCTATTATAATTTTTTTAATCTGAATCAATCTTGTTTTTGTGGATATAACTTCAATTATAGATGATAGTCATAAATTCATCCTCAAAAGAAAGCACACAAAACTCAAATGAACAACTGACAATTATATAGCACTTCAGGGTTTGCAAAACACTTTACATATTTTATCTGTGTTGAGAAGTATTATAATTCACATTTTATGGGATTAATTTCTCCATTTACACATAAGGAAACTGAGACTGAGAAATGAAGTTAGATGTTTGGTGAAAAACAGTCCAATTCAGGCCTTCCATTAACACTTTATCCACCATGCCACTTTCCCTCATGAAGGCCAATTAAATTAAAAGCATTAGGAAGTGAGTACCACAAAAGCCTATCCTGTCTATCACTGAGTCTATCTATAATATATGTTTTGATTATCTTCACTGATTTGATGACAGCCAATTAGTTAACAACTGGCTGCTTAACCATATAGAAATGTTAATTCTGGGCTCATAAACTTTAGCCTGGTCTACTTTTCCTGAAGGACATAGTTAAAGACAGCCCCACTGGAGTAGAAAATGGGCTTCTGTCTATATGACAGGGATTATTAACAAGCATGTCAGCCACTGGTTTCAAGTGAAATGATACCTACATGTATACATGTGCATGTACATCAGCCTATCTATGTATTTCTAAGGCAAATAAATGAAATGAATGGATGAATTTAAAAGCATTTATTAGTCATGTACTAAATGGCAAGCATTGTGCTAAAGAAAAGCAAGTACCTGCTCTGAAGGAGCTCACAGTCTAGAAGTTAGAAATGGAACCAAACATATTCAACTTGGATATGAATGTGTCTACCATGAGCATATTTCATGCCATAAACATATTATTTGATCATCCTTATGCTATCTCAACTTGTATAGTTCAGGCAGTATTATTGGTCATGGCATTATAGATTCATTAAAAATAAAGCAATACCATTTGTCACATTGACCTCTGCAGCACAGAATATATTATAGGAAAAAAATTCAGATTGACAACTTGGAATGGTGAAATCCTTTCTTCTCAAAACAAATTAAAAATGTCTGTGTAATGCCAAATATGTATATGTGAACTACAAATTGCTTTCAATAATCTAAATGTCATGTGAGCAAGCCATCCAAATACCTAACTGTATTTTTCACTTTTCATCTATATGTCTGAGTATCACGTAGATACAAACATGTAAGTATGGAGTCCCTCTAAAAATCTAACTTTTAGAATCACTTGACCAATCAATAAGCATTTACTAACCACCATTATGTGCCAAGTATGGCAAAAAAATAAAAATAAAAACAAAAACAAAACCTATGAGACAATCCCTTCTCTCATGAATCTAACTTATCTCTGCCTAGGTAGGATTTGTATCTCAAGGTAAGCTCCATTTAGACTAGGTCTACACAAACCTGGGAGAAAATAACTAAACTCGTTTAACACATCTTTATTTTTGAAAATAGCTGAATTTTGTAAAGCAATGTATTGCTAAAAATAGTCAAATCTTTGTTAAAAGCAAACAAATAACTGAATAAACACTTTATTCCAAACTGGTTTCTGGGCTTAAGTTAGAGCATTAGTCAATTCTTGAGCTTTCCGATGAGAGCACTAAAAAATAAGGGGCAATAAGATTGATGACATTTCTGGATTGGAAAACTTCCCACAGTGAACATTATCCAAATGCACTGGTTTCCTAGAGACCATTGCTGGACCTCTTTTCCATGTAGACTTGAAATCTCTAACCACACAATTAAAGCTTTAGGAGTATTTAATTCTCTTTCTGTTGGAAATAACCATATGTGCCCTTTGGTTGTAAATAACATCCTATTTTTCTTGTACTAGGAGATGTAGAGTGTGGGCAGTCATTATGCTCTTTCAAATTTGGATACTGGGGGCAAATTCTGAGTTTTTATTTTTCATCTATGTCTATTCACACACATACAATTATATGTGCTTTCTTCCAGTGAATATCTTAAAACATCTATAAGGGGAAGCAAGCTGGAGCTGAGCCCACTAATCTAGCTATTACAGTTTGCCATTGTTCAATCTTGACATTAATTTACAATATTTTAAGTATTTTCTATCCATTTCTTAATGTACCTGTTACTTATTTCTGTTTTTAACTGCTGACATGTATTGGGCATGCAATCCAAAGTACACTGAATAGACAGAAAGACTCCAAGACATTTTTTCCTCAAAGGAGACTTCAAATCAGAGTCCATCAAGGAATATAAGGATTTTTAGACTATTTTTGCCAATGTCCATTATTTTTCACATTTATCTTGGTTATATTTTATGAGCTACCCAATTCCCTAAATTGCTTACATGCATCTAGAGTTTCTCCAGCATTCCAAAGTTGTTTTTTTTTTAATCTACTAAATACGTTAATGGAATGAGCCAGGCTTATTGGTAGTTGTCCTTTGCTCTTCCAAATAAGTAATGACCAATGAAAAACTAACTCCTCCTCAGTTGTAGCCCTTGACCCTAATTATTTTCTCTAGTTTGAAGATCATATTTAATTTTTTAAAAAATATACAGATACTCAATAATGTGTAGATGCTTTCATAAAATTGAAATTACTTTTCAATCAAACCACAAGCATTTATTAAGCACTTCTTATTTGGCAGTCATTGTGCCAAGTGCTAGGGATAGAAAAATAAACATAGTCCCTGGCCTCAAGGAAATCAATGAAATAGCTACCTTAAAGAAACTTAAGTTATATTGGGCAAATAACATGTATATATATAAGTATATACAAATATATATGTATATATATATATATACACACATACATACATATGTATATAAAACAAGGTAATTTGTGGAGGGAAGATGTGGGTGGGTGAAGAAAGGCCTCATGTAGAAGATGGTATATTAATGGCAAGCAGATTGTGAGGAACAGCAGGAAGGCCAATTTAGCTCTACGATACAGTGTTTGAAGGGGTAGAAATGTTCAACAAACCTGGAAAGATAGACTGGACACAGATTGTGAAGAGGTTTCATTGCCAAAGAAGGTGATTGAATAAGGGAGTGAGATGGTGACTTCTGTGTTTTAGGTATATCACTTTGGCAGCTTTTATAAAAGAGGAACTGGAGCAGAGAGAGGTTAGAGAGAGGGACAATATACTGAGTAATTAAGTGGTGATGAAGTGTGCTTAGATTTCTGAAGGCACATGAAATAGAGTCCAAAAGACTGCCAGTGGAATCTGATTATAGCTTTCATTCATTTGAATACTAACTGAAATGCTGCCTGCTTTAGGAAGCCTTCCAGGATCTTCCCCTATATATAAGATCTTTTCCATCTCCTCTTTCCCACTTCTCTACCACTTCAAATAGTACCTTGCTTTCTACCTCTCTAAGAACTTAGATCTCATTGCATAATATTTTTATCTAACTTGTTGAAATTCCACTCTGGGGTCCTTAGGTTTTACTGCTTACATCCTAACTAGACTCTTTACTAAAAGTTTAAAATAGTGATTTAATTCATCACAAAGCTCTATTACAATTAGCCTTTATAACTCTTATAGATTAAATTCTTTCATTTGTATTGATTACTCATATCTTTAAAAAAGATCAAATCATTCATTTCTTTCACAGTTTATTGTTCCGTAGATCTGTTTTCCATGAAGAAATCATAGATAGCATATTTATCAAGTTTGCAGATGGTATGAAGCTGAGAGAGAGAACTGTGATAACACATTGTAGGATAGTCAGACACCTAAAAAATCTCAATAGTACAGAACAGTGGACCAAATCTAGCAAGGTGAATTCATTACTGCCATACTTTAATGGGTCTATGAAGTTGTCCATGTGAGTATTCCCTCCATCAATTCAGAGAACCACTTACCTGCACCTTCTCTTCCTGCATGACATATCTCTTTCTTTGCAAAGAACCCTCACAAAGAATTGATGCAAGTCTAGAAGCCTTTCTGTAGGTCTTACATATATGGTCACCAGTAAAACACTTCTTATGTTCTTCTATCCTCCTTTACTCTTGAAGTATTATTGGCCTACCTCCTTATTGTGATCATGTTTTCTTTGATTACACACACACACACACACACACACACACATTCCTTTATAAGTAATTTCTTGATTATAGACCAGCATTGAAAATACTCTACAGTTTATTTGTGCCTACCAGTAATCTCTCTATATTTGTATTGCCAGTAAATTTTATTTCTCAGATATTGTGGTCTTCACAGAGCACAACTGGGAAAACTTTTAATTTTTTTGCAAGTGGTTCTTTACCTTAGTGATCAATTTGGGATCATTAAAGAGGGAATATGGTATAGTGAAAAAGAGTGTTAGATATGTTTTTAGGAGAGACCAAATGGGAATCCCACCTCTAACCCTTACTAGCTATATGATTCTGAACAAATCACTTAGTTACTCTGAAATGCAGTTTTTCACATATGAAAGAGGGATAATAATACCTGCAGTGCCTATACGACAGGGTTGCCATAAGGGCCAAATAAAATAATGATATATAGCATTTTGACCATTGTAAAATATTTTATATGTATAAGCCATGATGATTATTCTGATGATGATTAAAAGTACTGATTAATTTCCTAAATGCAATGTACCCTACTCTGTTTCTCCTGTTGAATGATGGGTACTAATTCAATAGACTAGTCATTCAGGCGCATGTCATAGTTTGGATAATAGGTATTTTTCATCCCATCAGTTTTTCTTCTTTGGATTGTTAAGTGGATCATTTTTGTATAATCCTAGATTTCTCTGAGAATATCCTGTAATATTTTTAAGCTTGATAAAGTCAATATGATATCATTCACAAACATATAATCATCATAGTAGCTATTCCAAATTTTCTGTTCTCTTCTCTAGCCACCTACACCAACTCTGCCACCCTTTAGCAAATGTGAATGCAAGGTAATAAAGGGGCAGTGAGGGACTGGACCAGATTTGCAGCTACTGTGAAATGTTAGTTCCTGGTGAAATGGAGTCCGGGGCCTCTTCCTAAGCCCCAATACCCTTTTCTTGTTTGCTTTGCTTGTTAGAGAAGCAAATAAATCTCCACAGGTTCCAGCTTCTAATCTCTTCCTTATTCTTTTCCCCTTCTACTGGCTGGAAAGACATTTGGGGAAGGTGCCAAGGTGAAGTGATTTCTTCATGGTTTATTTATGAAAGTTCCTTTATAATTCTATACTCTACTGTGTTTTAATAAACCATGCATTCACTGAAAATTCAATTTTCTAAGTTTTAAGAATGAGATTAGCAAGTGAAGGTTTGCTAAAGGTCTTTTTGTTGTAGGGTAACCAAACAGAAATTGTCACAATTGTAATATTTCACAGCAAAATTCATTTTTTTGCTGTTTGAAAACACACATGCACACACACACACAT
This sequence comes from Vombatus ursinus, assembly GCF_900497805.2. Lineage (NCBI taxonomy): Eukaryota > Metazoa > Chordata > Mammalia > Diprotodontia > Vombatidae > Vombatus > Vombatus ursinus. Next base: position 14,025,374 of record NW_020954641.1, read on the forward strand.
GTGTGTGTGTTTGTGTGTGTGTGTGTGTGTGTGTAATAACAAAAGTTTCCAAGCTCTGTTCCTATTAGTATTGGGAAGTAGTCTTGGAGCTTGTAGTCTAGCACTGCTTGGTGAACCATGAGGATATTATAGCCATTGGGAAAACTATTGAATGTGTCCCAGATAGTTTCTAGTCTTAGTTGGTGGACTGACTATAGCATCAATATATATATAGCACAATTATATATTGTGTTCTCTTGCTAGTTAATTAATTTATTACAGGCTGCTTTCTTGAGGTTGTTGAAAGCAAGATATATGGATTTCCATGGCTACTGAAATACCTTAGACAGCCACCAAGTGAAAACTTAAGATAATACCACTATCAAAAAAGGTAAAATATTAAGAAATAAACAAAAAAACCCTGATCTCCCAACTTTTTCCTGAAGTTTTCTTCATTTAAAATGGAAATTGGCTTAAAAAGGCTAGATTTACATGCTGAAGCATTTTGCATCTCCTTTTAATTTGTTTTGTGTTTTTTATTTTTTATTTTTTGATTATGACAACAAATACAAATTAGAGAGAAAACCTTGCATAGGCCATAACAAGTTGAAAGCAGAAACCAATATTTTTTTTTTTTTCATGTTAAACAATCTATGGACCATCACAGAATCAAGGTGGTATGGAACTATGAAATGAAAGCTAGATTTAGAACCTGAGTTCAAATCTTACCTCTATCAACTACTCCTTCAACAGCTCCCTTAACCTCTCTGGGCTTTCTTTACTTGTCTATAAAATGAGAAGATTGGATGAGAGGTGGCTTCTGGTTTTAAAGATATGATCCTGTGATGACTAGATGACCCTGAAACCCTGGCAGTTCTAAATCCTATAATCCATATAGAGAATAAAAATTTCAGTTGAGTTGGTCAAAAATCTCTACTCTACAGATTATTATCTCTTAATAAGTTTCAAAGTCTTATTTGGTATTTGGTAGATCTCCATACTAAGTCACTATACCTTTGCTATCCTCCATGCCCTTCTCATAGTTTTCATAGAGGAGTCAGGAGTTTCATCCTTCCTTTGCTAGGCTAGTGGATTTTACTGTTAACTTGTCCTCTACCTTATTCCAGAGGCTTTGTGGAAATGAAAAGTGGTTCCTATCACTATGCCTCTAGGAAAAAAAATAGGGACTTCTTCAGTAGGGAAATGAGACATTGATTTAGAGTCAGAAGACCTGTATTCAAATCCTGGCTTTTCCCCTTACTACATGTGTGAAAATAGGAAAGTCAGTTCACCAATAGGAACCCCAAGAATTTTATCTGTGGCATTATGATAGTGTACTACTACAGAGTTGAAAAGTTTATGACAAAAAATAATCAATGAAAATTAAATTCTATTGGTGCACAGACATCAGTTTCTCATCTTCCAGGTTCTTTCCTCTTATATCCTACATGAAGAACACAGCACTTTTATTTTGAATGATTCTGATTGCAAAGCAGGCGCTTAATTTAATCATTTTCTCTGGAAAGATGCCATTTACTTAACAAGGGGTCAAAATCTGTCAGGGGGAAGCAGAAGGAAGATCCAGGAAGAGAAACGATGCCATTCACACATTGAGAATGAGTTTCATAAGCACAGCGTTAAGAAGAAGCAAAAATGAATACATCTTAAAATTGAATATGTGGAAACACTTTCTTTCCAGTAAAAACCCAAACACAGACATTCTCCTTTACTTTTTTTTTTAACTACTTATGATCACAGACTCTAGAGCCTCATCTTAATGCCTTACTAAGAGATACTGCGCAGATCCCACTACCTTATTTTGTGCCTAAGCAGGCAATTCATCTATGATGAGATAGTAAATAAGTCCTAATGAGTTACTGGTAGCACATTGAGTATAAGTTTGATTTGATCTAGTTTTGATCTAGAATCAAAAGTTGGTAGGATTTGAACTCAGTTCTTCCTGACTGTAAGATGTATTTCATCCATCAGACTATTCTGCTTTTAATTGATTGCATGTGGAATTTTCACTGTTTTTTTTTATGAAATTGCATAGAAAGGGGATTTGACAGTTGTTGGAGAGTGATGGTAGAATTGAGAAAGAGAGAGAAAAAGGTCATTAGTACCAGTTTTGTTGACCAGAGGCAGAACTCAACAGAAAGGCTTGTACTGTAGAAGATATTCTTCCAGGTATTGAGAATAGGAACATATTATGGCTTGTGTTCTAGTCAAATGGTAGGCCATTACCACCTCCCTCTCCAACTCCAATGATTCTTCATGTAATGACATTGTTTTACTTAAAAGATGGCAACTGGAATGAAAGCAGAGTGTGTTGGGAAAAAAACCTATCAAGAGCAGAAGTCAAAATTATTAACAAAATATATTGTGGAACGCATCATTAAAAATAAAGAGATACAAAATGTTAGCTAAGTACAGAAATAAAAAAGGCAATTGAAATTTGGTTTTAAACTATTAGTGGAATAGTAAAATGGCAAGAAAAGAAACTTTGACCAGCAAATTCTGAAAGATTATATTTAGTAAAATTGCAAATTTAAATCGTAAAATTATAGTGAAGTGATGGCACAAATTATGTCAGCATCAATAGCTATTTTAACCAGGCTGAGGCTGGGGAGGTAGCAGGGACGGAGTGGAGAAGGGAGAAGTAAAAGTTAACAAGAAGTGGAGCAATGGCAAAAATGTCCAATTTGTTTTGGAATGGTATAGGAGAAGGAGCTGAAAATAGAACCAAAACAGATAAAGAAAAGTAAATAATGACAAAAAGAGAAAGGGCTTCAAGAAGAGCTATAACTTCAGTGTAGCATGAAATTGAAACATGGCAAAAAGATAACATGAAATTCTGAAAACGTAAATGACAAAAGTGTTAAAACCTAAGAAATGGTGAAAAAAGGTAAAAGCTGAGAAGAGGCGTCTTGATTCTGAAGAATTAAAGGAACAATGGACATTCCAAAGTTCAACATACCAATGAAAACAAATGGCAGTACTAGGGAAAGAAAATTAAAATAGGAGAAGAAAGTGGAAAAAAGAGAAAAACTCAAAAAGAAACTTCAAAAAGTGCTGAGTACAGAAAATAAAAATCAGATCAAGAAACTGGAAAAGGATAGATGGAAACTGATGCATAAACTTTAATGGTAAATCAGAAAAAAATGATGGAATTGCAAAAATGTTTGTGAAAAGATGAAAGGATAAGAGAAAGTTGAAAGAAAATAGAGAAAAAGCTGAAATGAAAGAAGTGATGATAAGGCCAACTTTAAAATACAGGTAAATAATTGAGAAAGCAAATCTTTATAAGGTAACAGTTCAGAGAATAACAGTAAATTGAAAATAATTTAAGACATGATAAAAGGCTTAGGTGGATTAAAAAGAGAGAGAGAGAGATGAACAATAAAAGAATCCAAAGAGAATTTGATGCTAAAAAAGAATCAAGCTGTTTCTTTAGGTAACTGGAAACAATGAAAGTAAAAAGTTCAATTGGTTTAGCCTAATTCCAAGTGGTTTGGCAGTGCTCATAGTCTAATCAGAAAATAAATAGGAAGAAATATTTTAAAAAGCTAAAAGTAGAAAGTTTTCACCAGAACAGATTGTGCAGACCATTTTGGTAGATTGTCCTGTGTAGACACAGGTTAGTGTGATATTTTAGTGTTTGGTTAGTTGGTAAGACTTGGCAAGTTCTGATCATGTATGAGAGAACTGTTTCTTAAATACATTAATTAAAACTAAGGCCAATTGAGTAAAATAGTGCTTTGGAAATTAAAAAAAATTGTTTTTACTTTATGAAAGGATAATGGACACTTAGTAAATTGAAAAATGAGCTATGGAAAGCAACAGACTCATATACATTATGCAAAATCATAGGCTCACAGATTTAGAGTTGAAAGGGACCTTAGAGGTTTTTTGACTTCAACCCCAGTCTTATTACAGATGAGATAACTGAGGCAAAGAGACGTTAAGTGACTGGTTTAGGGCTGCACCGCCAGTAAGTATTTAAGGTCACATTTGAACTGAGATCTTCCTAATTTCAAATCCAGTGATCTAATATAATAATTACTGAGGAAATGTAGGGAATTTGGAGAGAATAGCAACATTCAAAAATAAATTGACATCCAAAAATATGTTAGAATTTGAGAAGTGTGGTATGCTAGATAGAGGGTAAGCCTCAGAATCAAGACCTGTGTTCATGTCTTACCTGTGATACATTCACCTTGTGTTGCCATGGGCAAGTCACCTAATCCTCCATGAGCCCCAGGGAACTCTTTCTGAGGCTATAAATTACAGATAAGTTGACTCTTAGTGCTTTGCCTACAAAGATGAAGTCAAAGGGCTAGGGGGAAAAGAAAAGAAAAAGAACTGGAGAAATAGAATGAAAAGTATAGATGTCAATGTGAAAAGGTTAATTTTTGCACTCCTGGACATTAATTGCTAATCTGTCCAAAGAATGATTCAGCATGAAAGTGGGGTAGTGGTGGTGGTGGAGGGAGCGTGGAGAAAAACATGAATAGAAGCATCATCTGTCAGTTTGACAATAAGAAACACTGAGGATCTGATATGAAAAATGATATGTTGAAATTATGCCTGAAAAGATGTAGGGCAAGGATTTCAAAAAATTTAGCCAGAAAAATTTTTCTCCTATTTTATGATGGTAAGTCTAAAGAATCTATAGATGGTTTGAGATCAATGACTGCAAAATGAGTAGAGGTGCTAAAACCTTTCCTTAAAGTTTATAAATCTTGGGGGAAAGTTGCACAATAAACATCTGATTAAAAAGAAATATGCAATTCTAGTAGCCTCTAATACCTGTTTGTTTTTTAAATCAGTAAAGTCAGTTTGTCATAGTACAGATAGAATTAGTTGAAGAACTGAGTTTAAAATTTTACTCTTCAATATTTGGACATCTATTTATATAATTTCAGATAAAAATCCAAGAATTTCAGTTCATAAACCAATATTCAGATATGTACTACATACCTTAGAAATATGGTTTGAATAACTTGCATTTTAAATAATAGTTTTAAAATACTTTTGCATACATTATTTTATTTGATTCTTATAAGCTGTGGGAGGTATGTAGGATGGACTTTAGGGAACCAAGTTTTCTAGTTTACTAGTCCTGTTCTGTGATTAACTTGTCATGTGTCTTTGGGCAAATTATTCAACTTCTCTGAGCCACAGTTCCCTAATCCACAATGGAAAGAAGGACAGATACTCAGCTAAAACTGTCCTAAATAATATGGCTCAATTTTTTTATTAATCCCCATTTTTCAGATAAGAGTATAGAGTCTCTCAGATGATGTAACATGCCCAAGATTATGCAGCTAATTGGTGGTGGAGCTGGCATTCAAATAAAAATTTCTTGACTGCAAGCCTAGTAGTGCTCTTTCTACCCCATCACACTGATAGATGTCTCTCACACAAGCTTTGTATTTGGTATACAACATGATGCTTTTGAATGCAATTTTCTTGCAGCACAAATGATTTCTTAAAATGTTATAGCATAATCTAACAACTTTACACACTGTTTAAGAAATTCAGAAAAGGGCAACTTTTTCTCATTTGCTTCCCAAATGCCAAACCCATATAGAGTAATACAGTTTTATAGAGTGTAATGTTTTTTTCTTCTTCTGGCATTATATATTATACTACTTTTCAGTAGCATAAATTGAAAACAAAATCATATTACCTGACAAATTTTCTGCAATTTGACAATACTAAATGTTACTGAGTCCATTAACATATGTATATTGAATTTGTTTTATGTGGTCTTTTCCCCTAGTCATTTGGTAGTGGACATGAGCAAGGATTATGAGAAAAGAAATGTCAGTTTATCTAGATAGACAGAAGTAGTATATTAAAGATGAACAAGAAAGCTTTGTCCAAAGTTGGTCTACTAAAAAAAAAATTCACAGTGCCCATCTAGAAATAGGTGCCAAAATATCCAGGCTACCCCCTTCAAAGATCACAGGTCTGGAGTTGGAAAGGATTTTACTGACAAATTCCAACATTGTATGGATAAGGAAACTGAGACCCACATGGGCACAGTAAGCATCAGGGACAGTATTTCATTGGAATGGCAGAGGATAGCTTGAGGGCAAAAGGCCTTTCTTAGAAAATGAATTAAGGGTGGTAACCACACTTAGAACAAAGATAAGTCTTACTCATTATAGAGCCTTCCTTATCCCTTGGGAGGAAGGCTATAGAATCTATGAGGGCAATATCATTTTTGTCCAAACCCAGAAGCAATGACTCACCCTTCTCTATTGAAAAAGGATTAAGATATTGATTACTGGGAGGAGGCCCCTTTTGGAACACCTGAGGGAAAGTTGAATGAGCAACTGAGTAGTGACTACTAGAATGTTAAACCTAGTCTGTATTTTAATACATTGTGATCCTTTCCTTATTCAAGATTCCATGTCTGGGATTGTTTTCTTTCTTCAAATTCAGCTACTGACCTCCCTAGCTTCCTTTAAGTTCCAACTAAAATCCCACCTTCTATAGTAAACCTTCTTAATTCCAGTGCTTTCTAACCCCTATTAATTCCAATGCCTTCCCTCCATTAATAATTTCCTGTTTATCTTGTATATAGCTTGCTATGCATATATTTGTATGTGTGTATGCATATTTGTGTATGAATATATGTATATATATGCATATATGTATGTGTGTGTATATATATATATATATATATATATATATATATATATATATATATATAGTATGATGTAAATATGTGTATGTTGTCTCCCCCAATAGATTGTAAACTCCTCGAGGGTAGGTATTATTTTTTGCCTCTTTTTGTATCCCCAGCACTTAAGACATTGCCTGTTTATTGATTGATTAAATGTTACCTCAAATAATCTTGGGGAGAGAGACACATCAGAGAGTTTAAGGAAATTACCAGTTTGAACATCTCTCTTTTTAAACTAGGAATGGATCTGATATTAGAATAATGTTACAATAAATCAAATTGTTTCTGGTAGACTTATGCTTAAAATGCAGATTATCATATTAATATTTTTTCTTCAACAATCCCTGATCCAAATACTAAATCACCCTCTTTAGAAGTAGACAAATGATTCACATAAAATCCTCCATTCTATTTTCCCATCTATTCCCCTGTTCTGCTGCATCATTCACTTGGCCACCGAACTACTTATTTCTCATCTGGATTATGTGGATTGAGAAAAGGTCATTAAATTGGGCAATTAAGAGATTTTATAAAACTTTGTAGAGCAGGTGTGGTTGATTAATGAAGTCAAAAGTCAGATTACAGAAATCTAAGAAGAGAAGGAGAGCACAGGAAGTGGAGATATCTATTGTAGATGGCCTTCTCAAGTAGTGTAGTCACAAAGGGCAGCAGAGAAATGAGATAATAAAGAGAATGGAAGGATAAGGTGAGGGTTTTTGTTTTTGTTTTTGGTTTTTTTTTTTTGCAAAAGGAGATACTTGGGCAGTTATAGGCAATAAGAAAGCTGCCAGGAGACAGGGAAAGATTAAATAAATGAGAAAGTGGCAATGATAGAGGGGCAATCTGATGGAGAAGACAGAATAGAATGGGATCAGTTTTGCATATAAAAGGGCTGACCTTGACAAGAATAAGGGCTACCTCATCCTGTGAGACAAAAGGATTTAGTGGCAGAAGGCACCTGGGTAATGCTAAGGTGAAGGTGAGAAGAGGGAGCTCTCAGCAAGTGGAGTTAATTTTTAGGATTGAGGAAGGATGAAAAGATATGGAAATCCAGCTGTAGGGAAGTGGATAGTAAGTTAATTAGGGAGGTATAAAAGGACTTCTTTGCAGCAATAAGGGCTTAGTTTAGATGATGTAGTATTAAATTTGTTGTAAACCCAGTCAGAATGATTTTGCGATTTTTCTCCCCCTTCATTCAGCAGTGCATGTGTGGGGGAAAAGGAGGTGGATGGTGGGAGAGATCTGAGGCTTAGTGGATCATGATCAGTCATGTAAATGGGCAAGAAATCCAAGAGAAGAGGACAGTGTAGAGTGGAGGTGGCTCACTAAAGGGTCAAGATGAAGAAAGGAAGAAAGTGCAACTAAGAAAGTGCAAGAGTTGATGGCCTGAGTAAGAACTGAGGGGGTCACAGGCCAGGAGGTCACAGTGGGAATAAAGAACAGGGTTTAGTATGTGAAGGCAAAGATGGAATGTCAATAGATTCTGATCAGAAAAGGGAATTTTAGGGTTGATGAACATAGAAATAAATGGTACACTTACAGGTGAAAGCAAGATTGGGGTATAACTATCTCAGGACATGACTGAGGTAGGGTGGAAGAGCAAGTTATGGGAAAAAAGTAAATTGAGAAACTGGAATATTAGGGTTATGCCCCTATCACCTATCACAGTGCCTTAAAAATAGTAAGCATTTAATATGTCTTGAATCTAATATGAATTGAATTGAATGGTTCTGGTAGTGAGGAATAATGTGCTTTTCACATAGAAAGAGGTGTGGCATACTGTACAGAGCACTAAATTTGGAAATAGTGTTGTGTTCTAATAATGATTTACCCACTGTGATGTCTTAAACGTATTTCTTTCATGGTCCTCAGTTTCCTTATCTGTAAAGGGAGAAGGTTGGATGAAATGATTGCTTACTATTCTTTCTAAATCTCTGGTTCTGAGATTCTACTGAAGAACCAAAGCTTTATTTTTTGTTTATTTACGTGGGTTACAAGGCAGGCAAGGTGAAGGAAAACCAAGCACATTGATCTACAGTTTTTAGGTTTTGCTATGGAAGACATTTTCCAAACATAGTCTCTTCATTTTACATTCTGACTGAGTTCCCCAGGAAAACTCAGGAAACAGTAAACAATGATGGGAAATGAGAGAAATGTACTGGTTTGTTTGTTATCCTCTAGTGTCTTCCTAGGGCCACATTATCTTAGGATGGGAGGGAGGTTAACTAGGCATCTTTCTTAAAGGGATGAGGAATTTCTTCCCAGCTAAGTCATGGAAGGGCAACTCCCTGCTCAAAGAGCATAGGCATGATATTTCAAATCTGACTGTCTTTTAATTTTTGCCTGAGAAATAATTTTTGTATCTTGATATGATTCATCATGTAGAGGTTGAACTAGATATCAACATGGGTTCATCTAATGCTCCAGGAATGGATACTAAGACACTGTGATATTTTAATAATCTAATATCATGCATGGCTTGTTATTGCAGCTGTATATCAAAAGCAAAACAAACATGGTGAATAATTCTTCCTGGAATAGCATCTGTAAATAAATCTTGTGTTCAATAAGCCTCTTGCTAAAAGGATTATAAATGTAATTTTGTTGTTGTTGTAAACAATGGTTTTTGTGTTCTTCCTTCTCAAATCTTTTAGTAGAAATAAATTGTCTTTCACAGTTTTCCATTTTTCCCTCCTTTAGCTTCCAGTGTCTACCTTCTTTAACTCAGGAAAGTTGCCTTGCCATTTGGCTTTTAAAAATGTCTTCTCATTCATCTATGGATAGTAAAAATGGAGGATTGTTTAGTATAAAATTTCTGGACATCTGTTTTAGTGTTAGAAGTAGATAAAGCTGGTTATACTGCATCTGGAGAGAGTTCTGAAAGTAGCTAGCTCCTAGGTATAACTCACTAGGGCACCATGAAAGGAATTTCTCCAATGTGAAAAAAAAAAACCAGCCGAAACTCTGGGCCAAAGGAAAACAACTTGTGGAATTTTTCCTGCTCTGGGACCTGAAAGCCACTTGCCCATCAGTGACCCTCTCCAAACCAGGTCAATTTACTTTCTTTATTTGGTTGTTATTGAGAATGTATTTGTTCCCATTGTTCCCATGTTTAAGTAAGTGATAACCTAGCTGCCTATCTTGTAGACTATGGGAAGGTAGAACTCTTAATGAAAAAAAGGTAGAACTCAATGAAAAAATCATCAAATAAAGTTTAATATTTTATTTCACGATGGGGCTTCCCATATATTTTCATACGTATATTTCTGTATTACTACACTGGGCTGGAAATTCCTTGAGAGTAAGAAATATGTATACATGTATATATGTATAATATATGCATGTATACATGTATATATGTATAATATATGCATATATACACCCATATACATATAAATCCATATCCATATATATACAACACATATGTACATATGTGTACGTGTATATGTGTGTTTTCATCAGCAATTTCCCACAGTATCTATTAATTTTATTATCAATAAGTTAGGGATTACTAAATAGTACCATTGCTTAAATGCTATACTATAGAATTTATTGAAAGCTAGTGAAACTTCCCCTCCTTATCAAGATAGCTTCTCTTACTATTACTCTCTCCATCTCTCTTTCTATTTTCTTTTTATCCTTCTATACTGTTCATTACTGCCAAATTAATCTTCCTTATTCACAAGTCTTAATCATACCACTCCAAATTTCACCTATCATCTATCAAATGAAGTCCATAATCTTTAGCGAGCTACCCAAGGCTCTCAAAAATTGATCCTCCAGCCCACTATTCTAGTCATATTTCATAGTATAAGCTTCAATGAAATTGGACTGTTAGTCTATATACATCCCACACTTTCCTATCTTTGTACTTTCACTTGTTCATTTTTTCAGCAAGTATTTATGAGTCAACAGATAATAGTCAATAAACATTTACTAATCAAGTGTCAGGTAGTCTGCTAAGCACTGGTTACATAAATATGAAAAAGAAAGATAGCTGTCCTCCAGGAGCTTATAACATAATAGGGGAAGGTGACACATACAAAGGAAGCTAGCTGAAAATCATAGGGTGAGAGTGGAGGAAATGGGGAATAGTAAGGGAAAGACTGAAAGGCATGATGAAGTCATATAAGTCCCAAAGTAGTAAGTAAGAATTATTATGAATGAATGAATGAATGAATGCCATTTCTTATTTTTACAGTGATCTCACTTTCTCCTTTAACTTTTAACGTATTATTGTTTAAGGCCAAGTTCAAATGCCACTGTCCACCTGAAGCTGTCCTTAATCATCCTAGTTGATTTTGTTTCCTCTTTCATCTGCTCTCAGACAATTCTGTTCTCCTTTTATGCACTTATATGATATCATATGCACATGTCATATATAAGTGCATAAGAGGAGTCCAAAGTACTATGACACAAAGCTCTAGTCATATTTACAACCTCAGTGTCAATTTGCATCCTCACTTACACGTACCCTACACACATAATCAGCTACCAAATCTCATCATGTTGATCTCCACAAGTTCTTACATTGGTCCCATTCTCTCTTGTCCCACAGCCACCACCCTATTTCAGTCCTTCATAACTTCTCCCCTGGACTTTTGAAATAACCTCCTAATTGATCTCCCTTTCTCTAGTGTCTTCTCTCTCAAATCAATCTTCCATGTATCTGCCAGTGATTATGCTCAAGTTCTGATCACGTCATTCCCCTACTTGATAAACTATGGAGGTTCCCTCTAGGTTGAATCCTCTAGGTTCAAATATAAACTCTTTGGTTTGGCATTCAAGGCACTTCACAACCTGACCCCCACCTACCTTTCCAGCCTTATTATACATTATTCCCCCTCCTGAACTCTACAGTCCAGCAAATTGACTTACTGTTTCTCACACACTCCATCTCTGGTCTATATTCTTTTGCACAGGTAATCATTCCTGCCCCTTACCTGAAATGTACTCTCTCCTTACCTATGCCTTTTATAATCCTTTGTCTCCTTCAAGATTCATCCTAAACACTATTATCTACAAAGTATTTCTTAATCTCCACATCTGCTAACACCACCTCCCATAATTATTTTATGTGAATTTTGCATAGTTTGATATGTAAATGTTCTCTCCCCTAATAGAACATAAGCTCTTTGAGCACAGGCACTGTTCAATTTTGTTTTGCATCCTCAGTATTTAGCCAAGTGCTTGGCACATTACCCCTGGCTTAATAATGCTTTTTGATTTGACTGACACTCTGATATTTGCTGGAGGTTGGCATATCAAATGGAAGGAAGGGAAGATAAAGATGCATGCTTGTAGTTCTGTCTTGCATGGACCTTGCTAATTTATACACCTGCTCTGCATCTCTAGGTTTGTCTTTTTTTTCCTTTCAAATTCTGTGTGGTTTTATGCATTACATAAAAGTAGAAGATTCTTATACCTCTTCATTTATACACTCTTTGGACTAGGAGATCACCATTGTGAAGTAGATGCTGTTAGTCTGACCCTTCTCTTTAATTAAAAACAATGATTTAGTCCTGCTCTTTACATTGTCCCTGCAGAGTTAATAGCATGTAGGAATACTGAGTGGGCTTAAGACATTATATAAATTATGGAAAAAATCTTATTTAAAAAATGCATTTCTAAAAATATTTCTGAAAGTGAAAGCTTCATTGATTTTTAAATAGCTTTGTTTCTTCTTCAAAAATGCCAGGAAAAAGTCAATTGCTTTTCTTTGTTTTATTTTACTTTGCAAAGTAATGCTGATTTGGGGCAAGTGAATGCCTATGCCTAAAGTTCTGTGAAATAATGATGTGGTGTGGCTTCTAGCTAATGGTCCCAGTATATTTGTAAATCAGAAGATTTACTCTAGAAGTTGTTACATAAATATCAGCAGGGTAGATTTCTTTCATTTATTTTGCATAATTACATTCAAAATGGATAGTTCTAGCACTTTAAAGGCAATGCTTGTGCCTGCAGGAGAATGCCTTTTTATATTCAATGAAACATCAACATATTGCAAAGACTGTCTTCATAGGTCAAAATTATTTTGGATCTCTACTAACCATCCCAAATGAGAATTAGGAAAACCTAAACCCTATGGACAGAAAACCTAAATGGTTCTTAAGTAATGAATAATCCCCCTAAGACCTCCAAAGACAAGATTTCACATGCCCTCTGTGCCCATTTATAAAACCAGAGTTTTGTCCTCTTGGGGATGTTTACACTGTGATTCTGAGGGTTAATAGATTATTTATATTATTTCAAAATTACTTTTGAAAATTGCTCTTTGGGCTGTATTAGAACCAGCATTTTCTCCCATCCCCAATTCACACAAGTGCACGGTTGCAATTTATTCCAAATAGCTATTTAAATAAGAATATAAAAATAATAAATTTGCATAGTCAAGTGTTGATATGGCCCTTATGTACACAATCAACATCCCTGGCCCAATACCCATGTCCAGGTGATTTTTTTTTTTTTTTTTTTTGCCCTAGGAAGTCTCTTTCTATTCCAATGCCAAAGAGAAAAACTGTCAGTTGAATGTTCAACATCTGCAAATAGTCTTGAGTTCTGTGACTCTTCCCTAGTTTCAGGCTTTCCCTCTACTTTTCCCCATATTCAATTCAATTCAATAAACCTTTTTTTTTTTTGGTTAGGCAATAGGGTTAAGTGACTTGGCCAGGGTCACACAGCTAGTAAGTGTTATGTGTCTGAGGTTGGACTTGAACTCAGGTCCTCCTGAATCCAGGGCCGATGCTTTATCCCCTGCCACCTAGCTGCACCTAAAAAAACATTTTCAAAGCACCTATTATGTGCCAGGTACTGTGTCTAGCATAATAAAAAGAAAGGTAATCCTGCCCTCAGGTAGCTGAGTCTATAATCTATATTCAAATCTTTCTTTGGAATAGAATTTGTTAAGCAAAAATCCTGATATTCTGTGCTGCTTCCCTGGGGAAAATAGTCTTCCTCCCTGTAGATCTGCTGATAACAGACTGCTCCCACCTGTATGCAACTTTCACTGGACTATGTTATAAAACTGTCCTAGAATATAGTGACAAAACTTTCCTTCTATATGTAGAATCTAATATCCATTATAGATCTAAACAATATATCTAACATCTTTCCCCTTACATAATTATTTCTATCTTTTATCTATTGTCTTTTGGGGAGACTTTCTAGGGTGAAAAATGTTTACAGGTCAGTGAAAATCATGTTTTCAAGGTGTTACCTTCAATTAGAGATTCCTGTATGCTTGGGCACAGAGCCATAATGTTTTTGGAGATTAAGTTTTGTGCTACCCTTAAGAACTGGCAATATTTTATGCACCTGCCTATTTTACTTGCTATAAAATAATAAAAATGTACAAGTTCAACTCCAAAAATGTATCTTAGAAAGTGGGATAAAAGTCTTGCAATTTGCATTCTTTACAAGTGTAGATTAGTTGGGGATGCAAATGCTATTTTTCTGTGGTGCCATGAAATGTACTGATAACAACATGTCCATAGTCTCATGATTCAACTGAATCTTCTCTCTGATTTGTTCCTCCCTAATGGCACTGCTGTCTAAAATTTTTCTACTGGTGTATAAAGGTAATAAGTTATCAGAATAAAACATACTGAAGATGCATGAGTCAAAAGAGGGCATCAAAGAAAAGGTCCAGGAATGGATTCTTTAATTATTACTAGATATATATCAGCCAAGATGCAGCAAAGCAGAATTCACTCATCTAGCCCTGTGTTAGAATGTCCACAGGAAATCAACTTCACTGGAATGAGTGTTTGTCCCTGGCATTCCAGGGTGAGGTCTGTAGCTCAGGTGGTATGGAACATGTTTACTTTTTTTTTTGTAGATAATTTTTGTAGTTTATCAGAATTTACAGAAAGTGTGTTTATTTCATGACTGATGAGAACTTGCGTTGAAGAAGTAGGATGGAAAGGAAAATGAATTGTGAAGATGGAAATTTAGAAGGTTTTGAAATTTTGAAGAGGGACAAAGATGCATTTTGGGGAGGGGATACATGGAAAGATTCAAAGAGAAATTAAAGAAGAATGAGGCTGAGAAGCAGAGAAAAGGGAAGAGTTCAGGAGATGTAAAAGGTATCTGAGAAGGAAAGACAAAGGAAAGAAAGCTGTTTGTGACTGTGAAGATGCTAATGATGTGAGAAAGGGCTAATTAGGTGAGAGAAGTTTTTCAGGTAAAAACAACAAAGACCTGAGGATCTTGCATCCAGAAAGCATAGAGAACAGGGAGACTTTTCATTCTGCCATGAAGTAATTGTTATCTATGGTAAAAATACAGACTACTCTCTCTTAGAAAAGAAAATAGAAGGGCTCAGAGGAGCCTCTGCAAGATCCAAGTTATCAGGGAAGATGAAATGGTCACAAAAATGGTTGAGGGGTTTTCCTGTAAAATCAAAGGAGAGAGGATTTTAATAAGCAGAAGGGAATGCCAGAGAGTGGTTCACAAGAACATGAATCTAGTCAGTCAGTTAATAAACATTTATTAAGTGCCTACAAAGTACCAAGTGCTGTGCTGAACCTAGAGACACAAAGGAGGCAAAAAGTTCCTACACCTTGAGATGCTCCAAGATTTAAAACTAGAATGGATCTAGGAGGACATCTGGTTGAATCTTGGCATTTTATAAATGAGGGTGATGAGGTCCAAAGAGATTGGATAACTTGCCCAAGGTCACACAAATAGTAAAGGAGAAAGGTAGGTCTTGAACCAATGTCACCTGAGTCCCAAACTACTCTTCTTTCCACTGTATCACACTGCCACTCTTGGAAGATAGAAAAATGTGATAGAGAGAAGCCACCACTGAACACTTGCCACTGAATAAGAGATATTAGGCTCTTCCAGAAAGAAGGGAATGAGCCATCTGAAGAAATGACTTGTTCTCTAAGGAATGGTGACATACCTTCATAGCTACTGTCAGGTAAGAGCTCATCCAAAGAGATTCAGAGGAAGAAGAGATTAGTGGAAATGGTTGATGACTCCCTGCTGATGAGTACTGAGATCATAACAGAGTGGTCTATTTTCTTCTCAAGACATGAGGACATAACAGAGCTTCCCTAAGACACATCAAACCAGATGCTTACCACCCATTGCTAGTGATTCACATGAGCACAAATGATAATGCCAGAAAGCAATATTGCTAAAAATTATGAAATCTTACAAAATAAAATGAAAATCTTCTGAGTCCAGGTGGTATTTTTTTTTTAAAGATCACTGCTGCTGATCGAAGGCAGGGTTTCAGAAGAAATATGCAGATTAGGGAAGTGTACAGTTGGTTAAGAAGATTTTATCTGAGAATGGGATTTGGATTTCTAGACCACTATTTAAAAATACAGGAATGACAGCTCCTGGCCAAGGAAGCAGTGCACCTCATAAGGCATATTAAGAATACATTTGGCTGGAGTCTTGCAAATCTAATCAGGAGGGTTTTAAAATGAAAAGGATGGAGAACGAGAACTGCCTACTCACATTCACCAAGCTAGATACCACAGATAGTAGCTAAATGTAGGAAGAATACCAGAAGAAATGCTCAATAATTCCCAGGAGAAAAAATCCAAGAAAGGAGCCAGAAAGAAACCAATAGCCTTAGGTATTTATGTACAAATGTGCAAAGCATGAATAACAAGTAAGGTGAAGGAATGGGCCCAATACAATGAAGCTCATTGGCTTCATGTACATTTGTGAGACTTGGTGGGATAAGGAAGCAAACCCCAGATCTAGGTAAACAGTAAGTTCTGAGTAGGTCAGAGAGATTTCAAGGTATATTTAGTAATGATTTCTAGATTCCTTCTTGATCAAATGCAAAGGTTTCAGAAGAGAAAGGCAGATTTCAAAAGTAAGCTATTGGTTAAGAAGATGGTGTCTGAAAAGGGGATTTAGATTTCTGGACCCCTGTTGTGAAAGGACCAATATCTCAAAAGAGTTCCTCTCTCCCTCTGAAAAATGAATTAAACTAGTATTTCTTAAAAGGTGACAAGGTTGTCCCTGGGACTTGACTGGCAATCTCATCTCCCTTAATACAGCTTCCTAGTAGCTTCTGGCCATATGGTCACCTAAAGGCATCAAAAATGTCACCCATAAGGTTTTGGAGTCCCTCAGAGGTGGCACATATCCCAAGACCACAGGAGTCACCATGCCTTACCCTGATGACTAGATATGTTCCCTTTTGGAGCTGAGGAAGGCCATGACTATCTATCCAAGGGAAGTGCTGATATATCTTTCTTCAATATCCTTTTTATGTTATGGCTAGGTCAACCTCTGTTAACTGTTGAATGACTTAAGAGTACCTCATTTCATCCCAGTTTTGAACTTGAATTAATGAGGTGCTGGTTTGAGTCAGGCTCACCTTTAAAAACTGCTTAAAATATAAGAATAACAACTTTTAACTTCCCCATTTCATAGATAATGACAGAAAAGGAGAGGGAAGGTGGGTACTGACTTTAATCTTAAATGCTGAGAAAAAAAGGTGCAAGGGAGCAGGGGTTTTTCCTGGGTGAAGACCCAGAATGTAGACCAGAAGAGCAGTGACCCAGTCTCCCAGAATAACATCAGTTTGGAAGCACCAAAAACTTGCATACGCCCAGAAGTAGCTTTGAAAATAGCAGCACACATATAATGCTTGCTGATGGTTTTGGGGGTGAAACAAGGATGCCCATTGTCACCACTGTTATTCAATATTGTGCTAGAAATATTAGCTGTAGAAATTAGAGAAGAAAAAGAAATTGAAGGAATTAGAATAGGCAAAGAAGAAACAAAGCTATAACTCTTTGCAGATGATATGATGGTATATTTAGAGAATCCTAGAGAATCAAGGAAAAATTACTTGAAATAATAAACAAATTCAGCAAAGTTGCAGGATTTAAAATAAACCCATGCAAATCATCAGCATTTCTATATATTACTAACAAAGCCCAGCAACAAGAGATAGAAAGAGAAATTCCATTTAAAAACACTGTAGACATAAAATATTTGGGAGTCTACCTGCCAAAACAAAACCAGGAACGCAATTACAAAACACCTTTCACACAAATAAAGTCAGATCTAAATAATTGGAAAAATATCACTTGCTCATGGGTAGGTTGAGCTAATATAATAAAAATAACCATTCTACCTAAATTTATTTACTTATTCAATGCCATGCCAATCAAACTACCAAAAAATTATTTTATAGAGCTAGAAAAAAACAATAACAAAATTCATCTGGAAGAACAAAAAGTCCAGAATATCAAGGGAATTAATGAAAAGAAATGCAAGGTGGCCTAGCTATAACAGATCTTAAATTGTATTATAAAGCAGCAGTCATCAAAACTACTTGGTACTGGCCAAGAAACAGAGGGGTGGATCACTGGAATAGGTTAGGTATGCAAGATAAAACAGTCAATGACTATACAAATCTACTATTTGATAAATCCAAAGACTCCAGTTCTGGGATAAGAAATCACTATTTAACAAAAAGTGCTGCGAAAACTAGAATAATGTATGGCAGAAACTGGGCACAGACTATCATCTTATACTCTGTACTAAGATAGTCAAAAGGGGTACAGGATTTAGATACAAAGATTGATACTATAAGCAAACTAGAAGAGCAAGGAATAGTTCACCTTTCAGATCTATGGAGAAGGGAAGAATTTATGACTAAACAAGAGATAGAGAACATTAAGAATTGAAAAATGGATAATTTTGATTACATTAAATTGAAAAGTTTTTACACAGACAAAGCCAATGCATCCAAGACTAGGATGAAAGCAGAAAACTAGGAAAGAATTTTTACAACCAATGTCTCTGAAATGGGCCTCATTTATTTATTTATTTTTGTTGACGCCTTTTCAAAAAAAATTATTTTTAGTTTTCAACATTCACTTCCACAAGATTTTGAGTTCCAAATTTTCTCCCCATCTTATCCCTCCCCCCACCCCAAGATGGCATGCATTCTGTATACCCCTTCCCCTAATCTGCCCTCCTTTCTATCTCTCCCCCCCTTCTCTTATTCCCTTCCCTTTCTATTTTCCTGTAAGGCAGGATAGATTTCTATACCCCATTTCCTATATTTCTTATTTCCCAGTTGCATGTGAAAACAATTTTTTTAACATATGTTTTTAAAACTTGGGTTCCAAATTTTCTCCCTTCCTCTCTCTCCACCTACTCTCATTGAAAAGGAAAGCAACTCGACACAGGTTATACATGTGTAGTTATGCAACACACTTCCATAGTAGTCATGTTGTGAAAAACTAAGTATATTTCCCTTCATCCTATTCCACCCCCCTTTTATTCTATTCTCTCTTTTGACCCTGTCCCTCCTCAGAAGGGTTTGCTTCTGATTATCCCCTCCCCTAATCTGCCCTCCCTTCCATCATCTCCCTGCTCTCTTGTCCCCTTCCCCCCCTATTTTCCTGTAGGGTAAAATAGATTTCTATACCCAATTGAGTGTATATGTTATTCCCTCCTTAAGCCAAATCCTATGAGAATAAAATTCACTCATTCCCTCTCACCTTCCCCCATTTCCCCTCCACTGTAAAAGCCTTTTCTTGTCTGTTTCATGTGAGATAATTTACCCCATTCTACCTCTCCCTTTCTCCTTCTCCCAGTATAATCCTCTCTCACCCCTTAATTTTATTCTCCACATATTACCCCTTTGTCTTCAATTCACCCTGTCCCCTCTATCTATCTATCTATCTATCTATCTATCTATCTATCTATCTATCTATCTATCTATCTATCTATCTATCTATCTATCTATCT
>NW_020954641.1:14044800-14049108 GCF_900497805.2 Vombatus ursinus
TCTATCTATCTATCTATCTATCTATCTATCTATCTATCTATCTATCTGTCTGTCTGTCTGTCTGTCTGTCTGTCTGTCTGTCTATCTATCTATCTATCTATCTATCTATCTATCTATCTATCTATCTATTTACATACATATATTTTTCCCCCTCCATCTACCCTAATACTGACAAAGGTCTCTTGAGTTAGAAATATCATCTTTCCATGCAGGAATGTAAACAGTTCAACCTTAATAAGTCTCTTATGATTTCTCTTTCCTGTTTACCTCTTCATGTTTCACTTGAGTCTTGTATTTGAAAGTCAAATTTTCTATTTAGTTCTGGTCTTTTCATCAACAATGCTTGAAAGTCCCCTATTTCACTGAATGACCATTTCCCCCCCTGAAGGATTATACTCAGTTCTGCTGGATAAGTGATTCTTGGTTGTAATCGTATCTCCTCTGCCCTCCAGAATATTATATTCCATGCCCTCTGGTCCCTTAAAGTAGAAGCTGCCAAATCTTGTGTTATCCTGATTGTGTTTCCATAATACTTGAATTGTTTTTTTCTGGCTGCTTGCAATATTTTCTCCTTGACCTCGAACTCTAGAATTTGGCTACAATATTCCTAGGAGTTTTCCTTTGGGGATCTCTTTCAGGAGGTGATCAGTGGATTCTTTCCATTTCTATTTTGCCCTCTGGTCCTAAAATATCAGGGCAATTTTCCTTGATAATTTCTTGAAAGATGAGGTCTAGGCTCTTTTTTTGATCATGGCTTTCAGATAGTCCAATAATTTTTAAATTCTCTGTCCTGGATCTATTTTCCAGGTCAGTTGTTTTTCCAATGAGATATTTCACATTGTTTTCTATTTTTTCATTCTTTTGGATTTGTTTTACAGTGTCTTATTTCTCATAAAGTCACTAGCTTCCAATTGCTCCATTCTAATTTTTAAGGAAGTATTTTCTTCAGTAATCTTTTGGACTTCCTTTTCCATTTGGTCAATTTTGCTTTTTAGGGCATTTTCTCCTCATTGGCTTTTTGAACCTCTTTTGCCATTTGGGTTAGGCTATTTTTTAACGTGTTATTTCTTTTCTTTTCTTTTCTTTTCTTTTCTTTTCTTTTCTTTTCTTTTCTTTTCTTTTCTTTTCTTTTCTTTTCTTTTCTTTTCTTTTCTTTTCTTTTCTTTTCTTTTTTTTGGTGAGGCAATTGGAGTTAAGTGACTTGCCCAAGGTCACACAGCTAGTACATGTTAAGTGTTTGGTCTGAGGTTGGATTTGAACTCAGGTCCTCCTGACTTGAGGGCCAGTGCTCTATCCACTGAGCCACCTAGCTGCCCCTAAGGTGTTATTTCTTCCATAGTTTTTTGGGTCTCCTTTAGCAAGCTGTTGACTTGTTTTTCATGATTTTCTTGCATTACCCTCAGTTTTTCCTCTACTCTTACTTGCTTCTCAAAATCTTTTTTGAGCTCTTCCATGGCCTGAGACCAAGAGGTGTTGGATGTAGGAGCTTTGACTTTGTTGTCTTCTTCTGGTTGTATGTTTTGATCTTTTTTTTTTCTTCAGTATTTTTTTGGGTCTCCTTTAGCAAGCTGTTGACTTGTTTTTCATGATTTTCTTGGAAAACTCTCAGTTTTTCCTCTACTTCTCTTACTTGCTTTGCAAAATCCCTTTTGAGCTCTTCCGAGGCCTGAGACTGATTCATATTTTTCTTGGAAGCTTTGGATTTAGGAGCTTTGGCTTTGTTGTCTTCTTCTGGGTGTATGTTTTGATCTTCTTTGTCACCGAAGTAAGATAATATTGTCTGACTCTTTTTGCGCTGCTTACTCATGATCCTGGCCAATTACTTGAGTTTGAAACTCGTTGTTAAGATAAAAGTCTGTTTCCAATGTGGAGAATGTACTGTCCTAAGCTTCAGGGGTTTGTACAGCTGTTTTCAGAGATACTTCTAGGGACCTGAAAATTTTCAGTTCTTCCAAGGTGCTATGATAAGGGGAGAGGTGTTTCCTCTCCACTTCCACAATAAGGTCCACCATGCCAGCACTCCTCCTTGCCCCAGTACCGCCACCCAGAACTGTGACCCACATCCAAGCACAGGCAAAGCAAGAGAATCATGCACCAGTGGAGAGATCCCTGCAATCCCCCTCTGATCAGCCACTTGATTCCCCCTCAGTCTGTGAGCCAGAAACTCTGGAAGTAGACACCGCCACAGGCGGAGTTCATTTCTAAAATATTTAGAGAACTAAGTCAAATGTATAACAATACAAGTCATTCCCCAAATGATAAATGTTCAAAGGATAAGAACAGGCAGTTTTCAGAGGAAGAAACTAAAACTATCTATATTCATATAAAAATATTCTAAATCATTATATATTAGAGAAATGCAAATTGAAATTATTCCCAGGTACCACATCACACCTACCACACTGATTAACATGACAAAACAGGACAATGATAAATGTTGGAGACTATGTGGGAAAATTAGAGTACTAATGCATTGTTGGTGGAGTTGTGAAATGAGTCGAGCATTTTGGAGAGCCATTTGGAACTATACCCAAAGGGCTATGAAATTGTGCATAGCTTTCGACTTGGCAATACTACTTCTAGGCCTATACCCTAAAGAGATCATAAAAATGGGGAAAGGACCCCAATGTCCAAAATATTTATGGCAGCTCTTTATGTGGTGGCAAAGAATCAGAAATTGAGGGGATGACCATTGGTTGGGGAATGGCTGAACAAGTTGTGGTATATGATTGTAATGGAATACTATTGTTCTATAAAAAATGATGAGCAGGCAGACTTCCAAAAAACCTGGAAAGACTTACATAAACTGATGCTGAGTGAAATGAGCAGAACCAGGAAAACATTGTACATAGTAACAGCCACATTGTGCAATGACTGACTTTGATAGACTTGTCTCTTCACAGCAGTGCAAGAATCTAAGACAACTTCAAAAGATTCACGATGGAAATTGCTATCCATATCCCAAAGAAAGAACCATGGGGTCTGAATGCAGATGGAAGCATACTATTTGCTCTCCTTTTCCTTTGTTGTTTTGTTTTATTGCTTCATTCTCATGGTTCCTCCCATTAGTTCTAATTTTTCTTTCCATCATGACTAATAGGAAAATAAATTTAATATGAATGTATAAGTAGAGCCCATATCGGATTGCAAGCTGCCATCTTGGGGGGGAGGAGTGGGAAAGAAAATTTAAAACTCAAAATCTTATGGAAGTGAATGTTGAAAACTAAAAATAAATAAATTATAACAAAAAAGAAAATAGCAGCACACACATATACAACCTGAAATTTGGCACAGTGCCTTCTCACCCCTAGTTGAGCAGAGCCCAACTTTAACATAAAGTTGAAAGCAAAAAAATAGGCTGGAAAAATGAACAAACTGGGGCAGCTAGGTGGCACAGTGGATAGAGTACTGGCTCTGGAGTCAGGAGGACCTGAGTTCAAATCTGGCCTCAGACCAGACACTTAACACTAGCTGTGTGACCCTGGGCAAGTCACTTAACCCCAATTGCCTAAAATAAATAAACAAAAAAAAACAAAAAAAAAATGAACAAACACAACAACAACAACAGAAACTTGATCATAAAAAGCTACTCTGGTGGCAAGGAAGACCAAGACATGAATTTAGAGAAGAACAAAACAATGTGAAAACAGCTACAAGCAAATCCTCAAAGAAAATTGCTAATTGGACCCAAGGCCAGCAAGAATTCCTGGAAGAGTTAAAGAAAGAAATGAGTGGTAGAGGAAAAAATGAAAAAAAAGAAAATGAAAATGATGCAAGAAAATTATAAAAAGAGAATTAAGAGCTTGGTAAAAGAGGCAGAAAAACATTTCAAAAAATCACCTAAAAAACAGAATTGGGAGGCACAGCCATGATAGCAGAATAAAGGAAGAGATTCAACCAATGTTTCCCAAATTCCTCTTCAATCAACTTTAAAATAATGCCTCAAAATAAATTCTGGAGCAGCAAAAGCAACAAAAGTATTGGGTGAAACAATATTCTAGCCCAAGACAACTTAAAAGCTTGGCAGAAAAGGTCTTTCTCACTGGGGAAAGAGGAAAGAGGAAAGACCTTGAATTCTGGCTCAAGCCTGTAGTGAGGCCCCCTCTCCCAGTTCAAAATTATAGTGAGTCCCTGTAGCCCGTCTTTCTTGCTCATGCATAAGGTAGCTAATAGCAGGCCTATGATGAAAAATGCTATCCACCTCCAGAGAAAGAACTAAGTGCAATTTGAATGCAGACCAAAATATACTGTTTTTTAAAAATTCTTTCTTTCTTTCTTTCTTTCTTTCTTTCTTTCTTTCTTTCTTTC
>NW_020954641.1:14049118-14051203 GCF_900497805.2 Vombatus ursinus
TTCTTTCTTTCTTTCTTTCTTTCTTTCTTTCTTTCTTTCTTTCTTTCATTTTTTCTTTCTTTTTGGTCTGTGTTTTCTTTCCTAACATGACTATTAATGAAATATGTTTTGCATGACTGCACATATATAACCTATATCAGATTGCTTGACTTCTCAATAATAGAGGAAGGGAGGTATAGAGGAAGAGAATTTGGAACTCAAAATTAAAATAAAACAAATATTAAAATTCTTTTTATATTTCATTAAAATATTTTTAAAGGAAGAAGAATGATATTTATTCTGCTTGGCCCCAAAGGGCACAACTGGAAAAAATAGATGGAAGATGAAGGGAAGTAAATTTTATTTCACTGTAAGAGGGGGGGACTCCTAACAATTAGTGCCATCTAAAATCCAGTAGACTAGTTATGGTGGTTTTGAGTTCCGCTTAACTGCAGGTCTTCATTTAGAGTCTGAATGACCATTTGTTGTAGAAGTAGAGAAGTATGCTATAGAGTGGATTCTTATTCTAATATGGATTGGATTTAATGGCCTGTAAGACCTCTGCTACCTCTGAGATTCTGTCTTTCATTATTCTTATCATATGAAATTAGAAATAGCCTATGTATTTGCAAATATGTTGAATAAGTAGCAGGATAAATATTATAATCTAACTGCATGTTTTATTGTCATCACTTCAGATACGTACTGTCATTGAACATTTTGCTGATATTTACAAAATGAACACAACCAGATTCCATAAATATTCTCCTAATGTTTTAGTCAATAGCAAATTCTTCCTTAAAAAAATTAAAGCAAATTATATGACTTAAAGAAAAATAATAATAGTGATGCTTGTAGTCTGCTCTTAGTTAAGTAAAAATAATGGATTTTTGGATGGGATCAGATGAATTCTCCCATAGGGAGGGGAAGAAGTTTTAAACCCTCACCAAGGATCCTGAGGTTTATAGCTAATTCATCTTTGTCTCAGCATGTGAAGAAATGGAATATTGAATACAATGGTTTGGTCTGTTCTGGATTATTCTGTCCCAGGGAGATTTTTGAAGTGGTCTTCAGGGGAAGACACATCTCAAAGATGGACAGCAGAAGTAGTAGTGGTAGTAGCGTTATTGTCTACCTTTGTGGTATGCAGGAATAAGAAAGGAAAACAGGGAAGTGATGGTGATCATGAGTATAGAGACTTAAATACTTCTATGAGAAAAGCAGCTGAACTGTTTTCCTCTGAAAGGTCAAGAAAGCTGTGAATTCTTTTTTTTCCTCTTCAACTTCCCTATCTCCACAACTATTCATAACCTTGAGCTTTTATCTGATTTTATATAATTTCTTTCCTCAGTTTCCTTGAAGTGTCCTTTGGGTTATTTCATTACCTTGATTTTTTTCCCTTCACAAAAATCATGATCAGCTATGAAAATTGTGTATTGCATCCTTGTATATTGGTGGAGTATAGAGGAGGTCAATGGGAGGTTCCACTGGATAGCTGAAATTCACGTTGGATTTTGTTGTTGTTTGGTCATTTCAGTTAACTCCATCTGGGGTTTTCCATGCAAAAATGCTGGAGTGGTTTGCCATTTCCTTCTCCAGCTAATTTTATAGGTGAGGAATTGAGGCAAACAGGATTAAGTGATTTGTCCAGCATCACACAGCTACTAAGTGCCTGATTTGAACTTACACAGATGAGTCTTCCTGACTCAAGGCCCAGCACTCTATCTACTGCTACCTAGCTGCCTGGCTTACATTGGATTACAACAGAGCAAAGATTGAATCTGTTGACTATCAACTGGGAAACTTTAAATTGGGGGCTGAGGAGCTATGCTATAATTTTTCAAATAAATTTATTTATTTATTTTTAGTTTTCAACTTTCACTGCCATAAGATTTTGAGTTCCAAATTTTCTCCACCTCTCCCCTCCTCCACCCCAAGAAGGCACGTAAAGTGATATAAGCTCAACATATACATTCATGTTAAACCTATTTTCACATTAGTCATGTTGTAAAGAAGAATTAGAACCAACGAGAGAAACCATGAGAAAGAAGAAACAAATGAGAGAGAGAGAGAGAGAGAGAGAGAGAGAGAGAGAGAGAGAGAGAG